>NC_140615.1:10952073-11667073 GCF_057381915.1 Diplotaxodon limnothrissa | reverse complement strand
TCACCGATGCCAATGACATAATTACCCAGCTACATTTCTGAAAGAATGCAAAAGCATTGACATATATTTTTCCTACAATAGCCCGATGGGCAGGGAAGAGATAGAATTTTGGTAGCCCGACTGAAAAAAATCGCTAGCTCCGGGACGTCGGGCTAGCGATATTGCAAGCCCTGTATCTGATTGAGGAATCACTCATCTTTGGAAAAGAGAGTTTATTACAGAGAAATGGCTCTTTCCAAAATAAAAGCTATACTATCCGCTTCTTCTGGGCTATATTCTCAGCAGCATAAGGAGAATCATGTGCTAACAGCTGTCTAAATGACTCGGCTAAAGTTAGTAGCATGCTTCTTGTTTTTTGTCTGCTTCCACTTGTCTTTGCACTAGGATGATGTTGGCGTAAATGTGCAGTCATATTCGTTGTGTTCCCACTAGTGCTTTCAGGTTAATCTCGTTGAAATGACCTTAGCGCCACAACACGGCAAATCTCCGTTAACGAGCTACCGCCGATCGCTCCGTGCATGGGGCTAGACGGCCAACACGTTAACGAGCTAACTGCGCTAACACACTAGTTCACACCAATGTAATTGAGCATTGCATGGCACATCCAACATACTGTTTTACTTTAGTCCATGACTTGCTTACCTTCAGGGTCATACGTCACATGAAAACCAAAATAATTCCAAACGCCAGATCTGAATGAGAGTGGGGGAGGTCCATGTTAAAAGGAGAGCTTAACTTCTGTCTCGCTAGCTTGCCCTGCGCTCTTCCTTCTGACTATGCTGTCTGTGTTGAGCGCTCAGTGGATCTGCGCTGGACAGTGCAGCCTAGGCGGAGTAGTCGAACACAGATTCACTGAGCGCTCAACACAGACAGCATCGTCAGAAGGAAAATTGATAAAATAAATTACAAATGTTGTATTGTTCGATACATATGCGTACCGAACCGAAAGCACTGTATCGAACGGTTCAATATCGATACGATTATCGTTGCACCCCTAATATATATATATATATATATATATATATGTATATGTGTGTGTGTGTGTGTGTGTGTGTGTGTGTGTGTGTGTGTGCCAGAAAATGCCAGAAATTACTACTAGTGCACAAACAACAACAGTTAATATATGACTTTTTTTAACACTGCTTTAAATAAAAGACCTAATATCCAAAGACATGGTTCTGTCTAAACTGAAGGGAACTGCAAAATTACCAAGGTTAAACATTGCCTTTTCAAAACTATGCATAATTTATCTCCACATTTCAGATTAAATATTGTATATACAGATTTTCATTCTGGAAAAAAGAGCATATGATGCATTGTGAACGTGTCCTTCCACTGTTTAAAAAAATGCAATGGCTCCCAAATGATGAGAAAAAACACGCCCCTCTCCTCCCAGTTTCACATTTAGATGCTGCATCGAGTTATGAGTACAAAAACATTTGTACATGAGTCGCAAAATTCATGGCTGCCTCATCCACCTTTTATTTCAAATGATTCCCATGTCTGTCTCAGCTTTCTAGGCCCTCTGCTGTTTGTTTCCTTCTCACTTTCTCCTCCTGTGCTCAGACACTCCCGGAAGAGCTGCTGACGGAGCCTGGCCTGTGGGAGTGGGCAGGCAGCCAGCATTGGCCAGAAATTTCCAGTTCCAACTGGATCTCACGGAGGGGGGGAGCCATTACCCATACACAGAGGTAGGCAGTGAGAAAAATATAGCAGCCGTCTCCTGAAATTTCCCCATAGCACTTCCTCATCAAACCACATGTGTCGCTACATGTCGTTAAAAGCTGTGGACTCTGCTGTGTCCAAAGGTGATGCCGTTAACCCCTCTCCAGTATGTTTATTTATGCGGTGGAGTAAATCCTCTTGGGCAGACATGCTTAAAACGGCAGGATTCTTCTCCATTTGATTTACTTGTAAATTTATAGAAACTTGGATGAAAATACAGTTACCACAAATAAAGCCACATACGGCAATGCACAAAAATGAAACTGACATCACAATCACAAAAATGCACACACAGCATACCATGAAACATCGAAAGTCCACATATCCTGTGCCATTATGGTATGAGTCTAAGCTTTTGTATGCAAATAATTCGACCTGTGGTTAGGTTGTGTGAGAGGGTGTGTGAGATCAAACTACCTAAACCTTACTTTATTTTTAAACTTGTGTTTTGGTTTTATTTTGGACAAAATGAGTACTATATTTTACCAAATGTATCTTTAAAAAAAGACTTAGGATAAGTTTAGCATGTAAAGTATAAAGGACCTGAATAACACATGGATCCATACTGAAACCAGACTCTATCGAAGGCAAGCTAGCTGTAAACGTAAAGCCTTCCTAGCAGAAATAAAATGCGTCTCAACTTAATCCAGTTTATGTAAAGCAGTTCAGGTCAAATCTTAACTACGTAACAATTGTGTCACTAAAGGTATCAAAGGTCATTCTCCAAGTTTCTTTGGCTCCTATCAGCAAATAAAACACGGGCAAAGTTTTAAAAACCAATGAGGGAGGGGACAATCAAGTGTGGAGTAATATTCCCCGTCATGCCGTGTTTGTGAAATGTATTTTTTTTCTATCGTGCAGACACTTCTCTGCAATTGTCACCTTCCACCCATTGTATCTCCTGCTGGGCGGAGCCTCTAGATATGACACAGTCTCTAAAACAGAAACAACGAGCCTAACTTTACAGGTTTGGCCACAACACTGTGTCTGTCTGTCCACACATACACATGCTAGTGAAGAAAGCGACATAAAGGCAAAGTAAACACAGCTTCCACATAAATAGGTGCCACCTGTTCTATAAAGAGCCTATGCTAACGAATGACAGAAGTTAAATGCACACATCTTGCACAAGTCCGAGTTTGTTTGGTGTGGGTGTGAAAAATATTGCGCAATCCATAGTTACAGATGATAAAAACATAAGCTGAAGAAACCGCTTTTTTATTGAACACAGATAATGACGGAAATATGAGTTCATTTCCAAGTGCAGAGGCCAGTTTGGATCCAGAAGGCCACAGACTGGGATGCACAAAGGTAAACAACAGCACATAAGTAGAAATATTGACAGAAAGATTAAGCTTCACTCACCTGCCACTCGTACTGCTGCTGGTACTGCTGACTGAGTCTGAACTGGAGGAACGGCTGTGAGAGCCTGACCCACTGTGGGAGCGTGGAGGACGAGTGGCCTGACTCGCCAGTCTCTGAGGAGAGGGATTTCGTGAATGAGTCGAATGTGGAGACCGGCTACGACTGTGGCGGTAGGAACGTTCCCCACGCCGACCCCTGTCCTCCCGATACAGGTCCCTGTGAACCACACTGGCCAAAGTAAAGGGTTCCCGGGCTCGAGACTCGTAGCGAGGCTCGGGTGTCTCAAATCGACAAGGGCTCCTGCTGTGGGAGCGGTAGAAGCCAACCCCGCTGGAAGTAGACCCTCCGCTTCCTCCCGTTGTGGCCCCTGAAGATCCACTTGTTCCGGTGTTCCCAGAAACGGCACTAACTATAGTTCCACCGACTCCTGACGGCACAGTTGTACCACTTCCGCTGGAGGTACCAGACCCGCTCCCAGCTGTGCTTAGAGTTCTCTCCCTCGCGTCACGGTAATAGTCTGTTTCATAATGCCGCTGACGGTCAAAACTGCTACCAGTACGCTCGTGAAGTCCATAGGCACTGTGATCGTACCCCCGATCCCGACTTTCAGCGGTCCTAACAAACATGAAGAAACAACAAGTTATATTACAGTTACACTTTGGGCATAAAAAGATAGCTGCTAGCATCAGACAGTGGACAAACAAAAATTAACAGGTGTGTCTGGTGCGTTTGTCAATAATTGGACACATGGAAAGATTGGGCAAAGTGTTTTGAGAAGGGCCAAGCTAGTTTTTCCCCCCATCTTAAAGAAAGCACTATACCAAGGGGATTAAAGTAACAGCTTGAGGAAACTGGGCATCAAGTCTGACATGTTTTCATGGCCAAACCATTTATGGCTTTCAGATGGACTGTATCAGATTCTTCTGCGACCAAAGCTACACTAGAAATCCTCTTTCTAGAACAAGAATGCTGCTATCGGACTGTTTTTCATGCATTTCTGTCAACTCCAAGGTGTTAATATAAGCTTTATGTTCATTCTTTTTTAGATATATCAGTAAATCAACATAGCACACTAACATTTTCAGCAAAAGGCATGCATCTGGTTTATAACAGAACAGAAATCTATATTATATATCAGAGCTACCTTAATAACAGGAATGGCAGATTATGTCATTATAGGCTGTAAAGTCCTACTGGTCTGCACACTATAACAGAAGCCACTTCTAAAGGCGTTTTATTAGTCAAGCCTGGATAAAGGTTTTCGAGGTAACTTTCGAAGAGCCTTTTGTTTATATCGTTACACAATTTGACACCACTTGTTCCTCTGAAAACTGAATCTCCTCAGTAGCATCTTTTGTGAAGACGTACATTAGAAACGGCCCTGAAAGGACATTCTGTTCAGACCCGAACACTCGCTTTCTGAATAAAGCAATCAGAAATTAATTTGGTAATACGACCGCTGTGTCATTACAGCAGTCGTATTACCAAACTCGCCATAATGAGCGGGACAGGGCGGCAATTACCACCGTTTGAATTCAGATCAAATTATAATCAGCAAATTAGCCATGATGTTCCGACACAGGGCAGAATATGGTTTAATATGACAACAGTTACAAAACTTCATTATAGTGCTTCTGTAGATAAAAAAAAAACACGGCGTTTATTCTTCTAGCAAGTTAAAATCAGAGGATGGAAAAATTGTTAGATTATAGAGTCAGACTTTAGAAAGGAAAAAACTGCGAAGTCTTATTTAATTTACTGCAAAAACATTATATTCATATCTGTGTAACAAAGGTATAACTAATCAAATAACTAATCAAATATATGTCTAGTCAAAGCTTCATAAAGCTAGTGTACTAGTAACTAAATAATACTAGTAACTGTATTTGCTGTATGTGTGCACAGTCTGTTCATAAGGCTGAAAAAAAGAGAGAGGAGAAAAAAACAACAAACATCCATATCATAAAACTGAAACATCTTGAGGTTGATTTTGTGCATTGACAAAGGTCCCATAGTTCTGGTGCTTTCCAGAACCTGCACTACCTTCTTCTCTCCTCCCCTAACATTTCCTGCCAATCTCCACACTGCACAACTCACTGTCTGAAAGAAAGAAAGCCTCATGTGCAAACTATACAAATGTTAACAAGACTTGAAAAAAAAAAAACATTATCTCATTTTATTCCACAGACTGACTTTTTAAATTTCCTAAATGCAAATCTTTTGAAAGGTTTGGCCCAGCAGAATTTTTTTATGCTTTTATCTATTTGTCTAAAAATGTGTTTATGTAAACATTTCCTTGCTTTTTTATTTGCCCGTAGTTGAACTGCATGGTCAAAAAAAAAAAAAGCTTCATATTAAAGGTAATTAAGCAGTGTCAGGGTTATGAAACGGTCATGAATGAGTTTTGCTTCGCAACTGGTTCCTTATGTGTCATCACACGTTTAATGGTTTTACATTTACAGTTTTTCAGTGTTCGTGCTCTAGAGCTTTAAAGTGGGGATTCCACTGCAAGTCTTCTATCACTTGATTTGGATCATTTAATTAGTGGAAATTCTTGCACAAATAAAAAATGTCAGTTTAATGAAATCTGGTGATTCAAACCAAACAGCTGACCTAACGATCTGGATTTCTTTATCCACAACTGTAGTGAAATCGGCTGCCTGCATCTCAATCAGATGCTGCCTGCATCTCACTGAGACGGCAAATGGATTAGACCTGGCGTTACAGAAGGCGTCTGCAATTCCTCTTAAAACATATGACACAAGCATCTTTCCTCCTCACTGTCATTTGGTAAATGATGCTGAAGATTAGATTAGGTTTTTCTTTTTTGGCTTTGTTCCCAAATCTGGCCATTACACCTGTGTTCAAAATATTTATGCTCATACTTTATTGCTATATTTAAGGTGACCCCCAAACATCCACTTAAACCTAACCCTTTGTATTAAATTCATAACCCATTTTAACATCTTCTGTGCACCATAAAGTGGCAAACCTGGAAATATTCATCAGTGTTAAACCTTTGACATAACCAGGTAGTAACCAGGAAGTCATCCATGAAGTCTTTTTGCTAAGGGTCGTAAGACTCAAGAAAAGACTGTATGCAGCGTTCACACTGCTGAAAATTCTTGAGGGTAATTTAAGTTTAGGAGACTGACACCACGTCTGTATTTTGTTGCATATACATAAGAGTAGAGCAGGTTAGGAGAAAATACTCTTTCAGCTTATTTGATTTAATCATCTGTGTGCTGGATTCATGAATAACATCTATGCTATAACGATGTCGGCTGTGAAAATGACGGATTACCTTGACCCCTAGGTGCTCTCGAAAATGCTAATTTGCTGGCGCAAGGCTCACTGCTCAACAGATACCTTTCAATTTATCTTCAATTTCACTCTACACAAATCGGCTTTTACATTATTCATCGAGCTTAAAAATAATTCTGTTAGACTTTCTTGACAGAATTTCCATCAGTGTTTGATTATTATCTACTGCGGAGCATGCTAAGCACCTGTTTTGGGACACGTGAATAGCATAATTATGAGGAGACATGCCAGCAGCATGACAAAACGCTGCCTTGTATGGAGGCTCCGTCATATGGGAGCAACGCATGCACATCCATTTAAAATCAGTATAAGAGGTTAATTGTTAAATTAAATTAATTAATTAAAAATTAATTAAATTAACTTTGCAGTACAAACAACAAATTGAATCTAATTGTTGAGAATCTCTTTGTCTTGCAAGCTAGAACACAAACTACAGAGCTAGGGTTTAGCGATATCTAAATGTTTAATTTAATTAAAAAGAAAATTTTGAAAACAACAAAATAGGAATATTTCTTCTGGTAATCTAATAACTGGAGGTCACTTCACCACTCAGTGAGTTGCACGATTACATAGAAACATTACATACATCTCTTTTGTTAAATTGTAAAGCTTCTATAGTATAAGTGGCAGAGAAAAGCCAGAAAATCTAACAAACATTACAAAAGGAATATCCTACATAAAAATAATATTCAATGTGCAGCGTGTGTTTCAGGAAGGATTGTAGGTCATTTTTGTAAAACAGTTACTTAAAATATTGTTGCCACTGTACTGTTTCTAGAGTTTAAAATGATATTTAGGATTTCGATTCTTGTTTTAAAGCTGACAAAAATTCAGATATTCATTTAAAATGATCCAGAGCTGACAAATGACTACAATTTTCTTTCGCTTGTCACTCTACCAACATTTTAATAAGAACCAAAATTAAATCAGCAGAATTGTAATATGTAAATATGTTGTTTTGGGGGTTTTTAAGTAAAATTGATTTTATATTAACTAATATTTACTAGCAACTGGTCAGAAATGAAAACTAAAAAGACTTCTGACAAACAAGGTAATATAAGCATCATGGTTCATGGACCGAACATGCTTACGTGCACATTCAGGGCCCAGGCAAATAATTAAATCAAATTAATCAAAGCAAAATTAATTAAGCAATAAATATATAAACAAACTAAAATCTTAAAGTGTGACTGTAACAAAACTTGAATTAGTGAAAAACACAAAAAATTTATTTGATCTACATCACTTTTTATTTCTTTTCCTTCTATTTTACTGCATTTAGCCATTAGGAGAATCCCACCCCCACACTTCACTGCATATTTCTTTAATCATAGGTATGTGACAAATACTTGAATTTTGAGCATTTTAAAAGATTCTGTAGTTTTTCTTATGTTAAAATATTAATAGTTTATATTAAAAAACATCTTTACAATGATCATTCGTTATAAATATCAGCTGCGTTGTGAATTCTAAAGAGGAGAGAGGGCTGGGGGAAGGAGTTGAAGGTGGGGTCAGATCAGGTGAGAGGCAGAGCAAAGAAAGCAATACAGGTAAGGTTCAAACTCACAGGCAGTAATAATGCACCAGCTATTTTGGTTAGTGTGGAAAATGGAGAGAGACAGGGGTTCAAACTAGGGGGTTAGAGAGGACAGCTAAAATGCACAGGGCAGGACATACCAACCTTTTGAGAGAGTGGTAACTTGACCTATTATTCCAAATACAATTTTGGGAGATAGAACTTTGTGAGCAAAAACTGGGCAAAAATGTTGAGTGGAGAAGGGAAAAAAATGAAGAAAACTAGTTCACAACAGAATACGTAATCCTCGTCTTCAGCACACGGGACCTCATGAGCACAAATGAGTGGTAGTGTCTGTTTAGTTAAAACAATGAGGACAACTTTGGCCTTGTAGAGATCCATGTTAGGATGCTTTGTGTGCTGGAAAATGTCCGAGTCTAAATATCCATCCAAACAGGAGTGAAAAAAACAAAACCTGTGTTGTATTTCAGTCCGATGCAATAAATACATGATATCCAGGAATCCACCTTTAGTTGACCAGTGATTCCCCAACAGCAATGGTTGATGTGAAAAATTAAGTCTTGCGTCTTTTGCATTAAGTCCTGCACATTCCACTTTGGCCAACACCGTTCACAGCAACAAAGTAGTCAAATTCCTTTTGTAGAGGGAAGGAAATATGGCCACAAAAAAGTTAGGAATGAGGAAGATGTCACATGAGTAATCCAAGTTCTTGTTCATAGTAGCACCATACTCATCCCAACGGTGAACAACATGCATAACAGTTCAAAACACTGTTGGATGTTTATGTCTGCCTTTTCGCTTTCAAGCAGAAGAGAGTGCATGCTGTCCCAGCCTGGACAGAGTCAATATCAAACACTGTTCATAGGTGCAACGCGCTGCTGACACGGTGTAATTGTATCCAAAGTTTAATTATAGTTCCACATTTAGGAAAGAAGGAGGTAATCCAGAAATTTGACGTAGGTTATCTCCAATAGCATGGATGGTAGCAATTTTCCAGTCACAATTTCCAGCAGTCCTCTTTGCATTGTATGATCCAAATGTTCGCTTTGCTCATCGAGTCTGCAAGTCTCAGTTGTTGGAAAGTTTAAAAAGAAAAAAAAATCATCTCCACAAAAATAAGGCGGGAATAAAAGTCTTTTGCTCACTTGTTTCTGTTGATTCTACTGAGTCGGATCACCAGTAGAGGTCTCCCAGCACTCAATTTGTAATGCCCTGATTTTAGACATAATCCCAAACAAAATGAAAAAAAAGAACCAAGAAAGCAACCCATACCTTTAGAATGACCGCATATCCTTTAAGTACTGGGCCAGAGTTAATCCAACAGTGGGGAATAAATATCCTCTGTAGATCCTCCACATGACTCCAGCCCGCGACAGAAGTGCACACCTCAGTGAGGTGGGCATTATAACTTAAAGCCAAATTAGACTAATCCAAACAATGGTGTTCTATACATGTAATGTGTGCTCTTGGTTGTTTGGTTACATGATGAAAAAGGGGTGATATTAATCCTCCGACAAGGGCACGTAACTCCAGATTAGGGGAATCCCGGGGATGGCTGCTGGACCACTCTCTCTTTTTCTCTCTTTCCCCCACTCTGTATTCTCTATCTTTCTCTCTCTCTCTCTCTCTCTCTCTCTCTTTCCAGAAATCGCCAATAATCCTGGGAAATTTTACGATATCCAATCTTTTCCCCGTATTTTCCTCAAATGATATTTCCACCTCACAGAGATGCTTAAAGGTCACAAAGATAATCCCCAACAGCCATTTAAACTACTGACTATCATTCAACTATCAGATACACTTGCAAACGTGCCCTCGTTTTAACAAAAATATCTTAAGTGTCTACCTGTAAGTAGGAATCCAGGAGCGCTGGCTGCGCTCTGAGGAACTTAGAAGGGATTCCTATTAGATTTCATTGTCGAACACAAGCTCATTTTCTCCTCTTTAACCCCCAAACAGGTAAATGAACAGATGGTGAAAGATGGTTGGAGGTAAGGTGTTTACCAGAAACTACGGTTCCCCCTGCCTTCAGAGAAACTTTGTCCACTTACCCGTCTAGTCTGCGTTCATAGCGTCCATCTCTGCTGTGAAGCGACGTGGGGGGCCCATACACGGCCCCCCCTGCCGCCCTTGTGAATCCTGATACATCCCGGCCGCGAGAGCTTAAGGACAGACTATCGTCCAGCCCCCTCGCCGCACTAGGAATTGTTCCTGGTTCATTGTAATCAGTGCGCAGGTCTCTGTCCCCCATCTTGTTGACAGCATTGTGAGCCTTCTGAGCACTTTTAATGTCCACAAAATCCACAAAGGCCGCGACTCCACCTTCTGATCCCCGCTTGGGCAGGACCTTGACACTCTCCACTCGTCCATATCTAAAGTCAGAATAGATTAAAAGCATGGTTACCACCAGGTTTGCAGCTGCAAATGTGTTGCATAACTTTTTAGGAATGTTGAAAAACACACAGGGTTCTGCACAGTCCTGAAATTGACTGTGCGTACATGTGCACAAATGTCTGTGGCAACGAGGGAGATGAGGCAATTTTGCTACTCTTACTTTCCCTACTGTGATACTTTCTAACACGGCAACAGTAACCCAGCAACTGGACTTGAAACCCTGCCACATTGCGTGTTAATAAATGCATAGATTTTCTAAAATTAGCATGTTTTCCGAGCAAAAGGTGCTGCCACGAAGACACAGCTACTGAAAAACACACAGATGAGGTTTGAGCAGTTTATACAGCGATGGGGTTTCTTTAAGAAATTCCTCATTAATTTACTGATTTATTTATTTATATATATATATATATATATATATATATATATATATATATATATATATATATATGTGTGTGTGTGTGTGTGTGTGTGTGTGTGTGTGTGTGTGTGTGTGTGTGTGTGTATACAAGACACACATGCAGAGTATATTTATATTATATATTATAGCCTATATTTATTTTTAAGGTGTAAAGGGAGTTATAATTGCTGAATACACCCTTTTCAGTCTTGAAAATGACAAAACACCTGATGAACTGAGGATTCAATTTTGGGATGAGGAGGCTGTTACAGAAAATTTCTCCCACTTGAGAGTTAATAAGCTGTTATCATCTTCTATAGCCCCCCCCGCACCACCACCAAAAAAATGGGTCTTTTAGCAGTGTGATTTTTTTTGCTGTCCAAGACAGACAGTAGGGTGATCACAAAATTTATTGGCATGCCAGTTCCCAACACCGAACAGCCCCCGACGCCATTTTAGAAAAGCTGTTCACACTGCTTACTCATTCTGTCGTCCCCCATCTTCAATGACTTCTATCACACATTGGGCTGTCATGCACCTGCATACCCTCGCTACCTCTGGGTTAACGCTGGAGCTGAGGTAGCGAGCTGAAAAAAAGGGGGGAAAGGGCTCGCCAGCACCGTTCCCCCTACTGCACAAAAAAGAAAGAGATGCTGCCAGTCGCCATCCCCCCCAAACATAACGTTACGTTGTACTTCAAACAGGGGGTTATGTAAATAAAACGGTGTATATAGGTAGCTCATTTTTACTGCTGCTCTCGGAGGCTGCACGTATTAGATACGAGCCATATTTGTAGCTGAGTCTCTGCATCAACCCACTGCAAATAATAAGACCGCGAGAGGGCAAAGCACCAAATGCATATCATCTGTTTTTATATTTCATCCAGCTGTAGGTTTGGATGAGGGTGGGGGAGGTGGGGGGTGCTGTGGGACGAGTATGGCTTTCGGTTACACTGTGGTTATTAAGGATTAATGTTGCCATTTAGCAGCTTTCATCCGATATGGCGACGCCCACACAGTGATAATAATTAAAAATCCAAAACAACAACAATAAAAAAAAAGGTCTCATATGGGCAAACTGGTGTTTTTGGGGCTGTCTGGTTTCCAGCATATGAACGGAGACGCGGGCTGCTATTTCCTTGACAGCCGAGAGAGGAGAGAGGCGAGAGCGCGCAGACAACCGTGAAAGCCACACGCAGGGAAAAAAAATAGAAAGAAAACGTATTTAAATCATTGTTCAGCCCGAGGAAGATAACAAAGAGCTAAAGGCACACAGTCTCCAGCGGCTCGCTCTTAACCAAAAGTAGCAATGGAGCTCAGTGCGATTATGGCAGGCTGCATTACAAATATACATGTGTGTGCGTGTGTATACATGGATATGCTGTCTGATCTCCCCTGAAATCAGATCACGCTGCAGGCTGTGCGAGTCAGCGCCGTTTTAACAACCATTTTCTGTAAACACTACAGCGTTACAGCACTGCACATCTGCTCCGCGGCACAGCCGAGCCCGGTCAATCACAGCCAGTTTGCCGCGGCGATGTTGCAGCGTGGACGGCGGCGTGACGGCGTCACCTTTCGGCTTCTACAGACTTGTGTTAAGATGTAGGAACGGAGCAAACGGCACGCTCTCATAGATGGGTGCACAGCGTGCTAATACACCGCGGTGTGTGTGTGTCTGTGTGTGCAGGTCTGACTGGAAGCAGTGACCTGACAAACTCACAGAGTCGAGTCAGACAGCAGAAGCAAACACAGAGACTTTATGGTGTCTGCCGGAGATGCGGGCACGTATAAAAGCACGGGGCTCTCCGGGTAGACTGAACTTTGTTTACACTGACTGTGCACCACAAAAACAATAAACAATAAACAAGAAAAAGCCCCTTCTTTACGGTCACCCGGTGGAAAGGTACGCTGCTTAAAAGTCAGCCTGCTTAAAAATCAGCCTGCTGGCAATGCGCACCAGGAAGACGTAAGAGGGGTGAGTAAAGTTATCACCTAGCTCGACAAGTTAATAAGCGTGTCAAAATGGCAAAACCATATGTCCGCTGGCTGCTTGGCTTGGGGTGGCTGAGGCGTGCTAGCAGATTTTGCTTTTTCGTCTCAGCTCAAACGCAGGAGCACCGTGTGTTGTTGTTGCTGCTCGGATTGTGTGTATGGAGAGAGAGAGAGGGGGGACTGACAGCACAGTTGCCAAATGGGACTTTGCTACAGGGAAACCTCCTGCTTCATCCCGACTTCTCTAAAATGTGACACAACAGAGAGAGAGATGCTGGACGTGCACCGCTCTTAACATTACAAAACGCGCACAAACACACACACACATACACACACGCCGCTCATTTGTGTTTCTACTCACCGCTTGAAGTGCTCAATAATTTTCTCCTCTCGTACATTTTCGGGTAAATTTCCCACCCATAAATGTCTGGTTTCCCGGACCATACTGTGTGCTCCTGCTCCCCGATCATACAGATGAGTTTGCTATGTCCGTTTCTCCCCGTGCAAAATACAAAAGCTCTGCAAAATAAACGGCGGACAAGAAAAAAGATGCTTGGCGCAAATCATTGACTGCTCGTTGTGGCCCAATGTAAACCATTAGGCTGTATCCCCGCACGCTGTTTGATACTCTTCAGTGTTAAAGCGCGATCTTGCACCTCATGAACGCGCTCCGGTCTGTTCCCGTGACTAGGCGCGTCCCTGACACCATGCGACCTTTGGGTGTCGAAAGAAAGCATGTAGCTTCCTAAAAAGATGCAGCAACTTCGCTTGTAATGAGAGGCACACCGCGCAGGCGTGGCTTTGTGTGTGAACTTCTTTTTTCCCCCCCGATGAGACGGTCTTTCACCCCTGCGCATGCGTGAGAAAACCCCTGGTTGAATGGTGGTGCTTTGACATCTGCAGCTTCACAAGAGGATCCCATCAGTGGCAGTTAAGTGTGGCAAGGTGAATCATCCTGCGCACAGCACACAGTGAGCCCAAGTTTGGTATTTTTATGTTTCAACGTTGTAATAGTTCAGTTGTTATCAAAGCACAGGCAAAAAAATGTCACCCCATAATTGTAAAGTGAGCCATCAGCTCACATGTTAAAAAGTTACAAAAGCCTTCAGTGTTGTTCCCTGTCACTTAGCTGGTTGGCACTCATTTACCATATCCAACTGCTGGGACTTCAGATCACTGCTCTGTTTGTCTGCACAACAAATCAGCAGAAACAGCAGTAGCTGCAGTCCAGTCATTCATAAGAATCAGGAGACTAGATGCACTCTCATTCTAATCACAGGTTGTGTTGAAGTTTTTGACACTTGAAGCGGAAACTTGCACACAGGAAACAGGAAACTGAAGGACAGCTGTGGGCTACTCTGCATGCTAATAATCTAACATGAATGTGCTGCAAGTTAATCTGTGACCAACTTATTATAATAAGTTATAATAAGTTTAAGAGATTTTTTTTTCTCCTTAACTTGAATTAGTGTGAATAATATGCTATGTCTTCCCAACACTGGTGGGATGTTTTAGAGTAGACTGCTATCTGGAACAGAACAAAACACCACAGGAGGGCCTTTTTGTCTCGTTCAGTTGGGTTCAATACACTTTCTGTTTATCCCTTTAGTTTTGCACTTAAGTGTGTGAAAACTGAAACAAAAATGTTTCCACATAAGCTGATATAAGGCACTGTTGCAGGGAAATAGGGGAAACCACATAATTCATAACTTATGTATGACAGAAAATAGTTTGCTTGTCAGTGTGTCAAGTGAAATTACAGGAAGTTTAGGTGGATTTTCATGAGTTTCATATTTTGACAGATATGAAACTTATGTGGGAAACTGTTCTTTTGTATGGAAAAGATCAACGTACTGCTAGATCAGTTAAAAAAAAAAGAAAGAAAAGCTGAGGCAGTGACACAATAAATAAAATCCCCAAAATTCAGAATCCCCAAGCCGGATCGTCCAGAAAAGCAATCCAGCAAACTCGAGACAACACGGCTAAGTTTACAGTAAGAAACTTTACCACACTGAGGTAGTTTGAATGTGTTTGAAACCTTTAAACTTTGAATTGATACATATGCCTTCTGCATGTTGCACCTGCAGTCTGTCAGAGCAACAAAAAAAAAGATGCTTTGACATATTTAACAGCTTCTACTACTGGGTTACAAAAGGCACTGGGAGCTGTTAAGTCAAGTACTTTGACCTGGTCTGAGCTCTACTTTAAGCTAATAAGTAACACAAAACAATCAGGCCCCTGTCCAAAAGTCCAAGAGTACAGTGGCGATAAGCCCTCTTGTAAGGGAAAATACAAACTGTATGTGTGTGTGTATTTTTCTTTGACCGACTATCCCCATTATAAAACATGCACACTTTCTCTGAATGACCACCATGACTGATAAATAACGAACCAAATAATGATGTCCACATAATCAAGAGGGGCGTCAACATTTAAGTAAAATGGTAGATGAACAACTATTTTCTCCACATTGTGTTGTGCCCAAATCCTCCTTGGAGCTGAATTGTTTTATTTTTTTTATTTTTTTTGTAATTTTTTTTGCCTGTGGAAAATGATCACTGGCTTGTTTGGTTTGAAAATAAAGCTGCAACTACAGCGGGGCATTATTCTGCTTTTGTTACTATATTAAGAATACTTAAAGGGAGAAGTGCGCCTGCGTTAAAATGCAGTAACAGGGGACATGCGAAACTGCTTTGCGCATGCGTCCACTGTGCCTATCAGATGAAGACAGAACAATCTGGAAATCTCCAGAGGAGGTTACAACGGTGCTCAGTCAGTTCTATGGGCATTTTCACCGTACTCGGGTGCTCAGAGCGTCCTCCCTATGTCTACTGAAAGCGTCCTGATGTGGAACTTTACTCCATTAAAAGTCTAATAAACCTCTGGGAGTACAATTTCTCATTTTGGTGGATCGACTAGACACCAAAAACTAAATTTCATCTTCAGTGATTTTCAGACGTGGATTATCGTGGAAACTGGACCGTCAGGCTAATGTTTCCCCCTGTAATTTTTTTTGACACGGGATGACGGGACTGACATAACAAAAACCCTCTCATGGAATATGTTTCTGTCTGTCCACAGCTCTCAATAAAGACAGATCTAATGGGCATAACACCGGCGACACATTGTGGATTTAATTCGATATGGGTGTTAAATTGTCACACGAAGTCAGGCTTTAACCTTGGCTACTGTTATTGAGACAATGTAGCACAGGCTGGAAGGGCGGTATCTCAAACTTCCTCATAAAAAGCCCCTTTGAGTGTAGCCTAATAAAGCGAATTTGCTGCCATTACAACAACAGTGTGAATTAATACGGCTTGCTAGCTGTTTAACAGCGTGTTTGTCCAACAAAATGGAGCTAAGGTCGACGCATAATCAAGTAAACTAGCCTTTTCTTTGTCTAACGCCATTTTGTGTGTCTTTGGAGCACTAACGTTGTCGTCAGCCATTTTGCCTTTTCTTTTCAAGCACACAGCCTTTGAACACTAGCAGAGCACAATGGTGTTTGCGGGCCTGTCGCGGGGAAATAAGTGAACAAACAACAAAACAATAAACGAATAAGCTTACCCACTGCCCAGGCTGTGTGGTATGCAGTTATTGGATCTTTGCAGTCATGTCAGTACTACACTTAGTAATGTTAGCTCCTCTGTAGAGTGCATTTACCTGCTGTAACAGCGACTGCTTTAATGGTTAAAAACGACGACGTGATATGGGAGTCTAAATTTACATTTTCTGTCGGGTTTTTTTTTTCCAATAAATGGAATAATTTCCTATTTTGTGCAGCTTTATTATTCTGTTTCTGTTGAATGCCTACCTTATACTGCAAGAATAAAAGAAAGGGGTTCAGCGTTGGTGAAATATAAAAAATGGGTTTTGTATTGCTTCTCAACTGAAAATGCTGGGAAATGCGAAATCTACTGAATAAAAAAAAACTTTGACCTTAATCTGCTCTACTGGAAATGATCTCAAACGGTAAATCTTCCCAAGAGGTCACACAGACCCAGATAACCATTATTGTTGAAACAGTATGACTAACCAGCAGGAAGAAAACAAGCTTAAAAACACATCCTTAGCATCCTAAGAAGTAAAATGAACTCCAGGACTTGTTGAAAGGCTGCCTATTGAATAGTTGTTGATAACCATGAAATTGTTCTTTTAGAAAATGTGAAAAGACTGTAAACATTCCTTACATGATGAGTTGTGTCAAATATTTAATACAAAATGTATACTACATTGTAGGTAGAAAGCAACGTTGCCTTGATATGATTTCCACTAAATAGTGCCATTAAAGAGACGTGCAGGCTTTAAAATCCCAGAGTGCCTATTTCTGATGCTCCTTCTTGAAGGCTCGTGGTGTTTGCTGACGCTCCCTCCTTCTGTACTCTGTATAATCCTCTTCATCCTGTGTGAACACAGCAAAATATGATGCTAGAAACATGGGTGACTGAAGACATGCCTGCTGTTAAGCTACAGCCAGACATATAGCTTAGTGAATGTAGCCATGATTTCTTGATATGCATGATTCTCAATCACCACATGAGCTACATTTTAATAGCAAAACAGACCCGACTCACCTTAAAAGTCTATTCAAATGCAAGGTTTTTTATATTTGTTTTATTTTGCATTATACTTTGTTTAAACCCCGCAACTTTAAATAGGTCAGCTCAGTGAAAGGAAAAGTAGACTCAGTATTCTGAGTCAGAGATCACGTTGACCTGAATCTGTCTTGGGGGTCTTAAACCTTCTCCACCCGGGATACAAGTTGGAAAAATCGAGTGTCATCTTGAGACTCATCTAATGAACATATTGATATTCTACTCCAGTTTTGGGAGGCCTCGGTGGGAACGAAGTGCTTTTGGCCCCGTGTGCCGCTCCCAGGGAGACTCACTGACCTGTGAGGATGCTGCATCCAGCAGATCCTTGGTGGGGAGTAGACAGCTAGCCTCTCCGAGGAAACATATTAGGATGTGGAACACGTCTGCCCAGCGTCCAACAGTCAGCATCAGGACCATCAAACCCCCGAGACGCACCACCACTGCGTTGAGGACGGCCTGGCTGCTAGGCAGACGGTGTTGCTCTTCTACAGAACCATGACATTAGAGGACTATTAGGGAGAAGTATTTCATTTGCATTTAAACAAACTAAACAAATGTCTTAGATCAGCCACAGATGCTGTAGTGATTAGTCAGGTGAATTGAGAAGCAAGTGATGCTACTGGCATATCGCTTTGTAAGGGCTTATGTCTTTAAATGTTTCTCACCCTGCATGTACACCACCAACAGCGTATAGCAGATAGTAAGTGGTGTCCAAAACCTAAGGGCTTCTGTTGCAGAGAGGAAATGTTGGTTGATGGTTGAAACAGCAGCCAGCACAGCCACAGAGAAGGTAATGATGATGGTCCTGCACAGCATGGGCAGCAGGGAGCTGCCCGATGTGAGGAGGCTGATGCAAATGCCGCAGTAGCCCTGTGAGCTGTGGAGTTTATACAGAGCTATGACATGGTGCAGCAGGTTTGTGGCCTGCCTAGCCAGAAACCAGCTGAGTGCTGCTGCCAGGAGTAAGCATAGCCAGCGCTGCGCCGCCCCCTCGTGTAGAAAGTGCAAACTGCAGGTTAGGGCGCAACCCAGAGAGAACTGGCTTTGAACTAACAGCTGCTGCAGAAATTTCCCCGACTCCTGGGAAAAAAGAGGAGCACGAGTGATGAATGAATCAAAGCAGACGACGATGGCTGTCGCGACTCATCCTGACACCAACTCAGCAGAGTAAGCCACAGAAAAATCACCTTATACAGCTGAGGCATATTCATATATATTTTTATCACATAATTGGTTTCTTACTGGTCCAGCTGTAACCAATCCAGAGACAGCTCGAAGACAGAATTCTAGTACCACCAGTGAGGCCACACGGGAGCCCACTACACACAGTATCCCAGTTACAAAGAGAAACTGAAGCAGCCCAGTAAGTCCAGGTTTTGTCCTTATCGGATGACCGGATGTCTTCCGAGTTGATGTGTCTTCACCATTTTTTTTACTCCAGCTCCAAGTTGTAGGGAGGAGGAAAAAAAAAGTCACATCAAAGACATAAAAATAAACTGTGTGGATGATGAAATCCCTCTAAAATCAATTATTTTTAAAAGTGAAAATGGGAAATTCTTCAGCAAAACACCACATAAGTCTGTACACAAGAGGCGACCTCTCTCACCTCTCCTCCAAGAATAAATGCACTCTCAACAGGGAGCACAGCACAGAGATCCCACATGCAGCTACCAGCCCTGCAGGTCAGATAGCCGTGAATTTCGAGCACAAGTAATAACAAACCTCAGACATTTACTCTTTTAATAAATGGCCCGCAGCCGTGCTGAAGGATGAGGAACTCACCTTGGAGTAAACTTTCCAGTGGATTTATATCTAGAGTCAGCCACCCTGGTAAGAAGTAGGAAGTTGGAAGAAGCCATGTGATGAAAGAGAACATAGTACTACCTCAAGGGAGGAAAAATCACCTTGAATGTCTATAAAAGTAAGCTACTTTAAGCATCTGCACTCTCAAGATTCATCTTTTATGGTTCATAGATCGCGTTACAGTGTTGTGAAGTATCAGCTCAGCGCTTCCGTTTTCTTTCTGTTGCCCCAGCGTTGTGCTTTGCTCACCCAGAAGCCTGTTCTGTGTCCTGTACCAAAGTTCAACTGAGTGTCAGTGGAGCAGAGGCACCCTCAGGCCTGAGTCATGGCAAGATAGTGGAGGTTATTGCACCATGGGAAAGACTTTACACTCTCGCTGAAATATAGTCGCAAGCATTCGCTGAGTTCTGTGGTGATCTGCACGTAACAGCGTGGGATTATTCTGATGGCATTAAACACAAGAAACAGTTGTAGACTTGCAATATTATTAAACAGCAATATTGTAATAATAATACGTGAAAAGAAATTAGAGTGTGCACAGTAATTACCTAAAGAGTTATGGGTAGGCAACTCCAGGCCTCGAGTGCCGGTATCCTGGAGGTTTTAGATGTGTCCATGATCCATCACAGCTGATTTAAAGGGCTAAATGACTCCTCAGCATTTCTTGAAGTTCTCCAGAGGCCTGGTAATGAACTAATCATTTGATTCAGGTGTGTTAACCCAGGGTGCGATCTAAAACCTGCAGGATACCAGCACTCGAGGCCTGGAGTTGCCTACCCCTGAGTTATACCAAGTGTGTGGGATGAGGTGTGTAATGGTAGATTTAAAGTTGGGAGAAGATGGAGCTCAAATATAGCTGCAAGCACAAGTTCAAGTGTCATGTTTCTACAAATATTTTATTATCTCATCAAGAAACAGTTGTTTGAAGCAAAATATACAGCAGTGTGCAAAAGTCACCTCATGTGTTATTGGAAAAATGCAAAGGTACAAAGAAATCGTCAGGTGTCAGCTGTGTGCAGGCAGGAGTTGGACCCAAAATGCAGGCTCTCAGACACGAGGGATGAACAAAATCACAGCTTTATTGGCTGGAAAGGAAAATGCATGCAACACAAAAACTAAACTGGGAAAGAATAAGGTAAACTCACGGGGAAACCACACAGAGAAACACAGCCATGAGGGACGACGGGACACCGACACAGAGAAACACAAGGCTGAATGAGACACAGAAGGAGAGCACAGCTGGGAGAAATCAGAACTGACGAGACAAGGAAGCAAAGCAGGATACACTCACATGAGACGCAGACCTTCAAAGTAAAACAGGAAGTATAACACTGAGACACAGTGGAGACAGAGCAACCCCGAAACACAGAGACATAAACCATAAGGCAGAGAACTCTAAGAACCAAAAGGCTAGAGATGAAAAATAATACACAGAGGGAAACACAAAGCACGGAACACAAGAAACTACACTCAAGGGAGTAACTAAAGACCAACAATGAGAATACAAAGTGACAAAAAACACAGGAAACTCAAAACACTCAGTCAAAAACCCAGGACCCTAACAGAAATACAGTATAACAGTTTGTACAGTACAGACTTGACAGCCAGTGTTTGGTATGAACACCGTTATTTTTGAACACACTCTGATCTCTCTTCGGCAGCTTTCTTGTCATGTCTTTAAGTAGTTTTCAGGAATAGTTTTCCAGGCTTCTTTAAGGACATCCAGCTCTTCTTTGGATGTTGGCTGGCTTTTGTTCTGTTCTCTGTCAACATGATCCCACTCTGCTCGATTAATGCTGGGGGCCAACCCATGACTGTCAGTGTTCCACTGTTTGTGTGTTATTCAGTGTGTTTATTCAGTTATGCTTTTACTGCATTGGCAGTGTGTTTGGCAATGACTTTATGGCAATGATCCAAATCACACTCTTTCCAAATGGTCGTGTATGGTGGCTCAAAATCAAAATCTGTGTTTCTGTGTTCATAATTTCATCAGTTTTGACAAGACTGGCTAAAAGGTGTCCCTAAACCAGCCTCCACAGTGTTATACATATGGCTGTTGACATTCACTTGTTGTACCTCTTTTCTGACCTCCTCCTTCTATAATGAGAGTGATTCCTTAAGAATGGCTTCCTGACAGCCACCCTTCCACTGACACCATTTCCTTTGAAGCTTCAGTGAACAGTGGATAGATCAGCTGAAGGACCAGATCCGTCCCTCAGGTCTTATGTCAGGTCTTTTTTAAGGACACACTACTAACCATGAATCACCTTGTCGTTGCAAAAATTACTATTGTATCCCTGCTAAACTGTGTCATCTTTGATATTTAGACTCAGTGAAAGAAACTGGAACAAATTGCGTGTTTTCGTCACATTCTTGTAGTAACCAAGTGCCATAAGATACAATGTCTTGATCAGTGTTGGGACTAACTCGTTATTAAGTAACGCGTTACAGTAACTACGTTATTATTGTGGTAACGAGCACGGTAACTAGTTATTATGCCAAAACCGGGAACGCGTTACTCGTTACTGGGATTTAGATAGGCTCGTTATTCGTTACTTCGTGTGGTGGCTATCGCAGAGCTAGCTCTCACAGATTCAATAACATTAGCAAGTGGTGGAAACCAGCAGGTGGATGAAGGAAAAGGGAGGCAAGAGGAGAGACCCGAAGCGGCCGCTGGTCCGAGAGTGTCAGGTGAACTGAACTTCAGGTAAGAAGTTACGACCTGCAGTCCATCTGGGTCAGATATGAACCAAGTTTAGTTGGAGTTTATTTTTGTTGTGCTGACTTTTTCGTACTGCGTGCTAGCTAGCATGACGGAGTTTCTATACAGCTGGGTGGTGCTATGTTACTGATGTTGAACTTTATTTTGTTCATAAGGTTAATTATTAGAGTTGCCAACCGTCTAGTAAAAAACGGAATCGTCTCGTATTCAAAGAAAATATCACGCGTTTCGTATTGAGGTGAAAAGGAACACAGTTTATGTTTCAGCTACAATGAAAAAGACACAAAGCTGGAGTTACTCTGTGTCTTTGCTGCACAGTTGCCTCTTCTTCTCTCATCCTCTCACCATCTCTCTCCTGTTTCTACTTCAATCATGAAACTGATCAATGATCAGCTGATCGGCTTTTCTCTCTTGTTTGTTTATCGCCCACTTTGCGCCAGAAAGAGGAAACCAGCGGATGTCGCAGTAAACAACAGCAGCACGTTTAAGCTTGATCAGCTGTTGTTAGAATTTATTTAATATTAATTTCTAGTATCAGCTGATGTTGGCTGGAGCCACAGCTGTAAAGCTGCTGGTCATGATATCGGTTTGGATATGTGGTGAGAGGGAAACATGAAGATGAAACCAGGAGATGTCCTTACTGAATCATCAGAGCTGTGATGGAGAAACAGGTTTACCTTTTAGTTAACATGAATGAGTTGAAGAGAAGTTATGAACTGTTTCTGAGAGACAAATAACACCAGGATCCTTTTCTAAGTAGCTGACAGCTGGTAACTGTGCAGGGGCGGGTCTAGCAAAGTGTTGCCAGAGGTCCATGTAGGGAATTAAAAGGGAAAGGGGGGCACAAGGAAATACTTTCTTATTCTCATTTAAAATGTCTCACTTTTAAAAAAAATAATTATCTGAGTCTTACAACAAACAATTGATAGATTGATACATATATACCATCAAAACAGTGAACATCACTGTCACAACAGTGCTTATTTTCATTCAAAGGCTTTATGATTTTTCCTATAATGGTGGGCCGGTCTCTAGTCAAAATGCCTGGGACGATTTTTTTGTCCCAGTCCAGCTCTGTATGCAGCTCATCTGCAGTCTGGTGTTACCTACATCTTCCTATTCAGAAGGCAGAATTTCCGAGTTCTGAGTACAATCAAAAGCACCACGACTGCAGTTTTTGTGTTGGATGTAAAAAGCGAGGATAGAATGGCTAGGATAGAATCAGGCGTGGGATTTCTCTCGTGGAAATGTGCACATTATTTTTTCCTTTCTATTGGTAGGTGGCACAGTGCACTTGTGGCAAGTAAGCAAGCTAGAAGACTGTCAATCTTGCTGGGTATCCAGTTACTGAGGCAACACATTAACAAGAGAATTCTGAGTTAAACCAAAGTTACTTTCCCTAGTAACTAGTTACTCTGAAAGTAACGAGTAACTTGAAGTAACTGAGTTACTTTTAATAGAAGTAACTAGTAATGTAACTAAGTTACTAATTTAAAGTAACTTACCCAACACTGGTCTTGATGCATGCTCAATCATCCAGGTAAGGAAATCGCAAAAAGTTGATTCTGTTCATCTGGACGTAGCATTTTGTGGGAGAAACGTTTCGTCGCTCATCCAAGTGACTTCTTCAGTCTCAGCTGACTGCAGGTTTCCCCAAATCTTATCAACAGTACATTTGCACAATAACTAAAACTAGCCCACTGAATCAACAGTGGACTGTGAGGTCAATTCCTTGATCATTAATATGCAAATTCTCATGACCATTGACCAACAACCACTGATCAATGGCCATGAGCACCATTCACAGAGAGTTGGGGAATGGCTGCAATCACAGCATTGTAAGATGGTGAAAGATGTACACTTAGGCCCCCTCCTCGATTCAGAGATGGTCTTTCCCTTTTCACATAAAGAGCCTACCTGACTCCCCCCTCATACCACTTAGCCGCTAAGCGGATGGCACAAGACAGAAGAGCTAACTCGTCGGGCCAGGACTGCAGTCTGTTCATACCTACAAGCCAGTTGACACTCTTTCAGTGATGAGGATGGACACATCCTGGACAGGGAGGATCACTGGTTTGAGTGGTTGTTGGTGGTCATGACAATTTTCATATTAATGATCAAGGAACTGACCTCACAGCCCACTGTTCATTCAGTAGGCTGGTTTCAGTCATTATGCAAATGTACTGTTTATAAGGCTGGGGAAACCTGCAGTCAGCTGAGACTGAAGAAGACACTTGGATGAGCGACGAAACGTTTCTCCCACTGAAAACGCCACGTCCAGATGAACAGAATCAACCTTTTGGGGGCCTAAGATACAATGTAACATTGTTCCTTGCTAAGTTGTCTGTTATGTCCCTTGAGTTAGGTGTCTTTTTGGTGCCTTTTTTTAAAATTTCAATGTCAGTGTTAACAAAAACAAATATTTCTCTTAAAATGTTGAGCTACAAGGACTGGACTGAAAAACGAGTGAAAACACAGTCAATATTTAAAGAAAGACTTTGAAAGACCGTCAGAAACCCTGGAGAACTGTTGCTCAAGACCAGTTAAAATATCTGAAAGTCTGGCTCCTTAGAAAGAAAATCTAAAGAAGTACAATATTGCTTATTATTTTTAGGTTTGTGGGAGATGTATCACATAGGGAAAGGAGAAATAGGCTGCAGGCAAGCTCAGTGCGTGTCCATAAGTGGGCAGCAGTGTACAGCATTCAAGTTAATGATGAATGAGTCTCTACCTCTACCTGCAGAATGTCTAAAGCAGAGTGAAACAACACTGGTGCAAGCTGTAGTCTTATTAGGATCCACTATATCCTTGCAGATTGTCAATCCAAAGTGCTGAAGTCTTCTACCGCGATTCTTCTTCCTTCCGATTTCAAGGATCAAATGATTTGAATGTTTGTTAACCAGACTGGTTAAATCAACTTAACGACTTCGTTCACACGCAGGATTCTCATTAACTCAACTTCTCAGCTTAAAATATGACACTTCAAGGTAAGTAAAAACAAAATCCCTTTGCTTCTTTTGAGGTATTACCTTGTATGCACTGTAATTAAAGTAAGTCGCAGGGATCATTGAATTATGTGTCTGAAACAGTACACGGACTGTACTACAGTACTGCATTTTGCCTTTTCAGTAAACCTGCATGCTGTTGTGTTTAGCCCAAACCATTAAACTCTACAAAATCAACTATCTTTGCTAAGCAGTGCACTATCTGCACAGGCTCTGCTGAAACAGGAGACTAACAAACCACATCGAGCTGGCCTTTATCACTGAGAAAGAGTCATTTAACAGGGTCAAAAACAACAGATGGATTAGGAGCAAAGGACTTATGACAGGCTGAGGCACAGCCCTTCGTCTCAGTCGCTGATTTACAAGTGCCGGAGAGCAGAGATTCCTAAGCAGGCTGGTGAGTGTTTGTGACTCCTACAGGTGAGCAAGACTTTTGTAAGACTGTGAGGATATAAAGGGAATTTGTAATCCTTCAGTCACTGCTTTTTGAACTGGTTTATTTCAGTCATGAGCTATGGTTTAGCCCCAAGATATTTGATTGACTTTAAGATACCCTAAAAGTGTTAGTATTTTGTTACGAAGACACAACTGTCCAAACTCGCTGTTTCAGAGCGCAGTGAAGCTCAACACTGAAGCAGTGAGTGAGCGGTGATTCCAGCAGATCAGCCCCTGAGACGAAGGAAAACTGTCCTCATGGACTCCAACGGTTCCGGCAGCGTGCAGTACGACCGCTGGAATGAGGACAACATCAACATGAATGTAGAGGCTTCACAGTCCTCACTGAGGAGGTGAGACTTAGAGGATAGCAGCTGGGCTTGACACCACATGAGGACTAAGTTAAACTGACAAAGGTTAAATGTGTTTAATAAAAAGAATCCAGGTTTTATGAGTTTGACATTGACCATACAGTTTAAATCAAGTGTAGGAGAAAGGTTGTAGTAGGTTTTATCCATGTATCCATCTCACTTAAACTTCCTGCAACCTATTTTTTATAGTTTAAATGATATGTAGTTACTTCCTCCAGGGAACTTGTGTTTTTGACAGTGTTTGTGTGTCTGTGAATGGGATCGCTCCAAGTTCTGAATGAACTGTGGTATAACTTTGTTTTAAAGGTGTAGAGTGGGGTCATGTTATTAATCCATTAAAATTAAGCTTACATCCACCATAGGTACCAAACCACAGGTACCAAATAAACCCGCCCCCTTTCTTTCCCATTCACAGGATCTGCAACAACATGTGTGTCGGCAGCACTGGAATAGTAGTAAAAGCAGCAGGAGCCGTAGCTGCACTGGTGGCAGTTTACATCATAGGATATGTGATGGGGTACTACATCCATCGATGCCCGTAGGGGAACCAGGAGGTCAGGAGAGAAAAGAGATTTAAAACACACCAAAAAAGCATAAGCTTCATATGCAGAATGAGCTGTGACTGAATCGGATTTATTGTGATCAGAAAATATACAAATTCATGGTTCATACTGATACTACGGCACATGAAAATGGAGTTATATCATTATATGATGTTCTATGAAGTGTAAAATATTAATTCATATCCTTCTCCAAAAATATCAGGCTGTTTTTTTGTCCAAACTGATAACTAGAGATAAACTCCTTTGGGCAGGAGATACCTTTGGATCTACTGACTGTGGTATTTCTGTGGACTGCAGGAGTCTTAGATCACCTTGGTTTAGACTGAGGGTGAGCAATAGTTTAGACAAACATTTGTGAGTCATTTGAAGATCAGCCACTGTGGAAGTTGACTGAGTAAGTTTAATGTTTGCTACTGCTGGTCTTTTAGTGACACTCAAACTCATCCAGACCTTCTGCTTTTGTTCGATTTCTTCCCAATTGTTCTGAACAACTGCAGCTTCAACAGTTTTGGATCTCAGCTTCCTTTAATACATTTGTATTTAACACATCTACTCCACACACATACTCCAGTACATCACTACGCAGTAAAGACAAAATGGATGTTTAAAAACCTACTTTTTTACTTTTATGCTAAAAAGTGATCTATTTTTAAACCTCAACTCAATCTAAGTTCTCTCTGTTTTTCATAAAAGAACACAACCTCTGTGTTTTCTTAATGAACTGAACTTTAGAGAGCCTGTCGTGTTCGTGTGGTATCAGATCATTTTAATATTTTAAATCTATGAAGTGTCTTTTGGTTTCATATGACACAATCCTGCAAACAATACAAATTAAATTTAAGCTTTAAGTTTATTAAGGGCTAAACTGACGTGAAAGTTAATGCCTATGAATCATTGTGCAAACAATACCAACCATTTACATTTAAAAGCACTGTAAACAGTTCAGTTGCATGCAAGGCTGAAGATCTTGTGTTAATGTGGTATTCTAGCTATTGTTATGCAGACCATAAATGATCTGCTGTCAGACAGGAAAACTCATATTCTTGTGCCAGAACTACTTTGTGAGACACTTCATGTAGCTAATCAGTCTCCGTGGTATTTAGACCTCCTGTGCATCATTTCCCAAACGGCAGATTGAAAGCCGACAGCTCGGTTGTACAAAGACAAACTGTTTTCCCCATTTTCCCTGTGTTAGTTTATTTCTCGCACATTATTGGTTTTTGTTAGATTTCCTCCTGTAGCACTTGGTTTGTTTTTTGCCCCTTGGTGGAATTAACCACCTGTTTGTATGACTTCAACTTGTTAAAAGATTCAGATTTCAGATGTTACTCTTCCTCCTGTCATGTGTTTGGGTCCTTGAATTCTTATACCAAGACCTTTATTTACATTACAGTTCGTTTTTTGGTTTGTTTGTTTTTTTTTAGAGTTTAATAAACTTTCACATATTAAAACAAACTTCTGTGAACGGAAAAAAAAAATCAAATGCTCCATTAGAACTTTCTATTTGCCATCCAACAATAGAAGAGAATGCTACCCCTGGTTGCAAATGCACACAACGAAATCCTTTAACTTCACAGAAACTCCAGGAAGGCTTTCCTGATAGATGCTGCTGTGGACACCATGCAAGAAACTGCTCGGCAGGACATTACAGAGAGTTAAGACACCGTACAATAAACAGAGTGAGACAGACTGACAGACGACCTCCATGTGGAGTTATAAGGACAGGCTGTCTGTGGGAGTTTCAGCAAATAAATCTGCCTACAAAGAAACAGAGTAATATTATTGCACTAACAATACAACTGTCATCTCAGTTTACAGACTGGTGTTAATGGTACATACTACACTGTTTTCCTGATTTCCATATGCTTTGAATTTCATAGAGTTACAAGGACATTTCCATCCGGTTACCCTAAAAATCTCCATTCAAAAAACAACAAAATACATTACGTATCAGCACGGATGCACAGCTACACTGACCACATTCATGACAATATCAGACTTGACTGCTATCAGCAAAAAGGATGATATTTAGCAGTGGAGTGTGATGAAGAGCTGAAAGACTTTCCTGGCACATAACGGGAAATAAATTAAAAATATATACATTTTAACCAACGGCCCAGAATTTCACAAACAGAACCATAATCACGCATTTATGTGGAATGAGAAAATGGCCCACGCTGATGATAAAGGACTTCTATCAACCCAGTGTGCGAGTCCAACCTTTAACGCCGCCAGAAGCAAAGTTAATGGACCTCATAAAAATACATTTCACAGGGAACATCACTCTCTCCCCATGTGTTCCTCAACAACTCATCAATTCAGCACTGATAGGCTGTGTTGAAGATTCTGCCTGGGATTCCCTGGTGTCACAGATTATCTCCTGCAGCATGGTTTCTGCTAAGAAAGCATCTATGTTTTCTGGGCTCTCTCTTCCACATACAGCTGCATCTGTTAAAGGCAAACAACCAAACAATGTGGACATGCAGATGACAATAATTCACCATTAAATGAATCAGTGAATGGGATGCTTCTGCTTACCTTTACTATATCAGAAGTCATAGTCTTTAGTGGAATGAGTCTAGGCTCCTGCATGTGGACTTCTTGCTCATCAGCGACTATCCATGGAAAATCCTGCAGAGGCAAACACATTAATGTGACCAACACATGTAAATAACAATTCTGTGTTTCTGAGTAAGTGCATTTAAACACCTCACCTTAATTACTTGAACCTTCTCCATATTGCGAGTAGCAGCATCTCTGGTATGTACTAGTACTGTAAACGAACACCCTGTGACAAAAAAAGAAAAGTAAAACAGTTCAATCAGTCAAATCTATGAGCCCATACCACCTTATGTGCACTATAATGTCACCTTTCTCTGGACTTCAGTTTAATTGGCATAGATTTCTGACAAAGGCTTGATTATTCCATCAATTAATCTGATAAGAAATACTTTTGTCTTATTAATTAGCAATAATAAATATAGAAAACTCTACAGGTATTTCAAAATGAAACCCCAATTGGTTTCCATTTTAGAAATTGTAATGTTTTAAATTTTAACTGCATACAACACCTGTCAAAAAACAAACAAAAAAACTAAACCTTTGACTGTATTTCCGTGTCACGTTTTAATGGAATTTTTTTAAAAGAAAATGTTATCTAAAATCCAAAAATATATAAATAATCTCAAGTACAGTCAAAGGGCAAAGTCAAATAAAATAAGGTATATATATACACAATCAAAATTGACCTTTACTCTGTCTTCTTGGAAGGCTTTCTGACATTAAGAGTTCTGACAGTTTTCTGAGGTAGATTTGGTGTGTTCTCATGTTTATGTGTGCCAAGTGAATGAGTTAGTTTGTGTCTGTAAGCCTTTAAAGGAGTATGTGGTGTTTGCAATGAAGAAAAGTGAGCACAGACTTAAATGAATGTAAATCATTTGCTAATGGGTAAATCAATTTATGCACCTCCTATCTTCCAAAGGTGAACACAAATATTTACCCCAGTAATGAAGAGAATCCTCTTAAGCTGCTTAGGCAAGACTTTGTGCTGAATCATGTGACTTAAAGGATATCATTTAAAAATCTTTCCAAAACTTTTGCAGAGTATATGAGTATATAAGCATGTATGTAATTGTCTTCTCTTCCGGTGAGCCACGATGACATTACCTGGTGGATTACTATTTAAAACAGCATCACACACGCTGATCTTCAGGATGAATGCCCTCAGCAGCTGCTCCACGTGTGACAGCAACGTGTCTGAGCTGTGAAAACACAAATAGCAGTCAGTGACCAGTGTCACAGTAAAAATGTATTTCAACGGAAAGATGCTTCTTTTTAGTAAACATTAAAATGTGGAGGGCAACCTGATGGAGAGCAGTGGTGGCTGGGAAATCTCGAAAACAAATCTCTCTACTGGATGATGCTCTTTGTCCATGATGACCACAACCACCTTCTCTGCATCGTTCTAAGAGGCGAATGGAGGATATCAGAGCAGTAAGAGGAGAAATGAGAGTACACTTTGTGTGACATTGACCCGTCACTTTCAGGACATAGCTTACCTTTTCAATGAGTGGCTTTATACAGTGTAGTGTATCTTGGATATACTGATTCAGCTCTGGGTGACATGACATCTGGAATAAAACACACCAACAGAAGTCCTGTATTAGAGAAGCTAATATGCACACACCTAACAGCTGCAAACAAATAGTAATAACACATAAAACAGTACCTGCACAGGTACGTTGTACTTCTTTCGCTTCTGAAATATCCCAGAGGGATAAACCTCACGGACATACAGGATGAGATGAATAGCGACCTCCAGGAATTCACACAGAATGTCAGCAACCACTGGAAAACATGCGAACAATAAAACCTCTCGTGTTCTTGCTAATGTGACAAAGTCCCGCCAAACCCAATGCAAACATTCAGCAATATAGCGTCACCTACTTAGCTCACTTTAATTCATAGTAAAACCCAGGCAGACAGTGACAGCATGGTTTATGTAGGTTCCATATGCCCATGACTTTGCAAGGGGGACAACTACCTATTGGAAAATTAACAGTAGTCTCGCCGAGCTGACCAGACCTGGTATATATATATTCCTTTAATGGCCTTACCTTGCCCAAAATTGAGATCTTGCCTCGTTAGAGTTGTCATGTTTTACTCCCCTGGTTCAGCAAAATTAAATTTAAATGCTTAATTTTCTGTACGACTTGCTAACTTGTGTAAAGCAGCAGTCTTACCGGTCCTCGTATTGATTTTAATGGTTCAATATCTCGTTTTTTGTTGCTGCTGTACCTGACAACCGAAGAGATAAGAAGTTCAGTTTTTACAGAATTTTACACGTGTTTAAAAAAACCCGCAACGGTCCACATGAAGACACCCGGAGACATTAGCAACCTGCCGACCCGAACCGCGGCATTTCTTTTTTTTTGTACGCGAAGCTTCGTCGCCCGCCGAGGTGACGTCACTCGTTGTTTACAATTGCGTACTCTGCCGTCCACTTGTGATGACGTGATATGGACCGTTGGTTTTATTTTTAGTTTCCACCTTTTTTTTCCGCAACAGTTATTACAAAATAATAATAATAATAATAATAATAATAATAATACCGCGAGGTGATTGGCAAAAAGCACTGAAACATTTATTTTTGTCTTATATTATATTATATTTTATTATATTATAATTGATAATAGGCTTTATTTCACTAATTAATTGAGTTCACAATTTTGTTTTGATAATTACCAATTATTAGATAATTATCAGATTTTTTAAAAGTTGGTTTTAATTTTTTAGTTATGGTTTTATACTTGCTATGACAGCTTCATGAATGAAAATATCCTTAATTATCAGTCTTGCCGAATGCAGGTATTCTGTCTCCTCAGCAAGGTTATGCCATCCCGAGGTGTCCCATTGCTCATAAATATGAAAACATACCAATTACGCATGAAACATATTGAATTAAAACAGTAAATCATATGCAGCCTAACTAAGGGTGACTAATGTTATACCTGGTTATTTAGACAATCACAACAATCTGTTTATTACGCTTATTCTTTTTCTTTTTACATTTTTTGGTTGTTTGAATTCAAATGCTAACTTACATCAAAAGTCCTCTTCACTCTCTCTTTTTTTTTTTTTTGCCTGTCCCGTTTGGCTCTTTTGCCATCAGAATTATTGTCTAAAGGCGAAGAAAGATGCCCAACGGATTTACTTTACCAAATGGACGATCCCAGCCTTGCCGTAATGGTCTATTTGATTCACCTTTTATTGTTTATTTTATTTTTTATTTTCACTTGCTAGATACGGGACAGACTTGAATGAGGAAAAGAAAAGGGAGAAAGAAAGAGGAAAAAACAGCGGAGAAGAGGGACGGGGATAAAGGGCAAAAAACAAAAACCAACAAAATAAGCAGACAAAAATACATATATCAATCACCTGGATCACCTGTTGAGAAAGAAAAAAGAAAACAAGCATTTAACAAGGGATAAACAACATCATGATGATCTATGGGAACATAACAGTAAATACTAAGTGTTAAACATTATTGCGCAACACGTAAGATGGACAGTGCAGTTTGCTTTGAGGCAGGGCCGTGCAGAGAGGTTTAAAGGGGCGGGTGCTCAAAGTTAAAAAGGGGCACATTGAACCAGGTTGAATAACAACAACACACATTCATCAAGAATCTAATATGGGAAGGTCAGGGCTGTGTTGATCTGAGACTGTAGACATTAAAAAGTCCATAGGAGAGATGGTAGCTGATTAAACAAGTGTCATGAGATAATAACAAAATACAAAGATTGGTGACAGCGCTTGGAACCATAAGGCAACAAAAAACTGTGAGAAATAATTTAGGCTCTGCCTGTGAATCACTCTTTGCTTCTCTTCTTCCTTCCATCCCATCATTTCATATATCACTCTCCACTTGCTGTCTATCTGAGAACAAGGCACAACTTGTTATTGCAATAAACTATAATCTAATTATCCACACCTAACAACTCTTGCACTTAATCTATAATAAAATGATGACAGAAAAATGTTATAGCACTGCCTTTAGCAGCCTCACACAGCTCCTACTGTTTCCTCCTCATGTCCTTACCAGCCATGTCTGGACAATGTTATATCATGAGTAATAATTTTAAAAAATCCATATACATAAAACACACACATGCACACACACACAGTGACATTTTAGACCTTCTTCAGAATACTGTATATACTATGAGCTACAATAATAAAGCAATGAGGAGGGGGAAGTAATAAATATGAAATAATGGCAAGGCAAGGCAAGGCAAGTTTATTTGTATAGCACAATTCAACAACAAGGTGATTCAAAGTGCTTTACAGAGACATTAGAAACAAGAACAAATAAAAAGCATGATTTAAAATTGAATAAAACAAGCAAATAAACTAACTAACTAATTAACAAACAAACAAACAACAGTATATAAAATCAAAACAGATAAAATCAGAACAGTAGATAAAATCAGTAGTTAAATGTAAGTTTTGAAATTTAAGCTTAAAGTGTGGATTTGGTGCTTTATTCAAATGCAGCTGAGAACAGGTGAGTCTTCAACCTGGATTTAAATAAACTGAGTGTTTCAGCTGATCTGAGGCTTTCTGGGAGTTTGTTCCAGATATAAGGAGCATAAAAGCTGAATGCAGCTTCTCCGTGTCTGGTTCTGACTCTGGGAACTGATAAAAGACCGGATCCAGATGACCCGAGGGATCTGGATGGTTCATACTGGGTCAGGAGGTCACTGATGTATTTTGGTCCTAAACCATTCAGAGCTTTATAGGCCAGCATCAGAACTTTAAAGTCTATCCTCTGACGGACAGGCAGCCAGTGTAAGGACCTCAGAGCTGGACTGATGTGGTCCACTTTTTTGGTCTTAGTGAGGACTCGAGCAGCAGAGTTCTGAATGAGCTGTAGTTGTCTGACTGATTTTTTAGGTAGACCTGTAAAGATGCTGTTACAGTAATCAAGCCTACTAAAGATGAATGCATGGACTAGTTTTTCCAGGTCCTGTTGAGACATCAGATCTTTTATCCTTGATATATTCTTGAGGTGATAGTAAGCTGATTTTGTTATTGTCTTAATGTGTTTTTCTAAGTTTAGGTCTGCATCCATCACTACACCCAAATTTCTCGCCTGGTTTGTGGTTTTTAGGTGTATAGATTGAAGTTCTCTGGTGAACTGTAATCGTTTTTCTTTGGCGCCAAAGACTATTACCTCAGTTTTGTTTTTGTTTAGCTGGAGAAAATTGTGGCACAACCAGTCATTGATTTCCTCAATGCATTTACCAAGAGCCTGTACAGGGCCTCGGTCTCCTGGTGACATTGTGATATATATTTGTGTGTCATCTGCATAGCTGTGATAGTTTATTTTGTTGTTGTTTATAATCTGTGCCAGTGGGAGCATGTAGATGTTAAACAGAAGGGGTCCCAAGATGGAACCTTGGGGAACTCCACATGTGATACTTGTCTGCTCAGATGTGAAGTTACCTATTGATACAAAGTATTTCCTGTTTTCTACGTATGTTTTGAACCAGTTTAGTACAGTTCCTGAAAGACCTGTCCAGTTCTCCAGTCGTTTGAGTAATATGTTGTGGTCAACTGTATCAAATGCTGCACTGAGATCCAGTAAAACTAGGACTGACATTTTTCCACTGTCTGTATTCAGACATATGTCATTAAACACTTTGGTCAGAGCGGTTTCAGTGCTGTGGTTCTGTCTAAAACCTGACTGGAAGGCATCGTAGCAATTATTCTGTTTTAAGAAGTAACTGAGCTGTTGAGAAACTGCTTTTTCAATGATCTTACTTAAAAACGGGAGATTTGAGATCGGCCTGTAGTTGTTCATTTGTGTCTTGTCAAGATTGTCCTTTTTCAGTATAGGTTTGATTACAGCAGTTTTTAGTGATTCTGGAAACACACCTGATAATAAAGAAAAGTTGACGATCTGTAACAGGTCTGACTCTAAAGTGTATTTATGATGATTCCATTTGTTTCAATATCCACTCTGTGCAGGGCAAAGCTTATTACATTTTTAAACTGTAGAGATACAATAATTTTACTGCTGTAAAATCCAAATTTTGTCTTATGTCTTACTTCTGTCGGTGCTGTGCTTTTTGGAAATCGAATTTCCCAGAGGAACCCACCCGAGGGATTAATAAAGTTCTATCTTATCTTATCTTATCTTATCTTATTTAAAATATAAATCTAATATAATCTGCTTCTTAATGTATGTTCTTTAAAATACAGCGTGTGTTTTTTAATATATTATAATTATAATAATGCATAATTATGTGGACATGCATATTAGATCGTTTTTAGTGAAAAATAATCCCTCCAGAAAGGCAGGAAAAGCCCGGAAACTTACTTTAAAACTAAATATGTTTCTAAATACTTTAAAACTAAATATGTTCCCTAAAACGGTGACAGAGCTACAGACCCATGACAGCCTTACACAGGTAGCCAGCAGCTATGACCAGCACTACTTGTGCAGTTAATAAAAGGACAGGTAATGTTTGTCGCGCTGTTGCACACACAGCACGCTCGTTTGTTTCAATTCATCAGTTGCAACAAGACAGCTTACCAACGTGTACATAATAAGCCAATACTCCTGGGTGCTATACACTACAGTGTAAGCTGTACACCTACTTACTGGTTTTGTCGCATCAGTCTGTGTCTCTGAGTTAACTTGTGTTTCTCCTACAGCTCCGGACCGCTAAAAATGCGCGTGCTCTTTGTGAGCTCGTTCCCGTCTCGTAACTAGCGCGTTCTGCCGTCAAGGGCGATCATTGGTTAAATGTGATCATGTGACTGATGCAAGCCAGATCCTTTTATTTAGCAAAACTGTGATTAATAGTTAAATATTATTGTTGAGGGGCACAGACAGGACTCCGCACGCACACACACATAAAAAAAATACTGATAATTTTTTTTAAAAAGTTGCCCTATCAAAAGGGCACCTTGGGCACCCATCAGGAAAGGGGCGGGTGCTCAAGCCCCTCTAGCCCCCCCCCCCCCCCCCCCCCTGCACGTGCCTGCTTTGAGGTAGGAGCCAAAAAGGGTGTAGTTTGTGTGTGTGAGCACCCGTGTGTACACCTGTGAGCATGAACGCGCTTGTTTTTAAAAGGTTCCTACATGTAATGATCTGCTAGAGGGTGTGGGGAGCCACAGCCCCGTCCACCAGGGCATGAAGCAGGTATGGAGGAGATCAAAACTCCAGACCAACACAAGGAGACCAAGGAAGACCAACAGAGGGGCAGTCCTCTTCACTCTCTGTTGCACAAATTTATTCGTAGGATGTTACAGCTCTAAAGGTAGGCAAGGTGCTGTTATTTTTTTTTTCTAGAACTGGATATTAAAAAACACCATGCAAAAGAAGAAGAAGAAAGAACTGGAAAGCGAACTGTCCTCCTGAACACGCTATTGTATTTTAACCATTCCACAAAGATTAAACCTGGCTAAATTATAAGGTTTGGTTACCATTTACTGTTTTGGCAACCCTAAAAACCATCTTTTATGTTCATTTACTGAAGCATAATAAATGTTTTTGTTTGTCAGATGATCGTAAATAATAATAGATTGTGAGGAATGTGTGTGAAATGCCATACTGCCTTAACTCAGGCCAGAATCCATATGTTTGTGTTCTCAATCACTCCTGAAAATTCCATTTTCTGAGCCATAAAAAAAAATTGTTGTGGGATTTTCACCTTGGACTTTGATTTTGATGCAACCCCCATAGAGTACCATTTCTAAAATAAGTCACACATTAACCTCCTTGACTGCCAGACCAATCAGCTTCAGTTATGACAGCTGTAAAGCTGCATCTTTAGGTTTTATCTTTATGAGTTTTGAAACACTGTGGTTTTCTTGCAGATTTGAAACTGTAAAAGTCATGCCTCTCTTGGAATTTTTAGCTGGGAGCATTTCAGGTAGGAAAATCCTGTTTTTAAGAGAACAACAGAAAATGTAACACAGAGCAGTAATTGTCTGATTGTGGAGAAATAAAATGTTGTTGTTGGTTGTTGTAGGTGCACTGGGAATTGCAGTAGGACATCCGTTAGACACTGTGAAGGTTGCATGACACTTTGAAACCAATAAATATGACTTAATGCACAAATTGTTTCTTATTTTTTATTTTACATCTCTTCTTACATTTGTAGGTACGTCTCCAAGCCCAGTCTGTGTATAAAGGGATATTTCACTGTGTGATTAAAACATACTCTCATGAAGGGGTGGGTACCACATTTTTCCTACATTGTTTTGCAAGAAATACTGACGTGAAGTAGTGTAATGCTCCACTGGGATAAGACAGCACTGATCCTTTATGCTTTAATCACATCAGCTCCATGGATTCTTTAAGGGCATGGCATTTCCTGTGCTGACCACTGGCATCACCAACTCCGTTGTCTTTGGCTGTTACAGTAATGCTTTAGGTTACCTCACTAAGTCTCAGCGCAGTCGAGGCAAACCGGCCTCTGCTGCACAGGTCTTCACTGCTGGCTGCTTCTCAGGCCTGGTGCAGGTAAGATCACCTGATGTTCTGTGGTTGCACATGTCACTGCCATGCAACTGTGTATGCACAAAGCTTCATCTGTTAGAGCTGCAGGAGACCACACACGTTGCAAAAATCACTGCTCACACCAACATTCTAGCTGCAAGCCACGAGATACAAACATACCTACAGAAGAATCTCAACCAAGTCCGTTTGAAGTACTTTATCAGCCATTACTGCATCAGTGTGACTGCATTAGGACAGACTTTGGCGCTCACAAGCACCTACCACCAGCTTGGGAGTATTTTCCTTTGCTGAGGCATGCGCTGTGCAGCAATTTGAAACAGTTGCAGTTGCGGTATTTGTCCACCAGGTGGCTCCAACTATTCACAAAGCACATCAATTTTGTGGAAATTCATTAAGCTATTTTCTAACTCTGTTACACAGAGAACAAAAGAAAAAACAAACAAATAGACAAAAACTGTATTAAACAATTAAAGCTGGTGCTCTTGCCAAAGTAAATGCTGAAACAACAGGATTATCACTGCTTTCACAGAAATTCAGGTTTTCTTCATGCAATGTTACATCTGACCACAAGGGGGCCTCCGAGTGTTCACTGACTGCAGCTCAGAACCAGATAAGAGATTTAAGGAAATTAAAAACCAGCTCATGTTTCATAACTGAGATTTATTTACACTGCAGATCATGACTCGGCTTTACGCTACTTTAATATTTGGGGCAATCTGTTTTCAGGTGTCGGTTTCTGCACCCATTGACCTGGTCAAGGTGCGTCTTCAGGGTCAATCGACGTCAACACGATATCGCGGACCCGTGCACTGCGTCGCTGTCATCGTGAGGGAGGAGGGGCTCAGGGGTCTGTACAGAGGAGGCCTGGCCCTCACTCTGAGGGACGTCCCCTGCTATGGGCTCTACTTCTTACCTTACGAGGTCACTCGTAAGGTTCTCACTCAAGATGGCAAAGAGCCAGGTCACAATCATAACATAATACTGGATATCATAGTGGGATAGTTTCTTGTATTCTGACAGATTTTAAAAGGACTTCATCTCACAAAAGCTGCTCAACTGGAATTAGTCATTTAAATCTTTAAGGCTTTCAGTTTGTAGCGCATGAATCCAGTAATGAGGTGAACACACATGATGAAGCTGAATATAAATATCTAGTTACTCATGAAAATTCATCTTTATTTCTTAAGTTACTTTTATGTTCAGGGATCCTGATTTTAAGGTCTCATTAAAATCTTCCCTGCACACATTAACCCACATGGATATTTTACTATATCAACCTCATATTTGGCTCTACGAGAGAGTCTGCTTTGAAAACCGTTGGCACATTTTTTGGCAAATAGTTTAATGAAAACTATTCGTTTAGAAAACTCCTCAGTATTGTCTTAGTTCTGCCTCTCTGTCCTCAGGCACCTTTGTGATATTGGTGGCAGGTGGATTCGCAGGTGTGGTGACCTGGTCCTTCGCCACGCCCATGGACGTCGTGAAAGCTCGGCTCCAGATGTCGGGGGCCGGCGGGCGGGAGTACGGCGGCGTCCTGCACTGCATGAGAGTGAGCGTGAGGGAAGAAGGAGTGAGGGTGTTTTTCAAAGGCCTCCTGCTGAACAGCCTGAGAGCATTTCCGGTCAACGCTGTCACATTCCTCAGCTACGAGAGCCTGATGAAGATTTTTTATCCACCACGAGCCAGTCACTCTTCACAGTAAAGGGATGGAGACACTGACTTCAAGGATAAAATATCTTTGAGACGATTTCAGTATAAAGAGTGTTCTCAGTTACTAAATGCTGTTTTTAAACTGCCTGTAGAATAAGTCAAAGCATCAGAAACCTGGGAACACTTTAAATTCAACCTACTGGTGAGGAAAGATTAGCTGCTGCCAGTGAGCCTCCTGCTACACGAGTATACACACTTTAGATCAAAACTGCTACAGTCAACATTTCTGCATTAACAGCATATCACAATAAAAGTGATGACTTGAAATGACTCCATAAAAAAGACCTTTTGAGTTTGTTTTTTGGGTGAGTGACAGATGTTGTATAAAACGTTGAGTCCACAAGTACAGTGCTTCAAGGATTGGCCCGAGAGCAGAAAAGGCTATGGCAAGAAAAGTAAATATTGGCGAGGAAAGATTTAATTATTACTTTAGGAGACGATGCTTTAGTGCTCTGTCAACATATTTCTCAGTGTTAAAATAACTATCAAGAAGAAATCTTGTGCACACGTGCAAAAAGTGGATACACTTTACATACCGGAAACATATCGATTGGGCAACGACCTGGAAACTCTAAGGGATTTTGTTCCAGATTGATGTGATAGCATCACGCACCTGCACATCCCTGATTTCAATCTCCCGTTTCCCCACATCTCAAAGGTGCTCTGTTGGATTGAGATCTGGTAACTATGGAGACCATTTAAGTGCAGTGAACTCATCGTGTTTAAGAAACCAGTTTGAGACTGTGATATTGCTTTATCCTGCTGGAAGCAACCATCAAAAGAAGGGTACGCTGTGGTCATAAAGGGATGGACATGGTCAGCAGTACTCAAGCTTCTGTGTTCATGCCTAATTCTGGATCTGTCATCCGAATGTTGCAGTAATCTCAGCAATGTTTTTCCAGTTTTCTAACATCCAGATTTGGTGAGCAAGTGCAAATTGTAGCCAGGAGTGGCCCCAACTATGGTCTTCTGCTTCTGTAGCCCATCTACTTCAACGTTAGACCTGTTGTGCATTCAAAGATGCTCTTCTGCATACATTGGTTTTAAATTATTAGAGTTACTGCAGCCTGCCTATCCACTCAAAGTAGTTGGGCGTTCCTAATAAAGTGGCTGGTGAGTGCATTACCATAATCAGGATACGTGTACACTGTGTGTAAATTAACAGCACATGATACTATTAAACAGGCGGCATAGTGAAAGAAAATACTTTAATCTTCTGCACAGTGTCCATCAAACATTTTTACATCCTCTGCAAAATATTTTACACCTTTGATTTGCACAGTTCCAAACACAGCTCATCATTACCTCAACACTTTGAACCTGGTCAACAGCCTGAAAAAAAAGCATCTGCATGTTGAAAATTGCCTCCTGAAGCAGCATTTCAAAGACTCAAAGTGGAAGGTTAGTATAAAAAGATCAATTCTTAACGTCTGAATGTTCAATCAGAGCCCACACGGGAGAAAAAAAAAAATGTTTTCAATGTAAAGACAAAAAGTTCAAGTCAGTTAGCTCTTGTGGTTAAACTGTGGCCACAAACATGTAAGAGAAGAAGAAAAGCTGCTTCTCGAGGCACAGCAAGAACGGTCAAACTGGAACTGAATAAGACAGACATGTCCTGGGTACGGTCAGAACGACTTTCTACATACGGGTGGAGGAACTTCCACTTTCAGGTCGGATGCTGAAATTAGAAGTAGCGAGGACAGAAGGAGGAACTGAGATTGTGTAAATTTGTAGTGACAAGCACAGGATGACTTTTGTTTTTACTGCAACTTGGGTTTTATTTTTGTTGTTTGTGGGGTTTTTAAATGCTAGAAATGCAAAATGTGGAGTAAGTTCTACAGGAAAAGATCCACAAAGAAAAACAGAACGCCTGGAAAGCATCAGCTGTTTTCCACATATGGTAAATAATTCCTTTAGTTTGAGGAACAATCAAAAGTGAGCATTTACAAGTTTCTGTCACCACATAAGAGAACCGAGTGTTTACAACTGCAGCAAGCAGAGCCGAACCAGGAAGTTTGCCATGTTTACGGCAGATGATTAGCAGGCACACAAAATATGGTGCCCACCGAAGAGGTTCCGGAAAACTACCGCAGCTGTGGTTCTTTTATTAAGTAGTGTTTCATTTATTTCAGTTTAAAATTCATTTCTGTTTAACAACTCACCAAAAATAACAAGATGCATAAACATCTGTTAACCAAGTGATCAAAGGAACATAGTTACACTCACAGTAACGCCTCAAGTGCTGATTTTACAGTTTATTTAAAAAAAAAATTAAATAAAAATACAGCTGGCGCACTGCTAGACACAAAGCTTGATAGCCACTGGCAAGAACTACAGAAATAAAACTCAAGTTGTAATAAACTGTTTTTTAAAAAGGTTATAAATGTATAAAAACAGTAGCTTGTCCATTTATTCCTTCTTTCAGTCCTCTTTTCCTGATTAGATTAACAGGGCTGCCGTCCCAGCGTGGATCAGTGGTCATGTCAGCTTTATGTGTACACAAAACAAAAAAAGTGAAAAAAGCTATAACGTTATAGAGGATGAGCATTCTCAGAATGCAATAATGTGGCATCCAAGTGTTTTACACATGGAATACTAATGTGTAAAGCAGTCTTAAGCTTTGGCTGGACAAGCCTCAAAAAAGGCCTCCTACCTCGGGCACTGGAGCCCTACACTCAGACGCTATTAAGATACATTTTACACTGGATTATACAATGAAGATTAACATTACTACAAAATTTTTAATCTTACAGTGTCCGAGCTTTGCAGTTCCCATGCGTTTAGTAGCTGCTATACCACAGATGAGAGATAAACTAGCCTGTAATGGAATGCAAATGTAGGAAAAACACCCTGAGCTTCCTTTTATTGACCAATAAAAGACAAAGAAAGGATCAAAAAGGCTTAAAGTGGTAATCCGGTCAGGTACAAAGAAATACTGGTGAGAATGTTCCACAGGATGACTGATGGCTGACTGCTCGGTCACACACCCACAGCTCATCAAGCCATCAAATGGTTTACTTTAACAGTGACACTGAAGGAACCCTGAAAGACAGAAGCTCTTGAACGGGAGTGAACTATTGATGCTTCCAGTTCATTTCAGGCAGCACTACAGCTTTAAGAGCGGGCTACTCAGTGAGACTGAGAGGCTTTGAAGTCCTGGTCGTGGAGAAGGGGTTTGTGGTTCTGCTCAGCAGCCATGGCCTGTAAGGTTGCTCTTTGGAACTGCCTGGCTTTGTTGTACAAGAAGACCCCGATGAACACGAGGACGGTCCCGGTGGCGCTGAGGATGGTTACCTGGTTGCTGAACACAATGATGCTCAGCCACACAGACAGGGCGTGCTTAACAGTACTGGCAACACTGAGGAAGAATGAGGATGATTATTACTGGGGCTAACAACAAATTCATCCAGTTTAAACTTCTTAATATGACTTTTATATGTTCATCCTTATGATCTGCATATAAATGTTAGAACGGTGAATTCTCAGATTAAACAGTCTCCAATCTTAATTTCAGCGTACATATAAGTTATCTCCATGACATATCAGACTGCTTTAAAAGCTCCTTCTCTCATTTTTTTTTCTTCTTTCGGCTCTGTGTGATGTCAAAGAAAGGAGCGATCCCTAACATGTTCTCCAAGCCTCACCAAGCTGCTGTTAGTGGGGCACAACCAATCAAAAGAAAAGGGCTAAATCAGGGGACGCCTTAGAGAGATGGAACTAAAATACCTGCACAAAGACCCGCTATAAACAGTGAAGCATATACAAAATAATCAACTCAAGCCCAAGGAAAAATATATGGAGCTGGAAATGGGCATAGTAGGCCCCCTTTAATAACTTCCAGCTATAGAATCTAAAAGGTCTATATTGGGAAATATACAGTGATATGTGCACGAGCTCATTAAGAGCATTCCCATACTGGGCACGCTCCGCCTCAGCATCTCTGCTGCTGTCTCTAGTGTTCTTGTGCAGAGCACGGTAAAGTTTAAGCATTTTGTGGTTTCACTGAAGCTATTTTGGAATCTGCAGCACACATCCCATCTGTCAGGTGGGATAGGGAGCCAAACACGCTGGACTTTGTGGATTCAGATACGCTCACTAATGGATTGGTTTGTCTATTGTAAATAGACAGCACTGAGGTGCAAATCGATGCTGTGCTGTACTGTACTAGTACAGCAGAGAACAGACTTTAGTCAGTGCCGGTGAGATGATAAGATAAGATGATACTGGTGTAACTTGAAAATCTGCAAATGCAACAAGTGGTTATCTACTAAGCTAAGCGTGGGCGGTTCAAATACATCAATTAATTAACTGTAGCAGGAACTATGGCCTCCAAGAAACTCATGGCATGCAGGATAAAGTGCTTCTGACTTTGTGTCCTACCTGAAAGTAACAGGAGAAATCCTTCCCATGAGCGCATAGGCAGTGACGCTCTGCAGGTGGAACAGGCAACCATCGAAAAGCAGCAACAGGATGATGTCCTGACTAAAGATCAAGCTCTGTCCGCTCTTCCCAACCGTGGGGATATCCTGGAAATTAAACAGAACCATCAAGAAAGTTACCCGCTTGTTTTCTTAAGCATTGTAGGGCCTAACAAGTCTGGAAATTAAGAACTTCTGTTTTGCCTCACCAAAAGGAACAGCCAGGCAGGTATGAGCATGATGACTGCTGCCGCACTGGTGTAGAACTGCAGCTCGGGAGGGCTGAAATAACACAACCAAGTTAAAAAAAAAAAAAAAAAAAAGAGCTGTGTGTTTACCCCATCAGCCTTTTACAGCTTAGAGTCAAAAAGCTGCATTAAATGCTTTCACTGAAGTCTTTTAAAGGGTTTAATTATCCATTTTGCACTTGTTTTTCTTCAGTTATGATCATGTACAATGTGCCGTTTGTCTCTATTTGTATGTATGTGCTTTTTGTACACAGGTCTCTCTTGAAAGGCAGACCTCGCTCTCAGTGAGACTACCCGTTTAAATTAAAGCATGATTTTACCTGAATTTGTATGTGTCTCCACTTAGCAGTTTTTTGGAGAATACATTCTGTAAGCTGAGATCAGAGAGACAAGAGTTAGGGCAAAGTAGGGAATACACCGCTGGTGGAAAAGCTGTGCTGTGTGCTCCAGTACCAGTCCATGATGTTGGTGGAGAGAGCAGCGGAGAAGCCGAGCATGTTGAAGCTGATCTCGGTGGCTGTGCAGAGGCCCAGGCCGGCCATGACTGGGAACAGGGACAGATTCACCCACAGCCCTGCACACAAAAGGGATAGGTGAAATGAATCCCCGTGTTTATCTAAACTAAACCAGCAACCAGAGCTGCGGCTGCCTAACTGGTCTGACTACACCCAGGCACGCCAACACCAATAAGGCGTTCACTGTTCCTTCGCATATGAAAGACACGCCCTGAAGCCAGCACAGCAACGTGAACTTTACCCGTGTACTCCCCGAGGATCAGTCTTGACATGATGACTGTGAAAATGGGCGCCGAGCTCTTCACTGTTTCAGCGAATGACACGGCAACATTCTTCAGGCTCACCAAGCCCAGAACCACTGTGGTGAACCTGCAAGTGGAGACAATGATGGCGTCTGTGCTGAACTTGCAACAACAGTCAAGAGTAATTTCTTATCAAGCTGCACTTATAAAAAAAACAAAACACAAAATTCTCAATGAGGTCTATTTTCCTTTCAAATGCATGCATTCAATCTGTTATTAATCTGCATATTTACAGGATAGCAAACAATCTCACCTCATAAGTCCAACAAACAGCATAATCATGATGAAGTTGGAGGGGTACTCGTTTCTGGACTTGTGCTGGTACAGACAGCAGGGAACAAACATCTTTAAGCAGCCTATGACTGTGGTGGAGAGCATCTGAACAGCACCTAGCAAGAAAATGGCAGTTAAAAAACACAAAAAAATACAAAGGCAGACATTAATTTTCATGAGGGAGAAAACACTTCAAAATACTGCTGTAATGAATGTTTCCTGTCTGACTATGAGGGTCCATTCATGCCAAAAATGCTGACATCAGACTGATGTGGGATAAACAGTTGTCTATTTAAACTGAACTTCAGATCACCTGATCATTTGTGTCACTGCAATTTCACTTCTGTCATCTTGTCACACTACCTTTCACTTGGCTGTGCTGTTCTGCACGTTGCTTTGGCATGTTGTAACGGCCTGTATAACAGCTCAGGCGCGGTTCATAGTTGAACAAACAAAAATGGTATGCACATGAACATACAGTTAGCACACACAGGCAGTAGCGGTTTTTGATACGGGCGACACGGGCGGTTGCCCGGGGCGGCATCGTGGTGGGGGTGGCATCACGGGCATCGGCAAAAAAAAAAAAAATTGACATCAGCCAGCGCATAGTGGGAATGGCATAGGCACCGATCGGTTTTCTACCGCCCATTTGCTGGGAGTAAGGGCGCCCTCCGTTTGCGAGGTGCGCCTGCTGCTTGCAGCACAGGGAGGAGAGGGCGGGGCGGCGGGGGATTCTCTGGCTGGCTGGAGCAGCATCTAATAACCAACTCGCAAAGTAAAACAAAATAAAAACAAACCAACAAACACGAAAACACCAGACATCATGATACAGACTTGTAATTTGCACCGATGTTTTTTCGAAATTCTATACGCGAAAAGTGAGCGCGAGAGCCCTCGGTGCGCCTGCTCGCTGCTGAAGTCAAAGTAAACTTTGTCATCTCCGCTACATACAGTCCAGTATATAGAGAGACGATACGACGAGGCTCCTGTTACAGCAGTGCAAGTAAACAAACAATATATATATATAAGAAGAGTAAAAAAATAAATATACACTTTAGGACCAGGGGTAAAGGGATCAATAACAATTTAACATTTAGAATTTAGAGTTTGATGATTTAAAGTCTCACACACAACCCCTCGAAAGGGGAGGGGCCCGGCTGCTTCCAAATAGAGCACATTTCATTCATAACGTTGTAAATCCAAGTCCATCATGTATTCATGATTTGAATCCTGGGTTGTGTGAAATGCCAGAAATAAACCCTAGACAAAGCGAATCTGTGAACTAAGGTGTAGGTTAGGTTATTAGGTTATGTTGTGGTGATTCTCGGGTTGGGGGATGGGTGTTCATACTGGAGTGCAAAATTAGGGAGTGCTCGCCCAGGGCGCCAAACAGGCTAGGACCGCCACTGCACACAGGTCCTCATTACTGGTAAATTAAAATCTCCTTGAATGCACCAAACCACCTACCCACAGCTGCACTGGTAGTTTTACAATCTAAAACAATAAGTATTGTCTCAGCAAGCCGTTCTTGAGTTTTATGTGAAAGTTGCCCTTCATCAATCTGAATCACAATGGCTTTTCATTAATCTTAAGATTCATGACTGAGGTGCACTTTTCTTATCTTGTGATTATTGCAGTTAATCAGTGTTAGAAGCAGCAGAATGATTTTACTACTTCTTACCGAGCATGCTGGGCTCTCCTTCCAGCAGCGACAGTATATATTTGTTCAGAAACAGGGTGCAGAAGCTGAAGAAGTACCAGAGACCCAGATAGGTCATGGAGCGCCAGTTGGACACCCCGGACTCTGCCTCGATCACCGTAGTCTCCGTTACCGTGATCTTCAGCACCTGCTCCCCCGGGAGGCTCTCACTGCGGGTCAGCACCACTCGCTCCTGGCGGCTACGTAACGGCGACAAGAGGCACCAGAGTGGCTGCTTGCTGCCCGGCATTATTCCTGCTGCCTGAGGGCCCCCCGCGGGCCCCACCAAAAGGGGGACTCTTAATGTGGCTCAGTTTTTTAGGGTTTGTTTGCTTGTTTGTTTTTTGGTTCTTAGTCCATCCTCTGAAATGTCCAGCAAGCTACCTCTCAGTCTTGCTGTGACTATTGGAAATCACTTCCTGTTTTGGTGTTTCCTTACTAGTCCTCTGCTGCAGATACTGGGGGGGGGGAAAAAGGAAAGATCACAGGGAAGGGAAAAAATCTTTAAATAAATCACCCTGCTCTGTAATGCTGTGCCCTACTTTAAAAACCAAACAAAGCACATTTATCCCACACTGCTCCAGTAGTTTACATAGAAACACAAGTGCACAGTGAAATTACTTCATAAACTGTTCAACACGGTAAGCTGTGTTATGTTATATAAAGGCAATTCACTGCATATAACGCGTATCTACTGTATCCTCCGTTGATGAAAACATGAATATAATCAGCTTGTTATGTTATTAATTTTTGCACGACTAACCTTCAGCGTTAAAGTCCTGCAAGTGAAAGGAGCAGCTGTACATGTGGCTAGGACTAGGACGGAGGACAGACGGTGAATGAAACCAGATCAAAGTTCACTTAAACCGATGATAACACTGACTTACAGCGAGGCTTCAAGGACCGCCAACGACACACAAACAAGGTTGACACGTACAAGGTTGGGGGTGGCTACTAGCTTCTTCCCGCAGAAACTCGCAGTGACGAGATAAAACTACTCAAAAATATCACGTCACGAATCATGTTACATTTGACAAATACTGAGAAGACAGTGGTTCAGCGAGGCAACGGACTTATCACAGGAGGAAGTTTAGGTTAGCTAGCAGCCGTTGCTGGTTGTTGTTGCTGCTGCACTGAATATAACAAGGCGGGCGTCACCCACAGAGCACGCTGCGCTCTCATCCACACCGGACAACACCCACATCGCAACACCCTTCCCGCTGTTAAAGAGAATTTACCTTTGTTTCTAGGTTACATACAGTTGTGCACCTGGCTTCGAAACATGGTTGCTAACAATGCGCATGCGTCAAGTAACATCGAAAGAGCCACAGATCAGAAGTTTCAAAATAAAATCTCCAGCGGCGAATGCAGCGGTCTTCCAGAGGGTCAGGAGTTCAAGTTTGTCTCATTATAAATATCTCTCTAAACGTCTTTTTCAAACTTATTTATAGTCTTTAAAAAATCCTGGCTTTTTCTGGAGAAAAAATTAATTAATTAATTAAATTGTGCTTTTAATTTCATACTGCCATCAGCGTGTTTCCGGTGGGGCTCACGTCACACTTGACACTTGTCAAAACATTATACATTCTCTCAGCTTTCCGTCGGCACAAGAGGAATGACTTCTGCAACAGCACACGTGGTGAAGTTTGTAAAATGTTGAGAACAACATATTTTTTAATCTAATTTCATTGGTGACTATTAATACAGACGTATTAATAACCAAATAAACAATAAGCAAATAACGCCTAGCACTGTTACCAAGATGGCTCGGGATGGACAATAAAGACAGAGAAATCGGCATATTTAGAAATAAACAGTGTGTAGGAAACAAACGTGTGGTGTCAACATAAAGAAATTTCCATATAAAGAGGTAAAATATCAAGTCACATTTGACCCTGACCTCTCATTCAAGCTCAAATAAGGTCAAACATTCATAAAATGCCTTTTATCTTTAAAACTGTACTTGAAATTCTGCTGCCTTTGATTTTAATGACAACATTATATTTGACATCCAAATATCATGTTACATTTGACCGCTCACCTTTATATTACACATCTGCCTTTCTTTCAAGTTCAAACCAAAATGTGTTTTACCTTTGAAGGAATTATTCCCAAGAAAAATAATGAGCTGCCCAGTTAGTTAAAAATATACTGTAGTATAACATTACACAATAAGATATTTATTTCCATTTATTTACAAATCAATATCTATTGCCCATTACCTACTCCTCCATAATGTCTGTAATCAAAGTAAACATCTGTCATGCTACTGTAAAGTAAATACTGCACAGAGAGTGAGCTCCATTAGCGGATGTTTGTGCTCTCAAAGTGCTTTTTGTCATGAATGGATTCTTATATATGGTGTTTACAGCTTTAATATCAGACCTGGAGATGACTTCAACTACTTACCGTAATTAATGGATATCAGCATATCACATAAGTAGATTTATATTTTAACACACGTGGCTGTGGTAAGATCAGTAGTACTCTAGCCCAGTGGCATGTGTAGTTTTCATAGTTTTTGTGGTTTTGGTGGTTTTTAGCTTAGAACTGAATGAGCTGATGGGTTGGAGCTGACAAACAGGATATGGTAACCAACATGAAACCATGAACCCCACCTTGTTCATTCAAACAGTCCAGGTTGTTGGTGATGTAAAAGTGAGGGAAACCTTTTCTTGCACACACTAGGCCACTCCAGTGAATCATGAGTTAGAGGTCGTAGTATCTTGCTGGATGTGCTTACCAGTTCATCATTACTTTAAGAACTGACGATCAGTCAGTCCAGAAAATTACTAAAACTTTGAATGTGTCCCCAAGTGCAGTCAACCATCAAGCCCTACAATGAAACTGGCTCACATGAGGACTGCCCCAGGAAAGGAAGACCAAGAGTCACCTCCGCTGCTGAGGATAAATTCATCTGAGTCACCAGCCTTAGAAAAATCGCATGTTAACAGCACCTCAGATTTAGAGCCCAGATAAATGCCACACATAGTCAGAGTAGAGACACATCTCTACATCCACTGTTCAGAGGAGACTGCACGAATCAGGCCTTTATGGTCAAATACCTGCTAAGAAACCACTACTAATTCCCTTTCATGCTCCTGCACTAATTGAAGGGTGTTTCTCACAAAGTGCAAGGCAATATGTCTGTGAAGGTCCTCAGTCATTCAGGTCACTGTAGTCTAAGGAGCTTGGAAAGAAAAGTGTCTGGACTTCTTTGAGTTTCCTTGAAGACGTTTCACCTCTCATACGAGAAACGTCTTCAGTTCTAAGAGCAATTGATGGAGAGTCCAAGATTTTTAAATCCTATTGGGAGTGTCCCTAAGAAGGTCATGGACCCCTGATTAATCCTATGCCTAATCACATGAGCGAAGGTGTGAAAATGGGTGTGGGTCACAATCAGCCAAGGTTTTGGGTGAAACCTAGCCCCACCCTATCATATTATTTACTTAGGTCAAATGGCCCAGGATGTGAGTGGGTGTTAAAGCGTCTGGCGAGGGATCTCAAATCTGGATTATAGATGGCAGACAGTTGGTGCCGTAAGCCACCCCCTCTGTTCAGAGATGGTCGCTCACAATGGCCATTCACATCTGTGTTCTCTGTCCAAAATGTGAACATTGGCATCTTGACAGGGCAAGACTTAGACTAAGTCTTAGAAAACCACTTCTAATTAAAAGCAACAAGCAGAATAGATTTGTGTGGGCTGAAAAACACAAGGAATAGACATTAGACCAGTGGAAATCTGTGCTTTGGTCTGATGAGTCCAAATTTGATATCTCTGGTTCCACCTGCCATGTCAAAAAAGGTGAACAGTTGGTCTCTACATGCATGGTTCCCACCGTGAAGCATGGAGGAGGAGGTGTGGGGGTGCTTTGTTGGTGGCACTGTTGTGGATTTATTCAAAATCGAAGGCACACTGCAGCGGTATGCCACCCCATCACATTTTGTGTTTAGTTGGACCATCATTTATTTTTCAACAGGACAATGACCCCAAACACACCTCCAGGTTCTGTAAGGGCTATTTGACCAAGAATGAGAGTGATGGAGTGCTGTGCCAGATCTCCTGGCCTCCTCAGTCACCTGATCTAAACCCTGTCGAGATGGTTTGGGATGAGAAGAACCGCAGAGTGAAGGCAAAAGGGCCAACAGGTGCCCAGCATCTCTGGGAACTCCTCCAAGACTGTTGGAAAACCATTTCAGGTGACAACCTCATGAGGCTCATCGAGAGAATGGCAAAGCAGTAATCAAAGCAAAGGGTGGCTATTTTGAAGAATCTAAAATATAAAACATGTTTTGAGTTATTTTGCACTTTTTTGTTTACTACATAATTCTAAATATGTTCATTCATAGTTTTGATGCCTTCAATAAGAATCTGCAATGTAAAAATAAAGAAAAAGCATTTAATGAGAAGATGTGTCCAAGCTTTTGACAAGCAGAGTATATAAATTATTAAAATATATATTTAATTCATAAAATATGAAAATGTGAATATCAATCTGTGCAAGCCTCTTTGTGGTCCACGAGGGGGCAGCAGCACTTTCGCGCTGCAACAAATGAAGCAGTAGAAGAAGAATTTAGCCAGGCTACTGTTCCCGTTGTTTACATTGCAAAATGTGAAACTGAAGTTGTGTGGGCTGGAGGTGGAGACGAACTGAAAAGGTTTCGGGAATGTAAGCTGCTGCGCTGTAGTCCGCCAGGAAATGGACGAGATAAGGTGAGCAGCTTAATTCGTGCATTTAACTGTAAAAGTTACTTTTTATTTCTCTCTCTGTTAGTCACCGAGCTTTTGTGTCGTGATAAAATGTAATCAGACAGCTGGTACATGTACACCTTATTATCTCGTTATAACCGGACACACCCATTAACATCAATAAACGGGTTATTTATTGTTATTTATAACTGTGAGTCTTCATCTGACAAGCTTTATATGGAGTCTGAGCTAATGTAGAGGCTTTATGGTTCAACAAGTCTTCTGTATGTGGAGGACTGAACCTGGCACGGACGACTGTAACCTCTGTAGAAATATGAATAAAGTCATATTTATGCAAGCCAAATAAAACAAAGACAAACGACCAGAGGAACAAAACAGGAAAGACACATTAATGCTTAAAACGTATTTTGCATTCAGTCTTTTTAGTTGCCCCAACTAAGGGGCACGATTCATGTTCAGGTAAATTACTAGTTTTGCAATCCTCAACTGTAGAAATTCTTGGTAAGTCACGTGGTTATGATCAACTGTCTACAAGATGGTGTTTCTAGACAGTTTCCCAACCAATGGAGTAATTTCACCTGGCTGGGAAATATCTGTCTTTGTATTAACTGTTTAAGAACCTATATAAGCAGTAACAATAAGGACTTCTGCATTTTTATCTGTATATTTTTAATTGGGACAATGTAAGTACTTAAATATAAAATATTTCTTCAGCACCTTTCAAGATAAAACCAAATGCAAATCTAAAATTTTTTTCGCTGCATTTTGTAAGCGACCCTTGAGTTTACAGATCTGAAGCTCAGAGGGAGAGACTTCCAGAGTCTGGGGGCCACTGCTGCAAAAGCTCTGCCTCGTATAGTTTTCAGCCTGGTATGATGCACAACCAGTTGGCCCTGATGACATGACCTCAAGGCCCTGCTGGGGATGCATGAATGTAAACTGAAATGTAAAAGGAGAAAAGTTAGACAGATGTATTAAAGAGAAACAAGATAAAACCACCTCAGTGCTGGCAATTCTGGTTATCGATTGGCCATCTTTTTAACTGATATTTAAAAATATTGTATGTATTCTGTGTAGTTTGGTTTTCTATTTACCCTAATAGTATGGTAATGACTAAAAGGTGGAGGATCCAAATTATGTGAAAATTTATAACACATGTTTAACACATGAATATTTGTCTTATTTATAAATTTTCACATAATTTGGATACTTGGATTTTCAAAGCCACGTAAGCTGTGCTTCTGTAAAATTAAACAGTAGTGATAACAATAATGCTATTCTATTAAATATTTCCAATCTTCTGTTATATAAAGACTGTAATAGTTTTAAAGTATTAAAGCCAGACTGTGACCGTGTAGTAATACAATAATTAATATCAATTAAGAAATCACGGATGTTTGGTAGAACATTTCAGTTTCATTATTACTGTATGCATATATAACAACATCATCAGCAAAGAGTATTAGCTCCAGAACAAGCCAATCAATATCACGACAAAGCATGTTATAGACACGCCGGTCCACTGTGTCCATTTCAAATTTTCTTCTTCAAAATGTGAAAAGCACATGCATGCACAAGTTGCAGTGGGAGATAATACATTTAAATCCAAGACATTGTTACTAAGCAAGGAAGGTATGTGTAAGTGTACTTCATAACAGGGTCCTTAATTGCCAGAAACTATTAGGCTAGGCTATTAAGTAACTATTAAGATAGGCAGATAATATGTACATGTAAATGTGTTAGTGATGTCTGCTTTAGCTCTTTCCCGTCATTATTTTCATGTTGGCTTGCAATAAAATGTCTCCCAGTGCTGGTACGGCAACTCAGTGCAACTTACTGCAGCTTCTGCATCTGTGTCCATTTCCCGTTTGGAGAGGCAAAGCTTGAAATAGACATGGTAGACCAGCATTTTCACGTGCTACTAGTTTGCAACAAGCAGATTGAAAATCACTAATATACCAAAAAGAAAAAAAGAGGATCTAGAAATGAGCCTTGAGGAACACCCACAGGTAAACAAAGAGCTTGATTGTTGATTATATGAGAAGTTTTTCATATTTTTAACCAGCGACTGTTGCTCCACACAGTTTACAATGTGTCATTTTTTTCTTGAGATCAAATGCTAAATGTGTCAATATGTCTACTCTCCTATTCCTCGCAAACAGTGACATTTTGTTGTGTTTTCATGTGAAACAGTGAGCATGGGAGCTAACAGTGCTGTTTTCCAGAGGCAGATTGAATGTGCGTGTCTGACCTTATTACACACAGAGATTACTTCTGATTGGAGAACTTTCATACTCATCCCACTTTTCTAACAACTTAATTAGTTCTGACTGGATCTCATCTCTCCAGAATATTTTCATCTCATTTTTATTCATTGATGAAAGTGTCAATACATTTCATCATAGTTTTTGTCCTCGTGCATTAGTTTCTATTTAGTTATCGTCTTGTTTTCGTCTCCAAAATAAAAAGACTGTTGATGAAAACTATAATGACAGTTATTGGTCAATGGAATTGTCACTGCAGTTCAGAAGACATGATTCAATCCAACAAAGGACATCAGAGGGGGAAAAAAAAGAAATGATTAACACTATCAAATGCTTTGCAAAGACTGAAAACACAAGCTCCCTTTGTGTAATTAGGCTCTTAACTTTTCTATGTAAAAAAAAAAGCCCAAATTTGCTGTATCACTGCAGTGATTGGTTCAAAACCCAAACTGCACTGGGTGCAAAGCTGAAGAAGTGCTGTTTAAAGAAGTGACAAACTGATCAGCTACCAGTTTTTCAGGCAGAACGCCTACAATTGTCAAGAACTCGATGTTCGCCAATTTTGTGTATCAGTGTAAGAACAGCTGATTTTCTGATATTTTGGATTCTCTGCACATCATAATTTACCAGTGAGCACACCTTAGGAGGACACCGCATGTAACGTGGGGTGTGTTTGTCGTCTCCTGGGGTCCCTTTTTATAGACCTCAGCATTTGCTGAAGTAAGGTGCTGCAAACATATTTATTTTATGATCCGGTCCTCTGATAAGAAAACCTTTGATATTTTGTAGGAGGAAATGCACAAGTAGACACAGCTTTCACTGTGACACCGAGCAATCATTAATGTTGTTATCGAAACCAGTGACACATTCAAATGTTTGCTGTGATAAATATCTGTTATGTTTGTCCTCCTCTGTGGGATGTTTTCTGTATTTGAATGTGCAGCATGTAACAGGAAGAAGGATCCCGGCTTATTTAGAGTTTCTCTTTTTATCAGTGAGCAGTGCTTTTTTTAAGTTTAGTGACCTGAATGAATATCATCTTCTGCAGTTATGTAAAATTTGTTTACTTTCTCAGTCCTCTGTTGGGCAACCAGCCACATGGCTCGGACCTTCCGTCTCCGAACCTGAGGCCGAGACACCAGGAACTGATCCTGACACCATGTGGCCCGGTGAGATACTGGTGCTGCCGTGCCGGGAAGCGAAGCACATGTTTTCATTCCTGTCGTGCTTTGATTGTGATTTTTTTTGTTGTTGTTGTGGCTATCACAGGTTGTCTCACATTCTTTGTCCTTTCCATGCTGTTGCAGATAAAGCGCTGGTCGGAGCTGCCGCGCCTGCTGCAGGTCTATTTCTGCTTCGCCATACTGTCTCTGCTGGCGCTGCTCGGCCTCACCGTGTCCAGCCTCTACAAGCAGCACACGGACACGGACGTGTCCGATGAGGACAACTTCACTGTGTCGCTGATCCAGCTAGTTGGAATAGGTGAGTTTGTTGAGGGCAAGAAAAAAAAAGACATTTGCAGCATTCATCATCACCCCCACCGCCTCCTTTTAAAAAGCAGAAGTTCTTCTGTTGCAATCATATGATGAAAACTTCAGTGGAAGGAGCCAGTTCCAGTGGCTTATGTGTTCAGTGAGGATTTATGTCAACTGAGCTAGCTTTATTTCCTCATAGCTCAGGTTTACAGCTCGCTGAAGCATTTCCCATAAAAATGACTTGAGCTGCACTCTCTACCTGCCCTGTAGAGATTTGAGGAAATGGTGACTTTTGCTTAACCTCCTATGACCTTTCATCCACATATGTGGACATCACATTTTGGGTTATTTAGACCACAATACTCAATTTTGCTCTACAAGGGCCTGATATCCACTTACAAGGACATTATACTGCTACTGGTCTATCAAAATTTTAAACGAATATCCTCATATGTGGCTCTCATTTTTCTTAGAAACAAAAATCAGGTTAAAAAACATCAGGTAATTCTTTGTTTTTACTTTCATCAGGTCCGAATCAGCACAAATATCAAAGAGAAATTAAAAATACATGCTGTGGAAGAGTTTGGGTCTTAGGAGGTTAAAGTCGCTTTCGAAGCGTCATTTCCAACAAACACTGGGATGCTGTGAAAAACCGAAATAAAAGCAAAATGCAATGATTAGCAAATAAATTGTGGAGCTTAGTGCAGAATAAACGTTACCTCTGAGGAGATGTTTGATGAACAGAGTAGCAAAGTAACTGATTTTGTTCATGATCATTAATATTTTTTACACAGAGCTTCATTAAAAGCTTTGTATCGTATACTTATATCCTTAAGCTATATGATTGAGAAACGGTGTGCACACACAGTACAAATACTTCATCTTTATTCAAAGTGCTTGTCCTGCATGTGAGCTCTGCCTGTTGTCTGGCCCCTGCAGTGTTCTGCATCTACTACATCATCCGCGGCGTGCTGCAGGAAAACCGACAGGAGCTGGTGGCGTTCGTGCTCAGCGTGCTGGTAGTGATGATTCGGTCGGTGGTCAACTTCTCCGTGCTGGGTACGAAAGGCCAACAGGAGCTGCTGGTGAGGAGTTTGGAGGGAATCGTGAATATTTCTCGTGCAAAAAGCAAATAGAACTTTGACTGATTTGGATTTGCAGAACAAAACCAGAAAAGATACTAATGTTAATATGAGCAATGTGAGAAAATGTAAAAAAAAACAACACGGTAAAACATCTTTAGCACGACAGAAGTATATTAAACTTCAAGATATTCCATAAGTCCTGCGTGACTGACCGATGGCTGCAAAAATGAGACAGTTGTTGTAGTTTTCGCTCTGTACACCACCACAGTGGATTTTAAATCAAACAGTTAACATGCCTGTGATTGAAGTGCAGACTTCATTCAGCTTTCTTTTCACAAAATATTTAATTAACTGTAAGAAATTACAGCCAGTTTTATACAGTTTTCTATTTTAAGAGGCCCAGCAGTGATTGGACAAACAAACATAATTTGAGATATATATGTTTTATGTCTTTTGACTTCCTGAAGTCTGAACCCACGAGCATCACCAAATGCAGATGTTCTTCCCAGTCTTCACTGCAGCTCCCTCCCATTGCTAGTTGCTGTGAGTCTCTTTGCCTTCAGTTTTGTTTTCAGTAACCGAAAACGTGCTCGGAGAGAGCTGTTCCAGCCAAGCACGCTGGGTTGAGATCAGGTGACTGACTTGTTCATTCAATAATGTCTCGTTTCTTTTCCTTGAGAAACTCTTGGGTTGATTTAGCAGTTTTGCAGCATTTGGTTGAATCTCAGCAGAGAGCACAGCCCTGTACACTTTTCCATTAATCGTACTCCTTGTGTCAGTAGTCATCAATAAACAGAAATACATGCCCACACTATGTTTGACAGGTAATTTGGTACGCTTCAGATCATAAGTGGTTTCTCTCCTTCTCCACACTTTTCTCTTCCCATCATATTTTCATCTGTCCAAAGTGTCTTTTAGATGTTTTCTTGCAACGTCTAATCTCACTTTCTTATTCTAGAGTGTAACCAGTGGTTTGCACTTTTCACAGTGATATCTTCTTGAGCGTGTGGCTTGCTTTGAGGTTATGAAGTTATTTTTAAACTCTAAGGAAAAATTTGCGATCATCCACTCTAGTTGTCTTCGGTGGTTGCTCAGAGTTAGCCCGATTGTTGATTAGGACACACCAAACGTTTTTGCTGTTTTTCTGAAAGCTTCCTTTGATTTTTCAGCCTAAAGATGGCCTCCTTCTGCTCCTATCAACTAGGCCTGTGCGATATGATGAGATATATCGGATGACGATATGAAAACATCTGTCAAATTATACGTTATTGTTTGTTTTGTGGTGTTGCAAAATACACTGTTTACGGCAATATTTTTCATCAGGGCACAGAGAATACCAGTATAGCCTAGGGCTGTTCGATATAACGATATATATCGGATGACGATATAAAAACGTCTATCGTTTCATTTTACGCTATCGTTTGTTTCGTGGTGTCGCAAAATAAACTGTTTACAGCAATGTGTCTGTGAAGGTTCTCAGTCATCCAGGTCATCGTAGTCAAAGGAGCTTGCAAAGAAAAGCGTCTGGACTTCTTTAAGTTACTTGAAGACGTTTCACCTCTCATCCGAGAAGCTTCTTCAGTTCTAAGGTCAAATGGTGGAGAGTCCCAGATATAAACCTAGTGGGAGTATCCCCCCACAGAGGGACAAAAGGACCCCCTGATGATCCTCTAATCGCCTGAGCCAAGGTGTGAAACTGGGTGTGGGTCCCAATCAGCCAGAGTTTCGGGTGAGTTCATTGTGAAACCTGGCCCCACCTTATCATGCGAATTCCTGAGATCAGATGGCCCAGGATGTGAGTGGGCGTTAAGGCGTCTGGGAAGGGATCTCAAAACTGGATTATAGATGGCAGAGAGTTGGTGTCGTAAACCACCGCCTGTGTTCAACGATGGTCGCTCACAGTGGACATAGATGGCTTCTTTCACTCCTCTTTCAAACCATCTGTCCTCTCTGTCCAAAATGTGAACATTGGCATCCTCGAAAGAGTGTCCTTTATCCTTAAGATGCAGATGGACTGCTGAGTCTTGTCCTGTGGAGGTGGCTCTTCTGTGTTGTGCCATGCGCTTGTGAAGTGGCTGTTTGGTCTCTCCAATGTAGAGGTCTGGGCATTCCTCGCTGCACTGTACAGCATACACCACATTGTTAAGTCTGTGTTTTGGCGTTTTGTCTTTCGGGTGAACCAGTTTTTGCCTGAGCGTGTTGCTGGGTCTGAAATGCACCGGGATGTCATGCTTGGAGAAAACTCTCCTGACTCTCCTCAGAAACGTCTTGTTTACAGCAATATTTTTTCATCGTTTTGATGGTCACTGTAGTGGCTATATTCATTTCTTAAAGTTCTCTCTTTCTCTTATATTTTATATAACCACACTAAGGATGGACGGACAAGCACCTGTTTTTATGCGTTGTGGTTAGCAACAACGTAAAACTATCGCGTGTCCGCTTGTTTATGTTCCATATAAACCTTTTACAATAAAGCTCAAGATCCTGTTGAGACTTTTCAAAATAAACTGAATCACGTGAAAGAGCAGATTATTTACGGATGAGAAGTAAAAGAGAGCCGCCAGGTGCTAAAATATAAACCTTAGACTCAAACGTTAGAACAGGCTTTTCCCCGCAGCACGCCGTGTAATAAATACTCACAAAGAAAACAGCGGCCGTTACAACTCATGTCTAAAAATGTATAGTTTCATGCATCGGTTAAAACACTAGACTCCAGCTACATGACGCGCAGCTGTAAACACTGCCCACAAGACGAGCTGCCCGAGATTCACAGAATTTACAGAACATGTTACATTTTTGTGATTTATATCGTTATCGGGACGATAGAATTCTTATATCGGGATATGAGATTTTGGTCATATCGCACAGCCCTAGTATAGCCAGTAAAAATGAGGCAGAATACGTTAGCTCCAAACAGAAGGACTGTTCAAAACAAATCGAGGACCTTATTCCTAAATGAGGGGCTACCCCTGTAGCACGGACATGGTTTGGTTATGAAAGTATGACACGGACCAGAAAACTGTACTATGCAAATTCTGCCGCAAACCAGTCCCCAGCACAGACTCAACCACGACAAACCTCGACTACTACGCAAGAATCACGAGAAAGAGTGTGAAGAGAGCTTATGGATGAGAAGCAAAAAATAGCCGTCAGCTGCTCTAAATAAACCTTAGACTCAAACGTTAGAACAGGCTTTTCCTCGCAGCAGTTTCATGCATCGGTCAAAACACTCGACTCCAGGTACACCACTCCCAGCTGAAAACACTTGACACAAGTGGGGTTGCCAGAGATTCACAGAATATACAGAAAAAGCCCTATTTTGTGATATATATGTATATATGTTCTAAGGATGAGAAATGTCTTTTATCGGGATATGAGATTTTGGTCATATCAACATGCTTTCAGGCCTCATATTGAGAGATTTCCACAGGGAAATTCACCAAACACAAGTTAAACACTTGGAATGAACTCCTGGGCCCTATTTCAGGAAGCCGGTTTAGTGCAAACTCTGAGTAAGTAAACCCTAAGTTAACGAAAACTCTGGGTTTTCGGTTTCACAAAGCGAGTTTAGATTAATTCTGAGTGAGTTACTATGACGACACACTCCGTGAAGCTAACCTGCCCCCTAGCAGGTTTACTTCAACTAACCTTGACTTTCTCCGCCCCTTTGTCAGAAACCTGACTGTAGGAAGTGTCAGACATGGCGTGCTCCTTCCTTGAAGAGCCAGTAGATCGTGAAGCCCAAATTCTCCGCAGAGCTCTCCGCCGGGAGAGAGTGATTAGAGCGCGTTTGGACATTTTATCATTTCCTGATGATTTCCTGTGTGAACGTTACCGTTTTTCAGCACAATCTCTAATTTATTTGAATAACATCCTCAGGCCTAATATTGCTCATGTGACACATCGCGGACATCCTCTCAGTTCTGTACATATTATTTGTATTGCACTTCGGTTTTTTGCAAACGGGAGCTTTCTGTATAATATTGGTGACGCTGAGCACGTTTCCAAGGCTACCGTCTGTCGGGCAGTCAGGAATGTTACAGTTGCACTGAAACGTCTCCTGTACTCGTTTGTGGTGTTCCCCGGTCATAGACCCACAAGATTTATCAAAGAGGGATGCCACAAAATTGCAGGTATCAGGATGAACAAAACTTAATACATGATGTGGTGATATTTGAACTACTACTTAAATTTTACATTTATTCTCACGGTTCCCAGGCGTGATTGGCTGTACAGATGGCACTCACATTCCAATCATTGCTCCTTCAGTAAATGAAGGAGACTATGTGAACAGGAAGTCTTTCCACAGCATTAATGTACAGGTACATAGTTCCCTGTAGCATTTCAAACTAACAAATTATTTCATTATAGTAATGGATGCTAATTTGTGTTCTCTGCACTGTGAAGATCATATGTGATGCTGCCAACATTATCACAAATGTGGAAGCCAACTGCTCAGCCTCTGTGAGTGGTGGTGGTGGACGACCTCCACCTGTTTTTCAGGCCTCCGCTTTTTTTCTGTTGGCTATAACGGGTCACATTTGAGCATACAGAGTAAGCAAATATGTACTTGTAATGTGCTCAGATAATTTCAATAAGTGCTTACAGACAGAAAATTAATGTAGCCTCTAACTGCAATTGATTTACATCGGACAAACAGACCAAGCACTATGGCTCATAATACAATTCCACCTCACCTGTTTGGACTACATTTTTATATTTCATTTTTACTTGCTGCCAGGAACGTTTGGGGCCTGTTGGGTTGCACCTGCGCTCACATCACATCACGAAATAAAATGTATGAAATAAAAAATAAAATAAAATATAATAAAATAAAATAACGTGTTAAATGGGTGGAAATCCCTAGATCAATGTTTAAATTAACACTCACGCATTGACTCTGTCGGCTATGTTTTGCCATGCATGCTCCCTTTCTTTTGCAGCTGAGGCTGTGTTACTTTTTTTCCGCAAAATTTGCATGTTATCGGCATATGCTGCCATCAGAATTTCGGCCTCAAGCGCTGTAAGATACATTGACCGCGCCTTCTTTCCCTCCGTCTCCATGGTGACTCGCTTAATCTGTGCTCCACTAATCAGGGCTTTATGTATCCTTGTGCGCGCCCTTAACTCGGGGTTAAAGCAACTCCGCGTTGATTGAACTAATTGTTATCAGCCTTTCTGAAACCGAATATTCCGAGTTGGACAGTTCGGGGTTACTCAACCCTGAGTATCGTTTTTCACTCTGAGTTTTCTAAACCGGCTTCCTGAAATAGGGCCCAGAGCTTTTATCTGCTCAGTTTAATTTTCCAGGTAGTTTTGACTCCTTCAATTAAAGCTGAAAGTCTGCTCTTCAAACATGCTTGATTGGACAATTTAAAATCCACTGCCATGGTGTACAAAAGAAAAAGGAAATCAAATTTGTGCCGTCATCCAAAATCCTTCTGGACCCGACTGTGTATACGTCAGCTCTGAATAGTGTCATCGTTGCTTCCTGCTGCTGCTGTTAAGACACGAAAGGAAACAAAATAAACAAAACAGGTGTCAGCAGGCATCGTGAACGATTACTTCCCGTTTAGATGATTCTCAGTTCCACCACTTGATGTCACTGTGACTGTATGTGTGAATGAGTGATCCAACGAGTGAATGTTGAGACTACATGTTGATGGTTATTGCTGTGTGTTGGTGTTTGCTGAACATACATAAAAGCTAAGGTGGTAAACCTGTTACAGCTCCACCAGTGTTCTGTTTAAAAGCATGCAAAGCCCCAGGAAGAGCAGTTCATATCACAGACAGTCTACATGCAGCTGAGCGTTGAGTTACTGAATAATGCCACATTTCTGCAAACTGAACCATCTTTTTTACTGGCGGGTGACTGATATGAATGATAGAGAATAATTTGATGTAATAACTGCCTTTAATTTTTCACCGTGCACAAACCTGAAGCACAAACTGAGTGAACAGCGGCGATCTGTTTGTGTGGCAGGTGCGTTTCGTGTGCATCGTCACCCTGGGCGTCGTGCACATCTTTTGCACCACGCTGCTCATCCGGAGACCGAACATGATGGCGTTCCGTGTGGGCGGAGCCTTGGAGTGCCTTCAAGAGCAGTATTTCCTGCTAAACCTGTGTTTCTCCATGGTGACCTTTGACCTGCAGGCTCAGGTACACGCACGTTCTCCTTTTGTTTTTTACAGTGGAAATTTTTGGCATTTCACGCGCGCAGCATGTCGCCCTGCACGTCGCCCTGCACGTGCTCCTCGTCATATGCTTTTTTTCCTTGGTGTTCAGCGTCCAACAGTGAGGTGAGTTTGTTTTTAACAGAGCTGATGAGCGGCTTCGTGACGTTGTGCTGTTGGTGTGACCTTTTCAGTTGTGCCTGTGTGCCCTGATCTTAACAACGAGCCTGGCGGCGACTGGTGCCAACAACATAATCGTGGGTGTCGGAGTGTTCTGGGCCATCCTGACTACAGCTGTGGGCGCTGTTGCGGTGAGACCTTTTTATACATCCTCTGGTCACACCAGAGAGTCACAAGCGACAATAAACCAAAAAGGACAAGAAACATAGATGCACTTTAAACAGTCACAAGCTGAAGAGCAGCCAATTGTAACCACTTGTTTTTGTTTTTTAGGTTTTAAAGGAAAAGAAAGTTTTGGTTTGGATCTTTATGGCGCAGAACGTTCCTCAGGTGGCATTCTTTGTGTATCTGATGTACACGGTAGGCTGAGATTTCCCTCATTTATTCAGATATTTTATTTAACTACACATTTTGTTGTTCCGTTTGTGTGAGTGTGCTTTATGAAGTGAGTCTTCCTAATAATAATCCTGCTTAGGAATGACTGTCCCAAAGTACGTCACACAACTCGCACTTCAAATATGACCGACCGGTGCCTTTGTTGGGGGCTATCTTTCTATTGAGGATCAATACACATTTTATCATATCTGTGAGAATTTATAATTTGAAAATTGTGCCAGTGTGACTCAGTGATGAGTTTTTTGGGACAATGTGGAAAATGTAAATAAAAACCAAATCCAATGACTTGCAAATCTCATGAACTTTATTTACAATAAAACAGGAAAGTTTGGACCTGGACAGCAAAAGTCTGTAAAAGTAAGTGGCACTAAAAAGAAACAGCTGGAGGAACATTTTGAAACTAATTAGGTTAATTTTCAACAGGTCAGTAACTTGATTGGGTATAAAAAGATATTCTTAGCGAGGCAGCGTTTCTCAGGAGTAAAGATGTGCAAAGAAATTGTATCTACAAGTTATTAAACAATTTCAGAATAATTTTCTGCTATGTAAAATTGTAAAGATTTGGAACATCTCACATCTACGGAACATAAAATCATCAAAATATTCAAAGAATTTGGAGAAATCTCTGTGCGCAAGGGACAAGGACTAAATCTTCGTCCGTCAGGCAGCACTGCATTAGAAACAGGTGCGATGCTAGCATGGAAATCACTGCAGGGGCTCAGGAGCAATTACAGAAAACTGTGAACACATCCACAAATGTGAACTTGATCCAGAAGGGCCACTATCTTCTCCTCGCCAAAGCTCATTTAAAATGGACTTATGCTCCCATCAAGGCAAGAGATTTTTCAGGGAAGGCCTTGGATATTTCAGCATAGTAGAAGAGTCTGGGTGCGGTAGTGACTTTCCTGCAGTCCAGGTTGTTCCCCAGTTTGGTACACGATGAAATAAAAAAATACAACTAAAAAGACCCACAACTGTGGAGGTGTTGTTAAAAGAAGAGGGGATGCTGTAGAGTAAAACACGGCTCTGTCCCAGCGATTTTAAGACGTGTCGCTGCTGTCAAATTCAAAATGATTTCATTTTCTCAGTTCAAACATCAAATATGATTTTTCTATTATGGGATTACGAGATTTGCAAATCACTGGATGTTTTTTAATTTACATTTTACACACTATCCAAAATTTGTTGGTGCTGGGCTGTAAAAGTCCTTGTAGTTTCATAGACTGTATATATCAGATGGCAGAGCCACTGATGTCACCTGTTAGTTTGCTGGCTACCTTTTTGAAGCCTCAAGGTTCAAATCTGGACATGACAATCAATGGATGATAGTAGATGTAAAGCTTGGGTAGCGGAGTGCACTGTATTATTAAATGGGATGCTAACATGGCTAGCATAACAGGTGACATCTTATACAGTCTTTCTGTCACTACGAAAGTCACTCAAAGCAGAGATTTCCTTTCACAGTGAGTCCTGCACAGCAACACAGTGGAAACAGCTATAAACCTTTTTTATTCCAAGACTTCAAATCCGTTTATTTGTGCTGTGAAGTTGGGCATTTGCTCATCAGGGAGTGATGTAGGTGCAGTAATAAATGCAGTTAGCGTAGCACTTGAATAGTTACTTTCCAGTGTTTTTCAGTATTTCCAGTAGACCCCCCAAAAAGCACTTTCTGACACGATTGCTGCTCACATCACAGAGGACAGCGCCTCTGTGATGTGAGGATGACGCCGCATGTTGTCGTTCCCTTCTTTGGCTGAGCCGTGCGCTCAGATACAGGCGCCTGCGGGGAAACAATGATTTTGCTTTAATCGCAGGTGGCAGAGAAATGGTTCCAGGACACTACGTACACAGTGGAGGCAGCTGCTATAACCGGGGCTTTGATTTCACTGGTGATCAAAGTGGTTTTATTCTGGGGCCTCATCAGACTGATACACAGCTTTGGACAAGGCCTGAGAGAGAGAAGTGAGTTTACTGCTTCAGTCCCTTAAGAGTTACTTTGAGCACAACACTAAACACACACTGCATCTGCAGAACACCGAGTTAGCAGTTTCTGTTTCTTCCTAAATACCCTGAATTTGTTTGTTCGAGATGTTGATTGTAAGAAAACCAGTGTTTTCCTGAATCTGCCAAACTTGAGCATCAGAATACTGAAACCCTTGTTTTTTATTGCTCTTCACAGTGTTTGCACATAACAGGTGATAAAACATCAGGACCAAGGAAACAGCTGCACGCTGTGGGCTTAAAGCACCGTGCTGCTGACCGCGAAGCTCACATTTGTATTCAGCATCAAGTGTGCCAAAATCATCACTCAGCATTGTTTTATTTTTCCATGTTCTGTATACTGTAAGAATGTTAATGTGTTTCTGGCTTCAGCGGCGTCCCTGTTTACAGAATTTAAATGAATTCTCAGGGGGTTTTTGGGGTTTGTTTTTTTTAATTTTTTATTTCAGTCAACAACAACAACACCAACAGATTATAATTTTACATAAAAGTACTCAAACAGTAACCGAAAAAGGAATCTGATCATATCAGATGTTTGCATCTGATATGATCAGTCTGTACCTGAATACGTGCATGCATCATGACGTGCGATGCAGCTCTCTGTATTTAAGTCCTCACTATCCAGGTTGTGCCAACACTTTTATATTAGTGCATTACGTGTATTAGCTAAGCATGGCTCACTGAGTCTATGAGCTCCATTGTTTTTACCCCTGCTGAGCGTACGCTCTGTCGCTCTCTGTGGCACGACTAAAATATTTCCTTTGAATGTCGCCACGCAGGTAGATTGTTCTGGTATCCTGTCAACATGCGTTTGTAAACCAGCTTCATATAATCGTTTTTACACCAATATGCATTTTAACACCTAAATCGAGTTTTGTAGCGTTGCCAACATCCTCCACTTTTTAAAAAATGTGATTTCTTCCTGTAAATTGTATTCACAGTTATGACTGATTTAAGTTTGCTTTTTAAAATTAGAAATGTGTAAATTAACTCGTGCAGTCGACCACCACGACTAGCCGTGTTTTTATTGACATATTTTTTAAACTGTCTGCTGCACTTTCATGCGCTCCTGTTTTTTTCATCCAAAGTTCTTAATAAAGTATTTTAACAAAAACTTTGACATTTTGATTTACTGATCTTTTTGGGACATGCAGCTCTGTGCAAGTCTCGATCCACTCCTCATATTTTGCTTTCAGTGAGCCAGACGTTGTTGTACTTCTCCAAAGGGAGGGAGTGTGTAATCCTTCTGTTTGTCCGTCTGTTCGTTAGCAGTGTATCGCCCAGTTTTCAATATATCATTTTCAAATTTTGTGTGATGGTACATACCAATAACAGCTCGAGCTGATTTAATTTAGGGTCAAGTTCAAGGTCAGACCAAAAGTGAAAATCACTAATAACTTTATATTACCCACAATTCTTAGTGGATTGTTTTCAAACTTCACAACAATATACCAGGCCTTGTATTTGACCTTGACCATAATTGTCACTGCCCAAGAAACCATGTATCATATGAAAGGGCATGGAGAGAAGTACAACAACATTTGACGTCACAATAACAGGCTGACGTCAACGTAACTTTTTAAAGTGGTCTTTTCAGTCACCTTTTACACGAGGATTTTCAGAGGAATGTTTTTGTGTATGTTAAGCCACTTAAAACTGAATCATGATGAATCATTCAAGCATAAAAAACACCTTATCAAAGGATGAACCGGTGTTGTGTCTCTATAACAGGCAACTGGGCAAAGTAGCTATTTTAAATGGTTTCTTTAGGCTCCTTGTTGCTGGAAACGTCACAAAACAGAGCTATCGGGTGAAAACTTATAACTTGGCGTGATGTACTTGTGTACGTGTGTACTTAAACATTTTGGGGAAACTGGACAGGACGAAGGACAAAAAAGTGGCAGGACTTTAAAAATAAAATAAAATACTGATCTACAGCAGGTGAACATTATCTGAAAGTTACGTCCTTAAGAAAGAGGGGGGGAAAGTCAGCAAAGACCTGACACGGGACCAGCTGATCCATCTACTTCTCACTGAAGCCTGCACTTCACTCCATGGCGTTGGGGGATCTCGAGTACCATGTGACTCAGGACTGTACTTAAAGTAACTCTGTGCAAATGCCCGTGATTTTATCATATAACTGGTTTCATTTGTCGAAGCACATGATCAGACGGTTGTTGGTTAACCCTGTTTATTAAATGTTTTGGGAAAAATATCAGACTCCATATTAGAAACATTAACAAGTGTACTCATACAAAATTCCCATTTACAAAAGTGAAAAGCACTTTGAGAGTTGACAATGCTTCACAGAAGGGTCGTCAAAGCCTGGTTATCTTACTGAACTTCGCGTGTGTGTTTTTAAACTGAGATTAAACAGTTCAGACCAACATTTGAAATAATTCTGCCACCGTCCACGTCAGAAATGACATTTTTCACTTTGTCCTGGAATGCATTTCAAGAGATATTTAACTCAGTTTGTACTTCTGTCCAATGACACCGTGCTAGAAATTCAGTTGGATGAGCAGAACTACTAAAAGCAGATTGGTCTTCATCAGTGAAACAGAATTTACAACCAAAGAATGTAAAAGAAAAAGTACTAAATAGATTTATTATCCATTAGTAATACATTAGAAACTGTTAATAAACACATGAACTTTACAAAATACATCTTATTCAAACATTACATTTATATACATACTCAAAGGTTTAAGGAATAATTAGCTGTTAGTGCTCGGGTGGTTTTTGTTTAGCGTTACAGATGAAAGCTATTCATCTTTTCACCCTGACACAGTTTGTTGAGCCAATTCACAACACATATATATTAACTTCCGGGCACTAAGCCCGAACAGACATGTAAGGCAGGCCACCTCAAAGTAATCACGAAAGGCAGCACAGGGGTAAACTGATAAGAACAGATCCAAAGTCTCACACACAGACCATTAAACCACCCACAGCCCACAGACATTGGTCTATAAAATATACTATGGCTTAAAGCACATTTTAAAAAGCAGACTTTAAAAATACAAAGTATGAAATACGAAGACTTCCAATCTGTGTTCTCTTAGCCTGGAATGGATACCGCCTCCTAGTGTTCACCCCGTGGTTGATAGTAGAGATATTACACAATGTAATAAATGACACAAACGAGTGACAATCAAGTGCTGTGAACAGCGCAGACAAACAGTCACAATGTGGTAACAATGAGAATGCACAAAAACACAAATCTGTGATTTTTGTTTTTGTTTTTAAAGTGTGGTGTAAACCTTGAAAAATATTACTTCTTTACATGAATGATACCAGTGTTTAAGGCACAGTCTGTAATGTTGTGTTGCTAGGTAGATGTACTTTAAATCTGCTCCTCCATGAGACGCAACTAAAAAAAAACCTCTAAAAACAACATTTGCCTTTCATTGATAGCATTACATCCATTTTTTTTTTTTTTTTACCAGAGTTGGATCTTTCCTGGAAGGTGCAACTCTGCCGTCACCCCCACAGAGAGCTAGTTTTTACCCTGCCATCTGATTAAAAAGTGCTACGACACATCTGATAACCACCATCTGATAACCACAACTGACCTTTAAGTTTCAGTACAAGATCACTTCAAGTGTTGCATTTCCTTTTCATTTTTAGTCAAAACACTTTGTTAACAAGCTGAAGTTTCAACTTCAAGAAAGGAGAGGTTTTCACAGCATTCAGATCCTGGAGTAATAGTGGAACCAAACTCCATTCAAAAATCCATCGTTTTAAAAGTCTTACACACCGAACGTCCAGTGGGAACATTTGGGAAATTGTATTAATGCTTCAAAGTTCACAAAGAAAAAAAAATTTATTTGGTTTAATTTTCTTTAACTAATGCTTTTAAAAATGCTCATTTGTCTTTATTTATTAAAGTCATATTTTGAATTTTAAGGGCATGTCGCAGCGTCCACATTTTAGCCAATTGCAGTCGTTACAGGAGCTTAGCTTTTTACTGTCGTGAACGAAATGTTTACCAAAAAACAAGAATGATGAAACAGTATTTTAGAAAGTAGGACTTAGTATTAGTTGTTTGTTTGTTTTTTTAATTAAAAGGACCTTGAATGCTTGTCCTTATTTTCTATCATATATGCACAGTGGTACACTGGTAGAGCTTCAAACTGCTCAGTCATTTTTTTCCTTCTAGTTTTGGGTATTTATGATGTCAGTGAGAACAGACAATCCCTAACCTTCTGTTTACAAAGCGCAGCCAATCAAAAGAAAGCTGTCTTCATGAGGGGGTGGGGGAACTAAAACTGTTGCCATGAAGGTGGATGAAATGAGGGGCTGTAGCAACCTCGTTTTACTGAAAACTATTATAACAGATTTTTTTATTTTTTTGAAGAGAGTTTGGTGAGACCTATCCGTAAAAGATGGAAAAAAAAGAAAAAAAAATGGCACAGAGAACGGTCAAGCTAAAACCAAGACTTTAAGGAGACCCCGAAGAAGGCCTCAGAATTCCTCATCCTCTGAGCTGAGGTAGTTCTGCTTCTTCCTCACGTTCCAGTGTAAGCACTGGGCCAGGCTCTCGAACCAGTCATTAACCGGGTCCCGGAAGCAGATCGATGGAACGGGGAAGCAGGAAGTGGTGATGGTAATACTGGAGCAAGAATTGAAATGGGAAAAAAATAAATAAATAAATGAAAGGAGTTGTACTTTTTAAGGACTGAACAAGGAAAGAAAATGTTCATTGTTTGCAGTCTCAACAAAAGAGGTGTTGTCTTCAAACCTCCTTATAAAAAAAAAAAAAAAAAGAAAAGAAGAAGAAAACAGCAGGCATTTACTGAGGAATCCTGGCAGCTCTCTTCCAATAACCAGAAAGCTGATTATGTTTTTGCTGAGTTACATAAAGGAAGAAGCTGGATCGGACTCAGGAGACACTCATGGACTCAAGCCCATTAAGGCAGGTTGATAAGGTTACATAACAAAGCCTTTAAGTGTTGAGGCAGCTGCAGGGGCGTTAAACTTATCAAGTGTGTGTCTATGTCTATATCATGGCCTCGGCATCCAGACTAACCTGTCCCCGTGGCAGATCTCTTGTCTCTTTCGTCCATCAAACGACACCCATGCTGTGTTTCTGGCGTCACATGAGAGCATTATCTGAGAGGCAACGCAGAAAAAAAATGCAGAAGTCACAGAAAGAACATGCTTCATCTTTTGTGTGTGTGGCGTTACCGCTCAGATTCAAACGAGATCTACTTGTAAGACTTGCCTGTTTCTTGTTAAAACAAATAAATAATAGCAAATGCACGTGATGAATGAGCTTTTTTGGCAAGTTCGCCAGTACCTTGAGCTCCACCCCGGCCGGCACCACGATTGGTCTGAAGGAGAGAGAGTGCGGGCAGATGGGGGTGATCATGATGGCTGGGACGTTGGGATGGATCATGGAAGCTCCTGCTGCCACTGCGTACGCTGTGCTGCCTGTGGGTGTGGAGACTATCACACCTGAGTGGACAGAGATGCAAAAGCACATTTTCACTGAAGCCCAGGTACTTAATGCACTGAGCCATCAAAAGAGTGTAACGAAGGGCAAAGTTCAGCCTGCATCTCTGACTGACCGTCACCCCTTAGTAATTCTTGTGCAGAAGAAGAACTTTGTGCAGAAGCTTCTAGACATTTTTCTTCCTAAAATAAAAAAGCCAAACCTTTGCAGTGACCCATGGATATCCTGAACACTTAAGAGTCCCAGAGAGCAGCCATTTGGCTTTTCTACCTTTAAAACCCACCATTTCTAATTCCATTGTTTTGATTCAAATTCCATTGTTTTCATTCAAATTCCATTGTTTTCATTCAAATTCCATTGTTTTCATTCAAATTCCATTGTTTTCATTCAAATTCCATTGTTTTGATTCAAATTCTGTTGTTTTCATTCAAATTCCGTTGTTTTCATTCAAATTCCGTTGTTTTCATTCTAATAAGCACATAGTGAAGCAAAACTGTTGTTAGCCTTATCAGCACGCAGCACTGATCTGATTTCACTGTCAGCACGCCCTGATTCTGGACGGCCTCGAAGTCTCCGCGCTCTCATGCCACTCACCATCTCCCTGCACCGTAGTAATGAGGTGTCCATCCAAGAACAGGTCTACGTTAGAGAGATAGGAGGAGGGTCCTCGGTCCACCACCACCTCATTCAGTACCTGCAGATTTGTGGGAGGGAGGAGAAAAAAAAAAAAAAAAACACAATTCACACATCAAACGATTTTCAATTTGCCACAACCCCCATGTCTGCTGATATGATGTCACCCACTCGCACCACATTGTTGGATTTGTGCCAGTACAAATATTTGTCAGAAGCCATTAACCTCATACGTGCGGTCAGAGCTACATTTCGCTAATGACTCAGTTTGCTCCTGCCGCTCTTTAAACAGCAGGTTAACAGCCTGCAGGCGCCTTCTTTGAAGACGGCCGAGTCAGGACGAGCAAACTGCATTAGCGAGCCGTTTTGACCTATTTTTAGCGCGGGCTGAGGCTGCGAGGGGAGCTGGACCCTGCAGTTATGTGACAAAAACTTTTATCGGAGAACCAGAAGCTCTAACCTACAGGGGACAATCGTCTGTGAATCTGCATTCTGCAGCAGGAACAGTTTGAATATCTATGTCCCAATGCGAGGTGGACACATTACCTGATACTGCATGGCTTTGCGGCTACTTTCAATGTCCCCGTTGGTCAAAATGATCCCCTTTTCGTCCACCCTGGACTTCTTTTCCCAGTTCTCTTTGAGCACCCGCACTTTCAAGCGACTTCTTAAGACAATGGCAGCGTTACCTGCAATCAGTACAAATGCTTTAAGCTTCCTTTACGGAAAATAACACACAAAAACTTTCAGCTATGCAAAAAGAATGGAAAGATTTGTACAAGTAGGTCATACAAACATGGAGGCTGAAAGACCAGTTAGAAAACATTCATTACCTTCAATAATTTGGTTGACCTGAGACTGGTAGTTTTCAAATTTGAATGGGGTCAGAAAGCCCAGGGAACCCAGGTGGAAGGACATGACTGGTGGAACGCTCTCCTACGATGGGAGGAGACGGTTATGTTTACAGCAGCAAAAGCAAAAACGCACAGAGTGCGGCGTGGGCGACCGGCTGAATACCTGGAAGAGCGAAGATGCGTACAGCAAAGTTCCATCTCCACCGAGACAGATTATAAAGTCTACACGGTTGGAGATGTCGTCGAGATCTAAGAGATATGTAGACAACAGCTCATTTAAATCTCTTATTTTAAAAAAAGAAAAGTTATAAACACTTCATGTAACTGGATCAGAGATGACTGGTGTCCCTACCTTCTCTGAAAGTGCAGAATTTCTTTGTAACGGCCGCAAAGTTTTCATCGCCTGAAATGGCTGGGTCCTCCAGGACTTTCTTTTCCACGTAAACAATCATGCTTTTCACCTAAATGACACACGACAATCGAGAGCCTGTTATTTTTACTGGACATGCGGTATAACATTAACACTCAGCAGCTTCCCACCAACAAACGCTGCCCCCCGCCCTTCGGTTTGTGGTTACCTCGGTGAGGAACCTGCAGAGCTCTTTGAAAGGCTGTAGCAGACTGGCATCTCGGATCTTCTTGATGACAAGGACACTTTTTGGTGGTTTGTTCCACGTCAGCCTCTGGCTGGCGGGATCCTGAATGTGCCTGAACAAAGAAACAGGTCCGAACAAAGACATCGTCACTTGGTGCAAAACGGCACCGAGCTGCATCACCGGCTTACGTAAAGGGCCTGGGACGTGAGCACCGAGATCTTAGTCAACACATCTTGTATCAGCTAACTGAAAATTCCTCTTGTTCATCGCCACCAAGGCTGCTCAGAACCTATCCAATTAGACATGTCGGCTTACTGTCTAGCTCTGCTGCCACACACTTGTGAATCTGTCTGCAGGGTTCTGACTCAACCCCATGATCATCTCGGTTATTAAAATCCTTACAAAACTGCAAAATATGCAAGAAAAAACAAACAAACATCTGATTAAAACGTTGAAGTAGAAACTAACAGGACGGATGAAACTCTCACAGGTTAAAAAGAGATAAGTCTGCTGACCTGAGTTAGTTACAGCTCTGCCATACATATTAGGAACTTAATGACTCTAGAATCAGCTGATTCTAGTTTCTGTACAAGCAGTTCCTATGCAAGAAGCTGGTTTTACAGCCCTGGAAATATATGCAATTAAAGTTACAGGAGTGAAAAGTCAGAAATTATTCAGGCTCCGTCACCAGTAGCATAACTGCACAGTCAAACATACTCATTATTTTTTATTTATTTATTTATTTTAAAAACACACTTTCATATAAGAGCTTTTTAAAATCCTTCCTTATTGATTTTAATCAAACCGCATCTACACATTTCAGTAAATCCTTTAATAAACGTTTGGATCAAACCACTAAAGCCACTTAAAATGCATGATACAATAGGAGTATTATGCACCGACCCAGCATTAGCTTTGAAACAAAATGAACATTAATTAGCTTAGCATCAGCATGACTTTTTGTGGGGTGTTGAGCCTCGTTACAGTCAGGTGGCTAAATTACCGAGAGGAATAGATTTTCACAGAACAACTTCTCCCTTATCTGTTATCAATAAAACTTCAACATTTCAATTTCAGCTGTAGAACGAGCATAGACCTCAGGAATGAAATAAAATCATGTGGCTATCCTGGTGCAAAAACTTCCAAAACTACTCATGACAAGACTTCAGCGCATTCATGGATACAGTTGGACATGCAAACACATACAAAAATGAATAATTATTAAATAATGCATTAACCTACATGAGTATTTCTGTGAAATCAGCACTGAATGTGTGGGTGACCACAGGAATCAGACAAAGTACCAAATCATATCTGTGGTGCTGAAGTTGTTCCATCAGCCTGTAACGGTTCTTCCCTCCGTGAGTGTGTTGAGACCTTACATCTCTACATATAGTTTACAGCTTTCTGTCAACAGCAAATGCACATGACCTGCTATTTTTTTTTAATGCTAAAAATTTGGAAGTTGCAGCAACAACCACACTGACCCGCTTTTTCACTTCTTCTGAATCAATGTCACAGGAATCAACGCAATAGATTGACTCAACATCCTTAAAGCTTTAATCCTCACCCGAGGACATATTACATGCTTCTAAAACAGCTGCCACACTGTTAAAGCAACACACTCCGACTAACCCCATATGATAAAACAGTGACCAGTGTTTAAAACCCCCCCCCAAAAAAACCCCCACAGCAAACACACCTACGAAACTCCCACCATAACAGATGAAAAAGCAATGACACATTCAGTTCCCCTTTCTTTAAAAAACAAAAAAACCCTAAAATGACGTAAAGACAAAATACCCCCAAACTCAAAATTTGAACAATCACAGATTACTTACAAAGGCTGTGAGGGCTGGTACATTCTTTAAAACAAGAGGACTAGTTACATGTAGTAAAACATTTCAAATGATTTGGCTCTGACTGACCTGAACACACACACACACGTGTCCAAACATCTAAAACTGAGCAGTGCAGGCCTGCTTTCAAACACAATCACATGAGACAAAAGCAAAACTTCATTAGCATTTGAAGCAGCGACAAGCTGTGATCCATTCATGGACAGTTTCTCCTCTGACCACCTCAAAGCATGCTCAGCCTGACCTTCCCCTTTCAATCAGTAAGCCCGGCACACATAAACAACAACTTTTAAATGTTTATTTTTGTTACCGAGCCGCAAAAATAAAGTGGAATTCTCTGTCTAAACTTAAGAAGCAGTTTAATATTACCTACACTGCAGGTCACTGGAGTGCAACTCTCTGAACATCTGTCTGGCAGCGGTGGCATGCCAGTTAATATTTCACCTATTGAACATGTTCTCTCTGTTGAGAAAGACAGAAGATGCTAGAAAGCCTTCTCACCATTTCCAGACCCTGTTCTCGCTGTGGCTCGCAGGAGCGTCCTGCAGTACACACTGGTTGAACTTCATAACTGTACACATGTAACGGAGATGCTGCTTCAGGATGACTCAGCTGGAGAACGGGGCTCTGTCGTCGTGGCCCGTTCTGACAAAACAGTTCATTCCGCTTCTAACTACTTCCTTGAAAGCTGCACATTATAGCAGCTGAATCAGTTTGCTTCCTGAAGTCCAGTCGCGAGTCAGCCACCGGCAGTCTGAGAGGCTGGAAGTGTCTCCATGCGCTGAAAACAACTAACAACAACAAGCAGCAACGCCACCCCTGCTGATGGATCGTCCGTGGCTATATTTGGCCCAGCGAGGACTTAACACTAAACCTTCCTGTTGCATTCTGCTGCTGAATCAGACCTCTCACTCATCTTAAAGTTGACTTCATCGCAGACTCCGCCCACTCTGCTGTACTGAACCCGCCCATTTCTGGGAAGGACCTTCCTTGTCAGACAGGTGTGATTATCTCAAACACTGAAACCACGCCGGTACAACTCGGACCTGGTACAATGCAATGAAAGGCCTCTTAGACCAATGGGCATGACAGATGACTAATGTGACCTGTCAGCTTAAGAAAGGAACCAATCAAACACATCAACAGAGCTTTTGTTAGGAAATTATGCAATTCTGGGTTATGGTATTACACCAGGATCTATTTGAACTTCCTCATGCTCTACGGTAAGCAGAGAGAGATTTAAACAATATGGACTTTATTGAGAGGATAAACATTATAGCATAAAAATCACATTTCACACATGATATAATGGGAACCTACAGTGTGACTGTAACAGGAAACACAAATAAGTCACAAACCAAATAAGTTGCCTTCAGACATTAGCTGTCCTTAGTCTCCCCGCTGACATTTTCACATCAGTGTACATTTATATAATTAGAAAAAACTGAGCTGAGTCAAAGTTTATGAATAGTACCTGCTGTAAAATATTTTTGGGGCATTTCTGGGAGTCCTTTAGAAAGTGATCATCCTCAATCTTCCACTAAAACCTAATATTACAGTAAATTTCTATGAAGCAAACAAACAAAAAACCCAACTAATTTGAACTCTTCTTATTCTCTGCACGCTTAATTTAGCCTGTTTTTGCAACAGATGCCCTTCCTGACAACCCTAAATGGATTTGTGTCTCCTCCCAAAATCACAAATGTGTAAATCACTACACCTGTTCACTGGTATGCTAGTAATGCACACTCTGTTTCTTATCTCTGCTTGTGTGAACTGCTCACGCTTGGTGCATCTCATTGGGCTTTACCTCAAAATAATATATTAAACATATTGTCACTACCATTGGGCCACTCTGGATAATTAAGTAGTTTTGATCACAAGGAATTAAACGTACTTGTAGATTTAATAAAAGGCCAGGTTTAATTTGGTTCAATTAAATCTCTACTTAGTGGGAAAAAATTAACATAAGTTCTGATTATGTTTTAGCACATGTAGGCATGACATAAGCACTCTGTGTGCATTCAGCGGTACTTCGGATTTGACTACAGTTGCCTCAGCTCTCGTCTTTCAAGTGGAAGTCAACAAAGCAATGAGGCACAACACAGAACAAAGGGAGTAGCATGGCTGGTCTTCAGAACAATGCACTGTGAAGTTTTCAGGGTGTATTTAGGGTGTCGGGTATCAATGTGGCCACATGTGTCTGCAGTTCCCCGAAACAAGTCGACAATGAGTGAAACAAGGCTGCATCCATCTGCTTTGAGCACTCACAGCCTCACCCTTCCACAGAGTGTGATGTAAGAGGCGAGTTTCCAGTTAGGAAGGTCTAAACTGGTGCTGCTTTACCTTTAATCACATTTCCTTCTTCCTACTGCCCTAAAGCATAGCACCTACTGGTCACAGCAGCTGAGGGTCCACAGTAGGTGCAAACATTACACTTGTAAACACTGAATATGTGAAACCAGGTTATCCTGAAAAGAACTACAGTGCAGCCTTTGGAATAAAGATAGTCTGGTTTTGCTACTTTTAACCTGTCGAGCAGCTTTAAGGGAGCTAATCTGCCTGAACAAACGCAGACACTTATGTGATTGATCGAGTCAAGAGATCAACAGTTTGAATGTCAAGACTTTCCTAACTGCAGCACGATGAGTGATCTAGGGCACAATCAAATAAGGTGACTCGTGTATATGACAGTGATGCCACAGTGACTGTAAGAAACAAGTAGTGCTGACGCCTTGAACAACATTATCAAAATATGTTGGATTGCATGCAATCTTTTATGCAGAGAAACTACTGGATTCCTGTACATGAAAGTTGAAAAGGTGATTCCTTTGCAAATTGGTGAGCATCCAAGATTTGAGGAAACTTTGGCTTTTTAAAAAAAATGTATCAACAAAAAAAATGACCAAGAGACTGACAGCAGAAAAGATGGACGTAACCACGGCGACATCACCCAATCTGAAGCCGTGACATGATCGGTCCTGCCGCCTTCATCTTTGGTTGCAAACAACAGGATGTGACAAAAAGGGGCAGGAATGACCACAAAGCTCCTACGCTTATTCGCTAATGGTTTGTGAGTGATCACCTTTTGGCCAGTGAGTGTGTAGATAACACTATTTTGAAACATAATGACAAGGATTTACAACAAACAGACTTCCTCTCTTTTTTTTTTTCTTTTTTTTTTGTAAATTGAGTGGGACGTTAAACAAGTGACCGAGCCCATAAACTCGCTAGGAAAGCGTTATGTTTTCCCACAGACGTCTATAGGACCACAAAGGTTTTTGCAGCCACAGCTATGACCATTTTTTGACCTTCAGGTAGAATGCAGGTTTAAGACATTTACACTCTGGCTGCTTTTTTTTTTTTTTTTTAAATTACGGTTTATGCTTGTGTCCATGAAACCAGCCATTACCACAGGAACATAAGAAGAAAAAAAAGAAAAGCATGCTGTTGCAAGTTGTGTTACTAAATAGTCAATTAAAATAATTTTTAATGTTTATGGAGGCTCAGAAAGACACAACGGTCAAACGGTAACAGCTTAAACATAGTGAAAGTGTCACATAGCCAAGTAATTATAAAGTTCAGCAATGTGAAAGGGACCCATAACGCTTCTCTTATTCTGGGTATTTTGCTCAACACACAGGACACAAAGAACAGTGAGGCTGTTTTCAGCCACACGAGAAGAACTGAACAGAAATCGTTGTTGATATGCTCAATCTAAACAGTTGTAAAAGTCATTATTCGAACCTTCACGTTCCCTTCTTTCTATTTGACAACGCAACACAGCGTTCTTCGATGCTACACGTTATGTTTAAAGGTAGATGCGCAGCAGGACACTCACTTATCATCCAGACACGGCAACCAAGAAATTTATGAGGCCAAACAATCAAACACTCTTAAGTAGTCAAGGCACATGACCTTAAACCTCAAATAAAGCATGGAGTGATCTGAGGTTAAAATTAAAATAAAATAAAATAATTTAAAAAAAAAAGAATTTCTCAAACCTGCAGCTAGTCTGCACTTTTTGCTTTTCTAAATTTGCATTTCACAGCACACTAAACCCAGCGTGCCTCTGACAGATTTGTCAGACAGATTCAAAAAAAGGAAAGCAGATGCGCTGATGTGATCCAATGTGTGATTATCACGAAGCACCCAACAGACTCATAAACACTAATAACCAAGCTCTGTTTAGAATGAAATCACTGATGACAAATTAATAAATGCCAACACAACAATGAAGAATGATGTTAGTGTAATGCTAAAGCTCATTTTGGATTCAAGGTTCCACTTTAAGCACTGAAACCGGCTGATAAAGACTAGACGTGAAGTACCAAACGATGTGCAACATGCTGCGTTTACACTTGGAAGTTACAAAAGAGGAAATTGGCACATTTACATGGAAGACTTGTTCTCATAAACTGATTATTTTAAAGAAGTGAATGATAATGATTTTTAAGCTGTGTTAACTAGTTTTACAGCAAAATTGCACTGGAGTTCAGAAACAATGGAGCATGTCAGTCATGACGCCGACACATGCTTAACAGTATTTTTTCTACACTTGTTTCCTCATCCTGGCGTGTCCTGCACAATGTGGACGGCTGATCAAGTTACTGATTAGTTAGTATGCACATGGTCTTCAATCTTGTGCAGAACATTTAGCTAATCATTGTTAAAGGCGTTGGCTAAAAAATATATATATATATTCGGCACATTGGAGTATGTGCTGCATGTGCACGCGTTCAACGACCTGAGCTCTGAGAAATTTACCTGCTTTTGAAGATCAGCACGAAAACAGCCTCAGAGCATCAAACTCAGCTCAGGCTTTATTCTAGATTTAAAGTAAAACCTGACTCGAAACATGGAAACCTAAAGTGACTGTGTATTAGCAGTCAGCTGTATTAGCCCTGCTTTGCTTGTGTTAAATCTGTCCTACTCTTTCATTTATTTATTTTTTTTAACTGAACAGAAATGCATTTCTGTTTTTTGTTTAAAAAACAAAAACAGAAAAAAAATTTGCTTTTTTTAAGTGTAGAGTAGATCTATATGGGTCATTTAAAAAAAGAAAAGAGATCCAACAATAACTGAAATGAATGTGTACTTTATGACACTATTGTGTTGCTTTTATTATCAATACTGAGCCCACAGCACTTCCTTAGTGACAATCACTTATTTCAGATTATTTTTCTTTGTGCCTCTCCAAAAAAGGCCAGAAAAACAGACTCTGCTGCTAGCTTTAACTAGGCCTTAAAATCATCCAGATCTGAAAGGACTTGCAAAAGTTCAGATGGCACAAGTCTCACCGTGATGCTAAAAAGCTCCTTTATAGCCTTTAACGCTAATTTGACTGCAGCATTTAGACCCATTGTGCTACGAAAACTACACAAGACTGACATGCTAGATTAGCGTCAAAGTTAACTACAGGATTGCATAACTGAAGGTAAAAGAACTGGTCCAAAAGTTGACCACTCATGTCCTTATTGGCTATTGCAAATAAGGACATTAGCAACACTGCTCTTTTCTCTGCTCCAAAACCCTTTACAGGCCCAACCGGATTTCAAAGCAATGACACGATGCTTTGTTGTACAGGTGGGTTTTAGTGATGCAAAGACACACTAAACTCACTACTGTTCACTGTACAATGACTCACACTGAAACTAAAGCTTAGGAATGACTTCCAAAGGTGGACAACAATAAAAAAAATAAATAAAAAAAAACTCTCCCTGTTTGACTTACATTACTGCATGTGGGTTCTGGAGCATGCATGCCTTGGGGCCGAATGTCGTCACAGGGCTCGGTCCATGAAGTGATTGAGTCCTCCTAAAAGACAGGATAAAAAAATAAAAAAAACATTCACATGTAAACACAGCAAGTAGTTGGGCAAGAACGCAAATGAAGACTCCAAGGAATTTTAAAATGATCTCATCTTACTCGAACTGCGCATAAGTTGACCCCACAACCTCTTCTACTGTCATCTGTTCGTTTACAGGAAACTGGAAGCTGAGCTCAAGACCAGACGATGTCACTCACCCTTTGATGCCGATGCTAGTCTCTAGAAATTCCCAAGTTACCAACTCTTTTTGTCAAAGTTTTCACCAAACAAATTACACTTTTAATTTCAGTTTTCAAGACAAAAAAAGAAGAAAAAAAAAAGGGGAAGCGAAACAAAGGCTGTTGGAGACGTCTACAAAACAGAAGCGGAAGTTCAGAATTTACAGAATTCACAAATCAGCCGATATTTGCTTATTTTGTGTCTACTTAGCTTCGACACACCACTAGAGTCTCTATTTGTGTCACTGCGTCGATCTGGAAACCTTTCATTTGATAGGTGAAAGTGTAAACTGTGGCGCTACAGCCCAGTGCTTGAAATGTTCTTTGTTCAGATTTAGACTTTTTTGGGGCGTCTGTTTGTCGTAGGTGCAGCGTTAACAGTGCATCGGTGAAATTAAGCCCGACAAGCTGTTTTATAAGCCTTACTTATCCACTTACTTACTCTGGAGCTCACAGAAATCTGCTTTCTGCGCAGTGGAAAAAATGAAAATCTTAAGCACCTGTCTGTATTAGGCTTTGTTAACGCATTGTGACTGGAGTGTGGGGTCAAAAGGTCAGCGGTGGCATTCACTGACGGCGCAAACGCAGCCTTCATGCTGAATCACTCAATCAAATCCTCTTAGCCGTCTCACTCTGCGAATGCACCATCTGCCGTTTACGCGCTCTTAAAGCTGCACTGAACGATATTTTCATACAAACATGTAAAGAAACTAACGCGCAACGCCAGAGCCGCTGCTCACACTGACAAAAGCACTGACAGTTATCACCAAGTCTGCAACTCTACAGAGTCTGTTGCTGCTCTTGTTTCGCTCACTGCTTTGGTATTTGTCAGAACGCCAAAAAACTGGAGTCCAATGGGATGATGTGGAGAAAAGGCAAATGTTTTAAAGTGACAGCAGTTCGATCAACGATAAGCAGTCGTGAGCTTGTTTTAGGGTCATTTTTCCCCTCCAGTGGAGAAAAAACAAAAAGTAATGCAACTTTAAGACTTTTACATTCACCAAATGGGCAAAGGAAAAAAGAGAAGAGAAATAAAAAGATGAAGCTCTGACACTAAAGTACAAAAACAGAGTAAAGCTGTGTGTACTTTGGATTTGTGGTGGTAGCAACCAGAGAGCATAAAAGTAAATGGCATTTAGTGACTTCAAGCAACTATGGGCAAAAAGACTGCTCAGGTCAGTCTCAGGTGAGAGACTGACGAGACTACCAATGAGACTTAAGCATATCGTTGATTGACATGTGACCAAACATAAGGCCAGGGGGACAGAATTGGCCTGGAAGGCTTTGGAAGATGCTTTACAGCTTTTCCTACTGACAAAGACCTCCACATGACCACTCATACCACACCAAACTAGTTAAGTGTTAGATAAACAATTAAATAATAGAAAGGTTCTCTATTATAGAAATCTATTTTTTTTTATAGTGGGTCCAAAAAAAATTCTGTGAATTAACCAAACCCGAGACTTGCTGCTAAAACTGTACTTGACCTCTGACTAAATGTTTAGTTAAAGGGCAGTTTCACTGGTCCGGCCCACTTGAGATCTAAATGAGCTGTATCTGACCCACGATGTAAAATGAGTTTGACATCCTTGCATTAGACGGTCACCTAGGTTACCAGAGCCTACAACGTCCCCAAGCAACCAGCTGTGTACGTAAGCTTTACTTCCGCGTAACTTCTCGAGCAATCTGAGAATGTATCAATATTTCAGTCCAGCACTGGATCACAGTGCAGGTGGAGTCACAACATTTTTTTAAAACTACTCCAACAGAAGATATTGTATTGCGTTGTATTAGTAAAATAATACACAGATATCAAACTGTGATCCGCTTATCGTAAGCTCTGGTCTTATTGAAAGCTTTTAACTAAACTCACGTTAGTTACTTTTCAGCCAAGGAGGTCCACTTCACTTTTTGCTTTGCTACAATGAAAAGGGTCCTTTCCCAATTAGGATAAATTCCTCCTAAATCTTAATGCTTCTGAAAAAAAAAAAAACCTTGCAACATGAACAGTTAGCAAACCAAAGAGGTTTTAAACATCCTGTTTTCGTGAAGTCAGATACCCACACAAATCCATTTCACAAAAGTCTCAGCTGCTGCAACTGTGATTGTGTCTCAACATTTTCCAATCTGCTTACAAGGTGGTAGCGCAGTAATGCAATCAGGTTAACCGATTGCATTACTGGACTATAGTCATGGCAACATGGACCATTTTAAAAAAAAGAAAAAAACATCTGGATGTTTCAGGCTGAACACTTGGCATCGTTACATGTAGCGGGCCTCTTCGTGGCTGTTTGTATCTGTGTATGTGTGTGACAGAGTTACTGCAAATTTAGTGAGAAGTAATGAATTAATATCTTGACCTTTATAGCAACGCTCTGTATGAAAGTGAGCTGACCAACTGGACAACAACTTAAAGCATATTGTAAATCCAGCAAGCCCTGGTTTGTTTGCTTAAAGGTTAGTCTGCACCAGGGTCACGTCTCTGATAAGCAGGAGGTTTTGACCAGTGAATCAGCAATTTTTCACTCACACTCACACGACCATAACCCTAAGGAAAGATAAAAACGAGGGGTTGAAGTTATAAGTAATACTGTTCTTCTGACTTTGCACTTTAAACATGGCTCATTACCACCTTAAAAAAAAAAGATAAAATCAAGTTTCATGTGTGGACAACTGCTTTACCTGTATTCAAAGGAGGTGCTGGCTGAGGAAGTGCTCAAGCTGCGGACTTTTCTGTTTCTTCGAGTCAGGTTGCGGGCAGGCACCTCCCCTCCATCACAGGTGGAGCAGGAGTATGGGGCAGATTCCACTCGCACGTCCTTTCCGCCCTCCATCTCACACAGCCAGGCTGGAGGTAAACTGACATGACACAGCAATCTTTCGTGAGTAGAGCGATCAGGTGTCACGCAAAGTGTGACACCTGATCTGTATCTGTATAATATACAGGATATAAACTGCGACAAAGGAATGAAAACTAAGTGACAATAAATGCTGGGCGATGACGCACAACTGTGTGAGGCTGGTCGAAGATGATTTTCAAAGCCTTTTGTTCAAGTTATTTTGAATGTGGGAAAAATACAACAGTATGTATGTTTCTCACAATCGGCTCAGAATCAAAAGAAATGTGCCAATTTATGTATTCATCCCCACTGACACCCAAAGAAAATGATCACACAAAAGAGCTGCTGAAATAACATTTAATCGCAGCCTTAACAGATACAGGGACTATAGCATAAGAACTTAAAAATAGACTATAGCTAGTAATATTTACCTAGTGAAAGAGCTGGCAAAGTTGCACACATAAAATATATTTGTTCTTCAATTGCTAAATGCCAATTTTTTTAATTTGCGCCCTCTCCCCTCAATCACACTCCTCCCATGAGGTGCATCAACAGCAATGAGTTTGTCCTGATCTGCTCACTCTGTTCATTAACACCCTAGCAACCATTGATCAGCTCAGCTGGCAGAAACAACCCCGGCTCAGTGTATTGGCTGCATGCGCCAAACTTCATGTAATAAAACCAGCTTTTGTACTGATGGTCCAAAAGAGGCAAAAACTTACAGAACATCATTCCAACTATTATATACATAAAGAAAACACGAGCGAGTCTACAGCTCGGGTCACATAAAATCTACTGACGCGCTCAAATATTTCTATTCATTTTATTTTATTTTATTTTACTTCTATCGATCTTACAGATTACATCTCCCAGTAACCGGCGTTCACCAAATTACATAAGGGTTAATATGCACTCTTTTCTAAGTCGATATTAAATTGAAATAAAAGTTTTTGTCCAAACAGTAAAAACTTCAAGTTAAGCCAAAATTAAGCTTCAACTAAATTATATTGGCTAAAGTTTTTTCCTTACCGTCAGCCAGCTAGAGAAAAAGATGCAACCTAGCTTACACAGGTTAATGTTTATTTTGCGCTTAACAGCCTCGTCTTTGCTCTCTTTGTGATTTATCACTTTTCTAATGGTCGAACTGTCCCGTGTGGTCTACAACAGGACCTCCACCGACTTGCCTGACTATATAAACGGATGAATGGTGGCGACCACAGATATATCACCGGTTAGGCAACTGAGCTAGTTCCCAAGCTAAGCTAGCAGTTAGCCGTCCTGATCACAGAGCGTCACATCATCCAGCTGCACGGCTACCTATTTACTCACAACGTCACGGGAGACGACGCAAATCTGGCGCGCGGCAAAATCCCGCAGGATCAGAACTTCACCATTATTATTCGCTTTGATAATAATATAGTTACACCATCTCACTACTCAGGAATCAACAATCGCCTCGCAACTTCCTCATACTGACCAGCCAATCACGGGCTCCCTCTGCGCCGACGTCATATTGGACTACCACTCCAGGCTACAGCACCACAGGTTATATATACAGCATTCAGATTATATCACAGGACCAAACTACATTGTAGGTAAAAAATTATACGGCAAAGACATAAAGTTATAGCTGCTGCATGAATTAAGGGATTATTTTGGATTAATGATTCCACTATAGCCTCCAGGTTTAAATTTCTATCACCCCTCTTAATGATTAAACCGCAAAATAACCTTTATTCCGCTTTATTCTGTTTCTTTCCATTAAACAGTACTGTGCGGGAAAAAACATCCCTCATTTCTTTTATATTTTCCTTACAAGGGACTAGACTCTCCTTGTCATTTTTGAAAATGGTCTTTAGCAATGGTTCTGGTCTTTCATGGTTTTTCTTTGGGCATTGCTTTTTTACTCATTTTCCAGTCCGAGTACCTCACCATTTTGACAGATGCTGATTTTTTGTTTTGTTTTTTAGCCATTTAACATTCATATAGTCATTCAGCAATAAAAAAAGCTACCTTACTTGAGGGATGTACCAGGTGATTCTCAATTAGCTATTATATGAAAAGTTAACATGCAGCATGGTGTGCATGGTGTCTTTAAAAGAACATAGGAAAGTGGACAAGTGGGAGAGAAATGATAATCCTTCAGCAAATGAACAGTGTCTAAAAGTTGTGTCTTTAACAAATAGAAAAATCCAATCTGGCAAAGGAGAAATGGTCTCGGTGGAAGGGTGGCTGTTAAGAATCCATTATTAAGGAAGTGAAACTGGGAGAAAAGACTTGATACAGAACAGAACAAAAGCCAGCCAACATCCAAACCAAAGCTTTGAATGTGTGTCAAGAATCCCAAAGAATTCAGCCTATTCCTGAAGATTACTTAAAGAAATTACAAAAACGTATAATATTGACTTTCAAGCTCATTAGAATTGTACAAACTCCGGTTTTGCCTTATTTCCGTGTATGTTTGAAACATGTTTCAAAAATCGCTGCACCCATTTCCCATTTTCTTAGAAAAATATGAAGAAATGAGGTGTGGCTCAAGACTTTTGCACAAAAACAAAAAATAAAGAATACTGTGGCAATTGTTACACACTTCAGTGTGCTTCAGTCAATCAGTACAACTTTACAGAGGTGGGAAATAACGGAGTACAAATACTAGAATTCACATTACTTTACCTAACTTTATGTTACTTAGGTTTAACATGTTTGAGGGAAGTTTTTATTTCCATCAAACATCATTGAGCCTAAATGGAGGGAACAATAACACAGAAAAGACAATGCTGTTGGTGTAGCCATCACCGGAGCTTATCACATATGCAGAGATAAAATACAAAAAACAACAACATATTATTTATGCATCATTCACAGCACTATACTTACCAGTGGCTAAAGTGGAGCCTGTGTTGTACTTCAGGATCTAGTTTGCACTACAGAGACACATGCTGCAGCAGGTCATTTCAAATGCAACATTTCTAACAGCTGGACAGATATCAGCACACACACAAGCCGTTTGTATGCAGTTTGACTCACGGTGTGTTGCCAGCTAAAGGTTCAGCTGCTGCATTTCCCAGGGAGCGAAAAGAAAGAAGCAAAGAAACCTCAGAGATGGAGAAAGATAAGAAAGACAGGATGGGAGGCAGAAGAAACGTTAGATTTAAAGGTAAGAACTGCTCAGTGACACCAGATTTAAAGATCATCATTTTAATCACATATTGGGTCCGTATATGATGGTAAGTTATGGTGTATAGCCTACTGTGTGTTATTCGAAGACTGAGCAGCTTAGTGCATATAAAGAGGTTGGCTCGCTGTACTGTGGTGAATTTAAAGTAAAGCACTGCTTTGGACTTAACACCACAGTGACTGTAGTGTTCATGGTCAGAGATTACATCAAGGGTACATCAAGTGTAGCAGAGATGAATTTAGATGTAAGCGATTAAGCTTCGATTCATTTACTGAATCTTTATACCAACTGTGTGCTGTGTAGTAAAAAGACAGTATAAACAGTATACCATGGAAATCAGCCAAGACAGCTTGTGAAACATTTGCTTTAATTCAGCTGTGTAAATCCACAAAGAGCAGTAAACCTCAGCAGCAACACACTTCAGCTGATCACAGCCTGTACACAAAGAAAATGCTGGAGATTACAACAGAAATTATTGTGGGGTGTGATTTTTTTCCCCCACCCTGAGCCACTACTTCCGATTTTAGATCCCCCCCCTCCTCCCACGACTCTAGTAACAGGAAATACAGCGAATTTGAAAAAACAAAGCTCTTAAAAAAAGTGATTTTACCCAAGAGGCTGAATCAGTACATTTTGATGTAGTGGTTTTTTTATCTTTATTTTTGCCACTTGTTTATCAAGTTCTACATGTCATCAGAAAGACCAGACTTGGTAATTTCTTTGGAGTTGTTACAGATGTGCTGACCATCTAGAAGGAAAGCTACTTGCTCATGGTCATGCATTCTCTGCCACATCCACACAAAATAATCTGTATTTGTATTTCAGATGTCTGCCCAGTAGAGGGCAGTAAACATCAAGGATTATTACCAAAGCATGTACATCATTAGAAAGGACTCTGATCATCCATCGGTGAAGCAGGGATCAGCAAGTGTGAGAATATACCGAGTAAGCAATATGCAAACTGCTAACACTGAGGGAAATGCTCTTTAGCAAGGCACGCCAGTTAAGATCGGCGTGTATAATTACGCTGATGTTTTCAGCAAGCGTGGACACGTATGCTGCTGTTACTCAAGCTGGGAAGTCAGTCTGCAATTTCATTTTTAGTCTTCACACTCAGAGTGGCACTACAAGAAGGTGCCTTTACACTCATTGTAAGTGCTGATGAACAAAAAGAGTTAAGTGAGTGCGTTAATGACTGTACAGAAGAGGCAGGCTGATTCAACAGTGGATAAGAAATTGTTTATTGACTTGAACATAATTACAAGGAAACCAAACAGTCTGCAACATTCTAGCTTCAGTGGGAAATGCTCTAAGTGAATCACACTCAACACAGTAGGTCATCTCAAACTGCTTTTTATTACATCTTAAATAACAGTACATTTTAATATAGTTTCTATCTTGCATCCAGCTTTCGGTTGTACACTGACTGACTTTAAAATTAAATACAAAAGGTGAAAAGGGAACAGTGGGGGTGCAGAGCTCTACAGTTATTTGATAGAGAAAGAGAGAAAAAGGAAAGGGAATTTAATTAATTTGTAATATTTTTTTTATTTTGTTTTATTTTTTGCCAACTCCAGGCCTAACGCACAATTACAGCACATTTTTTTTGTACAGAATGTCGCAGAGAAAAAAACAGAATGGAAAAAATGTCACTACTGCTAAAGAAAGAGCGTTTGTTTACAAGAAGGGAACAACAGAAACTTCTGCCATTCAGATGCTGCAAGATTTTTTTTTCCCGTTTTTTTTTTTATTAAAGGACAGAAAAAACCTGTTATAAAATGTTTTCCTTTGTAAATGGAATTTCGTTTGCTACAGAAGGAATGAAAATTTTATTTTGTTCCATTGGAGATTGTGTATGTTTACGTGAATGAATGTACGTATGCATGTGTGTACAATTTAAACACTTACATTACTTTAATTTTTGTGGAATCCCTCCCAAGTATGGACCAAGTAACCGTTAATGTCGCAGGGTTTGCTTCTCGAGTGCATAGCTTTGACATTTTAGTTGAATCGTGTATGCACGGAGTAGCCAAAAACAAAGAGGAAAAAAAAAAAAAAAGGAAAAAAGAAAAATATAAATACCATCGTATTGATATATTCAACAGGTTATTTTCTCAAAGAAAAACATCAAAAGGACTTAATTTCATATGCACCTTTTAAGCAATTCTACAGCATGCGATTCTAAGAGATAACCCACCCATGGCAGACAACCAAAAAAAATTTTTTTTCGTTTTTAACTTAAAAAGTTTCAATATCATTATTTTCAAACATTGATTTATACAACATGTCATTCACAGAGTAGTAACTGCATTTCCAAGCACGGAATGGGCACCTCTGTTAAAAGAGAAAACGTCCGGATTGCAACCGGGCTAAAGTGGAGGTACTCTCTACCTGACCAAATCACATCACCGGTCCCAACCACGGGCAACAGAAACCAGGGGAAAAACAAAGGATAAGGAGGGGAGGGCATGAACAGAAAACAAACCAAAACAAAACGAGGGGCAGGGTGGATTATGATCTGATGGGTTAATCTTTATTCTACATTGTTGCCAGACAAAAAGGTGTAAGAATGGTTAAAATGTTTGGGTTTCTTTTTTTGTTGTTGTTGTTGTTTTCCGTTTTAAAAACGAGCATTCGTCATCATAAACAGCATGTGCTTGGTTAATTAACTTTTTTTCCTTTAGACAGTATATATGCAAAGTTTAATTTTTGTGCAAACAGATTTGTGGACTACACTGGGGTGTGGTGTGGGACAAACAAACAAACAAACAAAAAAAAAAAAAACCCAAACAAAAGACAGTAAAAGTATTACGGGGCTAAATATACAGAAGGGCCAGAAGTGGCTTTGAGGACTCCCTGTTGAAGCTGAATTCTCTCGCTTTGTTCTCCGGTGGGATAAAGCTGGATTTAAAATGACGCGATCTGGAGATTCTTTTATTTTTCCCAACTTAAAAACATTCTCTAAAAATGTGTAAAGACTAGGAAATAAAAGCTTTGATCCTCATTTTAAACATTAACTGACAGTTCACTGATCTACCTCTTCAACTAAACAGAAAAACAAAACAAAGAAACAAAAATAAACATGGTCAAAAAGCTATCAAAAGTTAGATCACTGCCATGTAATAACCTTCACTCAGACCTGTGCATAATGAGGACGCAGGACACATTTCGCTTGGTGATGGTGGTGGTGGCAGCGGTGGTAGGGTTTTTGTATTTTCAGTTATAACAATACCAGACCATGGTCGTAGGAGGAATGCACAATTTTCCCCTCAGTTCCACTCTGAAAGCACTAAATTCCCCAAGCTTTTTTTTTTCCTTTCTTTTTTTGTAGCTTAATGAGTGACAGACAATTGTGCTCTTTTAAATGAGAAGGAGACAGAGAGAGAGAGAGAGAGAATTTTTGCCCTTGATAGTTTTTTGGAGGGGGTGTTTGGAGTCAGTATCATGGTGTGTTTTCGAAAAGATTGGATATGCAATAAAATTGAACATCGTGATGTTGGAATGGTCTTCCACTCAACTTTGGAGTCCGGATGCCATCTGGAAAAAACAAACATTTTATCGTTATTATTCTGCAAAGTTACTGACTGTGCACAAAACTAAAATCATTTAAGCCGGTGCCTGCAGTTTCAATCTAAACCCCCAGATGGCAGTAAAGATGAACTCTGAGGCGCTGGTGCTAACACCTACCTTCAGACTCTAGTTCCAGATCTTGAGGAAGCTGTCCCAGGACCCTGTTGCCACTGCCATGCCATCGTCAGTCACACCCAAGCAGCTCACCCGGTTATCATGACCGGCCAGGACACCTGCCAAGACAGCAGAGGATGAGACAAGGCACCAAACCTGCTCTGTCTGACGGGTACTGCAGGCTAACATAGACTCGAGAATAAAGATGCAGGTTTGGAAACTGATTACATGATGAAAAGGTGAAAGAGGGCAAGATGAAACTTGTTTTAAACCATAAAGTGCAGAGTAGGCTATAAACCAGTTAGTAAAGGCTGATGCTGACCCAATATACTGATAATCAATACTCCATACACCAGTGGATCGATATATTTAAAAAAAGAAAAATTGTCTGCTAAGATGTTGGCTCACTCAATAGATCCCACTATGCAGTCAATAGATCAAGTATGCAGTCAATAGATCAAGTATTCATGCCTCCATGGGGGCTCTTCACTACTCGAACAGGGGATGATTCTCCTCTCTCAGCTGCTTACTATTGGCCTTGGGCTACAGTTTGGCTTCAGATCTTTAATGGGGAAATATTACTCCACAAAGTATTCACATAAAGCCAAACATGCTTAACCAAGACTGCAGATACACATCGATACAGACATATGATACACTAATAACAAACATGTTACACGTTGCACATTTGGCTACAAAATATTTATTCCCACTCTGCTTAAACTCGTCAGGTTTCACAGGGACAATGTGCAAGTGCAATTAGACCAGATTAGCATCTACCTTCACAAGTAAAGCATTGCGCAGGAGTAGTGCATTTATGCTGGTTTGCACCAATAGTGTTAGGTTTAATAGTCAAAGTCATTTCTAATAGGCATTTTAATACACTCTCTTCCTAGTTTCCCCAGAACGGCCTTATGATAGTGTCTCCCTTTATAGCAGCTCCTCAACAGTGTCTGCAGGCTATAAGGTTATTTGGTAGCTTGAACATATCCATCATTCCCTGACAACTACCACACAGTGAACGCTTCACCGCCATGTTGACAGAACTAAAACCCTCAGAATAGATGCAGCTGTATAAGCTGTAAGACAAATGCTACTTTTAATGCAACACAACAAAAGAACAAACATACTCCTATCAGTGTTTTCACTAACAGTTGCAGTAACTTCAACAAACTACAAAAATTTATGACGCCAAGACAAATCTTCTGTTTGCCACACAGCCTGATCTAGTGATAATAACAACTTAAAACTATTTAAATCACTTTATTGCTACACACGGTGAATATGTCAATACAATGGTGATTACTGACTCTTCAACAAGAACTAACTGTAAAAGACCAACTGACAAGTTTGTGCAGGTACTGGCCACACCAGCAAAGTTGCAAAAGTGCTGTTAGCATGCCGGCTACTTTCATAGAATAATGCTCGACATCAGAAAATTTTAATTGCAAATATTTCTGAAACTGAAGCAATGCCACAACAGGTACCTCCATATTGTGAATGAGGAGTCCTGACCTTACCCTTTTAAGTGCTGCCACTCTAATGCAGCACATGTGGAAATATTGACTTCATGGCATATTGGCAACTCGGCATCAGCAGTGAATCAAATCATCAGCAATAATAATTTTAGGTTTTGTTTTTTCCTTAAAGGCTTCATAATGTGAATATTTCAAATTATAGTGAAGTATAATCACATTCACACAGCTCCAGTCTTTTGCTCCGTATGGTGCCTACCTGCACGGTCGGCCTTCAAAGTGTCCCAGACGTTGCAGTTGAAATCGTCATAGCCAGCCAGCAGTAGGCGGCCACTCTTAGAGAATGCGACAGAGGTGATGCCGCAGATGATATTATCATGTGAGTAAACCATCAGCTCCTGGTCAGCACGCAGGTCAAACAGCCGGCAGGTAGCATCATCTGAGCCCGTGGCAAATGCGTTGCCATTAGGGAAGAACTGTAACAAAGGGCAGGGGAATCTAAAGTATTCTTACTTTTGTGCGATTTTTCAGAGTGAAGCTAATTATTTACACTTAAGGGCAGATATCACATACCAAATCTGTTTTTAGTCCGTCTAGTCATCACTTTTAGAGCAAAGCATACTGAATACTACTTGCAGTACTACTATGTACTATGAAATCAAGATCGTTCATTTAAAACAAAGTCTCAACAGTTAGCGTTAATTGTTTTTTCAAATTGCTCTGTCTCAGCCTTTTTAGAAAGAGCTTTAAAGTTAAACGTAGCAAAAAGGTCAACACAAACAGAGCCAAGTCATCCAGTCATTTTAATCGACTTGCTCAAGAACCCCAGACTTGCTGACAGATCTGACTGTAATCTGCTGAGTGGCTTTAAGACTTGACACCCTGACATGACTAGTATATAAGGTTTCTGTTTGTATCCTTACGCAGATGGCATTGATGTCCGACTCGTGGCCAGTGAAGGTCTGTCGGCACATTCCTTCTCTGATATCCCAGAGCTTGGCCGAGGCATCACAGGCTCCAGACACAAACAGCCTGGTGTCGGGCGCCAGCGAGAGACTCATGACATCGCCGGTGTGACCAGCAAAAGTAGTTGTCTGCTGGCCAGTCTCAATGTCCCACAGAGCACTGCAAGAAAACGCAAAGATGATTTACTGTCATTTACTCTGCAGAGTGACTGTTGACCTATGAGCAGAATCTAGCCCAGAAAGATGTATTAATTAGCCACCTTGTATTTAAACAGTAGCTCTCTAGCAGAAAGCACTACACGAGTGTATGAAATTAGGAACACTTGTATTTCCATAAATATTGTAGACAACCTAAAGAACTTACAGGCCAATGTGATGGCCCTGAAACCAGTAAAATATTGAAGCTCTTGACAGGTTGAAATTCTGACCCAACTGTTTAAAAGAAAAAAGAAAAAAAAAAAAAGTGTACTTGATTGAACTGATTGCAGTGGGTGCAATATCCCAACTCACCAGGAGGTGTCTCCAGAGCTGGTGACAATCTGGTTGTCATCCAGGAAGCGACAGCAAGACAGGTAACCTGAGAGGAGTGAAAGAAACTGAATCAAAAACTATAATATGATATATTATTTTGCAGAGCTATAAGACAAGTTTCCTCCCCTTATACTATTCACAGAGAAAGAAATCTCATCCCAAATCATCATCCCACCCTCAGAGAATGTTATGCGAGCTGGATGTGGGGGAGATGAATTGACTAATTCACAACCAGATAAAAAAAGAAAAGAAAAAGCTGTAGGGCATCTCCTGGTTCATGACTTGCTTCCATAATTCTTCCTTTACTAGTTGGCAGAGTTTATAAACCCCTCCCAATAGCGAAGGAACTGGAACTAAAATGCTGACACACTTCCTGCATCATGTGACACTGATCAGATGAATGCTCCGCGCCCAAGAGCTCAACACTTTCATTAGCTTGAGCTGGTATATGACACAATGAAGACAGATGCACAATATGACTAGTATCTTTTGGATCTGAAAAAAAATAACTGGGCTTCCACAATTATATAAGGGCTACCTTAGCAACATAATGGCTTATAACCGACTGGTTGTTTATAGAAGGACTTGTATGTATGTATAAATATATGCATACATACACACACTTGTATGGCTACATCCTATATGGCTGCAAAGTCTTGCTTTGACAAAAGACTTGCCAAATATTCAAAAGCATGTTACCATGACCACACACCGACAGAATCAGACTCACAAGATGAAACTACCAGTCTCACAACCATATTTAAGCCCAAGCAACAAAAAGTTAAAAAAAAAAGAAAAAAAAAGAAAAAAAAAGTGAGAAATATGAACTTCCATCTACTCAAACGGAGGGCCAAATTGAAACCTAAATGAGGAATGCAGTCTTAAAAATCAAGTGACTTGAGTCCTGCCATGACCTATACTGCCCTTGTCAGAGATTGCAGAACGCTGACAAATCAAAGCTACTTTGGGCTGCACTCTTTCACAAGGGGTTGCTGCAGCAGGTACGGCCACATGTTTCACTTGTCAGATTTTTACGCCAGATGCCCTTTCTGACATAACCCTTGAGGGATTTGTGTCTCTGAACGGGAGACTTTTCCCAACATCCTGGGACTGACGGGTAAATGGGTACAAGCTAATGGAAGCATCCTGCCTACCTGTGTGTCCGGCCAGCTCGCGGCTTACGCGCACATTTCCTTCACGGGTCTTCAGGTTGTAGATTGAGCAGATGTTGTCCAGGCCACCACAGGCAACATAGTTCCCAGAAGGGGCATAGGCGCACGTCATCACCCAGGAGGAGCGCAACGGGATGGCATGGACCTGAAGGAGAGGAGCAAGATTTAATATTAGATAGTATGCAGTGACAGATGGAAGAGAGGGAGAAGGGGCAGGCATGTGACAAAGTCTGTCTGCAGTATTAACTTAACATTTCAAGGGCACAGTATTCACTATAAATAGCATTACTTGACACAAAACACTTGTGAATTGTATTACAATGAACTTAACCTTTTGCAAATGGAAGTCTGGGAGTTATCATTATTTCTATTCTGACTTGATCTTGGATGAAAGGGAAAAGACAACAGTTCATTTGGAAATTTGGTGAAGGATGACTGTACACATCTTATGTTTAGACTACCCCGACCTCATCAGATCTCCTGGCCCCACTTTATTGTGTTTTTCTGGGTTTTATATGTCCTGGTGACATCTAAAATCTTCTGCCCGTCTGTGTTTACAGCTCAAGATTAAAGGATGGTTAGCTCTGGGTCAACAGAAGTTTTGTTTTAGCTTTCTGGTTTTTGAACAAGCTAACCAACTACGTGACATTTTATGACATCATGTCATCATTTCACAGTGTTTTGGTGTTATCAGTTTTAAAATATTATTAGAATGTATTGCTCACTGATCAAACCACAAGGAAAAAAAAAACCTCCCATACCAACGTAAGAGAGGATGTGTGTCTTTCTTTGTACATTTCACTGGTTAAACACCAGGAACTTAAAAAAGCACCCCAAATTACTGACCATTTAAATTGTTTCAGTTACCTTGTTTGTGGTGTAGCTGTCCCAAATAATGAGTTTGCCATCCTGGGAAGCACTGACCAAAAGCCTGGTGAAAAGAAAGAAGAGATTAATAAAGGGAAAGACTGTCATCAATTTGAACTAGCAGAGTGTGATGCATATGTGTATATATAGTACAGTTTTACCCAGAAAATGTTTATCCGTGACCTTCACAATACAAAAACACTGCTTAACACACAGTACGCGAGGATGTGGCTTGTCTTACTTGAACATTTTTATTCTATTTTAAGGGGTTTGAAGTGATAGAACAGAACATTTCAGATGGTATTTAGACAGTTTAGATTTACTTTTTGAAGGCGTTTCCAATTTATTGCATCCATATTTTTGTTGCGCTTTAGGAATTAGGGGTAACAATGAGCCATCATTTCAGAGCCAACACAATAGGAAAGATATCACTTAACCATGTTTAGTAGTGTTGCCAGTGCTGTCACTTTCCTGTGAGCAAACAGGACAAAAGATAGGAACCAATGCAGGTCACATGATTCAATTTACTGTGTAAATTATGTGGGTGGTGAGATTCGGGGGGGCTTGTTCAAGAACCATCATGGAAGCTAAGTGTTGCACTGTTGAGCAAGTGAATAGACATTTTCTAGACAGATAAAAATAGATCCATAAGCAACCAAACAAATGAAAAAGCTTGTGATACCCGTCTTAAATACATTTACATAATTTTACATGCAGAATGGATGGTGCTAATCCCAACTGGACTGATCTAGCAGCTGAATTACACCAATACTTTCAAGTATGTTTAGAAGAGCATCTTTAAAACAAACAAAAACCCCACTGAGATATATTCCAGTTTTTGCTTTCAAGAGAAAGCTCCTCAGTACCTCTGTGACTGCTCTGCTATCTGGGTGAACCCAACAGGAGTAACCACAGTGATGGTCCCAATGCACACAGGACCAGGAAAAAGAGTGAACACACCAATGACTGCTGGGAATATGGAAATCTTAACTACTGTGCTGGCAGGAATATGCTCACATACGCACACCAGCAGATAATAAGTCGGGGACCGAAAGGTTTGTGCTGGGAATTCTAGTCTAGGAAAAAAATAATTACCAGCTTCTTGGTCTTAAAAATGACCACATTTGATCTGGGAAAAAAATGTTAGCTTCAGATCAGGCTGTGACACTGAGTGTGTTAGCAGACTGCAACACAAGACTTTGCCCTAACTTGAAAGGAGCTCAGAGTTCTGAGGGTTGAGAAGAAGCCACCAATATTTTCAAAGGCAAAAACGTGGTTTTTAAAGAAAACACTGAAACTATTTAAAAGTTACCAATTGTGAAACTCGTAGTTCTTCGGGTCAGAGTACATGTCAACTGGCAGACAAGCGCATGCAGCAAAGTGCACGTGTTTGGCAATTTTTTAGTACTCTTTATGAACAACTTCGTTTTCATGGCTTCCCAGTCATGTACCCACACCTCATTCTCATAAGATACACTTTTGTGGTTGTCTGATATGATACAATAGGAGGTCTGAAAATGCAATGAGCAGCAATAAGAAAGAGCCTAATATAGATGGGTAATACAGATGTTTTACATAAAACAACAAAATGATCCAACATGTGTTTAGGTAATGTGTTTGAGGATCGTCTTGTGGGACGAGTTAGTCACATTTGAGTACTCAGGATATTTCATAAAAAAAACGCAAATTGCTTTGTTGAAGTCAGTACAAACTTCTACTTTAAAGTTGTTTAACAAATTACTTTATTTTCAACATGAAACCAGTGCTTTGTGTTCTCACATGCACTGACAAAAAGAAAGAAAATATACGGGGATGAATTAGCTCTAAATTAATAACTGAGGTGTTATTCTAAGAACGTCTAATGCCTTAATATTTTGAAGAAAAAAAAACTTACATTTTTGAGATGCATTTAGGCTTTTGAAAAAAAATATTCATGCTATTTCTGGGATTTAGCATCATATTCCTTATATTAAACTTTGTCTTACAGACTGTTGGTGTTTTATAACAGATTCATAATATACTGAGGACTGCATGCTGAAAAATTACACATTATTGGCTGGTAAATGAAAGTAAGGGAAGGCTTTCTTTCTCAAAGTGTAGAAAATTCACCCTAGTCTGGCACGTGAAGAACCAACTCTAGCCTAGACTGCAGCTCAAAACATCTTTTTGATTGGGTAAAATCCCACAAACACCTCTTGAGGATAAAACATTGAGATTCAACAAATAGTAAGCTCTTACAGTGAAAACACTGTGTTAGATTTTTTTTTCTTACTTATACGACGACCAGCAGGGTGATGAGATGAATGAGCACTTTGCAGTGGTCTCTCTGTGGACTGACGCACGGCAGCGCCACAGTGATTAACTTGTTGATTGCTGAGGTGAGAGGTGTGTACAGCTCTGGGGAATACACTTTCTGAAGTGAGGACTATTGCTTCATCTGCCATGGCTATGAGGCTCAACACTTGTTTTTAACAAAGACTGACTCCATTTTGAGTATTTTCCCTACCCACATACCACACCCCCAGTGCACACAAACACAGGCACAGCACAGTAGAAGCACTCCAAGATACAGTGATGCACCTGAAATAACCATTCATGGTAATGAGTGTGTTAATATTGTGCATGTGCACCAGTACAGTACACCACTGTTAAAATTTTACAACCGTGAGTACATGGTAATATAACAGACTGCAAAAGACTTGCTTTGGGATTCAGAGTGGGGTGAGTTACTGTGGAATGCCACTGTTTGAAGAGGACCCTCAGGAGGAAGTAAGCAGCACAAAGACAGCCAAGCAAGCTTTTATATCCATTTCCTGCATTTAGGCAGTGGGGGTTGGGGCTGATGGGATAAAATATTTAGTTAATGGACAGAATGGAGTTGAATGAGATTACCTCGAGTCAGAGCCCCAGTGCATGGCATAGATTTTAGCCAGATGCCCCCTCAGTGTCCGTCTAGTGCGCATCTGAATTCGGCCAACAGGGTCAATGTTAGCTGTGATCTAAAAAAGGATCAAGATGAGAGAGAAAGTCACCTTGAGACCATCATGTATTAGTCAAAGTATTAAAACCTTCCAACCAAACATCAAGCCGATTGTCTTCATTTAAGTTTCAAAATAATAAATTATGTCAAGTCAACATCATAACAACTATAGCGCTTACCTGAGACAGGGTAGCATCTGCACACGCTTTCCTGGCATCCTGAAAAAAGCAGCCAGTAAAATTAGAACGTCATATTTTATGTGCAAATGGCATGCTTTCATGTTTGGGGGTTCCTTACTTTTAAAGCACTCTGTAAAAAAAATTAACTACACTATAAATGTCTGACATCTTAAATGCACTGGAATGACGACATCCATTTAATAATAGTAAATAATAAGAAACTATGGTGCAATACAAGTGAGATTAATGTAAATCAAGTTGGATTCCTGCTCAGTGGCATCCCACTGCAATGATGCTACTGAGGAACCTGAGCAAGCGTTGGCAGGCAGCTTTAACTTCTTTCCCACAGCAGTCATGTAAAATGTAGTAGAGGCTCAATGCAGAAATACTGTCATCCCACAGCTATTTTTGTTTGCTAGTGTTAGTGGTGCTTACGGTACATTGATTTTGATCATGTGACAATATGCATTACAGTACTGCTACAGGTGATAAAGCCTGTAAAAATGTATTGAAGCACTTTAATAGGACAAACCAAGAAGTACATAACCCCTATTATCACTACTAGTGTAAAACCTGGAGGTCACTGACAAATGTTATTTGGATTTATAAATCTACTTAAAGAAAACAAATGCAGGTTACTTCGGGGACTGAAGGACTTACTCTGATCTGGTTCTTGAGCTGCTCAGCCTCCTGGCGTAACTGATCCAGTTCACTCATTTTCCTCAGCTAATGGTGCGCTTCGCTCCGCCGCCTAGACTCTTGCTGATCTGAAGGAGACAAGCAACGAGATGCTCAACATACATTTCGCATGCTGCTTTTAAAAAAAACAAAAACAAAAAAAAAAAACAGTATTAACGCAGTCAGTTGTAATACAGTACATGTGAATTAAACATATGGTGCTGACAAATTACTTTGGCTAGTACACAAAATTTACATGTGATTCTGGCCAAAATGGAATTACGTTTTGTCTTCTCTAATGTATTTATGGACATGTTATCATTTTGTTAGTTACAGAAAAGCCGGGGATCACACAGTATCTTTTAAATCCAATCTGTGAGGCCCAGACAAAGTCTCAGGGAATCGCTTTCTAGACAGCTCAAGACTTGTCCTCGCCAGCTTGAAACTGTTACCTAGCAACAAGCACTAGGCAGCTACTTTAGGCTTAAGATAACAATTTTGAGGATGATGCTGAATTTGTTCTCTCTCCCCTCCCAAACGACAGCAAACCCTTGGGCAAACATCTGGCCACAATGAGCAGCTGATAACCATTTCTTCAGAATCAAGGCAAAAATACATTAAAACAAACAAAACAAAAAAACAAAACAAAAAAAAAAAACACTAGGCCATGCAGGCCAAACACATACCCCCTACTGACTGACAAAACGGAGCAAGGATCAAGAGTCCAGATATCAAGAAAGGAACAAGACAGACCAAGAAAGCAGCAGTTTCACTGCACTACTGAAACCCCAAGGTGCTGAGATGATGGGCTGGGACTGACAAAGCTGTCAACGTTCTGGCCTCGGGACTCTAAACTCTCCTCCAATGTCATCCCTGTAATCCTGGGACACAGTTGATTCAGCTCCTCAGCCAAATCCGGTTAAGACAAAACCTGCTGATGATCCTAAAAGCAGTGGCTATCTTGCTGACCCCAATCCTCTGGTTAACACAGACACTTTCACTATCCACAGAAAGATGACAAATTCGACTTCAAAGAAAAATACTATAACAACAATGAACCCTAGCTCAGAAATTCTACACTGACAGAAGATTAACTGAAGTGATACAATCATTGCTACTTTCAGCACCAATAAAAATTTAGGTGCCAACACAAATCAGCAGACCAATTCACCTGCTTAGTGGGGAGGAAAACAAACAAAAAAAAGACCCCATTTCATTGAAATGTGTTATATTTCAATATGAAGTGATTGTCTTCATTAGGGTTTCTCCTATCTTCACTTCAAAAATACAAACTCAAGATTTTATAAAAATTAAATATTTAAAGACAACAACATAAGCATCATTACTCCCTGGTGTGTCAAACAAGCTAACGAACACTACCATCTGCACTGCAAACACATCTTACCTTCCTGTTTATCTGGGTTTCGGTCCTTTGTCCTAAAGAGTGTCGAGACCTGAATGAACACTTTACCCTTCAGGCGCCTGACATCTTAGTAGCTACCTGTCACCTGATTGGCTAGTGCTGTAAATGGGTCTGCATCTAAGCAAGTCCTCTTAGCCCCCTAATCTTGATAAAAAGGTCTCATGGTAATATCACAGGCTAATTCTTGTCTTCTCTGCACTAACTCTTTAAGTAATCACAGGTAAAGAAACTAAAACTACCAGTGGACTTTTTGCAAAGATATTGCAAGTTCAGATTTTGCAACCTGAGCATAACTAAACTGTAAGACAAGCATTTGAAAAGCGTGAGGGAGACAAAGGATGCATCCCACTGGTTGATAAAGTCTAGGTTATGGTTAGTGGATGCACAACTGGCAACACAGCTGAAGAAAAATCAGTCCAGCTGCGATTAACCTTCCTATAAAGCCTATGAATTATTTAAAAAAAAAAAAAAATTCCCTCCATTTACTTATTCTCATTTTAGTCATTTCTATAAAACCTCATGAAAGATCCAATTCCCTTTAACAGCTATTGCAGTAAAACATGGTGGGCACTGAGTTTAAAAGAAAGGTTTTTAGATTCAATCACTGCTGTTGGATCGTCCTTTTCTGACCCTTAATGTTCTATTTTTTTTTTTTGTGTGCGTACAAAAGTGTTCTTCCTTTGTTCCTTTACAACAGTCAAACACCATTGTTGTAAATCAATACAATGAGCCACAGATCCTGCCCCCCCCAAAGAAAAACAAACAAAAAAAACCCAAAAAACATACTAGCTCCACTGCTTTCCCATGGCCTAGGAACTTTTGGGGTGAGTCTGCTGTGTGAAACATTGTTGGCTGTTCACACGAGCCTTCTTGCTTCCAAATCATTCACAACATCTATTCTAGCTACAATAATTGTCCAGATTTTAAATGAGTGTAAGACAGAGGACAATCCGGGGGGGAACTCTGGAGCTCTTTGTCAATCTTTAACACATATTTTTAAGCAGTTTCTGAATTAACTTAACTTTGTTCCTGCACATTTTTAGATGGGAACACAGACGATGTAAACATATTAGCCTTTTTTCATAATCATTACAGTGATATTAAATTTCTGCGATCTAAAAAAGGAACCTACAGGTTCAGATTTAAATACATCCATGTAATCTACACAGTATACCGTTTTAGACTACAGATAACATATTACATAAATAATATGCCTGTATGTGTAAAATATAGAGCTGTACAAATATGCTAGAACCATTCAAATGTGCAAAAGCTTGAGTTTAGTCCTGATGTTGCTCTCATGTGAGGCCTACAGCTATTGTCATTTCTTTCTTTGTTTTTAGGGGCTTTCTGTCTTTAGCAAGTGAAACACGTGGAGTTGCCAGAGGTCAGGGGATCAATGTAGCGTGTCATGAACATTTCACGGTTTGATCCTTGAAAATTTTGTGCATGAATGAATTAAAATTTTGGTGTCTGAGCTCCAAAATAACAGCCTCTGAAATGCTAAATTTATTCAAATGGTAGAAATTTATAGAAGTCTATTGGCAAAAACGTAATATCAAGCACTAGTTGAGATTAGAATTAGCATAAAAAAGGTGTGATTCAGAGGACTCTTTTCCCTTTTGCTGGTGGTGGGAGTGTTGAAACCATTGGCAGCCCAACAGAGAGCCTCGACTTCACTGCCTTCTCTTTCTGCCAGCTATTTTTAGAGAGGTGGTGGGGGAGGAGGAGTAGAAAGAGGAGGAGAGAAGCAGACTTCACATTTTCCAGCCACTCCTATCAGCTCCGACATCTCGAGCACAACACATTGACAAGGAGAGAGGAAGTGTAATTTGACTCCATACACAGAGACTTCATTGGTATTTCTTCTTCCCATACACAATGATCACAAATACAGCATCCATTTTCACAGCATACACATTTATAGGTCTTTATCAGATGTCATCTCTGCTGGCGTTTCATTAAACAGTATAATATCCGATTCCCCCCCCCCCCCTTTTTAGTTGGTAAGCCTATATCTCAAAACATTTCAAAAATATTTCTTGAGAAGGAACGAATTTGTGGATTTCAGAGAGCAAATTTGAGTTTGCTCAAATTTTGAGTCCGAGTTAAATTTTAAATACAAGAGTTACCTCATTAAAAAGGCCATCATCTTTTTACTCTTGAACATTTTTCCCTTTGTGATTTTTTTGGAAGTGACTATGGCAATACTAAGGAAAAAAAATAAAAAAAAGTTGCTAGTATAATTTATGCCAATGACACTTAACACTAAATACAGAGAAAACTAATCAAAACATCTGATAAATTATCAAGTGTATATCTTAATTAAGACATAACAAAAAAAGTAAGGCATCACAGGTGAAGGGACATGCACAAAATGGTCTAGTGTGAGGTGAGGCAGCAGATTTTGGGGTAGACAAGATAACTCCGTGTGATGACAGTGTCCTCGTGCACAAGGGGATATAGACAAGAGAGGCAAACAGGAGGACAGAGCCAGATTAAACTAATGAGAGTGAACAAGCAGAGGACAATTGGGAGGGTAGCTGCTAATTAACCGCTTGGTAAAGGGGAGCAAGGCCCAATATGCTTCATGGCATCCAGGACTAACAAAGAAAGATTATACCTATCCAGCACTAGGGCTGCACGATTAATCGTTAGAAAATCGCGATCTCGATTCATACTTATGTGCGATCTCATTTCCAAATGACGATTTAAAAAAAACAAAAAAACAAAAAACAAAAACACAACAACAACAAAAAAAAAAACAAAAAACAAAACGACGACTGTACCGCATTTTGATCCGGGACGTACTCTGCATGAAAACAAGCGCTCACTCTTCCTGCTCAACAAATGACAAGGGCGGAGCCTTATACCACGTGATACAGAAGCTGTGCCGTGTGATGCTAAAATTAGCAGGGAAAAAACAACGGAGAGCACGTCAGGGATGACGAGAAAGTGACAGGAGAAAATCCGTTCCGGTCAACCACCCAAACATCAATAACGGGAACCTTATACACCGCTTCCCTATACCCGTCGAACTCAAAGAAATTACGGAGGCTATCACTTATCACCTGACCAAAGATTATGGCTCCCATCAACACTGTGCAAAACGAGGGATTTAGGAAAATGATCAACACCCTAGACAAACGCTACACAGTGCTGTCCCGCAACTATTTTTCTATTGTTGCACTACCTGTTCTATGCACGCAGTGTCGAGCAACGGTGGAGACGGAATTTCAAGCAGTACAACATTTTGCGGCAACAACAAAACGTGAGACATTTGTTGTTTTTATGTTTATTTATTGTTTTTATGTTCAGTCTCAACTGTTACGAAGTTGATGTGCAGTTAATAAGTGCAATAAATATTTATACTGGAAAAGAAAATCGTGAGAGAATCGTGATCTCAATTCTAAGCCAAAAAAATCGTGATTCTCATTTTATGCAAAATCGTGCAGCCCTATCCAGCACTGGGTTGTTTTTTTTTAATCTTTCCAAAAGCCAGATATATTCCTATAGACCTCATATTTTCATTCACAAATAAAATGCCAAAAAAGACAAGTGAATCTTATAAATAAAGACTAATGCACATATAAACAAATAAATAGAAACAATGTGGAAAGTAGGGCTGCTCAATTAATCGAATTTTAATCACGATTACGATCTGGGCTTTCAACAATCATTAAAAATGACTGAGCCGATTATTAGCCCCTCCCTCATTTATCCGCGACACCTTAAAGGCCGGTCCGTGAAAATATTGTCGGGCATAAACCGGTCCGTGGCGCAAAAAAGGTTGGAGACCGCTGATTAAGAGGACCCGAGGGAAGCTCGGAAAGCTAAGCAGAAGTTATTTGGAGAGTGACTGCCGTTGGTTGAAAAGAGTTTAAAAAAAAAAAAAAACTTCAGTGGTGTTGCACACTATTTTATATTATTTTTTTAAAGTCATTGTTAACCCTTTAAAGCCGGTCAGAGCAGCACGCTCTGTTTTGCGTAACTATTTTTAAATCCCTGTAGAACCTGAACCGCGTAAGCTAGCGCAATAATTTGTTTTGCATATGAAACCGGAGGAGTTGTACTTACATCTTATGCCATCAGCTTGTCCTCGGTCACGGTTTCGTTCCACATATAGCTTTGCAAAAATTGCATAAAAAGCGCTTGCAGGAACAAAAACATAATATTCCAGAAACACGCTTTGCCGTTCCTATCAGCTGTTCGTAACACTTCCCACAGTGAAATGATGCACATGCTGTTTTCTTTGCAAATTTGCATCATAGGATTGTTTTTTGTTTTTCCTGCAGTATATAAAAATTGCTGTATCTCCAAAATAAAACTATGAAGACACTCAAAATAAATTTCCTGTGGTGGGAAACTATTTTTTGCAACTTTATTGTATTTAAAGTTTTGAGGGATAAACCTCTTAAATTTCTCCAAGTAGAAATATATGTAAACAAAACAAAAGCGATTTTCAATTTTTTTGTAGTTTATTGCACTTTTTTGCAATTTATGTAGTTACTATGCACTTAATGCATACATATTATTAAAATATGGGCTATAACAGTTGTATTGATGTATAGCAACTTGAAATGCTCCCACAAATGGCACTACAGCATGTAAAAAAATAATATAAGCTCTGGTGGACTTGGTTCTATAGTAGGTCTTAAAGGGTTAAATAAATATCGTCAAATAATCGTGATCTCAATTTCAGTGAAAATAATCGTGATTATCATTTTTGCCATAATCGAGCAGCCCTAGTGGAAAGCCTGTACACTGGTGCAACAACAAAATACCTCTTCTAATTTCTTAAAAATGAATAAACAGGTATTCCAAATATTAAAAAAAAAAAAAAAAAAAATTATTTTTTACATTTCTAACTCTTGCCCAGCTCGGAGACCAAGACAAAAAGCCATGTATTAGGCACAAAGGCAGGGTGGTGGGCTAAATAATTTACACCCTCCTGCCTCGATACCAGCTGCCCCACCCTTTTATTCCTTCGGGGCTGCTCCCATCTCACTTGTCTGATTGTTCCTGCCAACTTGTCTCAAGGTTTTTTGTTTTTAAATTCTTGACCTTTAATGTGCCTCTTAGGTTGAGGCAGATTTGCTGCTAGTAGAAACAAACCGTATGAGCTGCAGCACGGTATGGATGGGGGCTGCTCTTGCTCGCAAGCCAGTTGGTAGCTGTCTAGCTGTTGCAGTGCCTTAGCTACTGATCATCTGTGTCAGCATGCAGCCTCCACCTTGATACAAATGCATAGATTCTCTAAGCAGGCGTTTCCTTTTTAAGGGTGTTTCCCTAGCTGTGCTCGTCTCTCTCTTCCCTTTGTCAAAACATTTAGCGGATGTGGCGACAGCACACACACACACTTACAAATACACTTGCTCGGTGGTTTCTTCTATTACAATCGTGTTTGCCATTGTCCATTTATGTTTTTGAACCAGGCTATGGAAACAGGTTACTCTGGAAATAATAACTGGCAGCATTATGCTAAAGGTGAATATAAAATCGAAGAAGAAAAAGAAGCAGATCAAAGAGACCGAGGGGAGGGTGGAGATCCAGCAGGAGGCAGTGTGTTGAGAGTTACAACACCAGAGGATAGGCTAGCACTTCACACAGAATTAGGTCAGTCTGACTTAGATTAGACCTGGCCCATGCTCGTAAACAAATAATCAAGACCGAGGATGCAGTGGGACAGGTCACTTGTAACCATCATGTCAGTTTCTGTATTTACTCTTAGCTTGGCAGCCCATGGACCCTTCCATGTGATGTCACAGAGTTATTATTGTAACAGCCATTACATTTAATGTTATGTTAACTGGCACTATAAGACCTACTAGTTTAGAATAGTGTAACCTGGATATTTTTTGTAACTATAATTTACAAATGGCCATTAAACATCCCACATGCAGGACTAAACAAACAGATACAAATTAATATGTGTTATAAAGACTTCTAAAAAAGAAAGAAAAGACCTAAGATTGGGCTAGATTATTTTAGCATCCGCTGAGTCTAATGCTTAAAATCGCAAAGGAAATGTGCCAACCAAGGACTGAATTGTGTGTGGTCCATTTATTTTTCCCTTTTTAAATAATTATGTCTGAATTTTAGTACGTTTCCTACAAAAAGAGAATTTAGTAATGGTGGTGCATGCTGCAGCTATAATTCACACATTTTGCAAACACTTCCCATGCAGGTATGGTAGTTGTGAATAAGGAGGTCACCATTCAATACAAAAATTCTCTAAACGTGTTGTACTCATTTCCTTTGGTACTGTAGGCAGCATATAGGCAACAAGTCTACCAGAACTGAAGACATTTGGCTACAAGTGTTCTAAGTCTGTCCTTAGCTGTTGGAGGAGAAACCACACAGGCAAAAACTATACATGGAAGAATGCAGCTGCCAAGATAGCTCTACTCATTGATAAGTCAGAGTCTATGGAGGGACTTTGCTTTGGAGGGGGGTGGTGGGGTGATGAAAGTATGACAACCGATTCAAAAAGGCAATATACAAACGATATTATCCAGTACTTCAGATGAGGAAAGGAAATATTTTTAGCAAGCATTTAAAAGACTGGCTCCCAAACCTGTTCAAAGAATTTAAGCCGAGTGAACTTCAATTCACAGTAACAACGCCCAAATCCTCAAATCCAACGCCCCAAATCCAACGCCAGGTCCTCAGCACAATATCCAACATGTTTAGTGTGAACTGGACAGAAAGATTAATTAGTCCGATACTCAATATATGTAAGTGGTATTTGACAAATACTAATGAACGTTGTAATTTTACAACATTTGTGTTCACAGTAGAATGTGTAGCTGAGAGCATTAAGACATTTCTTTGCTGCAGTTTTATTCTTACTGGGTGACAATGTTACACTACAGTCAAACAGACTGAAGTGTTTGCATGAAAACACATGCAACATTACGCCAACAACCCATTTCCAGTTATGTGCTTTGCATCATTGTGTTTGCGGATAGTTTTACATTGCTAAAAATCACACCTGGTTTAAAAACGCAGGCTGTGTAAAAGAATGTCACCGTTGCTTCTGCACAAGTGTGTGAAACTAAAAATCTGAAAGTTAAAAAAAAAAAAAGGAATATTTTTCCCCCTGAAAATACACACTAAATATGCATATCATACCAAACCTACTCCCCCCGAAAATGTGATTAGATCCCTCTCTGATTTCGACATTTATATCTGGAAGAAAGAAAAAAAAGGTTATGTGGTATTTTATCTGGGTTCAAGTCAGAAAACGAAAATGGCAGATGGTTTCCCTAAAACCTGGGGAATGCACTTCTAGGAACAGCAACGGCTTTTAGAAAACTATGTGGAGAGGAGCTACCTTATTTCTTCCTGTCTATTCTTTAAACTTTACAGCATTTAAAACATCCTAAACCTTTGCTGTTTGACATCAAGTTAAGCCATGACAACTGGTTACACTGTAGGAGATGAGCATAATAATTGAGACATGCTTCAAGACTAATGTTAAAGGCTTTGGGCCATATCAGAATGAAAGTAAAAGCAAAACTGAGAATTTTAACGTTCCACAACAGTCAAACATTTGTGTGACTGGTATGTCTACTGAGAAATATTTGAGGATTGTCGCAACTGACTACCATCACAGTACATCTTGATTATTTCTAGAACATTTGTTTCATTTGGATAACCAAAAAACAAAACTTTATGAATACCAATTCAAATACGTATATAACTGTAAAACTTTCTATATTTAAATATGTTATAGTTCAATTTGTTCGAGTATAAAAACAGGCAAAAGATACAGTAAGTGCATGATTTCTAAGTCTTACTGGTGGGCGAGGGTCTAAGTGCTGTGAGGTAGTGATCCATTGTAAATGTAACTGAAACAACCAGGTCACAAAGGAAGAAAGGACAAAGGGGGTGATGATGCAGTAACACAAGACATAAGGGAATCGCTCCTGGACATTTTTTAAAAGCTCCACCAATCTCATCCACTTTGTCATTTTCCAACACACCATTCAGCTCTGAGCGGCTTGTTTACAAGGCAGCTACAGCACTGTGGAGCAGGAAGTGATTCCTTCCCCTTCCCTGACTAGCTAGCATCAGTATGAATGAATGCACTATGAAATGGTTTTCACACCGGTGACACGAAATACCAGAGTTTCAATACCATATTATTATTTTTAAGACCATTTCTGTTATTACTGCACTGTTGTAATTTATATGCCACATTCAACTTTCAAGGATTTAATAAAATGTATATAACTGTACTGACATCACATTTGATAATTTGACTTGGGAAAAACTAAAGTGAGATTTTTGCATTTTTATGACCATTCATTTTACTTTTACCAATATAGCCCACTGTTTTGTAACAGTAAAGGGACACTCCTTGGTTAACACAAACTGTTAAGCACCTTAAGTGCCTTAGTTTTTAAGTTGTTAATGTTTTCTTTGCCATTACCATTTTTTGAACATACTAGAAAATAAGTCAGAAGGTCATGTAGCATGTTTGAAGTTGAATACAAACATAAACCGCTGAAACATCAGCAGAGTCACTAGGGGAAAGAGGAGAAAACCCCAAAATAAAGTCAAGTGAATAAAATGCTTAAGCAGTTATAGTGAAACCCACGACCAACACAGGACTTGGTACTAGAAAAAAGAAGGGGGAGCATAACCACTTTTTATGTTTACGCAACTAAAATTAACATGAAAGATTAACTGTGGATATTTCTGCACTTTCACTTTATACTGTGCCACTAATGATATAAATTAGATGACGGGGAAAGGTTGACAAGATGGGGATTAGTACTTAAATCACTGTTTGAGAAGGTGGGTTGCAAATCTTTCTGAGTCTCAAGAATGGCTGAACTAAATATGAATAGCCTTGGGCCTCATAACCCATTTTGCTCCAATGAATGTAGAGTAAAGTCCTGAGGCTACAAATGAGTATGCATAAGATGGCACAGTTCTGATTAAGTGAGCAAGTGGAGGTGCAAAAATCAACTGTAAGATTTATTGAAAAGAAAAGTACAGTACACAGACTTCAGTTACCCCAACAGTTTTGGAAATGTACCACAAATTCAACTATTCACTATTATCCATACTTTTTCGCCTCTGAAACACTCATACTGGACGTTAGGGCTGCCACGATTTGTCGACTAGTCACGATTACGTCGACTATCAAAATCGTCGACGACTGATTTAATAGTCGACGCGTCGTTTGAAGCTTTGTAAGATCCCAAAAGACGCAGGAATAAGTAGCAGGATTTAAGAGTGTAATAACGGACTGAAACAGAAGATGGCAGCACTGCATGTACAAGGATGCCAGCTGCCGTTAAACCCCGAAGAAGAAGAAGAAGAAGCAGCTGTGTCCCAGAATTCATAGCGCGGCCCAGCTCAGTTTCCAACAATGGCGGCAGCTAGTTAGTTTTAATATTACTCTTATTATTCTTTCTGGGTCACAAAATAAACGTTTAACATATTTTCAGCCGAGAATGTAGCTGTGTAAACCTCAAATATCGGCTCAGTTTATCAGGACACCACATATTTTCAAAAGCGCTCCGACGTTTTCGGAGACGTCTGTTACCCACTAGCTCGATAGCTAGCCGGGGGCTAGGTCACTAGCGCGGTGAGAACACCGGACTCCCGGCAAATTGTTTTCAAACCCACCGCCGTCTTTCGCTACTCAGGTTAAATATATATGAGTCACTTAGATAAATTAAAAATGTTGTTGTTTGGCTTTTTTTTTTTTTTTAGTATTTTATTTGTTCCTGAGTAAATCGGTTTGTCTGAGATTAAAGTTATAGTTTTTACACAGCTGAATAAACGTCAAGCAGACAGCTGATTATCAGAAGTGTGAGATGCTGGAGAATATACTCCGTTGTCCTGTTATATTTTAGATAGCAAGGAGTTTATTAAACTTCACCGAAACAATCTGCAAATTTCATTAAAATTGAATAAACTATCATCTTGTCTTTATTTTTAGTTAGCACCTTAAAAGCTTAAAGCTGTAAGCTAATGATAGTTATATAAGAGCAGATGCTGCTGGTGCAATAAGCTGTAGTTTTACGTCCAGTGGATGATGATCTGATTAGTCGACTAATCGCATAAATAATCGGTGACTAGTCGACTATCAAAATAATAGTTTGTGGCAGCCCTACTGGACGTACACAGACTGATATCCCCACAAACGATATTTCTCTATGTATGCTTTAGAATTATAATATGTACCAAGTCCACTAAAGCCAATTTTAGATATCAATTATTTTAAGAAACCCTCCCCCACCAATACTGTCAATGGCACAATGTACCATTTCCTTGCTTCTGTTACTCAAAGTATACTAATCAATGCAATCAAAAAACCAACACTTTATGGAATTTATGTTCTGCATGAGCATTACACTGTGACCAATCTGGAGAAGTGAAGGCTCTGGTAGTGTGAACAAACATCTTACAGACAAATTTTCTATCCAGCTTAATCTCTATAAGATAAAAATGACCACTGCACTACCAACCCATTTTGGGTGGAACTCAAGTTTCTATTTCCTGGATTTCTGGCATGTAGACATAAGAATACCATCAATCACAGGGGGATGAACATGTGTGACTCTGCACAGCTGCCAAAAACAGATGGCTTTATGATACATTTCTATGACATGAGATGGAAATCCATAAGCACTCCATGTCTCAGGATGCTATGTCCAACAACATAATTAATTACTAGGTAAGCTATGTTATTTTAAAGCAAACCCCCCCCAACAACAACAATACACAGTTAAGTTAGTTGAAACTAAATACTAGCCCCATCTACTGCTTTCTTTCAGCCTGAATGCAGCAGTCAAAGTGTTAATCCTCAAGAGCACTTGGAGATTTTTTAAGCTAATTTGGATATGAATGAAATTTTATAAACACACCTTTTTGCATTGTAATAGTTTAGACTAATGTTCGATTATTGGCTCCAACTCCAGCATGATCAGCAATGTCTGAACTGGAAGAAAAAGCTCATCACCACATAACAACCCCACAGCAAACAAACGCTGTGGAGGTGTAATTACAGAGTGATGTTGAATAAAATGCCTAACCTTATTTCATTTGTAGAAAAAAGGTTTGTCTAATATCCTACACTTTGTTTTTTTAGATCTTGGACAAAATCTAATTGAAATTTCACAAAATAAAAGTCTGAAAACCCCCCCCAAAAAACCCAACAACAGCAACTATGACGTCTGTAATAATTTGTAAAAAATTGTAAAGGAACTATTTTTATTATTATTTTTAATTTGAATCAGCTGAGAAAACTTTAGCATAATTGGCTAGCTGCCAATGTCTGTTGGTAAAGTTACTATTGCAAAAAAAGAAAAAACATCAGTGGGGTAACCCTAACCTTACTGAGTGAACAATCCACTGTTTACTGGAGGTTTGTGGTTTTAGGGTGCAGTGCTGAAAAGGGAAGGGGAAGCCTAAATTAAAAAAAGAAAAGAAAAATCGCAAGGCATAAGAAAACATATTTCCTTTTACAATGATTCATCTTATTTGCACAATCATTACAATGAAAAATTTACAACAATACAACTCAACCAATTACCCAGCCCTACATTTGAGTGTTCTTTATATATGCTGTGTGAACCATCCCTTTTACTGGACACGATTTTGTATGCATGCACCGTCAATGTGGTTGGCCTGTGCTGGTAATGTCTGATGATAGGGGACATAACATCAATGCGACTGACAGTAGTGTTTAATTGATTGATTAGTGAAACATTCCATGATGCTGTGTGCTCTTTTGCTAGACAGAAAACATTGTTGGTAGAAATAGCAGGCATTTTTTCAGACCACATTTCAGAACAAGATGCAAACCTAGCCAAAAACAAAACAAAAACTTAATGCACATAAGCTGCTCTGCAATATAACTGATCATTACTAACAAGAAAACAGAATTCTAACATGAGGCTCAACCTTTAAAAAAAAAAAAAAGCTATTCCTAATGCTCAGCATTTTTTCTGACAATAGCATCGAGAGAAAAAAAATATGCCTGTTAAAAAGATAAGATTGTATATGTCAAGAAAGTTCATGCATTTTAACATTTACTTGCTACAAAGCTGCACAACCATCTTTTCATACTTGGATATAAATGAGTTAATAGTTAATTAAAACTGTAAAGGGGGGGGGGGGGGGGGGGGGGAGGAGGAAAGGGAGGGAAGGTCAGGCTAGCCCAAAGCCAAAAGCATGACTTTATTTAAAGCATAAAATACACTCCTTTGATTGCATTAATAATCACACCCCTCCCCCTGTGTTTTCTCCCCAAGCTTCCAAGAGAGGAACAAGTGTGTGAAGAGTCACATGACAGCTACCCCACTCTTGCTCAAGTGACTGTGGCCTTTCTTGCTTTGAAGAGGAAGAACACTCACTAATAGTAGCTGTCTTTCCCAGTCATCTCGGGATTCAGGTTTGGTCACATTTTCCCTTTGCAGTCAAATGTAAGGGCGAGAATGTAAATAGACACAGAGATGGTCTCTATTCAAACCAGATCAGGCGGTGAAATCCACATGCAAAAGACGGCCAGAGTTTGTTATGGGCTTGTGGGAGGGTTACGGTGTAAGTGATGACAGTGATGGCCAGTGTGTGGGTCACCAAGCGGCTCTGGTGCCACTTACTTTGAATATTCAAAACAGTGGCTAAGACCTTTGGGCCAGCGGTGACAAGTTATGTAAGCATAACAGCACCTACAGTCAAACTATACACAAATCTAAACAGTGGGAAAGGCTTAGGAAGAATTTTCGCTGTAATATTGACACTTGGGAGTGCCTGGAGCTAGAAAAAAAGACTAAGAATGTTTGCCAAGACACAGATTGAGAAAAATCTTTATTTGTTACTGCACACCTTTCATAAGTAATCTGTTCTTGCCACTGCTTAAAACAATCTTTCCTGATAAATCAATTACAGTACCAAATAAACTTTAAATGTTCTTTTATCCAATTGGTGAATGTTATATAACGGATCATGTTCAATATAACTTAAATAATAATAAATTTGTTATGTTTAAAATTTTACAGTTCTGTTAGTGAGGTTAGCAGATGGCAACCTATGTCAATGATTCTGTTAACAAAAATGTATGAGACTTCTGAGAGGAAGATCTGAACTGAATAGAATACTTTAAATTGTATAACCTATAACAATGTAAGGCATTAAAACCAACTCCAATATGCCTTTGATTTATTTATTTATTTTTAAACCATGACTCAAGAAAAGCAAATCATTTTGCGTTTAAGTTGTGATTGTGTTCAGGAAATGTAACATCCTGGTGTAAACCACTGTAGCTGCCACTTTAGGGTAGTGACACTTTTGAGAGAGCTGGCCTGCATTGCCACTAAAGGTAGCAGAACACACACACAAACAAACACAAAAATGTTCAGTTTGCAGTCTTAAAATTCATTTTTTAAATTGCCTTTTAAATTATAACTGAGTGTCCAGTAGTGCGTTTCCAATGATGGGCAAAAAAAACCAAACAAGAAAAAACAAAAACACAAAACAGATGTTTGATATAAGTTACAAGTGCTACATTAGATAAGGCACTGGATTACCTGTGACCTGTTTCTGTACATAAAACAGGAAACTGGACTCTGGATGACATGGAATTTGCTTCATGTTGCCATCGCAGTTCTTAACGCAAACATTTTCTACATGTTGACAGTTTTCTCTGCTATGCATCAGTCACATTAATTATGGCAATACATTTAGATGCATAGCTCACTGAAAATACCTGGCAAGCAGCTGTACTAGCAGGGCGAGTAGCACAGAACAGATCTGGGTTTTGTGTATAAACAATCAACGACTACCGTACTTACTTCCTGGGCCATTACCAAGTACTACAACTTGAGCAGGGACTTTTTAGACAGGAAAATTGGCTCAGAAACTGAATATAAACCTAGGTTCCTCCAGATGACATGCGGGTAAAAGGCCCAAGTTTCAAAAAGGCTTTAATGGCTGATGAAAAATTCCTGCAACTAGAAAAGGCTAAAATTTTCCTCTTTGAACTATTCGAGGAACTTTTAATGCAGATGTTTTTGATTCTACTGTTGGGCTCCCTCACTATAAACCTTGCTGTGGTAAAGAGGGAAAGCCCTGCTGTTGTTGTGGGTGTGCTGGCATTTGCACTCAGTGCCAAGTTTCATAATCTTTGTGAATAGCTCTAAAATTTGAATTTGGAAGTTGTACATTGTAGCCTTGAGACTTCTATTAACACTTAGTGTTAATGTATGCCTGCATCTGTGCTCATATGTATATGGCTGAAACACATGTGTGGTGTGCATGCAATTAATAGTTAGATAACTTGCACCAGTGGATGCTAAGAAACTTATTATCTTCTGAAAGATATTGTTAGAACAAAGCTGTACTAGCACAGCGATCCCATCACAGTCTTTAGCTGCACATTTGCTTATGGATGATCAACACACCCTGATGAAACTGCGCTTGTGCTGCTTTCAGGAGCTGTATTACACAAAGAAGAAGAAAGGATTTAGATTGCTCAACCAACAAGACTTATGAGTATAGTAATGAAGGCATACTGCAGAGGCTGCGACTAATGGTCTTTTAAAATTAATATTCACAAATAATGTCGCTGATAAAGTCACTATTGTGGATGAAGAGAAATACTTATTCAAGAGCTTGGCATAGTACAATGGATAACTCAAGTTCCATGCCCATACTGTTGAGTATTTTTCCATCAACTCTTACATGAAACTGTCTGTGTTAGAAACCAGAACCCCAAAATGCTTCGCAGAAAACTGATTTGTTGTGGCTTGTAACCAACAGTTAAATGGCATGCTACCAGTTTCCCTTAAAGGAAACATTTTACACAGACCCCGTTAAATGTGTCATGATTCCTTTTTATTTTGAAGAAATTGAGATGAATATACAGGCACAGTGAAGTTTTAAGTCAGATATAGGTAGATAGAAATGTAGGGTTGTTATGCAACAGGAAATAATTATTTACCCAAAAATTGCATCTTCAATTAAGTGCAAATAATGCATTATTTCGTTCTTATCTTGAATCTGAAACTCAAACTTTACATAATGTATCCTACGCTTTCTATCAAGCATTGTAGTATACCTGAATTTGCATTTGCACAACTAAGCCTTTTTGTAGTAATACTTGTGTGGCTGTTGGAAAACATCTGAAGTTGGATCAGGCTACAGTAGTTGTATACTTATAACTCCATAACTATATAAAAAAAAGGGGCAGTTTTTCTCACTTTTTTTATTTTAAAAAACTATCATAAATTTGTACAGAATTTAGGAAACAAAATTTCAGTTTTGCAGCAGTACTGTGACTACTTGAATAACACTTGCAATGGCCATGCTAAACAGGACCAGTCCACTGGAAAACAGTGAAAAAGCCATTACAAAGTCGGAAGAGTTCCCCACTCAATAAAACCAAAACTCCTGAACATTCAGCCATTACCCATCAGCTACAACAATCAGGGAATTGCTCAAAAGCATTATATATCCTATATTAACAGGATATAAAATTATCTTGTTTATTAACATGCAAAAAACTTGGGGCTGATATGCATAACTCTAACTACTGAACCAAGGCAATTTCATTTCAATGCAGGCCTTTTATTTCAGTCTAGATGTGATAGGGCTTTACTGACTAAATGTATTGATTACCAACCATAAATGTTATTAAAGAACCATTATTAAACATGTTCTGTGGCACTGAATTGGGACTGGTATATATTCATACTACAGATCTATTAGGAACCTCAATAGAAAAGTTATGTTGTCATGGTGTTCACACTCACTGCTACAATTCTGGATTGAACCAGCTTGTCTGAAGCAGGTTTAAGTTTGCATGTTCTCCCTGGTCTTGTGTGGGTTTACTCCAGGGGCTCTGGGTTCTTCCCACAGTCCAGCACCATTAATGCTATACTAATCTGTGAGTGCATGCGTCTTTTCATTGAGTAAAAGAAAACAAAAACTAACAACAACAAAAAAAACAAAAACAAAACCTGAACCTACCAGATGCAAACCAAAGATGTGGAGACTGTCACTAACTAAGAAATCATAATATACCATAATGGTCAATGAGACAAAACCACCACCACGTTGGATCCAACCACTCTTGCTTTTTGGTCTCTTGGAGCCACAAGTATATAAAATTTGCATCATTTTGGTCTGGTCAGAAGTTACGTTACAGCCAAGGCTGTCACAAACATACAACACATCTTGCGAGTTCAGGTATCCAACACTTGAATGAAAAAGGTATTTTATCAAAGAGAGGGTAGAGGGGTAATCCTGTGAAGGTATCAATCACTTGTATGTACTTATATGTACGCCCATATTTATTTGGCCCCTCAGCACATCTGCTTTTTACAGTGGACAGTGAAAAGCAGGATCATGCCTGATGTGAAAAAAATAAAAATAAATAAGCACTATCACTAACCAAAGCCACATAATCCCAAAGACTGAAATCCACATATCTAAGAATTTAATCCCATTCATATACAGTACTCCCAGATTAAATGAGGGAAAAAATAAACTGGATGACAATCCCCACCCAAATCCCAGGCCAACAGGATAATTATTCAGGTTTTAAACACATGGTCATTATCTTGTGGTGCTACTCACTCACAGCTAAGCTACTGACAAGCTACACTGTGCACAAACTCAGTCTCAAACAGACAATTCTGCAATTAATGCTTTTAGGCAGGCCTGTCGTATATGACTTGTTTCAAGGCAAAGTCATCAATAAAATGCTGGAGAAATTCATGCAGCTTTTTCTATTGCTTTCCAACAGGGCCAAAGAAAAACAGTGTTGGATATATTCAGGGTGCCAATATAGAGTGGGTCACATCCAGGTCATGTGAGCTGATTAACAATAAATAGAACAATGTTTTATGCTTGGTTTGATAACTGGATGCTTTTGGGCGTGCATACAGGTTGCGCTTAACCCAAAAGTGCTACAGATAAAACCTTAACTATTCACAGTATACTGTTCTGCATAAACTTCCTCTTTTATTTGTAGTTTATTACAGGTCTGGCCACAAGCCTAGAAAACCAGACCACTTCATACAAAAACAAATAATGCCATAGATTTCTCCCAAACTTAACTTCCATCAAATCAGTTGTGAGGTATGATGTGATTAGTATGAAGAGATTAGAACTGGAAGTTTTGGATCAGTGTTAAAATAAATCTAATTGTGACTAAGAAATGAATAGGCATGATTAAAAACAAATAGACAAAATGTGTCTGATATACAGGCACACAGAAACAGAATAAGTTTTGGAAATAAGCAGAATACCTGTTACTGCAACAATAACAAAATGTGAAAGAAATAACTTAAAAATCTAAAGAAGCCATTACATCTTTCTCTCTTTAAATTATGTAATCTGTTCTATCACATCCCTAAGCAGCTGTGAGGATTGAGAAGAAACATCCCATTCCCTAAGGTGTGGTTAAAAAATTCTAAAAAAGAAAATAAGTATAATATTAAAATCTAAATAAAAAATACATTTCATATACAGTATTTAAAGATATAATGTAATTTTCAGATCCCCTGATGTTCAGGTTCACAGTCAAGATGTACAACACCCCTTCCCCACCATGTTGTCCTGTAAGTGAGGTGCACATACTGGATTAATCTGACCAGGAATGCTATGAGAATGAAAACGTTTTTAATGAAAATACATTCTGCACATTTTTAGAATGAGGATAATCAATGAGATCTAGCTTGCCAAGCCTAAACCCATCCGATGCTCGGCAGCTGCCTCTCTCTGTCTGAGAAAAAGCGGTGATGAAAAAGGCTTTGAACGCCATCTTGTTCATTGCAGCTGCTTGGGCCCTGAATACAGGAACCCATTCATTCGAGGAGGCGGAGGGAGGGGGCACACTGGCAAAATGAATTCATCTTTGTGAGCCATTAAAAACGGCTAGCTCTCTTAAGAAACACCACCAATTTTCCTAAAACGGTTGAAAATAGTCTACGTGCGGTCACGGATTTTTCTAATGCAGTATCTCAATACTGCTGGCCTCAAAAGTCCGTATAAGCGCCAGGCTTCATATAGCTCGTCTCGGTGCTGTCGGAGGCGCACAGCACAGCTTCCTGCGACAGCACGTCCAACCTCGCCGCTGAACCCACTTACGAAACATTTCCCGCCGCTAAATACAACTGTTCCAATTCATTTCTATCTTAACCCTCTACGACAGTGTGCCGACTGGGATATGCTGCTTCACCTTTGAGGAAGCATGCCCGTTTTCCGGGCTAGAGCTTGAGATACTATGGAGCGGCGCGGCCCGGCTGGGCACGGTTACTGTAGCTGCTAACAACTTGCACTGCAACGGAGCCGTGATTGAGATAAACAGATTGTCTAATTGGATCTCGTCAATCTTGTTTCCACGCCGTTAAAAGAAGAAGTCTAAAATCAACCTAACTGTGTTCAACCTAACTGACGCTGGGTTAACTCTCATGAAACTAAAATGGCTATGGCCACAATCAGATCCACAGCCGTGCCTGCCCTTTTCCTCGCGATCATACAGCGGCCCTACGGCTTGGTAATCGATGCAAATTCATATTACTTTAACGCGCTGAGCATTATAACGAAAGGCCAAGCTGAAGAACTGGGTGGCTGACTGTTGATTAAACGTGGAATTTGTTAACATATCTGTGCCATACAGTTGCCATCATCTCCGGCGGTTTAGTTTCGATTCACTCACATAAATGCTTTTAGTTCAACTACCCCGTTTTAACATAGCTTTGCAAGTAACTGTGTTTAATTTTTGTTACATTATGTAAATAACAGTAAATGTTGCCTCTAAAATACAACCAATGTGCTTAAAAATCATAAATCAGCAACAGCACCAGTGTTCAAATTCATTATGGATACAGGCATGTTGTCGTCGCTGCCATATTCGTAATTCACACACCCAGATGATCCATACCAGGCTGCAAACGTAGGCTGTGGCCACTGCTGGCTTACTTGTATGGACTGGCTAGGGAATAGTGGGGGTGGTAGTGATTCTGTTGGTGAAGTAGCCATTTTTAGACTCCCTTCGTTGTCAGTTTCATGATGCTACGAATTTGCAGTATGTGTAGTGGTAAATCCAAAATCTGCTCACGCCCGTTTCAGTTGTGTAAGTTTGAGAAGTAGCATTGTGTTTCTTCTTAAACAGCTGGCCAAGGGTTCATCAACAATAAACTGATAGTAGCAAGTGTGCCACCAATTAGCCTATCAGGTAATCCCAGGCTACCCTATAGAGGAAATATGTGGGGGGAAAGGGCCCTTTAAGAGCTTAAAAATGCTGGTAACAACTGATAAATTTTACATCCCGATTGCTGAGGGAAAAATTGCTACTTAAGTAAAGCTGAAGCAGGTTAACGCAGGTAGCTAATTTCTTCAACGAGAGCGAAAGATACCCGGACGTTGGAGAGGGGGTGCGGGCTAACTTAACGAGCTGTCACAATTCACCCTGCTAATTAAGGTTAGCATTGGCCATTAACTCCAACATTGCCGGACAAAGCCATTAGATATATATTATTTGGTTAAACGACACTTTGTTTGAGAAACTTAACCAGTGACCCCCACTCACCGTCTTGGCAGAAACGTCTAGCTAGCTGCAGCTAACTCTAACGAAGGAGCCACTCAACCCAGTTTAACCCTTTTCGTTCCCCGTCCCTGCTTGGCAGCTAGTGAACTGCAGACTTACTGTATTTCCTGAAGCGCATTTTCAAATATCAATACATTTCCTTACCCGCTTTCAATCAAGGGTATCCGTTGTTTATATCACATTGACTGGAAACAGCAAACTCTTGCCTCTCCTCTCTCCGCCCAGGCGCTCAGATTTAGCTTGTTTAGCCACCGAGGAGCGGCACTCCCCGAACCCAGTTTTTGACCCGCCGAGGGGGGAGACACACCGGCACAGAGGCGCAGAGACAAGACTGTGTTCACCCAGACAAGGCGTGTCAGAGTCCCGGTTTAACGTTCCTCCGTCTCAACACAAATTCCAACTCAAAGCAAAAAAATCCCTTCTCGTCTTTCCCACCGTCGTCGTCCCTCTTTTTCTTCCTTCACGCCAGGATCTCAGTCGCTTCTTCCTCCGGCCATCAAACAGCAGAGATGGGCGCGGTAACCCTGCATTCAGGTCTGGGAAACCCCACGTTACGGCAGCGTCACAACGCACGGCGGAGGGGTCGGCGACCACTTCAGATCAGGAAATGCTGCCATCTTTGGTATCTCCAACGTACCTAGAGGGAAGTTTACCTGCTAAAACACTGCTTTTAATTCTAAAACTCGATTAATGTGAAAACTTAAGATAAAATTGGAAAAGCGAATGAGAGTTTTCGAAACCAAGGCAAGGCTGAATAGTGATTTTCACCCTAAGAGAATGCAGCTGCTGAAAGGTACATGGAAAGTTGTGGGGCAACTAAAGAGTGTACATAAAGAGAAACGAAAGTACTTTGGAAAAAAGTAACATTTGAAAATGTCATAAAACAACAACAACATACATTTCGAGTGAATTTAAAACACTACAGTTGGAAGCAAAAGAGAAAGTTAACTAAAAGAAATGACTGAAAGATTAACCAGGCTTCAGATGATGTCTAAAGGGATTATTTTCTAAAAGCTATAAACAATACAAATAATCTTAGATTTATTGGCGAAAAAATGATGATTGAAAATTTATGTAATTACATATACCTTTCATAATAACTGATGTGTTGTTGAAGTAGAAAACAAAATATAGCATGATGGATATATAATGGCTAAAAGACCAGTTACACTTATAATAATAATGGATTGCATTTATACTTACTGGTCTTACTGGTAATAACGTAAATGCTAACTTAAGGCGATTAGGCATTAACAGCAATACAGCAGTGTTTATCTGGCAGGGCGAACAACCAACTACACGCCAGGCCATGCTTGTACCAGAGGATCTGTCACTTTGGAATACAAACTTGTACAGATTATTAGTTGCTTTATACTGAAAACTGACCACAAATTAATGGATACATTTTAGCAATAACATAAGTGACTATTGTATTCACTGCTATGTTGTTATACACAATGAGCAATGTAAAAAGTTCAAATAAATGTTCCCCTGGCATTTTATTAGACCGGATGCATATCCAAAAGTGTCATGTATTTGCAATATGAAAATGTTATCAAATTCCATTGAAATCTGACCTTCATGCCAGTAAAGCAGCTAGTGTTTCAAATGAACAACACGCTTTCATTTGCAATCCAAAACAGGCAAATGTTATGTTTACTTTCCTGCTAGCGTGCGTGACTAAGTACATATCACGATTTTGCTACACCAACATCTGATGTTTATATATGTTTAACATGTACATTTGACCCTGTATTTTTTTTGTGTTTTTAACAAAAACTAAGTATCAAGTAATATGTTCTCTTCTGCTGATCTATCAGTAATGTCTTATGGTTAGTATAAGCTGGTCCTGGAAAAAATCTTGTTGACAAATTATATTCTCTGGGTATTAACTTCACCACAATTATATAAACTGAAATCATTGGGGGTTTGCTTTCTGCTCAGTGCTTATGGGTGGGCCATCACTGCAGCACAGAGATGACTTGATCGTTATCACCAGTAGTCTAGGTAGAGTGCTCAGAAGAGGGGGTTAATGCTCAGCGGGTTAAGGCGTTACTTGGAGACGTGGAACACTTTGTCGTCCTCTGAGACAACAAAGTGTGCACGGGCTCGGTCCGACAGGGGAAGACAACAGCTACTGTTACTTGGCTTGTAAGAGAAATGTTCCCTAGAGAGAGCTACTCTCTCTGTTTGTGCCAGATCTGTTTAGTGCTGTCTTTTCAAATGCACATTAAGTTCAGTTTAAATTCAGTTTAATTAAAATGTGAGCTGGACAAATGTGTGCATGTGTCACATTCATTCTGAAACACTGATGTATACTTTTACATAAAAACAGACTCTTTTGTATGAATGAGCTGATGGAGTTAGAAATGTTATAAGAGTAGTTGTGTCTATTAAAAAAATCAGTAAATATGCTCTTTAAAAATGTGAATTTCCACTAGTGTGTGTATTTGATTCCATCTCACTTTTGTAAACCCTAAAACCTGTGGTGGCGGGACAGGCCTGCTGTTCTGTGTGTACACTTTCTGCTCTCTGAGCACACATTAATTTCACAATTTCACCAAAGTAACCATGCAGTATTGTATAGAGATGTGATTTAAAACCCACCAAAAGCTTTCCTTCAAGTTCATAGGTGTACAAAAGGGCGATATTGGTATTAATTGTTATCTTTAGGTTATGGATTTGATATCTTCATTTAGATTTCTTTTTATGTAATAAAACGCATTGGCAAAGAGGACTGTCTGTCAGGTAGTGTTCAGGGTGTGGGATTCCACTGGGACTCATCTACCCAAGTTAATGCTGCTGAGATTTAGTTGCCCCTGGATACACCCCTGCCTGTCTCTGCATATATGTGTTGTGAAGCTTCTTTAGTAGTGCTTCAGAGCACCCAGGGGAGAAAGCTTATTGTCTGCATTCAGCCTTTTGATGAGGCGAACAGTCCAAAGCTGGATGTGCTTTCTGTTTCAAAACTAATTCTAATTTAATTGGGATAAATTGGACATGGTAAACAGTGCTGATAAGTGCAAGGATTGACAAATAATAGACATTTTAGTGTATTATGAAGGCATGAATTTGCCTTTAAAGCCCATTAGAAACACTTGTTAAAGTGGTTACAAATAACTTCTGTGGTGTTTTAATGTAGTCTAAATTGTAATTAAGGACAGAGTGATCTGTCCTGCTTCTGATTTGATTAAAAACAAAAAGTCACATTCATTAACAGACAAAGAGGGACACATGAACTCCACCCGTTAGCAGAGCAGGGACTGTAAGTAGCACTATCCCACAGTATTAACAAGAGATCATAGGAGAAATCAGATTAGAAAAAGAGGCAAAATAACAACACAAATATTGCCTAATATGATCTCATGCATTTCATAAAACGGGTGACATTACATGAGGCTAAGCTCATAATGACCTTGCTTTTTATAGGCAGGTTGGGGTACAGTAATCTGATTTAGCATAATCTCTTACAATCTCTGATAAATGCTTACAGCATGTATCTCTCAGAGAGGGCAAATCCTATTGGTCCACTGTGAGGCATTACTGACATCTGCTGTTCACATACAAAGGGCCTGCACTTCACACTGTACAACATCCTGTGTAGTTTATCAAGAGAGAGCTTGACTTGACTGTAACAGAGCAACTGACCGATGTGAGTGTTGATTATTCATACTGCACTGAGCCCGTTTACCTGCGTCTCAACTAGCACTGATTTTGAAATCCCGTGGATGCATACAGCTATGGATTAGGTCTGAAATATACACAGCATTTAATAATTAAAGAATCGGTGAGCAAATCATAGCTAGTGCACTAATATCAACACTGATATTATTACTTGTGTGCTCAGGCACGGCATTCACCCGCACAAAGACACATATTACTATTAAGATGGATAATTACTTGGACAATTTCCAAAAAATAATGAATGAACGGTTAAAATATCTGGCTACAAGTATTTGATACACTGTTGGTGGATAAATGTTTAAAACACATTGCCAAAGAGCCGACTTAAACATTGACAATTTAACTGCATGAAGATGTTATTGTATTAGAAGAGCTGGTGGGAGTTGGTGCTCTGCAGTAAATCAAACCTGTAATCTGATCGTCTTTGACTGACCAGCCATCCTGATGCAAAATGAGTTTACTTGCTCTTCCTCTTCCAGAAAATAGAACCGCCTGTCATTAAGTTTAAAGTTGGTCGAAGATTCAGGTTTTCTTCGGTCTACATTCTTTTTTATCATGACATGTTTTAATTTTGTGCCTCAAAATTGACAAAACCCACCATCTAATATATTTATATTTGATATTCTGTTGCATATATAAATATCTGCGCCCTTTGCAGCTATTACAGCTTCAATTTTTTTGGGAAGGCTTTCCACAAGGTTTAATTGATCCTAAAGGTGATCTGTGGGGTTGGGTGAAGGCCAGTCAAGTACTTCCACACCAAACTCGCTCATCCATGTCTTCATGGACCATGCTTTTGTGCACTGGTGCACAGCCATGTTGGAACAGGAAGGGCCATCCCCAAACTGTTACCGCAAAGTTGTGCGGTAACAGTAGCAACAAATGTCTTGGTGTGGTGATATAAGGCAGGAGCTGATCAGTCATGAAATCACATTCTGTGTGTACTGCTTTTGAGCTACTCTGAAGGCCACATTAAGTTTGGAGGTCTGTACTGACTGACTGCAGAAAGCTGACGATCTTTGCACACTATGAGCCTCAGTATCCACTGACCCCACTACCAATTCATGGCTGAGATGGTGTTCTCAATCACTTCCACGTTGTTATGATACCACTAAAAGTTGATTGTGGAATATTTAATATCGAGGAAATTTCATGACTGGATAGGATGCAGCACAGGCAGCATCCTATCAGTGTCATCATGCTGGAGTTCACTGAGCTCCTGAGAGTGACTGATTCTTTCACCAATGTTTGTAGAAGCAGTCTGCATGTCTGGGTGCTTGATTTTATACACCTGTGACCATAGAGCACCTGAACTCAATGATTTGGATGATTGAGAGAACACTTTTCATCATATCGTGTATTTTTGGATTGATGCCTCTATATACACTTGGCAAATAATAGCAATGCTACATTCACTTTTATTGTTACAACCACTGTTAATCAGTTAACTCTTCAAGTACTGTTCACATGCCCAGTTCTTAGTATCATTTTCATCCTATTTTATCATTCATATGTATTAATGTGTGCCCATTTAGATCCACTTTCCCTAATATGCTCCTTGTGTGACCTCGGTGTGAACTTGGCCTCCTTTCACTTCATGGGTGTAATACCAGCAGTGTTACTGAACATCTGCTGGCTTACATCTGCTGACACACCCTTTACCATGTTGGTTTTAACACAGCTGCTTACTTCGTGTTACATACACCCCCTAGTGGTGAAAACTTTTTGGAAGTTATATGAGATTCTTAACACAAAAACTTAACAAAAAACTGAGAACTGTGTTTTTATTTTCTAATATGACAACATTTGAAAGTGGAAATTGCAATAATCTAGTCAATACTGGTTCAGTCCTCTACATCCATTTCAACGCAAAATGAAATCGCTCAAGTTAATGTTCAAACAAAACCTTTAATGATCTCATTATTTGTTAATGCTGGCTCTGCACACACACAGAATATGTGTATTTGTGGTTAGTCAGAGTATGTGTGAGCAGAATTCCTGCTGGCCATCATCCAAGTCCTTTAGAGGTCAATCGGCGGTCGTGGAGACCAAAGCCATCAGGGTGACTCTGTAAACATTCATCCTGTCGCCCTTTAAAGTGAGAGGCACGCACATCTGCACCACCTCATAAGGCTGAAACACACAGACGTAAACATGTTGTCAGACAGTATATACATACAAGTATATACACGTGTTTCACACAGGAAGACATTTTAAACCTAATTCTGCTGAAAGTCTTAAATAACACTTTTTTCTCGTGCTGAAATCAACAATATTCCCTCCACATTTTGGAACCCATTTTTCACAACCATGCTTTAACTTTGCTGTACTATTCAACTACATATTGAGTTCCTTGGAAGTGAACTTTTATGACTTTTTTTTGTGATCAACAGCAACACAGATCACCAAAGACAACCAAAGACCAAAATCAGCACTTCCTTACATTGTATCCAGTGTGGGGTGTCCATGTGATCCTGATGGCGCGTCGCTGGCCTGTGTCCACATTGCCTTTGCTCGGCTCCACATTAAAGCCCTGCTGCTGCAGGGATGCCACATTATCCCAGTAAAACTCACCACCCTGGTAAAAACAGAAATGTCTCTTTAAACCATGATAGTGAATGCTGTGCTAATGTAAATTCAATCCCCGTGTTAAACAATGAAACCTGTGGCAGCAGTCGGTTTTGTTTCTGAAAGCTTCAGGATGCTTGAACATCAGCACGTTACCTTCTTACTGGTTTGTGTGGAGCGGATACAGCCCACTTGCAGCTCCCTGACTGCAGGCGTGATGGCACCCGAGCTACACCTGGCCTTCAGGGTCACCAACACAGGAATGGTGGGGCTCTCCGTCACCTCTGACTCTGCTAAAGAGAGGCATTTTGGAGGCTTTAGTTCTTTAACTACAAGTCATGGATTTTCTTACATCTCTTTAATGATCATACAACCATCAGGGAGAATTAACTCATAAACTTTTCTGTCTTGAATCACCTCTGTGTGGTTAAAAAAAACTAAACAAAATTAAAGTTTTGCATATCTGGACTTAAATCAGGTTGAGGTTGAGATCCTTTGGTATGAACTTAAACAAGCCGCTCATGCTGAAAAACCCTCCAATAAAAGTTCCTCCACAGCGATGTATAAGATACACTATCAGTTGTCACAAACACTTGATTGGAGTTCTTGCTGCTAAAGGTGGCACAACCAATTATAAGGTTTAGGGGGCAATTACTTTTTTTTTTTTACACAAGGCCAGGTATGATTGGATAAAATGTTTCCCTAAATCATTGTTTAAAAACTGCATTTTGTATTTACTCAGGTTATCTTTGACTGATGCTGAAATCAATCTGTGACATTTAAGTGTGACAAATATGCAAAAAGCGAAGAAACCACACTGCAAGTTCACACACTTTTGGCACATACTGTATTTCTGCTGCACAGAAAGATGACAAAATGTAAAATATAAAACCTCTTGCACTCTTTAAAAAGTAAAAACATGCTGTGTGAGCGTGCTCGCATTATTCCCATTTTATATTCTTTACATTGGCTCCCAATAGATTTTAGAATTCGCTTTAAAATTCTTGTTTCAACATATAGAGCACTAAATGGCCAGGCCCCAGATTATTTATCCAAGCTTCTTATAAAATACACAGCTGCTCGTTGTCTTCGCTCACAGGCTCAGAGTTTGTTCGTTGTTCCCCGTACAGGACTGAAGACGAGAGGGGACAGAGCCTTTCAGTCTGTGGCACCACGGCTGTGGAACAGTTTACCTCCACAACTACGTTTGGTTGACTCTGTGGAATCCTTTAAAAAGCAGTTAAAAACTTTATTGTTTAAACTGGCCTTCTGTTAATCAACACTTTTGAATTGCTTTGAATTTGCATTGTTTATATTGTCTATTTTATTACTTAATGTTTTCTTTATTTTAATCTTTGTGTACAGCACTTTGTGACTGCCTGTCTACGAAAAGTGCTTAACAAATAAACCTTACTTACTTACTTGAAAAGAAGAAAAAAAAGAAAGAAAACAAATAGCATATGTGTGAAAATTATTTAAACACATAGCTGGAAACGATGAAACTGTATAAATTACACCATGGCAAATTGCTACTTCCTTATTCAAGACATTTAGAATATGCACATTTCATCAAGTCAATTTTTGCTCAGTGTCAGTGAGAGGCGTTCAGAATGCACCAACACCTCTTGGACTCAGTACAGTTTACTACTACCTCACTGAGGAGGTGCAACTATTTCACACGTGGATTCGGTGGTAAAATATGATCTGACTGCTGGTGACAAGCGCACGGGCTGTCAGCAAGCTATGATTAGCATAAATTACTTCATCACATACGCTGGCCTTGCTCGCGTAAATCATAAAAAGTGTATGCAAGATATTAGTCATCTTTACAGTGTCAGTGTAAGATTTTCCCAGTATTTAAGAGCATATTGGAGAGAAAACAGTGAAATTGAATCATTCCACCTGTGAGCTGAGGTTCACTGGTTATGACTGGAGGGAGCAGGGATTCAACAGGCACTGTCAGCGGATCTCCGCCACACAGATACATGCTATGTGAAGAGGCTGCACCCTTCAGCTCCATCACACACACTTTACTCTGAGAGACAGAAATGGCACAGGGTTAAGGTTGTTATATCATCAAGACCAGAGAGGACGTCCAGGCTGCAGTAAGGACATCTAAATAACATGAATGCATTAGGAACAGTGTTTTAACCTTGGCCATGCGATCAGTTTTTATAAGCAGTGATTGAGGACAAGGACAGGGTGAGAGCACGCATGCATTCACAGCTGAAAGAGCGTGTAAATCTGTACACGTGTGCGCCCCTCTGACCTTATTCATGAGCTCTATGGTGAGTTTGTCAGAGTAGTTGACAGACGGGTGGTCAGGCTGAAAGGTGACCGTGAATTCTTGGCTCTGCCCTGGAGGAATGCTGCCCTCTACTGGCACCACACTGAACACACTCAACCCACTGTAGTTCTGAGTCCCTGCACAAGCCAGAAAACACGTTGCTAGGTCAGTATGAAAGAATTGAACTGTTGGAGCACATTACCCTCCTGTTTTTTTTAAGCAAATATTCTGACATTTACAGCATTATTACAGTTTCAGATGTGTTTGTCTGTCAGTGGGATTATGCAAAAACTGCTAGTTTTAATTTATGAAACTGTGGAAATTTAAACTATTGGGCTATTTGGTGCACATTTGTGCTCTCTTATACAATACTTCTAGTAGGTAATACTGTATTAAAGTCAAGTTAAGGTCAAGTTTAGTAGTATGTGTAGTCAAATACTACAAAAACGTCTACGTGAGCAGTGAAATACGGACAAAGTGTTAAAAATACAAGCTGCAATCTGTTTTCCCTTCTGGAGCTCCAAACAAATCTTACCCACAGCAGGGTGGACATGGGAGTTTGCATATTCTTCTAGCAGAAAGGCCACCCGGTCAGCTCCACCCTGAGGTCTGAAGGGAGAGAGACTAGCGAGCATCACCCTGAAGCTCACTGCCACCGCTGAGCTGTTCTGCAACTGCAGGGAGAACGAGATTTAATGCCAGTGACCGAGGCTGTTTTTCCCTCATTACTCTGTAGTCTAAAAATATCTTGCATGGTGCTGCCTTTGTTTTTCTTAATGGTGACGTGATGATGAAAATGAAATAGTCCAACAAATACGGGAACAATCTGAGAGGAAGTGAAGTGCAAAGAAGGGATGGGAGACCAGGAGAAAAAGGAGGTAGAGGAGGGTTAAGGAGAGATCTATATGGAACGACCCATTTGAAAGAGAAATAGAAAACACCCAACACGTTTTTAGCATCAGCTTTAGCTGTGAGTGTTTTCATATGGCTCAGAGTTATACTAACGCATCCATGACTATAACCATAAAACCTGTGAGTCTCCTCACTATGATTAACACATGAAAATGGCCCCTTTTACCATTTTTACTCGTTCCACTTAGTGTTTACATGAATCATAAAATATGTTTAAGTTAATGTACTTAAATAAAATTACATCAAAGTTAACCAAGTGAGTTTTTTTCAGTCCACTAAGAAATTAGTATTCAAAAGTAACTAGCGACAGTTTTTTGTTTTTTTTTTGTTCGTATTAACTTTCACACACCTTCACGACTTGTGAGGCAGTCTCCTTCTCCAGCACATAGCCAAAGTCAAGAACATCTCCATTGTGGGAGGAGGTGACAGCAGGGACTATTCCCTCCCCGAGAAGAGTCATTTCCAGGGTCATTTTCTGGCACCGCACCTCCAGCATGTCACAGCACTGGAACAGTACAGGTTAGATGAGTGTGTTCATCATTATACTTGATTAATTTTACATAAACAGGTACAAAGAAGACTCAGTGTATTAACACAGATGGTCGGCTTGTCACTCAAAGCTAAATTATAATATTTACATAGTTAACCCACCTTTTTTTCCAAAGTTGGACTGAAGGTGAGAATCAGAGTGTGTTTTTCTCCAGGTCTTATGGATCTAAGAGCATTGAGCAGGGAAAAGGGACTGTACATGTCCAACACCGACGAGCTCAGCTTATAAAGGGTTAAAGAAAAGCTACGGTGAATATTATAGTAGTAGAAGCAGTGCATTGATTTTGTTTTTTGTAATCTTTGATTTGTGGACATGAAAGTAAAACATGTAAAGAGCTGCCATTCATAAGGTGAAGTGGATTAAATGTCCAGGTACATCTGAAATGATGGAATAATCTCAGGTTTCACTGTAGAGTGTTGGTGGTGAAGTATTTACATACAGTGGGGCAAAAAAGTATTTAGTCAGCCACCGATTGTGCAAGTTCCCCCACCTAAAATGATGACAGAGGTCAGTAATTTGCACCAGAGGTACACTTCAACTGTGAGAGACAGAATGTGAAAAAAAAAATCCATGAATCCACATGGTAGGATTTGTAAAGAATTTATTCGTAAATCAGGGTGGAAAATAAGTATTTGGTCAATAACAAAAATACAACTCAATACTTTGTAACATAACCTTTGTTGGCAATAACAGAGGTCAAACGTTTTCTATAGGTCTTTACCAGGTTTGCACACACAGTAGCTGGTATTTTGGCCCATTCCTCCATGCAGATCTTCTCGAGAGCAGTGATGTTTTGGGGCTGTCGCCGAGCAACACGGACTTTCAACTCCCGCCACAGATTTTCTATGGGGTTGAGGTCTGGAGACTGGCTAGGCCACTCCAGGACTTTCAAATGCTTCTTACGGAGCCACTCCTTTGTTTCCCAGGCGGTGTGTTTTGGATCATTGTCATGTTGGAAGACCCAGCCTCGTTTCATCTTCAAAGTTCTCACTGATGGAAGGAGGTTTTGGCTCAAAATCTCACGATACATGGCCCCATTCATTCTGTCCTTAACACGGATCAGTCGTCCTGTCCCCTTGGCAGAAAAACAGCCCCATAGCATGATGTTTCCACCCCCATGCTTCACAGTAGGTATGGTGTTCTTGGGATGCAACTCAGTATTCTTCTTCCTCCAAACACGACGAGTTGAGTTTATACCAAAAAGTTCTACTTTGGTTTCATCTGACCACATGACATTCTCCCAATCCTCTGCTGTATCATCCATGTGCTCTCTGGCAAACTTCAGACGGGCCTGGACATGCACTGGCTTCAGCAGCGGAACACGTCTGGCACTGCGGGATTTGATTCCCTGCCGTTGTAGTGTGTTACTGATGGTGACCTTTGTTACTTTGGTCCCAGCTCTCTGCAGGTCATTCACCAGGTCCCCCCGTGTGGTTCTGGGATCTTTGCTCACCGTTCTCATGATCATTTTGACCCCACGGGATGAGATCTTGCGTGGAGCCCCAGATCGAGGGAGATTATCAGTGGTCTTGTATGTCTTCCATTTTCTGATGATTGCTCCCACAGTTGATTTTTTCACACCAAGCTGCTTGCCTATTGTAGATTCACTCTTCCCAGTCTGGTGCAGGTCTACAATACTTTTCCTGGTGTCCTTCAAAAGCTCTTTGGTCTTGGCCATGGCGGAGTTTGGAGTCTGACTGTTTGAGGCTGTGGACAGGTGTCTTTTATACAGATAATGAGTTCAAACAGGTGCCATTCATACAGGTAACGAGTGGGGGACAGAAAAGCTTCTTACAGAAGACGTTACAGGTCTGTGAGAGCCAGAGATTTTCCTTGTTTGAGGTGACCAAATACTTATTTTCCACCCTGATTTACGAATAAATTCTTTACAAATCCTACCATGTGAATTCATGGATTTTTTTTTCACATTCTGTCTCTCACAGTTGAAGTGTACCTCTGGTGCAAATTACTGACCTCTGTCATCATTTTAAGTGGGGGAACTTGCACAATCGGTGGCTGACTAAATACTTTTTTGCCCCACTGTAATCTGTGCTATCGGTGGTGATCCATTTGAACACATAACATCTTTTTCTTCAACTTGTTGTTGTTCACATGTCATCCCTGATAGGACTTTTCCAGATTTTTGCAATTTCTTTTTTATTTAGCATGAGCTAAATAAGATCTGTTTGTATCTGGCAGAAAGTAGAGACAAACAGAAATTATGGTGAAACTAAGACAGGAAATGAAGTGAAACAAAAGCCCCAAAGCCAGACTAGAAATGTGGATGTTGAGATTAATAGTTAGCATCTTCAACCCCAGAGACACACCAACAGCCTGCTTCCATCCTAATGCAATGATGGTGAACAGAATTTAATTTATGATGCTGCTGGCAAATGTCACAGTGCGCACTATAAATAGTTTTCTCCAAACCACAGTCTATAAACCTTGTAATCAGTGCGATACCATGGTGTCTGAGAGTTTGAGAGATGGGCCATGAAATGCACCTTTCTCCAGATTTTGATATCCTCAAATCACCACCTGTCTGTGATGATAAATTCTTCTGGAGATAACAAAGAAAATGTGCTTTATTTGTCTAATTTGGGTGACCTGACTCTTTCATGCACAATTATTTAGTTCTGAAAGTCAAAATGGAACTTTAACACCAAATATCTGAATTCTGCTGTGTATAAAGCAACACAGTGTGCACATAATACACATTACTGAAAAATCCTTCACACAGATAAATTCAGAAAAGGGAAAAAAACCACATACATATGTATTATGAATATCATGAGTATCACAAATGTTTAAAGCTGTCAGCAAGGTAATTAATAGTTTTGTAAAAAACAAAAAGAAAAAGAAAGGATACATCCAAAGATTCCTGTGAAATGTTCTGAACTGTAAACCTTTTAATCACTCTTTCTCCTACAAATGGAAGACACAAATACAACAAGGTAGATAAGAATAAAAATCCAGCATTATTTAAGCGTTTTTAATGTAACTATACATTTTTTATAAACGACTCACCCACTGTCACCTGATGGAAGTTTATGATATTGCAGCCATTGTTGGATATCACCACTAGAGGGGGTTGTACAGCAGGACACTGAAGCTTCAAGTAGAGCGTATTGAAGGGACTGAGGAGGTAAAGGACATCTGATGAATGCAGATCCATATATGTTGTTGTTGTTTTTTTTTTTTTTTATTAAAATGAAGCTTAAATGACATAAGAGATGTAGAAGTGTAATATGATCTTCACCATAGAAGCTGAATACCTTCTTGTAATATAATTATTCTAGCACAAAACCAACCTAGAAAACTGAGATGGGGCCATTAACAAACTTTTTTTTAGTGGAGTATTAACTTTTTTGAAATGCACCTTTTTTGAACTATTTCTGAGATTTATACCAGCTAAAGAAATCTTCTATTTCTTGGACATACATGCTCCCTTAATAGACTATTAAAACTCTAGAGGCATTTAGTTACGCACACTTATTTGTATAAAAAGAAAAGTGGTAAATGCTCCACAGGTCAACAACCACATTTTGTCAGGTCTTGTGCTTGAAGTCAGATGTCAAATAATTTTGGTTATTCAACTTATCAAAAACTCCACATGGAAACACAGTTATCTCAAGGTAATGTCACCGTCACAGAAATAGGAAGAAACAGAGGTAAACTGGGAGCCTAACTGTTGTTATGGTTGTCATTTTAAGCAGTCAGGTGGGGGGAGCAGAATCAAACCCCTCACAGCACAAAAAATAAGTGACAACAAACTTGACAAATATTAAATCAGAGACACTACGAAACGAGGGCTGGTGTTGACGTTTAATATTGTGGGTAGCTTAAAAAGTGTTCCTTATATGCAATAGCCAGTTGTATATAGAAGGTTTGTTGATAATACAAAATAAGGTATGAATCTAATACCAAGTAAAATACCGGGGTCAGGATTGCTGATACCAACACAGATACTGATACTTTTAACCTATAAAGGCAAATTATATAGTGGAGACCAGTGTGTGATGATGTATGAGACCAATCATCATCAATCTGCAAATTTTTTAATGACCACTAAATAATTTTTTCTTTCCACAATAAATGGTTAATACAAATAAACACAACTTTAAACATTTTCATGCATTTTGAAACTAGGTTTTTGAAGAGGTGGTATGTCATTTAATTAGAAAAAAACAACACATAAGACATTTCAGTGGGCTACATACTGAACTTACAGGATAAAAACAAAGAATCGATCCTATTGCACTAGTATTAATCTGATATCTATATTTGGATGGATCTGCCCACCTCTACATGACAAAAACCTAACATGACGGGGCCTACAGTGTGCTGTACACGTGTATATGGAAGCTGATTATTGACCTCCATGCTGGCTGGACTAGTTTGTCGTCCTCTGGAGGGTCTCCATCTGACACAAAGCAGGGAATGGTGTACTCTCTATAACGTTTCCTGAAGGAGTATAGTAGAGAGGCCTTGGCCTCCTCGTACCAACTTGACCTTAAAAGGAAAAGAGTAACAATTAAACATATAAAAAGACTCCTTGTTGCGAGCACTTTTTTTGTACAATTCCAACAAACCTTAAAGTCAATAGTTGGTATGCCCTCGTTTATTCTTGAACACAGCCTGAACTCTCTTAGAAAACCTTGTAGTTTATTTAAGTATCTTCAGGAATAGTTCTCCAGGCTTGAAGGAGATTCAACATCAGTGACACTAACTCAATATTTTCCATCTGGTCAAAAACTCGTCGTCCTCCCTGCAAGACTGACCGGGCTGTTGACCACAGTGTGCTGGCCCACCTGGCTAGATCAACTAAGCCTACTGTCAGGCATGGTAACTCCAGCATCAAGTTTGGTCTATTAAACATCCGCTCTCTCCCTGGTAAGGGACATCTGGTCCATGATCTCCTCTGTGATCGTAAGTTGGACTTTCTTTGCTTGACTGAAACATGGCAACAGCCCAATGACTTTGTTTCTCTCAATGACTCCACTCCGTCTGAGTTTGTTTACACCTGTCAACCTCGCATCTCGGGGAGGGGCGGAGGTCTCGCGATAATTCACCGGAAGCACTGGGAATTACTCCCTGTCTCTGCCCCTCCCTCCCATTCATTTGAATACATTGCACTACAGCTCCCTGGATCTACCCCCACCATCATATGTACTGTTTATCGGCCACCTAAGCCAAATAAGGAGTTTTTAAATGAATTTTCTGCTCTTCTCACTCATTTCTCTGTACTTTCTCCAAATCTGATCATTGCTGGTGACTTCAATATTCATGTGGACAATGATAAAATCCCTCTTTTCAGAGATTTTACCTCCTGCCTGGAAAGTTTTGGGCTTCTACAGTACATAGAATTTCCTACCCATTCTAAAGGTCATATCCTGGATTTGGTCTGTTGTTCTGGCATTACCCCCACCCATTGTAAAGCCACATTGTTTCCCCAGTCTGATCATATGTTTATTTCTTTTGATGCAAACATAACCGCTTCCAAAACCTGTATCTCTCGTAATATCACTTTTAGGAAAATTAGTAATATCAACCCAGCTGTTTTTTCATCTGCCGTCCATGACCACCTTCCATCTATCCACAGCTCCTCAACCCCTCTGAAAGGTGCCCTCAAATAAAATGCATTATTATTATTATTATTATTATTATTATTATTATTATTATTATTATTCAAAGCTCTTCTTTGGATGTTGGCTGCTTTTTGTTCTGTTCTCTGTCAAGATCATTTCACACTGCTTGAGGTCTGGGCTCTGGGGAGACCAATCCATGACTGATAATGTTATATTGTGTGTTTTTCTATCTGTGTATCCTTTTACTCCATTGGCAGCGTGTTTTTGACAAGAGCTCAAACATCACAGACTAAAATGCAGCCCCAAACCATGACGGAGCCTCCACCATGTTTTACAGATGGCTGTAGACACTTACTGTTGTACTGCTCTCCTGTTGTCCTTCATATATACTGATGAATATTTGGACTAAAAATTTAAAATTTGGATTTATCACTCCATATGATCTGTTGCCCCTGATTCTCAGTGCAGTTCTTGTGCAACCTATTCCCCCTGTTTCCCTCCCTTAAGAATGACATCTTGACAGCGGACCTTCCACTGAGACCATTTTTGATGAGGTTTGGGTGAACAATAGACGAATCAGCTGAAGGGCCAGATGCATCTCTCAAAGTGCCTAAAGATAGAATTTAAAACTAATCCTTTGTGTAGACACAACAATGGTTCAGTGGCTTTTTTATCCTTGAATGATTCATAAGTCAGTGTTAAGTGGCTTAACAAACACAAGTGCATTCCTTTGGACTGGACAGAAAATGAGTGAATAACCAACCAAAGTCTGTAGACAACCTTTGAAAGACCTTCATAAAGCCTGGAGAACTACTGCTCAAGTCCACTTTAAAAAATTACAAGAAATTCTGACTCCTTGTAAGGAAATGATGGGTGGTTCATGAATTTTGTAAATGAATATATTTTGTGATCACCGTGAATGAAAAGAAATGGGAATGCTGCTGAAATCAATTAGTCACTGGAATAAGAAGAAAAAACCAACAACAACAAAAAGAAAAAGAAAAGCTTTGTTAGTAGTTGATATTCTAGTGTTGTTGGATCTCAGAAGGTATTAATTAGATTTAGCCTTTTGAAAGGAAGTGCAATTAGAGAAACATTTTTTATTTGCAGTCCAGCAAACTGGATCTGTTTGATTAGATTGAGTAAATAATCTGTAGAAACCTACCCTGGTACTATGTTGCCAGGATCTGGTGATTCACTTTGCTTTCCTTTCTCTGCTTCATTGGACACCTTGCTGTTTTTTGGATTCACTGACGCCTTTTTCCCCTTACTAGGTTCCAGTGGGATCTCCAGTTTTGCCTTACAATGCACATGAACATGAGTGATGGGTTCATACTAAGGTAGATGACTGAAGGGACTACATCTTGCAAAAAAAATGTTCTGTGTGATTATGAAAGTAAAAAAAAAACCATTTAGTCACTTAAGATGTGTTCACATTTAAAAACCCTGGCACAAGCGGACAGTGGCTGGAGTGGGTGTGAAGCTGTACCTCCTGTTCAGCGAGTCTGTTTCCCTCGAGCTCACTCTCATAGAGCAACTTGGCTCGATGAAGACGACGGAGCGCCTCTTCTTTGATCTCCTGGTCCAACAGTCTGGGTTTGAACGTTACCTGGACAAGACATCTCTGGGGTAGAGGAGAGACGGTAATATGTCTGAAATTGCTCAGATTTAGAGGATAACACGGGATATTTCTGTGTGTTTCTTTCACGCTACAGTGTTCCTACACCATATCACTTTTTAACTTCAAACCTCTGCTTCATATTAAGGTTGAAATTAGCTTTCAGCAGTGTTCTGTTTTGGGGTTACTGGTTTGTAACAATTCAAGCGGACTGATATATTACCCTGGATCTCTGTGCCTTCTAGCACTTGTGAAGTTGTCACTGTAAATATATTATTCTTAATATCTTGCTTGGAAAATAAAGTTTAAATAAAAAAAATACTGGAGTCTGGAGGTAAGTGGTCATCTGGAAAATAAGACTTAAAATTAGACTGTCAGAACCAATAGAAGTGATTTTCATTGAGCTTTTTTCCCCCATTTATATCTATAAATAGTGCTTGTTCACTTCCATCAGGTGTCCAGCAGAGAGCATCATTACACTTATAATTCCCTCTGAGCACAGATGGTTTGGTTCCTTAGCTCTGTGCTTATTAAGATCATTTTTAACCAAGATGTAGTAAATAAAAACTAACCGCTTTCTCTAATGTTTAATTTCTTTATAGAAACAAAAGGTCACACTATCTTGTCCATTCAGGTTTATAAATGCATTCAGAAGGAGATTAATCTGTTTTTGGGGCTGATGTGAGATTTTGGATGGATGGAGCTGGATGATGTGTACTCTTAAGTGGTAAGGACAAAAAAAACAGATGGCCCACATTGTATTATTTTACAGATATTATAACATGAAATTATTCAGTTAATAATTACTTTCAGCTAACTCTAGAATAAGCTACTAAGTAGATTTAAATAGACTGTCTAACTGTTATAAATCTGAAGTCTTCTTCACACTAGCAACCTTCTATGTATAAAACCGGTGGTGTGTTCCTTTAACATAAGTGTAAGCTTAATAAGACGTGTTATACCGCACCTCTCCAGGAAGAAGGCGTCCTGCAGACGGACTGATGTCGATGTCTGAGTCCTCTGGCAGGGCGAAGGAGAACAAACGGGGCATTACAGGCGCCTTGACCCCTGGAGAGACTGGTTGTCTATTTTGGTCACGGCCCGTTTGACGGTTGCTCAGGAACAGCATGGCAGTGGACTGGTCACCTACTGCTGTGGCTCCAAACTGAACCAGAAAATGGGAGAGCTCCAGTGGTGGGTGGACACCCACTGCTCGGCAAGACAGCAGAAAATCTCTGATGACAAAATGAATGTTTTTGCTATGGATCAGTAGGTATTGGATTTAATTGAATAAACGGGATCACAACATTCAGTAAAGGCAGTGATTGTCCTATCAACAGATAAGTACAAAAGACTGAATGTTTAAGCAGACACAATGATGCCATAAAGAGTAAATGTCCTTCATTTACACACAGTGTAGGATTTAAAACTAACCTGTTAATTCCAGACTTGCAGCTGAGCTGAAAGACGTACTCTTTGGCAGTTTGGGCACTAAAAATCAGATCAACCTCCAGGGTTTCTTGTGGGAGCAGAGTACCAAATCCATCATTGGGCTGAACCTCAATAAACTTGATTTAGAGAAAAAACAAAAGCTTTAAAGTTATAACTCAGGATGTTTTCATGAAATCTAACTTAGACTCTGATGCTGGTTGCTGTAGCCATTTAAAGCATTTACATTATGTAATTATCCCTCCGTCTGTTGTTGCTTTTATTGGTGGCAGCAGAATCTGCCAATCCAAACACAGGATGCACATTGTCTTCTTAAGCACGGGGGATTACGAGGAAACAATGTAGGATAACAGCCTCTCTGTTTACTGTTCACTCTCTTTACACTATAAGAGCTATATAAAGTTACTGTTTATGCAAACCTAACAAATTTTAATAATAGGAGGAACCCTGTGGAATGGAACAAACAGTGAAAGTGGGATGTGGACTAAATATGATTCTTCCATAAACATAACATTATCTGCAAAGATAGCAATGCTTGTATCTGGATCCACGCAACTCTACCTCACTAACACATTAACACTTAATAGAAGAAAAGGTTTTCACATCATTCATGCAGTACCTCAGGCACACCCAAGAAGCCAAAGTCTTGGGGTAGGAGGGACAGATTGGTGAGGCGAATGCTGCTCTTGACTGACTGGTAAATGGAACAGTAGCCAAAGTCCACCTCGCTGTGGTCAAACTGCAGGTCTGAGGAGGTCACAATGGCGTGGACGGTGAAATGGGCAGGCTGCACCTGCACAAACATGAAGCATCTTTACATCTTTGTTCTCCAGACAAACATCTTTATATCAGTGAAGGTAAATCTGTCTTTCTTTTTTAAGTATAACATGGAATTTCTTTTAATTTCACTTTATCATAATATTGCTAACCTGCCCCAGAAAAAGTTTGGCTTATATAATACAACTCCACGGGCTGTCCTGAAAACTGTTCTGGTATCACTTTTTAAATCTTAATTATACATTATCATATTCTGAGTCAAAAACATGGGCATATTACAGACTGATGTTGCTTTAATTTACAAAGACTTCTCAAGTCTGTGAATTAACAGACAGATGCAGTTGAATTATCGAAAGAATCAAATTGATGTTTAACATCAGTCATGGCTAAAATCGAGCAATTTTTGTGCATTCGGTCATTTTTCATTACCCTGCACTGATAGAAATGCGTCTATGTTTGTGTGTGTGCGCGCGTGTGTGTGTGTGCAAGCCAAAACAGGGCTGTGGCTCAGAGTCGGCTTTACAAAGCACCGACCTAAGTACATTTTTTACAATTAGTTAGTCCTAGTCTATAATTTTTGAGGTCTGGTCATGTCTTTATTTCTCTTTCATGAACAGCTGAGCTCTCTAGCTTTTACAGGAAATGTTTCTCAGGCAGGAGTAAAACAGAACATTTGTTCGAGACTATTTTAAGCAGTGGATTAATACACATTTCATGCTCCAATGAATATTCATGGAGGCAGGGTGATGTGTTTGAGATCCACTCAAAATAAAATTTGGTGTCACGTTTTTGTGAACAAATCAATGTGTATGAATTTGGAGCTCCTCGATGCAGAAAACTAAGTTTTGGAGCTCATTAGCCTCGTTAGCCTTATTCTCTGACAGCATTTAATTCATGTGAATTGTACTAGACAAGAGGCAATTTTGTTAAATTTTGTCAGGTTTTGTGAATTTTTCCCCCCAGCAGTATAAAGCAGATGAGCTTGTTTACTGCACCATTGATTTCCAGGCCGCTGTGATGTCTGGTGACCAGTTGGTGTATGTATGAATGTGTGTGTGTTTTCATGGTGTAATGCCAGGAGCTCATGACTAGGGGCTGGGGGCAACAGCTTTGGTGCATCACAGGAACATCCTGGCCCGCTCTTTGGCTTCTCGTCAGAGCTACACCCCTTCCATGCCCCAGCCCTCTCCTCTCCACGTCCCAGTAAAGTCAGTGAATAGTCGCTGGCTGGGGAGGTAGAGGAAGGTGACAATTTGGCAAGTAGACTGTCCAGATTTAGATTTACTGAAAAAAAGCTGGCAAAAGCACAGCACGAATGTCTAAGCAGCTGCTCTGTGTTTTTAATAAACACTGTCTGATGATATGAAGGAATTCAGCTGCAGTTTCATTTCCTCTTGAGAGGAATGGTCCAGAATTTCCACTTATATCCTTGTAAACAGTAGCTGCATTAATGTGAATATATAATGATACATTTATGAACTAATGTCTTAGTACAATCCCCCAAAAGAGTGACAAAACAGGCCAAGAGATCCAGTCAAATACTGCCAGATAAGTGATTTTAAAATCAAAATCACAGACACCTGAGTCTCATTTATGCATCACACTAAGTTACAAAAAACAAGCAATAGATAAGATGCTGGCATCTTGTCTGTAGCGAGCATCACTGAGGCTCATGAATATCTTAGTACGTCACCCCTACTTGCGGCCCATATATTGATGTAAAAAAATCGAATTCAATTTGGCCCATGAAGTTACTTTTTTTTTTAGGGTGGATTTGTTTGTTGTTGAAGTTCTTACAAATAAGTTCTTTAAAAAGCAAAAACTTATTTAACATGAAGGAAATATGAGCAGAGAGTACAAACATGTTGAGGGATTGGCTGTGTTAGCGTTTTTATTTTGTTAAATACGAACAAAGTTATAGCAGAAGTGCTGCCACGTGTCTGGCCAGAAAGAGAGTACCAATGTGTTTATTTGGTAGTTCAATGAAAGGCTTCAGTTGATTAAGAGTGAGAAAAAAAATGTGTTCACATTTGCAGTTTTGTCTTATTATACAATATTTGAAATGAAAAAACAAACAAAACACTATATGTTCGGAAATATTTGTGGGTATTTTCTTGTTTGTTTTGTACTACTTGGACACTAAAGTGGCCCTTCAGTGAGATGACAGGGCCAGCAGTGGCCCACAGCTCATTTAAGTTTGAGATCCCCGTCTTAGTATGTAGAATCATGTACTAAACCAACTATATTTCCCAGCAAACAACATTCATTTATTCAAACACGCTGCCAGAGCAGAACCTGAAGCAGAAATGTTAAACTCATTTTACACTGAGGGCCACATACAGCTTGCTTTGGTCTTAAGTGGGTTGGACCAACTTTTTTTCTGTAAGTTGAAAGATGTTTAACTACGTGTTTAATCGGTGAGATATTTAATATAAGAAAAAGAAGTGTAATTTCAATGGTATGTCTTAGTTTTTGTAGATGATGTAGTCAGTAAAAGAAATCTGTCAGCATGACTTAAACTGCAAGAAATAAATGTTTAAAATGACAGAAAAAGCACTGGCATGTTTTTGCCTAAGTTAATTAACAAAAAGCTTTCTTTTTAATTTACTCTGAAATCACTGTAAATATATACAGAAATTTCTCTTTTAGATAATGAAAAAGTTTTCTGTCATTTGCTTATTTGCTTTTACTTAATTACAATGTTTTTGTATCAATTACCATATGGGAGGTCTCCCCTCCTTCACATTTCCCAAAGCACTGCAATGGGCTGGATTGGATTCTTTGCTGGGCCAGTTCTAGCTGCCGGGCCTTATGTTTGACACCCCTGACCTAAAGCATCAGAGTACTACATCAACATGTGTACTGCTCTATATGTATGTGATGAAATCAAGAAAGATGACAACTGCCTTGGCTGCTGGGCAAGAGGTTTTAAGGTAGTCAAATTTTGCGCACAACAGGTACTCCATAATAAAAGAAGGGGATAACAAATACATCTGAAACCTACTTTACCATTTTTGTGCTACTGCAGACAGTTTCAGCAAAACTATATGGGATAACCTTTATGCTTGGCTTATTAGTGTCCATGGAATAACTGGGCCTTGGGGGTGGGAGATAATTTTAGCTTGTTACAAGCAAAATAGGTTACAACCTTCGCTAGCTGCGCTTCTGTTTAGGACAAAGTAGGACACTAGCACTGCACTACACGTTCAAGCCCACTGCTTTCAGGATCACATTGCTCTTATCTGCAGTATACGTGTATAGTACGTAACATGACACAAACCTGGCCTGCTACTTGCACTGTCATTGGAACCTCCAGGACTCCTGTGTCACTGTCAAAAAACTTTGCATCTTTGGACAGGGAGCGTCTGTGGGAAAGCAAAAAGGAAGGCGTGAGGAAGTCGCCATTTGTCATAAAAACAGCTTTATCTTCATGTTCACAAGCAGAAAAGAGCAAAGACATCAAGTAGAGGCTGAAAACAAACACGTAATCGCAACAGTGATTTTGATGCGTTTTTATTTGTTTTGTTAAAATACAAAAAATGCCATCTGTCAAAAGCCACAAGCCAGTGAAGAAAGAAAGAGAAAGATTCAGACCCTGAAGACCCATTACTTTACTTTAACCCACGACTGTAGGATCGGCACGCCGGGGAAAGCAGGAGAGAGATGCAGAGCGCGCCTCCACACTACTGTAGGTTGTAGCCATGGTGATGGGAGACGTAAGTATGATTCAAAGAGGACCAGTAGTCATGCACAGGCTTATGTAAAACTCCAGTCCCTCAATATCCCTCAGTGTCAAGAGCTGCTCTCGTGCTAGCACCAGTAAAAAACTGCATATATGCACGTATGCAGAATTCATTAGCATGTAAAAAAAAGAAAAGTGGTCAAATGTCAAATGCTGTTTGTGTCTTAGATCCACCCACCACCTCCTCTCTCCTTCTCCTAACATCCTTCAATTTTCTTCTCTGCTATTCCTCGCTTTCCCTCCCTTTCTCTCCTTTCAACTGCCTCCCTCTGTCTTTTCCTCTTTACACTCTTAATGCCGGTTGAAGGCTTGAGAGCTAATGCTGTAAATGTCATTGGTTTTAAGGCTCCCCAGATGCTAGTGTGTCTTTTCAAAGCGCTACAACCACCCTCGCCTTCAGCAAATCTGTCAGCTTCAAGTTCGAGGAAAGGTTTGTATTTCGTACGTCCCAGAAACTGCTCTACGACAACCCCATTCATGACTCAAAACACACAAAGGTCACCTCCTCACCCATCAAAATTAAATCTCTGCAATTACAAAGTCCTTTTTTTCCCCCTGTATAGGTTGACCAATGAGTGCAGAGGGAGTATTTAAGGAAGCACTCTTGTTCTGCCTGCTAATAGAATCGCTGCTGGAGAGTCACTCTTGAATTAGCTTGGCAGGGCAGAGTGGAAAAGCCTGGTGGGGCGTCGCCAGGCCCATATGCTCGGGAGAATTTTGTCGATGGATAGGCTTTCAGATTTGTCAGTGTCCTAAACAGATTTGCTTGTGTGCTCTTCCTCTCTGCAGCCAGATTATCCACAGTCCAAAAGCAATTCTCCTCTATAGCCTTTATGGTACTTCAGAGATTAGTAGATGCAGTAAAACTCAAATGGTTGTTCTAACTTCCGAGCCGCAATGCAAATAACCAGAGTATTTCAAGTGAAACTACTGATATAACCTGTTCAATCCAGCAGGTGGTTTTTCTAATGACCAGCTTTAATCTATAACAGTGAGGAGGAAAAAACCAGAAGGAAGCCTGTTTTTCAGGGGACTTTATGAGCTTACAACACAGCGCTTCCTTTCGCTTGAGTAAAAATAATGTATTCACATAGAAAATATATACATTCCTCTTCAGTCTGCACTCATATTTAGACTTCTCTTCACCATTAAAAAAAGTGATTATGAAAGGGATTACAGATTAAGAGGCTTAAGGATTTTTCACTGTGCAAAAACGGGCGGACGAGAATTACAGTAAATGACCATTAAGTAAAAAAACATAATGATGGGAAAGAAATAAGTTACGGAAGTTATTATGTTTGCTTGTTATCTTGAAACCCACTGCAGTGTGAACGTTTCTGATGAGAGTCGTGCGTTAGCAGTTAAAGTGCTGGCAGAACCATTCAGTCTAATCTGCAGTAATCTATCCTTGTAATCTCCCTTTTATCAGATGGAACTGCCAGGGTTGGAGACATTGCCTGCTCTTCAGAGATTACACCTAAAACCACTAATTCGAGTAGTCCTGTTCAAATGATCCTGTCATCAGCAAAAACAGGGAAACAAATTTCCATGAGTTAGATTGAAATTCTCCACAGGCACAACCTAAGAATGTGCTTTCCTTTTCTGTGGGACAGATTTTAGAAGAAGCCAAAATTTAGGACCAAAAGAGCCAGCTCACATGGCATGGTAATGCATCTATAACGGTGCGGCGTGTAACGTTTCAAGACATATTTAGTATGTTACAATAAAGTACAATATGTAAAAGAAAGGGAAACTCTCAAATTCAAAGCAATTTTGATTGTAGCTTTTGTGCTGGCAGTAAATGACAAAGTAAAAAGACTAAACAACCCTCCGCCGAACAGAAATGAGCTAACACGAACCGAATATCGGGCGGCACAAATGTCACGAAACAAAATGGCAATCACTCTGATTCCGTCAGCGTCCATCTGAATTCAAACGAGCAGCATTCCTCTTCATCGAGCGGGATCACAAACATGTGAACCATTAGATTTAGTACAGTACAGAGGGGATTATGCTGCACATGGAAGAATGTGAGGCAAAAGAGTGAGTGGGCTAGATGTGACAAATAAAGGTGGAGGAAGACAGGCAGCGAGGGCTGAAGCAAGAAGAGATGCTGAATGATGTGGGCAGGCTAAGCACAATCCCTCGGAGCAGGAAGCAAGAATGTGCTCACCCTCTCCCAAAAGCCTGAGGAGGGGAGGCAAGAAGGAAACACCTGTATAAAGAATGAAAGCTATGAGTCATTTGTGAATCCAGATTTAACAGTGTGTGAGTGTGTGCGCGGATTAGACAGTGAGTGAAAGCAGTGCTTCTAATGAGGATTTGGAAATCCAATGATAATCCCTGGCTGAAGGAATTGGCAATGCCATCTTAAATGACACACCGCCACTGCATAACACAAAAGCAAACCTACCAAAAATCAACAGATTGGGAGGCGAGATCCAACCATGACAGAGATGACACATACAGGGACACAGCTTGATGACATGCTGGAAACATACTTGTTTTCCAATCCCAGTGAGAATCATGTGAGTTTCTGCTGTGGATGAAGGACACTGTTTGGGTCCTTGGGGTATCTTAAAGGAGAATTAAAATCTTATTTTGTAAAGCTTTAGCCACCTTTTGAGACCATACTTACCTACAGAACGGGTTTATGTCTTTGAGAGACATAAACCCCTGATAATCTTTTAAAAACCCAGATCATCGTTTAATAAAACTCACTGGTGTTTTGAAGATACATACAAAACCCTTAAACACTCAGTTTAAAATTGTATTTCATGCATTTAGCTCACAAGTGGAAGTGAGACATATCTCTGTTTCCACCTGTGTCTATCACGTGTGTCCAAGGTGTCCAACTGACTACTCGTGTTCAGTCTGTCTACGTCACTTCCAGTGAAAGGGCCTCCACGCACAGCCCTTTGTCCATCTGTCACTGGTCAAGCTCCAGATTTGTTTAGTAAGGGCTAAGCACTAATAAACATATATTCCAACTGCTGAGATTGTCAGGACTTTTTGTGACACATACCAAAACAAAAAAACAAGATATTTTCCTGATATGTCCTTGTTGGCAACACATCATAGCACAGTACAGTTCACACTACAAAAAGAGATGTGTCCAAATATGTCTCACAACACCTCATTAAGTTTTTTGATTGATCTGATCATAAGTAGGGTTCCTACATATTAGATTTAAGACTTTTTAAGGCACTTTTTTTGCCACTTCGAATGAAACTTAGTGTCACGGACCCGGCTCTGGAGGACTCGGGGGTCCGTGAGCAGTTTGTTGTTATTATTATTATTATTTGGGGATGTGTGTTTTTCTGCACTATGCTGTGTTATTCTGTGTTCCACTCATTATATGTATAGGCAGGGTGTGGGTGTGTACATGTATTACTGGGGGTGTGGCCACATGCAGGCCTGATGGGTGTGGCCCTGCAGGAGGACTGGCCACACCTGAAGTTCCTGCCACACACCTGTTGTTGATCAGGGCTCGTCAGGGGGGAGCTACTTAGGAGAGTGTTGGAGCTCCCACTGGTGTGGGGTTGTCTTCTCAAGTTAGTGTGTGTGTCAGCGTGTGTGTGTCAGCGTGTGTGTGTCAGCGTGTGTGTGTCAGCGTGTGTGTGTCAGCGTATGACGGTGCAGTTCGTGTATGCCTGCCAGGGTTGGTGTTAATGGCTGTTTCTGTGGTTTTTCCGCAGGTGGAAGAGTGGATCAGAACGGCGGCACGCACGGGGTGTGCGAGAACACAACAGCAGGGAGCACGAGCACAGACGGGAGTCAAGGGAGCAACTGGGATTTAATGTCTTAGGTTATATAAGCAGATTCAGGACCATCATATAAGCAGTGGTGAATCGTGAATGCATTGAGGGATGAGAGGAGCTTGATACTAACAAAAAGAGGCAGAATAAATGCAGAGTTAGAGCTGGAGAAGTGAAAGAGCACAGAAACACAGAGGACTGCAGAGAGAGAGAAAAACCCAAAGAGAAAGAAGTATAATCTGCCAGCCAGACCGTGACACTTAGGGTTAGAGCCACAAATTGTTTTTGTACTTCACTCAACTTGCAATCTACTTGCACATTATACCAAACATGTCCTTGTTAGATCTGTAAAAAAACAACTAATTGAGGCCACTTGGTTGAAACTGCCGCTTCCAATTGCACCACACTCTTGCTACAAAAAACAATACAACATGCCTTGTATACAGCTGGCAGTCAGGTTTTGGCTATGCAGCAAAATCTTAAAAAATGCACATACCATCTGCTACCTATCAATGATATAATACAAGTGTACATTCAGTAAAAGGTGTATTCATTTTGTCTTGATCTGTGATCATATACCTTTTTCCTTGACAAAAATAATAAATAAACACATTTAGAACTGATTCTAAACAGGATATTACCTTGTTAATATACAGTCTGTGTATCAGACTGTGACATAATTACCTGAGAGAAAATAAGGATAATAAACACAGGATGTTAGACTGAAAAATGAAGCAACACAGCAAAACAATTTAATGCCAGACTTACACTTAGTGATATTCTGTTCTCAGAATTTACCGTGCTGAGCTTAATGTTCTAATAATGGATCTACAATCTACAAATAAACAAGATTTACCACTATGAGAACAGTGAAAACAGTGTGGGCCACTCAGAGCACACGGATCTATGTCTGGTGTCTTAGGTTATATAAGCAGATTCAGGACCATCATATAAGCAGTGGTGAATCGTGAATGCATTGAGGGATGAGAGGAGCTTGATACTAACAAAAAGAGGCAGAATAAATGCAGAGTTAGAGCTGGAGAAGTGAAAGAGCACAGAAACACAGAGGACTGCAGAGAGAGAGAAAAACCCAAAGAGAAAGAAGTATAATTAAGCACAGAGGTGATAGGCCAGGAAAAAGAGAAGTATGTGTGAGCGAGTGGGAGAAGACGCCACAGAGAGAGAGATGGAGTGATGAAGTGTGATACAGAGCGAGTAGGGAGGGGGTGAAGCTGTAGTTGTGTTAGTGCTCATGAAGGATGCACCATCTCAGCAGCAGCACAAGTAAAGCTGGACTCTAATCCTCGCATTAAAAACCTCTGCTGATTCGCTAAGCCAGATTACTGACATTTTCCCACTTTCCTCTACTGCCACCCTACTGTACGATGACCACTGCATGCCCTTAACTTTTGTCATTTGCAACGAAAATGACCTCCTGTTATTTATTTATTTATTTATGCATACACAAATGTCTTTTCAGTTATCAATACGCAAGGCTGTTGAACTGTGAAACGAGAAAAAAAAAGGAGTGTGGGCAGAAGAATACTGACACCCACACAGAGTTTTTACCGCACGCCTCTCATATTTGCCCTGGGGGTCCCCTTGTCCGCTCTCCTGGCATTCAAACCACAGTTCAGCTCCTGGCTCTCCATCTAAATTTAGAGCCTGTATTGTTCTTGAAAGAATTACCACATCCTTCAAAGTCATTAGAAACCATTATCACAAGCCTTCATGCCCCTGCGATTAGAGGGCAGGTGTGTTGTACAAACTCTTTTATACCTGCTGGCTGCTGACAGGCTTCAGATTGTTGCCTTTTGTAACTCTGTAAGACTCCTCCGTTTACTTGCTTTGGAAAAGGGAATTGTGTCAAAAAAGCGTTGTAGTAAACTAGTAACAATATCACAACAGATTTCTGTAGCCAGCCACAACACAGGGAAACACGATTTATAGACAAAAAGTAAGCTAGCATAAATTGTTGTGTAAAATCGACGCAGTGAGTGCTCATCACAGCTTCTTTAACTATTTTGTTCATTGTTTTCCGCCACAAAAGCTATTAAACCAGGCGGCTTAAACTGGCAAATGAGGGTTGAGATGGTGGGCTGTGTTATACTTAATAATTGTAGTGCACATTAATCCACTATAGCACTGACTGTGAGGCACAGATGGAAGCTAAGTTGCCCAGGGTACATGGATAGTAGTTGATAAAACAGAGTGAGAGAAAACCGGTAGTTTATTTCCCACTTTGCAGCCTGGAGAGCAAGAGAGCACTGTTAACATTGTTCACTTCAACAACCTGTGATCTAGCTTTCTATAATCCCTAGTCAGTGGGCATAAGTGGAAGGATATCAGCTAAACAGGTAAAGCAGTATTAAGTAATAAGATTTATCTGGTTCACAGAAATTGATATGCATGTTGACTTTTGTTGAACTGTTTTCGTATGTGCAAAATAGCTAACACCAACAGTAGGCTAATATGATAAGTTAGCTAAGTTAACAGTTGTAGTTTTTGTTCTTAGAAGCTTTTAAAATGAACATGAACTGTCCCGTCATAACAGTGTATCGATTTCTTCTTTACTATAATCACCTGCTTTTTTAAAACATTAAGTGTGCAGCGTACATAATCTACAGCAGCTTTTCCACAGAAAAACTGTTTACCCTTTTTAAGAAGCAGATTACACAAAACTGTAAGCCAGAATCAAAATATATTACAACTTCTCTTTGGGGTGAAACAGTTTGCACTTTCATAGAAGGCTGAGTGTCAGGGTCCTGGGTCTGAGCAACCCAGGATCCCTGAGCAGTTATGAATTATATGATTATTATTATATGTATTTTGGTGTTGCTGCTGCTCTTCTCCATGCTTGTAGATGTGAGTGTGTGTGTGTGTGTGTGTCTGCGGGTATGCTTGGAGGATGGAGCTCAGCCACCTGCAGGCCTGAGGGGTGTGGCCCTGCGGAAGGACTGGCCACACCCGAAGTCACACACCTGCTGCTGATCAGGCCTCGTCGGGGGAGCTACTTAGGAGAGAGTTGGAGCTCCCACCGACGCGGGATCATTTCCTTGAGACTCCACGTTAGTCGTCCCATTGAATTGAGTTAATGTGTGTAAGTGTATGCCCGCGGTTATTTGTGTCCTGACGGCTGCGTCTATTGTTTCCACGCAGGAGGAGCGTCTATTGTTTCCACGCAGGAGGAGCGTGGAAGGCACGAAGAGCAGCGAGCACCGGGGGGTGCTGACACGGGAGCGGAGAGCACAGAGACACGAACTATTCACACAGAGACACGACACGGGAGTCTGGGAGAACACGGGGATTTATTGTTGTTTTTGTTCCACTCTGTAAATAAACACACTGTTTATACATAGAGCACCGCGCCTGGGTCCTCCTTTCCCCACACCTTCCACGGTGTGCCATGCCGCACCGTGACAGAATGATCCCGCCACTTATGGACCCAGCGGTCTCCGAGGAGAGGCTCAGGAGGGAAATTATGGACAAAGTGTACCGCATGTGTGAATTATGGTGGGAGAAGCCTGCGGAAGGTTTGCGTCACGCCGTGGAGAGGCGGCTGCAGGAGACGCTTCTTAGATTTCCCTGGCTGGTTGACGACCTTAATCCTGTCGTCTTGGACTTCTTACTTTCCACCCTCCACCTCCACTCTCCTCCTCAGGCTGCTCACCGGCCCGGACAGCTGGTGGATTCACAGCCTGAGACGCCGGCCCCGACGTCTACACGGAAACGACGTTCGCGCCGCCAGCGTTCCTCACCGCAGCCACATCCACGGTCATCTCAAGAGCCGGCTGTGGTGAGTAGTACGGACAATTTTCCATTTCCCTCACCATCTGTGTTTGTGTCTGCAGTGGACGAGCTGACAGCGCAGGTAACATCACCTCGGTCAGAGGTCTTCACACCACTCGCTGCTTCACCATCTGCGGTTGTGGCGCTGTCGTCATCTCATCCGCATGCGGTCATCCCTCAGCCATCTTCTCCACCAGCAGCAGCCTCCATTCCACTGCCCACTCCAGCGGCCTTGTCCGGAGAGAGCGACCTCACCCGCGTCCAACGCCTGATGGACTGGGTAACTCACACCACCAACACAAGGGCAAGAGTGGTGGGGTTAAACGCCATCGAGGCAATCCTGGAGGGAGACCCCTACCTCGGCCAGCTCAAGGGAGTTTCCGCCTGCCTTTGCACCCTGCGTAAAGCCCGGGGGGTAGTGCAAGCTCTGGAAACCTCAGACTTCGTCCAGCTGCAGCAGGAGCTCAGCATGCCCGAGCAGGAGCTCAGCGAGCCAGAGGAGCCCGCACCGCCAGCTGAGGAGCTCAGCGAGCCGGAGGAGCTCCGCATGCCCGAGCAGGAGCTCAGTGAGCCGGAGGAGCCCGCACCGCCAGCTGAGGAGCTCAGCGAGCCGGAGGAGCTCAGCATGCCCGAGCAGGAGCTCAGCGAGCCGGAGGAGCCCGCATCGCCAGCTGTGGAGCTCAGCATGCCCGAGCAGGAGCTCAGCGAGCCGGAGGAGCCCGCACCGCCAGCTGAGGAGCTCAGCGAGCCGGAGGAGCTCGGCATGCCCGAGCAGGAGCTCAGTGAGCCGGAGGAGCCCGCATCGCCAGCTGTGGAGCTCAGCATGCCCGAGCAGGAGCTCAGCGAGCCGGAGGAGCCCGCACCGCCAGCTGAGGAGCTCAGCGAGCCGGAGGAGCTCGGCATGCCCGAGCAGGAGCTCAGTGAGCCGGAGGAGCCCGCATCGCCAGCTGTGGAGCTCAGCATGCCCGAGCAGGAGCTCAGCGAGCCGGAGGAGCCCGCACCGCCAGCTGTGGAGCTCAGCATGCCCGAGCAGGAGCTCGGCGAGCCGGAGGAGCCCGCTCTGCCAGCCGAGGAGCTCAGCGAGCCGGAGGAGGAGCTCTCGCTGCCGGCCGAGGAGGAGCTCTCGCTGCCGGCCGAGGAGGTCAGCGGACCGGAGGGACCTCCACGTCTAGCGCGGCCTCCTCGCCGTCCACGTCCGGTGCGTCCACGTCAGCGATCGGCGCGTCATGGACCTGTTGCCACGCCTCGCTGTTGCTCACCGGAGCAGCGACGTTGCCATCGGACCCGTGGCAGGCCGCCGGAGGAGCAGCGCCGCCGCCACCGGACCCGTGGCAGGCCACCAGAACCGTTCTGCCGCCACCGGACCCGTGGCAGGCCACCAGAACCGTTCTGCCGCCACCGGACCCGTGGCTGGCCGCCGGAGGAGCAGCGCCGCCGCCACCGGACCCGTGGCAGGCCCCCTGAACTGTTTTGCTGCTGCCGCCGGACCCGGGGCCGTCCGCCGGAGCTGCTACGTCGCCGCCGTTGGGCTCGAGGTAGGCCCCCTGAACTCTCTTGTTGTGTTGATGGGCCGCCTGTGACTGTTTGTGGCGTCTTTTCGTTTTCTTTTTGCACCGCTGCGGGATGCGCGGTCTGACTCTGAGACTGTGGACTGGGTCGGTTTGTTGTTTTGTTGTTTTTGCTTGTTTTGGTTCTGGCCCTCCGTCCTGGTTCCCCCAGCCGCCCGCCCTGGGTTGGTTGTGCTGTTTTTTGTTTTGGTTTTGGGGTCGTCGGGAGCCGACCCTTAGAGGGGGGGTACTGTCAGGGTCCTGGGTCTGAGCAACCCAGGATCCCTGAGCAGTTATGAATTATATGATTATTATTATATGTATTTTGGTGTTGCTGCTGCTCTTCTCCATGCTTGTAGATGTGAGTGTGTGTGTGTGTGTGTGTGTGTCTCTGCGGGTATGCTTGGAGGATGGAGCTCAGCCACCTGCAGGCCTGAGGGGTGTGGCCCTGCGGAAGGACTGGCCACACCCGAAGTCACACACCTGCTGCTGATCAGGCCTCGTCGGGGGAGCTACTTAGGAGAGAGTTGGAGCTCCCACCGACGTGGGATCATTTCCTTGAGACTCCACGTTAGTCGTCCCATTGAATTGAGTTAATGTGTGTAAGTGTATGCCCGCGGTTATTTGTGTCCTGACGGCTGCGTCTATTGTTTCCCGCAGGAGGAGCGTGGAAGGCACGAAGAGCAGCGAGCACCGGGGGGTGCTGACACGGGAGCGGAGAGCACAGAGACACGAACTATTCACGCAGAGACACGACACGGGAGTCTGGGAGAACACGGGGATTTATTGTTGTTTTTGTTCCACTCTGTAAATAAACACACTGTTTATACATAGAGCACCGCGCCTGGGTCCTCCTTTCCCCACACCTTCCACGGTGTGCCATGCCGCACCGTGACACTGAGAGAATCTTAACAAGGTTATTCTAAAATAAGATTATCACTGCTCCAGTGGTTCCATTATCATTGCATCCTCTGTGTGTCCTTCCTTACCTCGGGATGAACTTCAGTTGGGCACTAAAGCTTGATTGAGCCTGGATGAAGCCGGTCTTTGGTAGGATCTCCATGTGCTTTCTCATGTCCTTACATACCTCAAAGGTCAGTTTCAAAGCTGTGCTGGCTCTGCCATGCAAAAAATATACATATAAATACATAATCCATGATATATAAAACACAGGCAACAATATACAAGAATACTTTATTTTACTGACATAAAGGTAAAGATGGCAGTTCCACATTATCTGAAGCGGATCTCAGATGTTAAATACTCAGAATGGACAATTAACTGTCTGAGCGTCCACATAAGAAGCAGGGGCTGTTGTGGAGGACCACATTAAAAAGCTTATAATGAGGTAAAATTAATAATGAGCAGAAGTGAGTTGAGCTTATTGGTTCAGTCCTCCCCAACACTCCCTGTTTCTCATTAACTTTCTCAAGTTAATTGTTAAATGAAGGGTAGCTTACTTATTGTATGGCAAAGAAATGTACATATATTTTACATTTCGCCCTAAAACTTCTTCTGTTTGAGGTTAATTGAGTTTTTAGTTAAAAGCTAGATTCTTTTTGTTTTCACACTGTCACCAAGTGGTTGCTCAAAGGGGAATTGTTGGGTTTCTCTCTAAAAAATGGAGTGAATTGCACTGAGATATCCTGTATGATTTGGTGTCAGATGAACTAAAACTGAAGTTAAAGACTAGGCTGGGCTGATCATAGTAAGGAATCCAGATTGTATTGTATAGTCTGTTAATGTAAAGTTTGTCAGGTAATTTTATAACTTCTAGTTTTTGGATTCCTCAGACAAACATGCCTCCAAATGAGTCCCTTTTTTTAGCTCTTTCAAGTGTAATAACCAAAAGTATGATGAAACCCTGTTTAAACCTGCTATCCTTCGAGGACTCAGCAGGTACTGAAAGAATTTGGTCTCAGTGACACCCACAGAAAATGTCTTTTATGGAGAAATCTACCCCAAATCAGTATAATTTAAGTGACCTAATTTCCACAAGCTTCAACAGATGGTTGTGCCCGTGGCTGCAAGCCTCAGTTATAGCTGAGGCTTGTGATATAAATGGCTCGTCACCTTGGGAATTTCTCCAACACATCCAATACAGCCCACACCTTCAAAAAACAATGACAGTACAGACAAGCTGAAAACACAGTTTGCTGGAGGTGACACGTGTATACATAATATTTTGTTGTGCTTGCTTTCATCTTCAAAAGACACAAAGGTGAGCCTTTAGCGAGCTGTGGCCAAATAGACTGAGGGACCCGTCATTATTTGATTCTCCTCTCAAAAGAACTGGCCCACTTTGAACAGGGAGGTCAGCCAGATGGTTGTTTCCCCGAGGCAAGGACTCACAGGGACACTTGGGGGATATTAAGTTGCTATCTTTATGCCAGCTAAATGACAGCCTTCAAATTGCTGGCAGAGGCATAATCATGGCTACATAACAATTTAGGGTAATTAGGGATTTTAATTAACATGGGCATTTAACTCAACCTGTCTTGATTTTACTGGCAGGCAGTGACCAGTTTATTTTTGAAGCAATGCTTAGTGGAAATCCACAGAAGTATTAATACTGTGTAATGCAGTGATATTTTAGGCAAAAAAGAAGTAAAGGTTTGCATGTTATTGCATAACAGCAACTTTAAGATGCACATGATCAATTTTAAATATGTACAACAGTTTGAAGAAGTGAAGGAAGGTCCATAACAAAACGGCATTCCCATTTTGCGTGAAAGAACTTGACGCACAGACCTAACCTCCACACTATCAAACAACATCACCAGAGTGAAGACAAAGTGAAAATAGTGTTGAATATATGACTATAGATATGATATTTCCTCTGGGTTTGGTTTAGTTTATGCAGGTGGTCTCATGCATGTGCTGTGGGTTTAACAATAATGCATTCTTTATAACAAGTTAAATAAAAATCACTGGAACTACTTGCAGTTGGATGCCTGCCTGGGCTAGTTTTAGGCAGTTACTATATAAATTAATCTAGCTAGTAACTTTTTTCATGTTCTTTCACTATATTTAACATCAGTTTCTACTCTTCAGTGCCAAAAACTTTAAGCAAATGCTAGGTTAGGCGAATGGACAAAAGAGCTCATGTCTCTTATCAAGAATAATGCAGCAAAGAGAGGCAACATAAAAACACAACCTTTTACTGCCTTAGTGATTCACAGAAGCTCCAGCAGGCTATGAAACGTCTGTAAAAAACTCCCACTGTGACCCTTTGGGGGCTCCGTAAAAATAGTCCTAAAAAGTTTAACTTTCTTTTATTAGAGCCACATAATAATGCTACTCATTACAATCATCAAGGTTTAGTGGGAATGATATCAGGTCATGTTGCAGAGAGGTTACTCATGCTGAGTCTACATAGAGTGCTGAATAACCAAGTGCCTGGACTCCGAGTGCCCACGGCTGCAGCAGTGGCTCTGCCTTTTCTTAAAAGAGACAGGTGGCTGTGCTTGCATACTCCACATGTACTCCAAAGCCCCATGGGAGACCAAGCCTTCATGGCAAGCGCTCTAGGCAACTGTCCCCATAATGCAGCACTGTCTCCTTTTATCCCACATAATATATATAAATAAAACTAACCTGCCAGAAGAACTGTTTTCTTTATAAGTATTTACTGTATGTTGCTATTTTCACATAAAAAGTAAAGAAAAAAGGTTAACTTGATCTCATTCCTCAGGCCAAACTAAACAGGTCTCAGACTGAGACTAAGATAAGGTACAGTTGGCGCATTAGAAATATAGAAAAGGGAGAAAAATCAAGGACAGAAGGCTTTGTGAAATAAAGAAGCAGGGTGGTTGTGTTTTTGTGGCTGGGTTTGGGCAGGAGCGCTCAACTCCCCATCTGGTGCCAGCAAAGGAGTATTTGAAAGTCGGGGCTGAGTGTTTGAAATATTAAAAAAGAAAACACCCTGCCAACTGTGTTCAGAGTATTCCAATCACCGGCTCACAAGCCAAAGTCAAACACTGCACATTTTAAAGCTTCCTAAAAAAATACTTTCAATTAGTAGGAGTGATATTCCAATCACTGGCTCACAGACAAGATGGACATATTCAATTATGCTTTGTGCTTTTCTCTTAAAAAATCTGTCACAAACTTGGGAGGACTTGTGGGATATCTACTAACTACTTAAAGAAAAAAAAAGTGACAAATTCCATGATGAAAGCAGCAGCTCTCCTATTGTTTTCCCCCCAAAAGCCTGCCAAGCTATTTTGTGTTCAAATTATTGTCTTGGAGGCAGAGTGACATATTGCACGGTTTGCTGGTGCAAGCATTAGCATTTTTTTTTTAACTTTAAAAGCTGCACTTCACACTGACACTGTCATCGTCATGTTGTCACATGTGCTGGTGTGCCAGCGGACCAGATGGCATTTGTCACAAATCCCCTACCCCCACACATGCACTACTTCCCCCACATGATGTGACACAATGACTGGCTAGGTGATGGACCTCACTGCTGCAAATGCTACTGCCCCTGGTGTATTCCTAACCTCATGTGCTCATCATAATGCATCACATCCATAATCAAAGAGGATTTACTTCTGTTCTGTGCTACAGTATCGGTCAAAGAGGACTGTGGCGATGCCATGCTTTGTTTAGGAACATTTATCCGTTAATTCATCTCTATTATATTTCATCCACGCGTTGAATTGTTAAATGTCTCAAAGCGCTACTTGGCTGTAAGCGTAGTTAGGCGGAGAGTTTGATGTTGGACTGAAAAGTAAGCGGGCCCTGTCAATTTTAAGGGATTTCCTTGAGCCGTTTTGCTGTGAAAATGTCTGTTTTGGCAGAGACTGAGTATATGAGGGAGTTTTAGTAGTGCATTCAGCAGATAAGCCAGCATGCTACATCAGCAGTCCACGCCACTTTCCAAACTCTATTTCAAGGATGTTTCTGAGCATAGCAACAAATAAAATGGGAATATGACATGCACCACTCATTTCTAGGTTGAGGGTTTCGTATATCTTGTTAAAAATATAAACTTTAAGATGCATTTCATTCCTTCAGTTAAAATAATATTCTAACAATATAGGCAACAGTTAAGAGACTTATATGGGCTGGGTGGATGAAAGGGCTATTTAGTAAAAATCATTACCCTGCTGGCCTCACTCTTGTATGTATTTTGTAAAACACTGAGGGGACAACCACTTTTTAGGATTTGGTGTTCATGAATTTACTGAAGTTATGTTGTTTTTGTAAACCCGGGCAGTGTACTTCTTTTTGCATGACTTGTTTCCTAGAAACACATGTCTACTGGCTGTGCATTAGGCAATTTTCACAGTAATACGCTGCAGTACAGAGAAAAGCATTGGTTCACATCACACTGACTTTGCACAGCTCTTACAAAGACAGCTATGTGCTTATATAGTGCATCCACTGACTTTCAAAAAGATAAATTCCACGTGCTTTTTTTTTTAATCAGTCTGGGCATATATTTGAAAAACGTCTAAAGAAAGAAACACAGATCTTTCCCTCTATGTATTAAATGCCACCATAATGTTAAACAAGCCTTAAGCAGTATTCTTGCATCACATACTGGAACAGAGCATAATCTGTTTCTCTGCCATATGCTGTCATGGCTATCTATATAGTCTTTCTACCAAATTAGACATTTTATTGTGATGAAGACGCTTTAACAGGCCACCTGTTGCATAATGTTGCATTGGTTAAATGTCTACAAAAGTGGCTATTATAATAACACTCTTAACTGACATGCATATAAACATGGTACTAAATTGTTTCATATTGCACTTTACCCAGAGACAGGTACCTTATATTGTCATATTACTATTGTATGTCTAAATCTGTCATATTATTGTTATACACTGTTCACACAGTGTTTAGGCTTTAGTCTCATGTAATTAAAATGACTTAAACTAGTATTACACACACACACACACACACACACACACACACACACACACACACCAGCCTTTTATGACTGAAGGGTAAAAGCCATTGTTTATCCCACGCTGAGGTCAGCTTCACAACTCTTACACTTAACTTTTCTTGAGACTCTAGTTGTCATTGGTCATGCAGAATAGCATGCCTTGTTAGCAATACAACACATAACGCTGATGATTATTACAAAGATATGGATACAAGTAGAGCTGGGCGATAGAACGATAACGATATGTATCGCGATATAACTTTTTCTCGATAGAAAAATTAAACTATCGCGATAGAGGGTTAGACCCCCTAACCCTCGCGATAACCCTAACCCTAAGAGCAGCCAATCCAAATTACGTACCGCAGAGCCGAACCAATCACAGCCGCAGCGTCACGTCACGTGACTTGTTACGTACAGCACAAGTGCCAAGCTGCACATGTGTATTTGTTTGGGAAGCAGCCAGCCACCATACCGCCCGGGTAATGGAGGAAATGAGTGTGCCGACTAGAAAAATCAACCGAGCGTGACCGAAGGTTACCGAAGAGAAAACAGATGATGGTTCCAATGCCGGAGAGATTGTCGAACGGAAGAGCCATAGAAGTTCCGTAGTGTGAAGGTATTTCGGCTATTTCAAGTCTGACAAAAAACAGAGTAGCGTGCACTGTAAATTGTGCCGAAAGCAAGTCTGGAAATACAATAAACTGGTGCATGCGCTACGTCCACACGTACCCGGGTATTTTTGAAAACGCAGATTTTTCTATGCGTTTGCACCTTTCGTCCACACGTAAACGGCGTTTTTGGTCACTGAAAACGAAGATTTTTGAAAACTCCGTTTTTGCATTTACGTGTGGACTAGAAAAACGGAGAAAACGCAGCGTCAAAGGTGTGCGCATTTTTTGACGTCACACTGTGCGCCACGTTATTGTTTCGGTGAAATGAATTTCTACAATACTGTTACTGTTAATTCTACTCTCTGCAGTGTTTAAATACACACAGTTACTGTCCCTCCACACATACGACTCAGTTCTGCTTCTATGCCCCAGCTTTGTTTACTTTTTCCCACCGAGGCTTCTAGACTTCTGATTGGCCAACATTTCTGCACGGTTAGGAATCTAGCTCCACCTGCTGCTTTGGCATGTTCATAGCAGCGTTTTCCTTCATTTCTCCCTTTATGTGTGGACGGGATTATTTTTTAAAACGAAAACGGAAAATCTCCGTTTTCAAAAATACCCGTGTACGTGTGGACGTAGCCTCAGTCTCTGACTGGAAGCGCTAATTCGTCATTCGGCTTTTGTCAGACTAAAATAACTGTTAAAACTGTTTGAAAAGCTCAGCTATACAACAAGGAGAGATTGAGAATTTCCTTTTAGTTCTCAGTTTATTTGATATTGACAAAAGTTAGTCAATTTTGTCTGTTCTTCTGTAAAACAAACTAAGATTTATTTTTAGAATTAATATTTTGTTTCTAAGTGGAATTGACAATTTAGTCTGTTTCGTTTGTTCTATTTTGAAACTTAAACGCTTTAGCGGCTGCCTTTTGTGTAGTTTGCAATATTTGCCTTTATTTATCTGAAAAAGTCTCATGTTCCTTAAGTACATCTACCCTGTTGAACTTATTATGGGAAATAAATATTTAAATAAAAACAAGCTGCTGATTATTTCACATTTTACTTGTGAGCAACGGCACATTTAAATCTTACAAATATAGTTATTTGGCTTATATCGTGATAGATATCGTTATCGCCTAAAATGAAAAAAACATATCGTGATATGAAAAAATCTTATATCGCCCAGCTCTAGATACAAGGGTGCTTTAGTTTTCTATAAACATTAAATGTCTCAGATACAAAACTATTTGAGATGTCCTGTACTTAACTGAACATTATTATCCTTTAAAAAAATGTATTCAGTTATGAAACTACTCTATAACATTTCCTTGTTAATTCTTACAAACTCTAAAGAGAGTGGGGAAAGTTGTAGCTAAGTTATTTTTTTTGCAAACAAAAAACAAAAAATGTGTTGTTTTTTTTGTGCTTTTTTTTTAAATACACGTAGAACTAAGATATAATGTAAATCTAATGAATTCTGAATTGGTCACTGTTTTAACTTCAGATGCAAATCACCTTGGAAACTAGTGATAACGAATGGTTTTATACATTTTGTTCCAATACTTAGCATTAAAGACCACTACATTGTGTAAGCATTCAACAAATTGTAATAAACTGTCACTTGTGCATAAGAGGTTGATGTGTAGACCTTCTGAATCAAAGTAATGAGCTCCTTCTAAATGTGAAACAGCTGGACATCAGCTTGACCAGATGAGAAGGTTTACAACCATCTCAGGCTCTGGGACTTACCTGCTTTGGACAATGATGGTGTCTTGATAAAGGCGGTCAAACATGCAGATCTTTAGGTCAATGTTGGGCTGAAGTACCCATACAGGCATGCTGACTGCCACACCTCTCACATGGATGGGTATCTGTTTGAATGAGTCCTCAGTCACATGCACTAAACATATCATTTGATTCATTTACTCTATGGCTTTGTAAACTATAAATGTGTCTGCTTCCTAAGTAATTCACAAGACTAAAAAACAAGCTGTTTCTTACTGGTTTGCTGGTTTTATCAGAGAATTTAAAGGAGAAGTCCAGTCTGGTCTCTCCTGGAATGGTTGGAGTGAAAATAATTTCCAGTTTGACACTTTCAAATGACCCGATCTCTCCCCCGCGTACCTGAACATGGACAGACATACTGTTGATACGGCACTTCTCTTACATTAAATGTGTAGTTACACATCTTTATACTGACAAAAGTTTAGTTTTACCTGATGACACAAAGGTATTCCTATACATGAAGGAGAAAGTGAAAGCTGTGGTGCAGTTATGTAACATTAAAAGGTATGCAGGCATACACTCGTGTACATACAGTGAAGGCAAACTGTCAAGGTGGTGAGAGCGTAATAAACGAAAATGAGTAATAAACCAATGATGCAGCAAGTGCCTCAGTACTGTGGCATCATGATAGTTTGATGGATAATCTGCCATTTAAGACACCAGCCTTCAACCACACAATGTGAAAATATCAGTCAAAATGACAACGATCGAGCCGAGGGCATGCAGGCGCACGCAACACACACAGTCGCAATAATAGCAGAGGGAGAGGTGATGCACCATTAGCCCCCCACCAGAGAGACGTAATGAACCCTGAAAAGTCTAGAATTTCACATGGGCCACAAGGCACACACAGCATCATTGCTAAAAACAAAACAGAGAAGCAGAGTCTTTCAACGACACACAATAGTGACAAAATGTCGACTTTCCACTCAAAATTTTTCAGAATCTGGGCAGATTTCTGGCACCTCAGCTATAAAAATGCAGTCCCTTTATGATTTGACAAGAAGAAGATTCATGCTCCAAAGAAGATGGACCATTTTTGACTGACTCACAGCCCTCACCCTTGACTCAATACTTTAATTTAATTCAGCCTGTCGCTATTAGAACCGACATGCTGACTTTCTTCCTACAAGACTATCCTCAAGTCTTGTTCTATCTTCCTAAGAGCAGTCAAATATACAATATGTTATTTACTGAATCTCAAAAAACAACATATTGAAAAACTACCAGTATATCATAGTCATGAGGGTTTTTTCTATGAAACCACAGAAACACCAAAGCTAGATTACATAACAGTACTACTACTAGCAACAATTGTATACCAGACTATAAATATTAATGTATAGCTGTAACTAGCCCAGGCAAAATGTGTTTCAGCACAAAAGACCGGGCTTCTTGCGACCTCGTAATGAGCTTTTGGGGTATGACTTTGCAAAACTCTGTATAGTTACCTTACTTAACAGAAGTCTATGCATTTTCCAGTCTATGCTATTTCTGGATATTTAATAGATAAAAGAATACTTTAGAACAGCGGTCCCCAATCCCAGTCCATGAGGGCCGGTGTCCTTTTTGAAGTAGGACTGAAAACTTACATCTCTTAGTTTTATGTCACTGGAGTCTGAGGGGGTCTGGTCTGTCTGAGTGTCCAAATCAGATGAAAGACAAGCTCCAGGAACAGTTTTCACACCCTCTGACACTGCCATACACACAGATAAAAGTCACAAATGCAAGTCATCTCAAAGTTTTATTGTTGAGCAGTTACTCTAAGTGGGCACCTTGTACGGACTAACACTAAAACAATAATGGTGAACCTGTAATTGGTTGATGGAAGAGCAGAGTAATAAGTGATAAGTAAGAAGAAGTAATACTTGGCCTCATTGTAGCAGTATTTTTAGTGTACGCTGGAGGAAAATTAGAAATATCATTTAAATCCAGACAAATAGGCCCTCTGACAAATAACACTGTTTTTCCTCTTGGACACGTGTGGAACATTTTTATGCCAATCTGCAATCTGACCTTTATTTACTAATCTGTGACACAGAAAACATATTGGACAAAATGTACTACAGTCAGCTTCAGAAAGGAACATCAACAGCCTCAAAATTGGTCCAACATCCAAGAGCCTTTCTTGACAATAGAGATAAAATAAAGAAACAGAGTCGGAGCCACTTCAACACAGAATTTCCAAAGCCAGCAGAGCAGAGGCAAAAGACTGAGCAGCTTATCAAAGCATCAGCAGCAGGAAGTGCTGAGTGCAGTGATGTAGACTTCAGATCCGCGAGAACACGAAAGAGAAGATGCCTTGTTGCCACCAGCTGTAAGAGCAAGGTGAACCCTCCGCTTTGTGTGTGTGTGTTCTTTTATTTTCGTTCTTACAAGGACTCAATGTCCTAACAGGAATAGAGAGACAGAGGAAAAAAGAAATCATCTACCACGAGGAGATGTTGTCAGTCCTCATTTTCCTTCCAGAGACTGTTTCAGGGTAACACTGTCTCTCTGTCTCCCACATATTATAATCACTCACCAAGGTGGTGCTGTGTTTGCACAGCATGCTAATGACAGAATACAATATACTGATTTAACCTTGTTCACCATCTTAGTTTAGCGCGTTAGCATGCTAATACCTGGCGAAAACAGTACTAAATACAAATTAGCCTAACTCTGTGGCTAATAATCAGAGTCAGAATACTTTGCATGTAAGGACATAATAATAATAATAATAAGATCATAAACAAATGCATTAGACAAAAAAAATGAGCTGATTATAACACTAGGGGAAGTTTTATCACCAAAAAGCAGGACTAGAGCACAAATTAACCAAATTAACTAAAATCATTACAGTCTCTCCAGTCAACATTGGGGCACTTTTTACTCAAAGAATCAAAAACTGCTATTCTGGTATTTTAGCATGTCCTGTGCTTATCATGAGTAAAACACACTGACAATCATTTGGGAAAAGAAAGACAGAGTGCCCAGTTTTGAATTCATGCTATTATGTATTGTAGTTTAGATTTCAGTTTTTCTAGTTCAGGACACAAACTGTGATGGATAATCATGTCATGTGTGTGTCCATATTTTACCTGATTGTTCTTGCTGTTCTCCTGCAGAGAGCTCCCGACTCTGTAGCTTTGATTGGACATCTTCAGCATCAATGGATTCAGGGCTGTTCTGGTTGTTAGTTGCTGTGTTTTGACTGGATGCCTTATTCAGATAAACAAACAGGCAAATATATTCATTTATTTTTACCCATAATATCTGGTATGGGCATCCTGAGACAGAAGTTTTGGAATTCTCTCATGTGAAAATAATGAATGCCAATTTTTTTCAGTGGTTTCAAAATCTTTTGCTTGTTCAATCTACAGACAAAATAGCAGTATAATGTATATGGAAAAAAAGCAGGAACAATTGACTTTTTTATTAGCTATATTGGAGTTTCTCCTTTAATGTATCCAAGAAACATTAGCTCTTACAGTCCACATAAACAGCTGACCTCATATGTGTTGGTAGAGACCTGTGGTGGCATCTGGACGTAGCTCGTTTCTGGACTGAGACATGTGGAGCTGTCCAGGCTGAAATGCGTGGCCAATGCACCCTTGTTGGTCAGTGTGATGGTCCGTGAAATAGTCTGGCCCACAACGTGCGAACCAAAGTCAATAAACTGGCTGTCAACCTTCAGCTAGAGAAAGAGTATAGTCACATCCTGTAATTAGCAATGTCAGTGAACAGCTGCCAGGCAAAGTACATAGTTTTACATACATTAATTCACAGAAAGCTGATTAAATAAGACAGTGAGCAAAAATAAAAAGGCAGTCAGTGTTTTTTTCTGTGGTGTGACCATGCAGTGTGATTGGTTTAGCCACAAATTCATTTCCCTAAATAATTATTAGAGCTAAATTTATAAGGGTAAAAAGCTACAGCAAGACTGGACAAGAAATTCACATCACAAAATACACACAAGACGCAAGCTTATGAAATCAGAATTAGCAGTTATCTGTAATTACCAAAAACTTTGGCTATAGCTCACTACTCACAATACATTTCTTTACAGTGCATCTGATGGGCACAAAGAAGGGACCCAGAGCTGATGCAAACTGGAGCTCTCCTTCCAAGTCCTCGTTGATCTGCAGAGATTAGATAATGATTTTGTGGTAAGCAAAAACAAAGGCTTCATGTTTGATCAAGCGGCAGAAAATTTGATGCTAAAACAAAGAGTGGGGCAGTGGAGGAGTTGTATGAGTTGTTTGCTGCAAAGGATGTGGAACCAAATCTTAAATAAGATGACTCATCTTGAAGGAAGAACACAACATTTTAAGAAAGACACTTACAGAGAACACTTTTGCAGGAAAGATGATAGGATAATTAACAACCTCACGCCATTACGTGTATGGCAAATCGGGAAGAAGCTACTTTGGCCAGCAAAAAATATCCACCTGCTGTAAAAGACTCATTATTTAGCATGTTGTGTTTAAGTTATTCCATGTGATAAAACAGGGAAGATACCACACAATTAATCTTCAGAGAAATACTTAATTTCATCCCTATTATTGAGTATTTGTACAGTAAGTATGATTTCAAAAGTTAAAAACAAACAACAGGTGATAACCACTGAAATAGTTTTTGATGAAAATAAAGATTAAAGAAAAAAATAAGTATAGATGTTTATAGGCAGTGGTGATGCTACAAACCATTGGCTGGAAAATAGCCTGCATGTCAAATGACATCCCGGTGGATAACAAAGTAGGAGGCTGGAAGCTGAAACACAAATGCCAGAAAGTTGAAGATTATTTTCATTTCTTGATCACAGCTTAAAAAGTGAGTCACATTACAACATGATATTGGATATTACTGTTTAATGCAAAGCTCTGGTAGAGGTATAAAGAAGTGTATGATTAGCAACAAAATTTAAAGTATAACAGCATTTGCCTTGAAGGTAAAAACCCTACAATGATACAGAGGATACCCCAACAATCAAATGACTCCCTTTGAGCAAGGACTTGGCAACAGTGAGAGAGAAAAACTCCCTTTTAACAGGAAGAAACCTCCAGCAGAACAAGGCTCAGGTAGGGGCAGCCATCTGTTGTGACTGGCTGAGTATGACAGCAATAATATAGTACAGCAAATTTGCTGTTTTCAACAAACAATTAGCAGCTCTAAATAAAATACTAAACTATAATGAATAAGCTAATGTCAAAAGTAAACCTGATGCTCACTTGACAAGCCAAAGAAAACAAAGTGAAACAAAAATCTACTATTCTATATGAAAGCCATGTAAAGTGGAATCCATAGTTAGACAAAATATAGCAGTTAATCCTTATTATATTGCAGGGGAAATCATACAAGTAAGTAAAAATTCTATTTCCAAATAAGAAAACAAACATGAGGACTGTGAGCTATTTCAAACCAACATGTGTATCTCACAGCACATGTTCGCACAAACCCTAATGCTGCCCCGAGGAGCTTGATAACTTGCTGCCCTTTGAGAGACACGAGAAGAGGCCCGATCAATATAAATATAGCAGGCAGGCGGCCAGGGAAGCAAGGCGAATTCTCAAAATTCAATAAATAAACAAGAAGTTGGAACCGCGCAACTATGAGCATAATTAGGAGTCAGCTACAGTTACAGAATATATACCAGATCCTAAACGAACTGTTGTTGGGCTTGAAAAATACTATGATCCTGTTGCTGTGATAGTAAACTTTAATCTACATTTAAAGACGTAGCTGGATTTTTGTTTGTAGATGAGAGCACCTTGGTGCCAAGTTAACGTCTTTGTCTGAAAAGAGAAGAGCTGAGTCTCTGAAGAGATTCATACAAGTTTTTCTCGCTCTGCCTCACATCCATTTTTTTAAGCTCTGTTAAAAAGCAGAATGAACATTACAGCTTTCTTTCTGTTGACACGAGGAATACAGACCCAAAACAATAAGAAAAGAATATGGAAATAAGCTTATGTTGAGCTTCTAGTTTTTATAGCAAGTTTCATGTGCCGTTACTGTTTTGTTTTTGTAGAATATGTTCATGTTGTTTTGGTTGTTGCATTGCTTCGTGAATAAGAAACATAAGCATTCAAGCCCTTCAGCTTCTATTTGATGAACTAAAAAGAGAACATCTGTGTTTTTGTTTGTAGGATTGACTGTCTCACACGCACACACGTCAAAAATACTACACACAAAAAAACACAGTTAAACGGCAAACAACCTATAACCACAGTATAATAATGTGCACTATCATCAACTCCAGTGAGCAAAGGGACATTCAGTTTAGCTTAAGGCAGTTGTTTGAAGTTGTTGGTCCAGTTGCCAGGTAAAAAACTTGGAGCAGCCTGGCTGAAGCTGCCATCCAGCTCACCACTGTGATCTGGAAATCTATGAAAGAACTCCACCTGAGTAAATCTGGTAGTAAATGTCACATTGCACATTCATCTTTTTTTCCCTGGTCAGATTTCCTACTTTATTGGTGCTATTCTTCCTAGCTTCAAGACAGCTGGTATGAAGGGATATGAAGGAAAATAGAACAGTTCACTTGGGATTAAATTCTGAATGAGGCAGTCTTTGAAAAAGCCTGCTACAGCCCTATATAAATCGCTTCAAATGAGGCCATACTGTACAGTTTTTATCCTTTAATGTCTACTGAAGAGGACTGAGGTGGTGAAGCTTTGTTATACAGTAGTACTGACTATACTCTCGGTTAAATTATACATTCTTGTCCTCATTGGCTTCTACTATAGTAAATCAATAAGGAGTCTCTGTCCATAATTCAGTTCAGCATAGCTAAAACACCCTCATAGTCACACTCAACCACTTCTGAAAGCAATTTACTGAGAAGCATGAAAACTCTGTCTCATGTGTGTCAATAGTACTTGAATAATCTTTCTCTCGTGCTAATTGTTCTGAAGTGAGATCTGGTTCTCTTTATATCAGGTGGCTACAAAGTACAATAATGCACAAATCTTTTCACAGTTTTAGACAACATATAAAAGCTGCAACTTTTTAAGGCTGACTAAATCTTTAGGCAGGTTATACTTTTTTAATCTATCAAAAACCAAAGTGAAGCTGCTTGAAAAGACACTCAGGCAGATGGCTGAAATAAATATGGGCCTGTCACAGAACTTAAGTCTAACTGCAGCGCTGACTGGTGCTCATATTTGGATGTTTTTAAATGGACAGACACAGACAGACTACCAAGAGGGCGATTAATAAAACAACAGACTCAGTTAAGTGCAGTGTGGTTTTCTCATGTCAGTCACTGAAATGAACTTTGACAGTTTTCAGGCAGTTGAGAAGACGAAACTAACTTTGTCAACTTGATGGTTTCAATTGGATACAAGCATAATACATAAGGCTGTCTAAGGATCTTCAATTATACAGTGTGAAAAAATCTTTTACAGAAATCAAACGGGTGATAGAGCCCTTTAGAAGAGCAGGTGAAACTCGAAGTTTGAGTTTAAATATAAGAAAGACTCCACGTTAATGTTCGACTGACACTGACGGCATTCTATAAACGTTGTTCTGGCATACAAACGTTTAAGCGTCCTTGGAAGATAAAACCTACTGACTTTTGTGACTTTTCACACCCATTGTCACCATACATTTGGCATTCATGGGTGACAGTGGGTGTAGGACTAGTTTTTGCTTCCGAGTCTGGATAAACTGTCCCCAGAACCATTGGATGATTTTCCATTAAGTCCACAGACATTTTTTGTCACAGCAGGATGTCTCTAATGAGTTGGCTCTCCGATTCAGTAACTTTTCCAGTGCCATCCCCAGGCCACAATTAAATACTATGACCAAAAAAAACCTTAACTTCTGCAAATTAGACATTTCTACTACTTGCTTGCTTACCATCAGCAGGTTAGTTTAGACCTTATTAGTATTTGCTCAAAGATAAGTACTGCTGACTATGCACAGGTCTTAGAACCGCAGCTGCTCCTATACATGCATATACTGTGTGTGTAAAAGACAGAAAACTAGGCTAAAGTAAAAATATGCTTTCGGTAGCCTGCGTTGACAGCAGGACTGATTAATTACTTGTTAACAGGATTCTATGTTAGTCTTGCTGTGTTGTGTCTCAGGCTGCAGCCTGTTAGCGAGTGTTACCCATATGGAAAAGATATATATAAATCTTATAAAGTTTGTATCTGTCTTGTGTGAAACTTGTATGAAAAGCATACAAGAGTGAAAACAGATATAAGATCCCTTGAAAAATTATATAAATGAAATTCTTATGTTTTGGATACTTACTAAAACAATATATGAAAGTAATGAGAAAGTGGCCACTTTCATGAGAAAATCATATAAGCCTTACATGATTCACTATATGAAGTAGGCCACATCTTATGCAAGTCTTTTATAAGTTTCTTTTCCATATGGGTAATGTCAGTCATATGCGTTATGTTGAGAGCTACTGTTAAATGCAAATATAGTAACAAAAAACAAATGAAATCAAACCGAAGCCACAAAGGACCATATTTTATAGAAACAAAATGCAAGAGAATAACACTGAATACACCAAAGAGAACATATCACATCTATTAAGTAAAGTTCATTTATTAAGGTCTTTTCTCAGACAGCCAGGATTTTTTTTTCTTGGATCATCTTTTTTTTGTTTCTTAGAAAATGTGAATAAAATTTAAGCCTGGATGGACCAGGACTGCGCTGAATTTGATCTTACTGCGGTAGGATCCTATTTTTCCTGTGTAATAACTTTCCCTCTCACTCTGAATCTGATTGTATGCTGCTGTATGATAATAGGCACAAGAGAAAAATTAAGGCTAATGTTTCAATGCATGGGAAAGCCCAATTTGGCTCATCTGGACTTTCTCATATTTTGGGGTTTTTTTTTGGTTTTTCCACAGAAGATAGAAGACAAAGATGCACATGTGCCTCCTAAACAGCATGAAAGCAAACTTTGCTTCAGAAAAAAGGAGAGAACAAGACAACAAGCAAACAAGACAAAAGCATAATATACAGTTAAACAACAGTACAGTTAAATCCATTACAATGCAGTGTAAATGAGACTTCAGGTTTTTAAAAACAGTTTGAGTCTAAATTGGGGAAAAAAAAAAGGTCAAATGACATATAAAGCAGTACTTTTTGATCTGGTTATTAATTAGCAGTGCAAGTGATAATGTTGTCTCTGTATTTATGGCAGTTCTTGATTTAAATAGACCAAATTTCAGTTTAGGTTTGATATGGTTTTCAGTGTTTTCATCAGATTGGGTTTATCAGGATTGAGGAAATCTCGACATTAAATGTAATTGCAGTTGGGCTTAAAGGGTCCTCTTTTACTTTGTCACCACTGTGAATAGTTTTGTCAGTAACAAACTTCCAAACGACTGAACCAAATGAAACAAACCGTACGTGTGATCACACCCTCAGTATCTGCCGAGTACCACCATTTCTACGACAGTCCACGGCTTTCTCTCACAACTGATCTCAGGAACATACACGCCACAGAGGGGTGTCTTCCTCTAAGCCAGTCATTTGCAGTAACATGCTAGGATGTGGCACTAACTGCAAAAACACAACTTCTATGCACTGGCTTTTCACCAAATGTGGCAAGCCCAGGCTGTTGTGGTTTTTGCACCAGTAGTGAAAAGATACAGCAGAGCCCATTGTGGCACAAATGCACCTACGCTGGGCAGGGGGTGTCGGGGGAAACGAAGCCAATTTTAGAAATTCAGGGGGCGTACAGGGAACCATGGGCTGGTGTGAAAAAGTCTAGTGTGTTCCTGGTTCCTGGTTCTCTCTCTAGCTGTGCTAATGTTTTTAGCTGGGTGAGCCATGATGATTTTTCAGTTGTCACGACTGATCTCAATACTGTGTGGTTTCATGTGTGAATAATTACACACAACAGGCACTGAAAAATACAGGGAAGGTGTATAACAGGTGCATTCATTCGTCAGGATGTATGAGCGTGACTCAGTTTGTAAAACCGAGGATTTCTGACACCACTTAGCATTTTTTTTCTAGGCTGTTTTGCTTATGATCCTGGTGCAGTTTGTGATTCTGATAAATACAGTGACAGGGTGCTTACAATTTACAGTAGTACCATGTAAACTTGATATTAAATTTAACGATCATTCCAACCATTTGATATCACTACTGTGACTGCAGTATGATGTAACCAACAGTGCTGTAGTAAAATTTTTATTATAATGTCATAAAAACTAAGACAAGAACATTTTTTTGTTGGTGGCGCTTTAAGCAGTAGACGGGGGTCAGCACGGACACCTTGACTGCTCCGTAGCTATACAGCCCATAGACAACAAATTGTGATGCACTGTCTATTCTGACACTTCTCTATCAGAACCACCGTGAACTTCAGTAGCTTGTCTGTTAGATCGGACCACACGAGCCCACTCCCCTCTCATGACCCTGTCACTGACTCACCACTGTTTCTTCCTTGGACCACTTTTGTTAGATACTGAGCACTGCAGTGCAGAAACACCCCACAAGAGTAGTTTTAGAGATGCTCTGACCCAGTCATTTATCCAGTACAATTCCTGCTTCTAACACATCAACTTTGAGGACAAAGTGTTCATTTGCTGGACAAAATATATTTCACCAAATAATAGGTGCCATGATGAAGAGATGATCAGTGTTACTTACGTTACCTGTCAGTGGTGATAATGTTACGGATGATCAGTGTATGATAACATTTATGTCTTCACAGGTAAGGTACCTTTTGAGCATGTATCATTAAATTGCCAGAGAGAAAGTAATCTAATAATAATAATAATGCATTTTATTCCTGAATTGTAGGTTTAGGGTTAACATTTGAATGAATGAATTCGTACAGAGCCTCACTCCAAGTATTTTTATTGTTTTGCTGAAACTCTGGCCATGATATACTTTTACTCACTTTCTACCCCGTTGCCTACAAATCCCAAATATAATGTAAACTTATTTTATTTAGTTGAATTTTTTAAATATACACTCAACAAAAATATAAACGCAACACCTTTGTTACTGCTCCCATTCCCCATGGGATGGACGTAGAGACCTAAAATTCATTCCAGATACACAATATAACCATCCCTCCCAAACAGTGGTCACAAATCAGTCCAAATGTGTGGTAGTGGGCACATCTGCCATATTGAGATAATCCATCCCACCTCACAGGTGTGCCACATCAGGATGCTGATCTGACATCATGAGTAGTGCACAGGTGTACCTCAGACTGCCCACAACAAAAGGCCACCCTGGAATGTGCAGTTTTGTCTCACAGGAAAATGCCACAGATGCCACAAGCAATGAGGGAGCGTGCAATTGGCATGCTGACAGCAGGAATGTCAACCAGATCTGTCGCCCGTGCATTGAATGTTCATTTCTCAACCATAAGCCGTCTCCACAGGCGTTTCAGAGAATATGGCAGCACATCCAACCGGCCTCACAACCGCAGACCTCGTGTAACCACACCAGCCCAGGACCTCCACATCCAGCAGGTTCACCTCCAAGATCGTCTGAGACCAGCCACCCAGACAGCTGCTGGAACAATTGGTTTGCACAACCAAACAATTTCTGCACAAACTGTCAGAAACCGTCTCAGGGACGCTCAACTGCATGCCCGTCGTCCTCATCGGGGTCTTGACCTGACTCCAGCTCGTCGCCGTAACATACTTGTGTGGGCAAATGCTCACATTCGATGGCGTCTGGCACGTTGGAGAGGTGTGCGCTTCACGGATGAATCATTGTTCACATTGTTCAGGGCAGATGGCAGCTGAGAATGTCCCAGTTCTTGCATGGCCAGCATACTCACCGGACATGTCACCCATTGAGCATGTTCGGGATGTGCTTGACGGGCGTATACGACAGCGTGTACCAGTTCCCACGAATATCCAACAACCTCGCACAGCCATTGAAGTGGAGTGGACCAACATTCCACAGGCCACAATTGACAATCTGATAGACTCCATGCGACGATGTGTTGCACTGCATGAGGCAAATGGTGGTCACACCAGATACTGACCGGTTCTGGGTCCCCAGACCCCCAATAGCGCAAAAAACTGCACATTCCAGGGTGGCCTTTTGTTGTGGGCAGTCTGAGGTACACCTGTGCACTACTCATGATGTCAGATCAGCATCCTGATGTGGCACACCTGTGAGGTGGGATGGATTATCTCAATATAGCAGATGTGCCCACTACCACACATTTGGACTGATTTGTGACCACTGTTTGGGAGGGATGGTTATATTGTGTATCTGGAATGAATTTTCGGTCTCTACGTCCATCCCATGGGGAATGGGAGCAGTAACAAAGGTGTTGCGTTTATATTTTTGTTGAGTGTAGTTTTGTAAAGAGCATTTACATTTTTCTAATTCAAAGATTCAAAGATTATTTTGCAAACACCAACCAGCAACTCCTGATCCAGGGCTTTCCGAGTATGTAACACAGGTTTGGACCTTATAACCACATAGCATTCTTCTATTTGTAAAACCACAAAAACAACACCAAACAGCTGTGAAGTAACTGCTATTTTTTAAACCTTGAGAGCTCATATTATTATTGCTCTGCATATGCCTGAATACATTTTCCTCACTTTATACAATAGGTTGCTATGCGGATTGCCTACCATCTGGTTATTTCAGATTTTCAGCTGTCTTCCTGTAACAAATTTAATGAGGCATCAAGTGATTAAAATGTCCAGGATTTGGGGGATGGTCATCCAACAGCATGACATGTAGTATCATGATGGTTAATGGGAGGTTAGCCACAATGAGTAATAGAGCATATCAGACCTTGTAAGGCTGTATTAACAGAAAGCCTGAATGTACTGAATTGACTAGAGCTTTGTGTTACAATTTATGAATTCAAAATTTTCACACATTCTTATTTTTATTTTGTTGTGATTAAAATGAACGAAAAGCAGGCGCAGCATTTATTATTTTAGTGCTGTAGAACTAATCTGATGTCTGCAAATGTGAAGCTAATGTGAAACTATAATATGTGCACCTACAAGTAAAATCAATAAAATCAAAGAGACGACCAACTTTACTTCTCTCAAATAAAAGGAAGATACTAGAAAAACAGTGAGTGTTATGCTTTGTATACAGTATGCGTGCATTTACCCATTTGGTATTTAAGTGCATTTTGTACATGTGAGTTTGCAATTGAGAACTCGCATGTAGAAGGTGATACGTTCAGACAAGTGGTCCTGCACTAAAGCTCAAGAACGGCATCAGTAGTGTTCAAGCTGACCCTGCTGTAGCCTGCGAGATTCTTCAACTCAGTCAGGCAGAAAGAAAAGAGATGAAGAAACCACATCAAGCCATGGGAGAGCTGATGGGAAAGTGATACACAGTGAGTGACCTGGACAACAATGCATCTCTGCTCGGCCTGTGGGCTGCTGGCATGCTGATAGAGAGGAGATAGAAGAGACATGGACTGACTCATGTAGCTGAGCCTCGTAAGAGGAGCTGTGAGCGTGGTGATCCAAGCTGGCATCCATATGTGGGAGGATAGGCTTTTCTTTCACGACCACTCCACATCATATTTTAAAAAATGACAAGAAGTGGTTGCTAAATGGTGATGCACGACCAGATGTTTCAATGTGACAACTGAAGCGGTTTAATACATATGGGAGTTTATCACAACAGACCTTTAATGTTTGATTTCTGGAATTTTATCCGTTTCTGGTGCCACACTATCAGATGTCTGAAACCAGATTTCCCGACACTTCAATACCCGCAAACGAGCACAACCATGAAGCAACACCGCTGCGTTAATGCAGTCCCCCCCCCGGTGTCTCTCTCATCTCTATGAGATAAATATATCTATTTTGTCCTCAGCTGGGATTCAGTAGGGGTTCTAGTGGGCTGCGTGATGCTATGCTATGTTGGTTTTCCCTTCAGAGATATTTACTTTGTCTGTCATGATTCGTAGAACTGGAGTAATTGGCTCTTCCTGAATCAACTTCAATATGGTAATATTGCCTATTGAGAATTTTAGAAAGATTTTCCTAAAATTGTTGCCTAAAACAAATACTTTAGGTCTTTGTTTACTGTTATAGCTGTTATAATTAATAAAACACAAAACTTACTTGATGGTGAAAAAGTTCTTCAAGTGAGGGGAGACCCCGAGAAACTTGCAGTTAATAACTGCGTAGCTGATATTAGTCAGGACAATTTTCTTCTTGTACATTTTTCCCACATCAAAGTCCTAAAATAGACCAAAACATTTAATATAATAATTCAGTTCAGTTCAGTTTTACTTATATAGTGCCAAATCACAACAGCAGTTACCTTATAGCACTTTATATTTTAAGGTAAAGATTCTACAATAAAATAAAGACATACATTTTTGTGTTTTGGGACTGAAAAAAACCCTCATACCTTGAAGAGGATGACCTCTGGTTTACTAATGAATGGAGGCCCTTTTAACTCTTTTCCACGATTTCTTTTAGCAGTCATATTGAGCTTTCCACTCGCTATTGGAGGTTTTTCTTGCCTCAGTTGTGTTTGCACCAGTGTAGTATTCTCATTGGGCATTTTCTGTAACCACACAAGCAAAGCAACAACTGCTAATTAGTAATAATCTACTATAAGATACTCAAAGATTGCAGCCAAATGGATCCACAGTACAAAAAAAAAAAGAAAAAAAAAGAAAAGGGAGATCATTTTTCTGGATCATAATTTCTTATAATTTAAACCCAGAGTCGTCCTTCATTTCTCTGCCATGTAGAAAAACTGGGAAACTACTGTTGAAATTGCTCTTCTTTTTCTTATTTTAAATTATCTGAAGGATTAAATGTGGAGTTAAACTCATTTACACCAACAGATAGAGGAGTTTCATGGTCCCGTCCACTTGTAATATGTAAAATGAGTTTGACATTCCTGGAATAGAACATGTAGGAGTTTGTATGGTGATAAAACAACAGGTAACTTCATCATCCAAAAAGTTTTCTTAAGGTGCTTTTGTTATTCAATAGTTGGAAGTTTAAATCATTTTTAGGCTTGGTCTAACACATCCAACATACTGTATAGCGAACAGGTTTTTCTAGTGTCAGAAATTAACTTGGGCACAAGGTTATTTTAAAATACCTTCACCTTAGGGCACAGGCATGTACACAGCACTCTGGCTCCAGTTTCTCTCGCCATCAAAAACATGCTAAGTTAATTCTCCTGTCACTGTGCCCTTGACCATATGCTTACAGCTGGAGCACTGGCTGCAGAGGCACTGCCCACTGCTCCTAGTAAGGATGGATTAAATGGAGGGAATGAGTTGCTCTGTCAGGATTAATAAAGGATATCTAACCAAAACTTGATTTTCAAGAGTCATACTTACTACATGTTATCACAGTTGTCTAAAAATAGTGTGTGAGCTTTATGTCATAAATAATACCCTTCTCCCCCAACCCCCTGACACTGAATTAGATAATTGGTAGAAAACGGATAGATACTGTATCATTATGGATCAAGATAGTGGATTTGATACTAGTGGTATTGGTGTGGTTTACAAGGCTGCCTTATTCAGCGTTTTGTATTTTTATTCCGTCCATGCTTTATTCTGCACTGTAGAGCGCTTTTATAACTTTGTTACAAAGTGACGTGTTGACATTTAATCACTGTTCTCCCCCTCATGAATCATCTCATTAGCTTTATTGTATCGCTCTGCTCTGCTGTTGTGCTGGCTGTGTTGAAAAGTACCCTTTGATGAGGGCGTCAGTCTGATCTGTATTTTAGGAGGAGAGATCACTTCCACTTGGCTTGTCACTCGCTCAGACCTCTGAGCTGCAACGCTACGCTCGCTCTGGGCTCACAGGCACCGGCACAATGAGAAGTGATGTCCGTCGCCCCACATTTCAAGAGCGCTGGGGCTCCAGATTAGACACAAAGGCTTCTCATCTTCATGTCAGTGAGCTAGTGTAGAAACTTTCACCTTTAACGTCAACTCCCATGGAACGATCTCAAAATTGTCACTGTAGGCCAATGCTGATATGATCAACACAACTCAATTTGACTTATTTTATATATATATTGAAATAAATGATCTCTATATTAAAATATTAGCTAAGCTGTAGTTGTTGTCTAGAGTATGATGGATGGAAAGTCTTGCAATTGCTTATGTACAAATGGGAAAAAATTGGCTAGCTGTCGATTTCTAAAATGTAAACAGTGCTCTCTTTAATGTGACTAATCACATTAATGCTTTCAGAATCATTATTAATGCCAAATAAATAACACAAGTTTTCAAAAACAGAGCTCTACCTTGTTCCCTCAGCACTGAGGCCTGACTGCTGACTCTTTGTACAGAGTTTATGTGTATGTGTATGGCGTCTCTTTTCACCTGCCTGAAACAAGCTTCACTGTGACCATGCTGAGTTATTCCCATTCCAGTCTAATGCATATGCTCCAACCAGCAGGAGTCTCGAGTGCAATCTTTAGGATATTAATGTGCCTGCTGAATGGTACGTGATTTATGGCCATTTAAATTTAGCAGGTTGCATAGGTTTGCTTTCGGTCGGCTGTTGTTTTAGTCAACCTTGATGTGTTGGTCCCACAGTCCGGAGAATTCAGGCTCAGCCAGGCTGTCAGTAGGGATCTGGTGATTCACTTTCTCCTCGTTATCCTCAGTCCCCTCCAGGTCCTCAACATCAGAGCAAGCTGACGATGACGAGGAGCTGCTGGTGTCACTGAAATCTCTGAACTGTTGGACAAATACAAACACACACGAACGATTCATTATAAATTGCTCAAAATGCCCTCCAAGCAATCATTTCATAGTAGGCATCTCAGATCTTAGATTCCCCCTCACGATTGTGGCTTTCTCCTCAGCAGCTGATGGGGGAACAGAATCCAGGTAGTACGGGAGCTTCTCACTTGCCCTCCTCAGAGATAGGAACTTCTCAGTGGCTGAGGGTTTGGGCAGTAGCAGTGCCGGCTTCCTCTGCCTCCTATTCGTCAGCTGTTCTTCCTGAAGGATTTTTGAAACAATCTCCACTCTTTTTGACTTCTGGCTCTCCTGAAATTCCCTGAGAAGGGTAAATCGACAACACTGCATTATCCTGAAATGGGGTCATGCATTCCTCAGCACACAGTGAGAGAAAACACCCACACGTTGCTGCATGGAGTGGGAGTGGAGGACATGCGTGTGGGAGAGGAGAGGATAGGAGAGGAGAGTAGAGGAGAGGACATACCCTTCTTTACGTTTTGTTTCCTGCTGTTGTTTCTGCTGGTACATATGTTTCATACTGTTGATTCCTTGGGCCTGCAGGGATTCTCTCAGTTGTCTTTGTAGCTGCTCCTTCTTCTGGGCATTAGCTCCGGCTCTGCTTTGCTGGACCTGTAAATTCTCCTAAGGAAACAACGGCAGATTAATAAAGCTATACTCGACCACATGCAGCTTTAAGACTGAACTGACTGTTTGAAGGCAGAGACATCAGACAAAGAGACATTTTCTCTTTAGACACACAATTTGCCTTGAATCATATGTTTAATCAGAAAATACAGCAATAAACAGAAACAAAGCATTGTCAACAGTACATATCCACACACAACTCAAAGTGAGCCTAGTTGGATCACTATGACTTCATAGCTTCATTGCTAAATAATTCATAATGCAAATGTTAATTTAGGCACTTAAAATGATGTTATAGTAACCAAAAAGCACAGTAGTGATATAAAAAAATAATAACATATAGGCTTTTTTTTTTATCTCATCATTAATGAAACAACCACAATGTTATGCTGTTCTTTTGCTTACTTGGGTTGCTTCTATGTTAGTTTTCAATGACTTTACAGCCTGTAACCTCTTTTCCAGTAACTCTTGGTTCTGCCGCTCCCTCTCAGCCTCCTGCTGATTCATCCTGAATGAAATGGGGACACCAACTAAGCACGCAAAATGTCAAATACAGCACAGAGAGAAAACAGCAAATGTGCTATTATTGCCTGGCATTAAAAACCCAAGGTTGAGCCAAATTTACACTGGTGACATCGTAAGTAGTACAAAAGGACAGAATTCAAGTCAACTTATAGGTGGAATAAACTTGGAAGTAACAGCAAATATTTTCAGATTATCTTCAGCCACAGACAAATACATATTTGGTAAGCATACATACAATTGTATGTGTAGTTTTTACAACCTTTAATAAAATTGTGTGTTCATAATGTATAAATGGGATTTCCACAAGGTCAACTATTGGCTTATTGGAGTTTTTATAGTTTTTGGCTTTCTAGGCACCAGCTATTTCTGTGTAGAATTTGTTTCCATTAACAAATAAAAAAATATATACAATAGGACCTATGATGGTCTCACTACATTTCCACAATGGGTTCAATTGAAGTGTAGATTGTGCTAAAATTTACATTTGTGAAATATCATGCAAAATTATTATACACCAGAACAGACTCTAATGGCTTGAGTAATTAGTGATTTTTAGAAAAATCAAGATTTGAATAGATTTTTTGTCTTCTCAGATCACTTTCAGCTAGATCAATGATGTATAAATCTGAGCTCTTTCAAGTGTCATGTCTACTCTGCTTGTAATGCAATTTGCCAGGATGTGCGAATGATCAATAGGACGTGCCAGCTCTCCAATGAGTCCTCTGAGATAATTCACATCTTTGTTTTACCCCTCTGACACTGTTTATTGGTTTGAAAGCTGATTACCTTTTTACAGTCTGTTTCAAGTACTTGGCAGCTATTTTGCGGCTCTCTCGGCCCTCTTCGATTTTCCTCTGACATTCAGTCTTCTCTTTCTTTAGCATGGCTGCCTGTTTACTATCAGAAGAGAATCACAGACACTTACACACAGAGTGTTATCATCACATGGCTATTTTTGGCTTGTGATAGAGGCTTCTCACGAAAATAATCACATGCTTTAAATATAATGGATACACAGGAACAAAATGTGCCTACAAGAGTCATTTCACTCAGGTTATGTGCAACACATCACTCTTAGTTATTCACATAATGACAAATCGCTTTGAATTGTCTATGCATAATAAGGACAACAAATCAGGGGAAAAAGCAAAGCTTTTAGGAGGGTAAATATGGCTGTTTTCCATACTCCCTCAGATTCTTCATCTTGAGTTGCAGGTTTTGGCTGGCTTCCCTCTCCTGCTGCAGCCTCGTTGCTGCCTTCTGGGCTTTAAGAACCTGGAAGAGCTGCTCCTCTTCCTGCACCTCCTGCCGGAGCAAGGAGCATCTGCCAAGCTCAACTTCCACCTCACTCAGCTCCAGTCTGAGGAGCAAGGACAAATGCATGCAGATGGAATAAAATGAATGGGAGAACTCTAAAAACACTAAGTATCTGTAGAGTCAATACGATGAATATTACCACCTCAATATCAGCCAGCTGTCAGCCCTGAAAACACATGCAATTAAAAATCCCCGATCCCTCTACTTTAAACTATAAACACGCCCTTTTCTTTCAATGGCAGTTTCACCAAGAGGTGACACTTTTCATACAAAGTTTTGACTTTAACAGTTTCACACTGTTCTGAGACATTTCATACTGACATTTTTTAACTGACTGAAATACTCTCATTACAAGCTGTAAGCTTATAGTCAGCTTGACCACGCAGAGATTTGCACTGCACTGTGAAACACCCAAAGTATTCCTATTCTATCCTATTTCTAAACTGTTATTTTTTTTTATCTTATAAATGTCGTTCAAATAAGAGGCCAGCTTAAACCTGGCTGTATGATTGTTTAAAAAGCTTCTAAACCTGCACTGAAACCATTACAGTATTTTATTTCCCTCTAGAAAAACCCACACTTCCTAACAGCAGAATGAGAAAGGATTCCTTACAGATTTTTTACACAGCAAAATTGTTTACAGCCTTTATTACTGTATTGAGTAACCAGGCTTTATGACTAAAAAGTGCACAAAAAAACCCACAAGGGGCTGCAGAGCTGTGGGTGTGTTTTCTAGGATACCACTGAAGTGCTGAAATACAATCCATGAAGACCAGTTAGAAAAATACATTTTTGAGTTTGAAGCTTTATCAGACACCCAAACACAGCAAATCCGTTTGGTTACATGCTGACAACTGCAAAAAAACCAAAACACAAATACACTGTTCTTGCAACAAAATTATCTGCCACCCTCTGTGTTTGCTCTCAGTGTCAAAGCAGTGGTATAATTGCAGCAAATAAGGGTGCTGGCCTTTTCTAGCAGTACTAATGCCTCTTAGATCAAGACCTGTTTTCTTCTTGGACTCACTCTAGTTGCTTCAGCTCAATGTTGATGTGGCCCTCGAGCTCCTCCTCACTCTGCAGCTTTTGACATAGGTGCTTATGCTGGGCTCGCAGTCGAAACAAAGCCACGCTGACAATTTTAAACAGAAAGACAAAAAAAATTAGTCAAAATAAAAGTACCAAAGACCAGTTGGTTTATTTTAAACTCACCTGTTGTCTGTTACTTTCTGTTGTTCTATCTCTCTCTCCAAGTTATCCCTCTGCTCCAACAAACTTTGAATATTCTGTTGACAGAGTTTTAGCTTTTCTCTGAAGAAAAAAAAAAACACAGGATAAAGAAGACAAGCTGCAGTGCTGACATAGAGAAACACCAAAAACGTGAACATTTTCAAGGCACTTAAAATAGGATGCATACAGAGCACTGGCTAATGGATTTCCTTGAGGCCACTGCAACAACAGGGAGGTAATTCTGTGTCCTAACAAGGTAATCAAATGAAGATATTAGAAAGCTGAGAGTGGACACACACTGTAACAGCTTTGAATTGCCCAATGTTCCTTTTGCAGTCTAATGGTGTGCAACACAACAATCTGCGGCTGTGGCAAAAGACCGTCATAAAAAGAAAATTGTGGCACGTGGTATGACAAGGCCTGCAGACAGGTTGAAAGATAGGTGCATTTAGGTTCCCATTAAACACACGTTTACTGTGGCTGAAGTATAACTCCACGCTGACCGCTGATGCTCTGTGCTAAAGGAAGATGACAGACATTTTCCATGGAACTGCATCACAGTTCATCAGGTGCTCAATGGCTCATGGTCCAGACAAATAAAAAGACGGAAGGAAAGTGGGGAGAAAGGACATTATAAGAAATGTTCTGTCCTCGGCTGAAATCATTTTCTACAAATTGCCGAATCAGTTGGAACAGATATGATTGGCCTTGTGTGAAAAGGGCAGGAGCAGAAAAAAATGGAATAAAACAGGGGAACATTTTTGAAAAGACTGGGCAAAAGCCTATGTATTTTTAAAAAAAATTCTCATAAAAAAGCTTTTCTACTGGTACTGGTTTGTGTGGAGTCTAGAAAGGTTCACAAAATGTAGGTAAGGAGCTTCTGTAGCTCTAGAGGTCTGTCAGTGCCAGGTTCAGACCTGGCTTTCAGCACGTCATGCTCCTTCTGTCCGTGAAAGCAGTCCAGCTGGTCGAGGTTTCGTCTCAGCTTGAACATCCGTGCTGTCTCGGCATAACTCCTCTTCTTACAACCGTCAGCCATAGCCGCAAGGTCACCATCGTCAACACCATCATCCTCTCTTGGGGCAGATGCAGAATTACATTTAGAAAAGGCTCCTTATGTGATGCAAACTCTTAGATACACACACTATTATTCACAGACTGTCTTTCATGTATGGAAGTATATGATGTAACAGACTTTCAACAGATGCTGAAATAAAAAACAGAAATTGAACTTTATTGCTTTGTATAACAATATCTGACCGAAACATGCACCGTGGTTTTGAATACAAGACACACTGCCATTTGGATTTAACTGCCCAATAGTTCTCAAAAAAAAAAAAAAAAAAAATAGCAAACACCCACTCAGACAATTCTTCTAACCAGTCCAAATCAGCAGGCACATCTGACTCTTCGGCTTTAAAGGTTTCATCACTTGGATCATCTGAAATAAATCAGCATATCTCAGTCTCAAGCTAAAAAAGGGCTGTTTTATATAGGTGTAGTTATGGATAAAGTAATGTATATCTGTGAGACTTAAAGGTTTTTTTTCTGAAAGCTACATGAAGCAGCAGGATCTGGTATTTACCATTTACTCTCCTCACCTGGACTGAGGTGGACATCCAGCTGTCCACACCTGTCAGGCTCCACCTCTGCGGGGCTTCTCCTGTCTTCTACCTCCATGTCACCTTACTTATGAAGGGCACAGGACTACATTACCGAGCAAGCCTTAATGATAACGGCATACAGAAATAGACATAGCAAATCTGTTAAATCCAGGTGAAGTCATTCAATGACTGAGAGCCAGTTCTTTCACGCAACAGGAAAATAAATTAATATTAAAAACTGGCCACTATTGCTGAAATTTAAATGTAGTTTTAAGCGGCTCTTTTTGGCGGTTTAGTAGGGTTAGGTTATATTTCCGTAGTGCCAGTGTGACATTTGTCCCAAGCACCATAACATTCAATCAGAATAATCCTAAAAGAAAACTGATCTGTCTTTTATTCGAGCTGAGCTAGCTTGAAGAGCAAGAAAGTGGGGCCAGCTAAAGCAAATGATAATAATAATACAGTGTTTGCTCTGTGTCACTCTTACGACAAAAACAAAACATTAAAAAAAACGGTTACCTTTTGTAGCTCGTCTTTCCTCTTATAAAAACGGCTTCTCAACATCACTTTTTCTCAAAGCAGCCATGTTTGCTGGTGTTTCCAAAGAAACGTGACGCGAGGGGCGGAGTCGTACTGCCCGCTGAAACCTTCCAGGTGCGACAGAAATTAACCGTTGGTGGCAAAATAGTACCGACAGCATCAAAAATCGATTTACCTGTCGAAATGATCCAAAAGAAAAGTCTGTCGTTGTACGGTAATGACATGGCAGACTGTTACAGACATTATAAGACTTTAATTCAACACGAAATGTAAAAATGTAAAGGTTTTAATATCTAAAATGACTTTCTTTCTTTCTTACAACATTGCACATTGCCATTCACCGTCTTTTTTTCTCTGGCCTGACAACAGTCAAGAAGCCAGAGAGCACAAAACATCTCAGCTGATTTAGAGAGAATGATATGTCTGTGTTATGCAAAGTCTTTTGTCAAGCATGCACAACCCCACGGGAAACAGGCGTGCATTTTCTAGTAGATTGGTGGGTTATTGCACCATCACAAGGCTTCTTTTTCTTTTTGCCATTATTAAGCTTTCATCGAGCTCATCATAATTTTGAAGTGGAATTCACAAGAGGAAGGAGAAATGTGTGTTCTTACTGTATATCACACTGAAGTCATGTGACAGGCCTAGAGGAATAAGTTGTATTACCATAGGAGGCCTGGTAAATAAATAGTGTGAGGATGCGTGACTGTGATGAATGGGAGGGAGACTTTTTTTGTTTTGTTTTTTGAGATAAAGGGAAGAAAAGTGACTTGAGTAGAAAAAGGAGCTCGGCCGATATTAAGGAGGGATCAGCTGGAGAAAAACAGAAAGATAAGAGAGAGAATACATGATGGTGAAAAAAGGAGCCTAACAGGAAAAAGGAGGAGTTTATGGATGAGGAATCCAACAAATGCAGTCCTGTTAAATGCACTGTAGTGTGTACGACAACCTAACATTTTCCACATCAAAAGCCCTTACAGTCCAACTCCAAGAGAAGGGGTGGCCAGGAGGGTGGAGTGGATCTACAGCCCCTGGCCATGCTGACCTTTATGGTGCGGTTGACAATAAATATAAGCACCCACCTAATGGAGAGAGCTTGAAAAATAATTGAGTTACAAAACTTTGGAAAAGTGGACTCACAGAACAAAAACAACCACACTTCAGGAAAAATGTATCAACCAGATTCAGAAAGAGACTAATGACTAGTTCAACTTCATTAACTTGTATTTGATGTATATATTATCCTCTTAAACAGCATTGTTTCTGTTTTGTCTGCATGGCGAGGATTACTGCATCACATTCGAATCTGCTTTGCCTGACCATATTCGCAGTTGCTGCTTTGCTTAATGAGACATAATGAGTGTTTTTCCAGGAATTTTTAGAAATCCGTTACTCGAAAGTAGGTATGACAGGAAAGTAGAGGAGGAGCAAGACATGAGGAGTGCCAGTGTAGGAATCCTCATCCCTCCCATCCCTGTATTCTCTAATATGACTTTTCTGTCAACTTACTGTACTGATGTCTTATCTAATCTCTATTCAGTTCCTTTAGAGGCTAAATCTCGTGAAACTGTGGCCTTTGATCTCATACACCAGAAAATGTTTGATCCCTGAGAAACAGTCTGATCTGCATGTGCTTTAGAAAAGAATTATATAACAGTCTGGGGTGGAGGCGTGGATGTAAAAGTGTACATACTGTAGGCTTATTTCACAAAAACCTAGCAACACATGCAACCAGGTTTTGGAGGGCATATTCCAGATCCACTCTATAAGGCTTTTAACAGCTGGGTTTGCAACACAACAAACACAGTCTGTGATTACGTTTACACTGCGAAGGAGGACATTACAAGATTAAACTAAACAGTTGTTCTTTTATGCATTAGTACATGCATTTTGTTTTTGTCACTCCTATACATACAATATGTCTTTTATTTTTAAATTTCACAGTTAGAGAGGCAATACTCACCATAAATTCAATATGCTGAGCGAATTGATGGAAGGCCCCAAATTTTGGTGTTGGTCCGATACCAAGTAAGTACAGAGTCTATTGCATATACCAATATATTTAAGCTATAAAGGCAGCTTGTGTAGAGGAGAGCATGGGTCATGATTTGTGAGCTCATTTTTTAAAACTGTTTTTGTTTTTGGAGACCTGGAATGTTAAAGTTTCTGTCTCTAAAGCATGTTAGTTCAGCTTATGTGCTACAGGCTAAAATAGACATGACAGTCAACACAAAAAGTTTCAGACATTTTTCATAGTGCATGTTTGAGGTTCATTTCCAAGAAATAACATTAATTACATTTAAAAAAGAATAAATAATTTATTTAAGACCGTTGAGTGGGCTTCATGCTGAATTTAGAAAAGAAAAAACAAAAACAAAGTATCGGTCCTATCGCGCTAGTATCGACTCGGTAACAATACTAGCGACACTATTGTCCACCTCCAAAGAAAGGACCTCTGCGCACACTTTGGGCAGCCCCCCTCCCAGTTTGATCTTATTCCAACAGAAAGAATCACAACTTTATGTGAGCCACTAATTACCTAATGGAGATGAGTCAAATGTGTCAAACATTACATAATATATTGAAGTCCTTTGCTTATGATGCCATTCCTGCCACCCCCCACCCACCCCCGCCTTCTGTGTCCAGATTCAATCTGACGTTTAGAGGCCAAGCGACGGAGGGATCGACAGATTAGCGAGTCTCCCTCCCTCTCTCCCACCCTCCCTCTCTTTCTCTCCCTCTGCCTCTCTCCATCCTTTTCTCTCTCACTCGCTTTCTGCGCTGTTGGTGGATGTCAGGCGGTGGATCGGCTCCTTGTTTCGGTCGGACCCGGAGTTTTGTCTTCATCTTTTTCATAAGCGCGCTCTTCTCTTGTGCGCTCCTGGACGCGGAGGAATCGGGGAGCTCACGACCATGGGGTCACCATCACCTTCACCACCACACTTTACTTTGTTCTCCGCGGCGCTGGATCGGGAGGAGAGCGCACTAAAATAATAATAACTAAAAAACAAACAAAAAAAGCTAACAAAAAAATCCTCTTGTGGGCTTTGTCGTCGAATTACATTGCGGGGGAACTTTTCTCTTAGCATTACGCATATATTAATCTGACAGCGTGTGGAATGGAGATCCCAACTTTCCTGTTTTCGAGTCTCGCTCTGCTCTTCGTCGGAGGAGATATTTTCACCAGGTGAGATCAGCTGTGCTTTTGTTTGTTTTTTTTAACTTCTTGCAGGTGTCTTATGTGCTTCCCACTGCGGAGCGCTATGAATATTCCGGAAGAAGTTAGCCGTCAAATTATAAACGGTATTAATAATAATAAGAAAGCAACAAACTAGAACGATAAAACAAGGAAAGGCACTGTGATTTTCATCTATTTAGGAGCAATAAACTGCTCTTCTTATTGATTTAAAGTCTCGCGTCAGTTGAAGTCCTGCTTGTTGTGCAACCGCCTCCCACGACTCAGTGCTAGCAAAACTCACGTTCACGTTCACTCGTGGATAAACGGACTTCTACAGGCTTACATAAAACTACTTATAGACACCCACAATCTGAAGTCTGCTTTCTTCCCCGCTTGCATGAACCTGATGACACCATTTGCATAATGCATATGCATAGTAAGAGGTGATTGTTTTCTATCCCCCCTCCCCTGGTGATGAATACCAGCTGAGTGGAAGCGTTTGCGTGCGCGCGCGCGTGTCAGATAATGTCACGAACCTCCAGGGGGTGACATCTGCCACGTAAGGGATCAAATACATCAGATGATCCCATGATGCAGGCCTCATACTGCAGTAAACACAGTACATTTAAATAGAATATCACTAAGGTGCTCAATTTGGGAGGTTAAAAAAAAAGAAAAAAAGGTGTAGGTGCTGCTGGGAGCTTCAGTCGTGAATGCGTCTCTGAAGTAGGATTATTCCAGGTTGTGTATTATAAGGTAAAAAAAAAATCTTAAGAGTGATCCAGTCCTATTCAGCAGCGGTTCAGATTTCAGCCATTTGAAAAGATTTATCAGGACCATTGTGCTGACTCTGAGGATAAATTACCTTCTCACCAAGGAGCAGGTCAGGTCTGTCTAAACTAGTTTACAGTGCTTCGTTTTTGACAGAGGCCTGCATTCATCGGCATTCAGTTCGCGGGATAATCAGCATCTACTACAGAGCTTCAGTTTCAGTACTTGCTTTCACACTGAAAAGGGCAAAGGGTGAAACTCTGAGGAAAATTGGGGAAAATCACCTCTATTGTCCCTCTTGGCTGTTCACCAGTAGAGGGAGTAATAGCTATTGTAATTGGATTTTCCTGCCTCCAGTCACTGCTGTTATTATTATTTTGTTCTCAGTACAATGCAGAGTGTAGGCTTTTTCTTGCACCTCATTATGTGTCATCTCTCTCTCTTTCTCTCTCTCTCTCTCTCACACACACACACACACACACACACACACACACACACACACACACACACACACACACACACACACACACACACACACACACACTTTGCAGAGGAAACCTGCACGCCGCTTTCTTTCCTCGCTCCTGCTCTGCACAGAATCACCCTGATTCTCTTTTTTTAGCTCCTCGTTTATCCATTTCACAAAAGTTGCTTAGCTAAGTTGCGCCTCACCACCTTTGGTGTTGCATGAATTTCACAGTTTTTTCTTTACAGCTGAAGTGTCACTTACCCTTCACTTTACAGAGTACAATCTGCATCTAAATGGACTGTATAATGTCTGTAACAGAGGAGTGGGCTAGAAAACATGCTATTGCGTAGTAGAGAAAAGCATCATCCTTTGGTCATCAGTAGCCCGAGATAAAAATTGTCTTGAAATGGTAACTGTTAAATAGAGTGCCAGATATGTGTTAATCCATCCCTGAAAGTACTGCCCAGTAAATGCTTTTAAAAATCTATCATGCTTAATCTTTTCAGGGATGATCTTAGTCGTTTTAGAAAAGTAAAACTATAATGTACAACTTGTTTTTAAAGATTTAGGTCTTCGGGTATTTCACAAAAAGTGCCTGGTAGTATTTAAACCATTGCAAATAAGTTGTTGGCCTGTACTCTCTCACACATATCTCTCATTAATAATATCAAGTCACTTTAAGCCAGGGAGAACATTGCTGTCACAATGTAGAAGCTGCACTTTACTAAAGTGACATGTCTTTTTTACACATTTTTTATTTCTGCAGGTGAAAGTGTCACTGATATTAAAAGTGTTGTTTTCAAGAGAGATTTGACAAAGAGGGCAGCAGAAATAGGAAGAAACACAACACTTCAGTTCTATAAACGTACTTTAAGGCACCAAAAAGCGCTGGAATAACACACAGTCACAAAGATACCTGCGAAACAGCTCATTTTTTTCTTTCCTTCTTTATTTTATATTTAACTCATTTTGTCAGTCATGTTGTATACAGATATGTACCAATACAAGCAAATATATTAGACATAAAAACCACACCGAAACATCAGGAGTCACTTTTTGGCACGACACCTGGAATACAGAGTGAGTTAAGAAAGCGACTAACGCTAATCCCCACCTCATTCACCTCTGCCTCAGTGCACGAATATTGCAAATGATCGACTGTATAATTTTCTGCAAGTGTTGCATGACAGTTTAAATTTTCATGTCTACAAATTGCAGATTTTTGATTTTTTGTTGGATTGGGCTTGTTAGCAAAATGCAGTGAACCTGTCATAATGGGCGATGCATTGCTTTCTTCCAGTGTGGGAAACATTAAGGGAACTGTACAGAACTGACATTCATACAAGATGGCAGGGAGTTAATTTACCGCACTACACTGGTTGAGTTGATTCAAACACAGGCTAAGCCTTTTCATTAGCTTTTGTCACTATGAAAAAGGATTAATGTGTTTTAGTCTTTTTTGTACCAGCAAAGGTGTGACTAATATAATAATGGTGGCTCTGTTATATGTATGTCTAGTCATTAATTCCACCCGTGTTCTTGCTGCTGTCACAGTCCACAGTGGATTTCTATCACAAGGGCCAAAGATCATGTTTTTAAAAAGAAACAAAACCTTGAAAGGTCAGCTAGGTCATTATTTCAGAACTGACACTGACAAAAAAAAAATCCATATACATGATTAACCTGACTTCCAGTGGTTTACCAGTTGTAAGACTTTATTGTGACGCAGCAGCTATATAAAGTGTCGAGTCTGCAGTGTTATTATAATTAGACTTCATTCAGCTCTGATTGCAGGAGATAAGTCAACAGCGAGGCTGCTATCTGGTCACAAAGACAGGAACATAAATCAAAACTCTAACCAGACCCGACTCCCGTGACACGCAGGTGCTACTAAAGATAGCTGAACATACCGACACAGGTGGCTGCACAGCCAGATTACACATAATACTTTCATGCATGTCGGTGTGTGGTTATCACCAGCTGACTGGAGGTTGAAAGGAGATTCACAGATTGTGCGCTACAACAGCGATATCTCAAAGACCAAGAAATGTGACAATAAGAGTGCGGGGGAGAAAAAAAAATACTGATTAAGTCCAGCAAAGCTAATCTTTGAAAGAAATGAGGACCAAAAGAGATTTAAGCAGTCCTATTATGCATTACATTTTCTCCTCTCTTATTTATACTGGTAATTGTGGTGGATTCTCATATTAAATAATGAAGTAATGCACACATAATCCCTGTGAACTCAAAGTTTAGGCTTGATACTTCTCAGATTTTCTACTTCTCAGAGTTTAATGTCCTCATAGAGGGATATCCTTAATACAGTGTGGCTGGCTGTGAGCGCAGAAGACCCGCTGACATGCTGTTCAAACCTAGCCAATTGTATAAAAGTTAGCTTAAAGAGAGTGGGAAGTGAGTTAAAATGGATGATAAGGATCTGATGTAAGGATTAGTTTGAGTTGTAAATACAAAGCCATTTTAGTAAACTCCAAGTTATGAGCAAATGGTAAATGGATTGGTTTTCATGCAGTGCTTTTCTACTATACTTAAGCACTTAAAGTGATTTACACAACACACATTGTTCACTCATTCATACCCATGCACTTTTTTCTATATCTGAATGCTTTTCTGTCTAACATTCACACTCTGAACGCATCAGAGAGAAACTTGGGTTTTGGTATCTTGCCTGAGGGTACTTTGGCATCCAGACTGGAGCAGCCAGGGATCAAACCAACAACTTTGTGATTAGCAGATGACCTGTTCTACCTCCTGAGCTCCAGTCTATTAAGTATATAAGGCCTCCTTTAAATAGGGCCTTTGTTGTAAACGAAATGCATTAAAAACTGAACACAAATAGAACAAGAGACTCACCTGCAGGCTGACTAACCCCCCGGGGAAAAGTGTTGGATTACTGACAGAGCAAAGCTGAGTCTAAAGCACTCTTTAAGAGCCCAATTGTGGCATTTATGGACTAAAATGCACAGATTGTAAGGAGTGTGGGTCCATCCTATTCTCGGGGCCTTGCTGCAGGTCAACCTGGCCCCACGATGCAGCTAATCATATTTTATTTTAACTGCTAGTCGAGCAGTTTAGCTTAGAGCACACCCGGGAAGAGAATTTTAGTGTCATTATTTACCTTTTCAGAAGGACATGCACAGGAGGTCACTCCCCACCTTTGTTTTCATGCGGACGTGTAGTTTAGGAGCAGGTGGCTGCCCCTGCTTCATGCAGGAGGATTTAAACTCCACATTTTATCATCTTTTCTGGCTTGTCACACTTGTCCTTAAACCTGCACTCAGGTGAAGCCCTTGTCCTGACTAATCCGCATGAGAGACTGACTCAGCGGATAAATCCCCCCACCGTCCGGAGACTACATTTTCCAGTAACGCTGTGTTTTGATCATGTTCCCCCGGCTGCATGAGCTGGCTCCGAAGCCTGACTGTGAGCTGGCTACAGGGTGATGCAGGCACACCTCAGCGCCTCAGCTAGAAGCCGCCTACTCAATTTATGTTGACATATCACACGTAAATGGGAAAAGGAAACAGTTTAGGAGAGTTTTGCTGATTTCATTAATTTCTAGATAATTATACATGAATTTATTTAGCAGTTTGCATGTCACTTTGATAAGTATGTTAAACGCAATGAAATTAACCTAATGATAAATACCAGCAGTATCTAATCCCCATGAGAATGGACAAGGCTGTGATACAGCAGTTCTGCGTTGGGTATTTTGCACTGGTTACACTCAAACTGTAATGTGAGTGCTTTGGAAACCAGTGCGTAACAGAATTTCCTGTGCATTTCCTGCAGTTCCTTCTATGATCATTATATTCAAAGCAAATGTCAAAATGATTTGCTTTATTTTATCCAGCGGAGGTGTGATGTGTCGGCAACGTGATGTGTGACGAAAGCTAGTCCGTGACAAACTATCCGAGTTTGGAGATGTTCTGGGTCTTCGGGCTCTTTAAAATAGCGCAGGATATTCACTGACCTGAACGCGAGTCCTGCAGCATTTTCCGTTCAGATAAGGACCTCTCTAACAGCAGCACTGTACAGCATGATCATCCCACAGACTCCATCACAGAGGCAGAGACTGAAGCCCTGTGTTTAGAGACACCATTATGTAACTAGAGTATCAGGATTCATACATATGAAGTGCCCTTGAGCAAGACATCGAATCCCTCCCAGCTGTCTTGCAGCTGACCTTTGAGCTTCCTGCAGAGGGAGGAGAGCAACACATGTCTTGGTATCAATGAGAAGAAATGGAAAGGGTGCAAGGCTCACAGATTTAGAAACAGCAACTTATCTTTTTTTTGTTTCAGACATAAATTTAGTCTACCATAAATTATCTTTTTCTTCTTTTTCTATTCCTTTCGCTTTTTTTTTTTAGCTTGGATAAACTTCAGTTCTAGACCATCATACAGGAAAGAGATAAAGTGAAAGATAAAGCAGTAATTTGTCCATGCATTACCTAATCATTGAGGGTTAAAGGAACGATCTATACACGACGTGTTGCTGAATTATGTTTTTTGTCAAGTATACTAATTTTATTTTGTTTTATTCAAAGGTTGCATGAACATAGCAGGCACTTTAGCACATATAGCTCACGAAACAACTGTTTACATCTTGTAAGCTTCAGTTGGCTAATTCCACAAAAAGCAGTGACACTGGTGCACAGGTCAGCCAATCACAGCCTTGCAGAAAGACGGCTTTGTGACTTATAATTAATTCTTTTCCCCCTGATGCATGACTACACCTGATCTCAGTGTTTCCTCCACCTGCCAAACCCTAATTTAACCCCCAGTTATCACAACAATCCGCCCCACCAAGCCCAACTCTGTCTAATGGGGATAAATGTTGCTTTTTACCATCATAATGAAGAAATAGTTTTAATGATAGAATAATTTTTAAGCTTTCAAAATGCTCACAGTGATAAGCAAATAAATAAACAATGCCACACTCGCTAACACAAATTATTATTAGTATAAAAATATATATTCTTAGACATTAGAAACTTTAATGTTTAAAAACACAAATGTTGGGAGAAACTTGAATACGTTTAACAAGAAAAAAAAGAGAAGTTTGTTTTTAAATTTGGGACTCTTTCTTTTGAATGTACTCTACATTATCTATTGATACTTGTATTAAAAAAAATGGATGTGCAGAAGGAAATGGAGCACTCTGGAATGCGATTAAGACTGACAAACATTATTTGAGTGCAAATCTGGTCAATAAAACATCTGTTTGCCGCATGGCAGCGCAGCACAGACCCTTAATTATGAGTGCTAATGCAGTGCGAACACCGTTAGAAACCCACACCTATAAATGTGAAGCAGCTGTTCAGTGATTTAACTATCTATTTATTCATGTTTTATTTAATATTTATCCCAGTTTGATTCATTTCACCACAGAACTAATAGAAACAGTTAGATCAGGGCGCTGATAGGTAGTCCAGGTATCGATTTGAGCGATTATACGATACTGATTAGGGTTGTTGGTGTGTGCTGTGCTTTGCATTCACAAAAAGACACCATAAATTTGAGTGAAGCCGCTTCTCTTTGTTTTTCTCCCCAACTGTTTAATGTTAGCTCACAAACAGACGGCAGATCCGAGCCCTGAGAGAGACGTTTAATGAAAGCGAAATATAGAAGGATTAGGAGCGTCTGCAAATGCACACCCTCTCAACTGCTTGTCATGGATGGAGGGGTGGGAAAATGAAGAGGCGCAAATGTTTCGTAAATCCAAGAAAGCAATCAAATGTTCAGACCGGTGCGTCTTTCAACAGAATACATTTGATTTTTCTTTGGAGAAGAAGTGAAGTTGTTTTTTTCCTCCTTAAGCAAACTGATATTTTTGTAGAGAAGGAGAACATTTGGTGTTAAGAGAACAGCTTGCAATAAAAGCAATAATCTGTGGCAAATGTGAAAAATTATATATGTATATGTGAAAGTCAGTAAAGCCAGATTAATTGAGTCGATAAAAGCTTTTAGTCGGGATTTTGGACCCTTGGATTAACATTTCTTCGCATGTGTTTTAGAGTAAATCGAAGCAGCGCTGCACACGAGCAGCCCCCATCATATAAAGAGGGAGAAAAATTAAAAAAAGATGCTGTGCAACAACCACACCATGACAGAAAAGAGTCTTAGTTATTACATACAACTCCTTCACACTAAATATTCACAGCTGTGTGGGAACTGCAGAGAATAAAGGCACCAGGGCCTTAAATCTTTAAATCCTAAAACAGTTAACAACTGTAAAATGAGTGTTAAATTGCAATAAATAGAGTTCTACTATAGGATTTGTGTGATATACATTTCCACCCGCTTTCTCCTCCTCTCCAGACAGAGGTCTGTTTGACCTTGGTGTGTTAACAAATGACTTGAAAGAAACGCTCTTTATTTCCAGATTTAGAAACTCCCAATTAGCGCAGAAATCCAGGAGTCACTTAGTGATTAATTAATTCACTCAGTGCTCCCATTTTTTTAGTCATGACAGTGATTGCCAGACTAAAAATACATCTGCCTCTGCAAAACAGATCCACCGAGAAAATGTTAATGGCATGGCAGAAATGTTTATTTATTTTATTTCATATTCAGTTAACCAGCCGTTACATTTTGGTGAATAGTTTCCGTATGGCATAATGCTGTGCTCTCGGGCACGTCGACTTTCTTCAAATGTCAGCCCGATTTCAAAGGTCAGCTCGCGGCTTTTCATTGTCGAACGATCTGAACACCTTCCACGAACCCCCCATGCGGTCCATTTCCCTGTCGATACCCCCACCGCCGGCCTTTGGATGTCAGAAAAATCGTATTTGTTTGTAGCAAAAACAGTCAGCACCTTCAATTTTGCACGATAGCTTTGCTTCTAACATTTGATTCATCTCCATGTGTCTTTTTCATGGTGATGTCTAACAAGCCATGCCTCTTTTCAACATGGACTTCTCATTTTTAAACTCCCCTCTAAATCTATGTGTATGGATCTGTGTATGAGTGTTTCAGAATACAAAACTGCCACCTGGTGGTATCTCAGCTGTGCTACGTTTGTGAAATCCTTCACAGAGGCTCCTGCTGTTGCTGCTCACAGTGTTACCTTTCTGCCCTCAGGCAGCACTAAGTGATTTCCGGATCCTTAAAACAGACAATAGCTTTAAATGTTGCTGTTATTCCGCTCCTGGCACATACACAGAGGTGGCAGTGCATGGGGGCAGTTTGAATTGAATGCAAAACAATGCATGCACAAAGGTATGTTGTTCAGAATAAAAGTCCACAGTGTAATGAGAGCCTATTTTCAGTGAAATACAGCGATTTGGAGGTTTGTGGAGTGAGGCGCAGCATTTTGTTTATTATGCGCTGTGTGGAATCTGAGGCTACGCTGTTAGATTTGGATCTGCTGTCAGACTCCTTGTGGACAAAAGCACGCTGTGGAAACACGACTGAGGAAAAATATGTCAGCCAGGCTTTAATCAGCGTGGCTTTTGAATGCTGAAACAAGCACAGACTTTTTAAAAAAAAAAACTTTTTGAAAGGACACCCCTGAGAGATGTAATTTTGCGCTGACATTCAGCATCTTTGACATTCAGGATTTAATCATTTTCATGCAAAGAGGAAACAAAACAAACAAACAAAGGACGAGTTGCTTTGGGTGAAAATAAATGACCAAATAATTGCACGCACACGTTTTTTTCTTAATGTTTGAATCTTGAGAAAATGTGATTTCCTAAATCAGCGATGAATAATTCAAGGATGCAAGAGAGTTTTGGAAAACATGTTATTAATAAAAGTCGTGTTTTTGCGCTCCATCTTTTTCAAAAGCACATGCTGACAAGTTATAGGACTAAAAATGATAATTAAAGTGAAGGTTCCTTCATTTTCATAAATAAACACTGTATTTAAAGCAGCATCAGTCTTTTATAAAAGCACTAAATTAAAAGTAGAAGGTGTAGCCGGTATGGATGACTTCATTTTCAACTCCCTTAGCCTTTTCCTTCTCTCTTTTTCCTCTTTGTTTCCCTATTGTTTGCTTTAGTCAGCTAAAAAGAGAACTATTTCTGTTTTTAGCTGGTGGTAGCTGCTGGGGCTTGACTATTACCCTGTTACTCTATGTCATGTAAATGTGTAAACATCTGCAAACGATTAACAATTTGAGCTCACGTTGCTCTTTTTTTGGGGACCTTTTGTTACATCAAATATTTTCCCTCCAATTTTATACAGTTGAAAAGTAGAGATGGATATCACCGATATCACATATCGGTATCGGTGCGATGCTGACCTAAATTACTGGATTAGATATCGGAGAGAAATAAAAAATGTAATAATATCCATTAAATATCACAAAAGCACCTCACAAAACGTGCGACATGGCATAACTCAGCTCATAACCTTAGCACGTCGGAGGAGTATGCATCACGTGATAGAGCGGATGTGACGTGCGAGACCAGTCGGCGGTCTGGTTGAGCATTTAGAGCCTCGCTACCAAACCAGCATTTCATCTCCGAGAAAGTTATCCCAGAGAAGTAAAGCAAGTTTGTAAGTTAATCTCTGAATGTTTCTAAAGCATTCCCACGTTAAGCTTACCAACCGATACTGTATATGGAGCGACTGCCTCTCTCTCTCCCTCTCCTGCTGCTACTTCAATCATGAAACTGATCAATGATCAGCTGATCGGCTTTTCTGTCGTGACTCCCGTCTCTCTTGTTTGTTTTTGGCCCACTTTGCACCAGAAAGAGGAAACCAGTGGAGACACAACAGCAGCACCTTTAAGCTTGATAAGCTGTTGTTAGAATGGTAACTGTGCAGGGGCGGGCCTAGCAAGGTTTAGCCAGGGGGGCAGGTAGGGCATTAACAGGGAAAGGGGGTCACAAAGAAATACTTTTCTTTCTTATTCTCATGTCTAGCTTGTAATAAATAATTATCTGAATCTTACAACCAAAGTATTCATCTGATGTAAAATGTATAGAAATACGTTATTGTATATAGTAACTATTAAGTCTAATATATACCCTAGTAAGCTATAGTACTTTTTCCTTTGGGAAGATACCATCTGTGCAGTCTGCAGTTCTGTTGAAGAAAGATGTTGAATCTAATTATTGTAGAAAAATAATTGATTTCTGTGCATTTAAAAAAATTTTTTAACACGTGCATTAAATTAAAGTCGATTACGTTAATTAAGCATTATTAGGTGGAGGGTGGGGTGTGGTTCCCCTTTTGTTTTGGCTGGGAGTTGGCAACCCTATTAGTTAGGTTGTACTCTTTAAAATACCAGAATAGGGAGGATGTTCAGGATTTAAGTTTATTAGATTGATCAGTATTGCTCATCTATGAAATATTTTGGGTGCAGTGTATTTTTTGCATACAGGTATAACAGAATAGCTTTAGTTTTGCTTGTTTTTTTAAAACTTGAGTATCAACTTATACAAAATGCAGCAAGATATTAAAAAACACACGTTTTATTCGTTATAAAATACAAATAACTGAGTAAAAAATACAACGTCAGAAAAAGAGCATTTGTGGTTTGTGTGTCTGAAAGAATAAAAAATATTGGGCTATATATTGGAATATTGGCTTATAAATCACCCCATATAGGTACTGGTACTACAAATTGTATACTGGCCGGCCTCGATTACAGGATAGTCAACGGCTAACATGAATTCCTTCCATTAATCTGACAGATTCTGAACATTTCAGCTTCATGTCTGGATGCACGACCTGGTCACTTCTGCTGTGATGGACCTGGTGACATTTACAAACACAAAACTGAACTGCTGATTATGACTGGACATAAATCTCGTGCTCTGTATGAGTTGCTCAGCATAATTGTTTATGAGAGTGACATTTGATCTATGTTTTGCCATAACAGGGGGGCTTTCATCATTTTATATTGTCGTCAATTCAGAAGAGAGGGCTCCTCCTCAAGGAGCCTTTGTATGAATGTCAAGGGAAAGTCTCTCACATATTACAGGCACACACAGAGTTGCACAAAGAAACACAAAGATCACAGTGGCAATAGATCACAGATACAATTAGACATTTACAATACTGTGCAGAATTCTTGAATCATGCCTCACTTCTTTATAATTTGCTGTCAAAGAGCCAGACTTTCTAGTCATTTTTAAACTGGTCTTGAGCAACAATTCTTCAGGCTTCTTCTTCAGTCTGAAGGTCTTCTGATCCTTTTTTTTTCTTTTGCACTGTCTGCTTTCTGACTCATTTTCAGTCCAGTTCTTGACCTGAGCATTTTCAGAGGAACTTTCTTATTTTTTGTTAAGCCACTTAAAACTCACCTATGAATCATTCGAGCATAAAATTTAGCAAAGAGGCAATTTTCTTGCTAGTAGCGTGTCAGGATTATACAAAATATATAATTTGCTCCCAGTTTTTTGATAAACTAACACAGTTCAAAAGGCACGAAGTTGCATTTTTGCACTAAAAAGCTGATTCCCAAAGAGCTATTACATGAAAACCTGGCATATTTCAGCATAGAGTGCAGTGTGTTGTTAAAAATTTACTAGACAACTAGACAAGTGAAGGATAAAAGAAGAAGTTGCACGTCTAAAATCTATATACAGTAGAATACCACTATCTGAAATTCAAACAGGAAAAAATCTAGCAAAAACCTAACATGGTGGAAACTGTATTGTGGGCTAAGGTTCCATTTCAACCAGTGGTGTTAGGGATCCACCACCAGTACCATCTGGAAGGATCTGATTGACAAAGACTTCCACGATAATGGCAGCCAACATATAAAGAAGAGCTCAGAACGCCCTTCAGGAAGCCTGGAGAACTATTCCTGAATACTAGCTAAAGAAATTATGAGAAAGCCTGTGTTGAAGAATAAAAGTGGTCATACCAAGTATTAATTTTCAAGCATTAGAATCGCACAAATTCAATTTTTACCTTATATACTATATTTCCGTGTACATTTTAAGTGCACCTATGTTACGTTTTTCTGACAAACTTTAAAGAGATGAAAGGTTGCTCGAGATTTTTCCACAGCATAGTCAAGTGTGGGTACACTTCACTAGACACAAAGATCCCTAAGGTTCTCTGTTGCCAACACTGATATAAGTGTGACCTGAGTCTAAATTACTTTAATCAAATGAAATTCACTTCAATTAATTTTATAACAACAGTCACCTCAAGGCGTTTGATATTCTAAGGTAAATACCCAAAATAACAGAGAGCCAACCCCAACAATCAGATGACGCCTTAGTGACAGTGGGAAGGAAAAACTCCCTCTTAACAGGAAGAACCAGGCTTAGCGAGGATCAGCGATCTGCCATGACCAAACAACACGCTTTGGAAGATGGTCAGAGATTAATAATAAATAATGATTATTTGCAAGGTGGTGTATAAATACATAGCGAAAGAAAAAAGGTGAGTAAGGAAGAAATATTCTGTGCCTCGTGGGAAACCCTCAGCAGTATAGGCCTATTGCAGCGTAACTAAGGGTTGGTCAGGGTCTTCTGATCCAGCTCTAACTATATGCTTTTTTAAGATGGAAAGTATTAAGCCTAATCTTAAAAGTAGAGATGGTGTGTCTCTCCTGAATCCAACCTGGGAGCTGGCTCTACAGAAGAGGGGCCTGAAAGCCTCCCATTCTACTTTGAAATATCCAAGTACGTCTGCAGTCTGAGAGTGAAGTGCTCTTTTGGGATGATATGGTATCATGAGGTCTTTAAGAAAAGATGGAGATTGATTATTTAAGACCTGGTAAGTGAGAAGAAGGGTTTTAAATTTAATTATGGATTTAACAGGCAGCCAATGAAGAGAAGCTTAGCTAATTGGTGTGTGCCATCTAGCTTCATGGATCGACAAACCTGGGTATCATCTGCATAGCAATGAAAATGTATACTATGCCTTCTTATAATACTGCCTAAGGGAATCAAGTGTAATCCAAATAGACTTGGTCCTAGCACAGAATCCTGTGGAACTCCGTAATAGGAAAAATTAACGATTTAAATAATGAATCTTATTTATGTTTGAAAAAGTGGTTATTGTGTCAAATTTTGAGATACTTTTACGTATGCTACTAACTCTATCTGAAGTTCTGCCAGGCTTTTCCTGTGGACGTGTGACAGGACAACCACTGAAGGCTGCTGTGTTTGTTTTCTTTAGGGCCATGCTGAGTGACGTTGGGGACTATGTAGGTACAGACATTGAAATATCCTGGTTACCTAATCTGGATGATTTAATGAAGGGCTATGCCAGAAATTTTCGCCCTGGGATAGGAGGTGAGTATGAGATCTACTGCTTGTGGCGTTGGGTTACATTTCACCGCCTCACATTTACAGCCATCCTTAGCATCACCCAACCGAAGTCCTAAGTACAGGAGCATGGATTGCACTTCATCTTCCAATTCCATTATCCCGAGAGGCGCCTTTGGTTTGGCTTTTCCTGTACGACATTAAAACAAGGCTCTGTTTACCTCATACAAATACTAGGGGTGCAACGATATTCGTATCGATATTGAACCGTTCGATACAGTGCTTTCGGTTCGGTATGCGTATGTATCGAACAATACAACATTTGTAATTTATTTTATCAACTTTCCTTCTGACGATGCTGTCTGTGTGGAGCGCTCAGTGAATCTGCGTTCGACTACTCCGCCTAGGCTGCACTGTCGAGCGCAGATCCACACGCCGGAGTGGAGCGGTGGCACAAACATTGTGTGCTGCTCTGGAGAATTTGCTAAGAATGGCTGCCAAATGTGAAACATTCAATGACCACAGCAATAGATTTCTCAATCTCACAGCTTAACTCAGCTGAGGAAAGGTGAAAATGTGGGGCAAGAGTGCCGCTATCGCCACACACATACCACCCTGTGCATGATGCAGAGAATCATAATGCAACATCATGTGGTCACTGCATTTCTATTTATGTCACATTTTAATGTGTTGAAAAAGGAAGCTAAATGGAAGGCTGTTGTGACCACTGGGGAATCATGTCTGTTATTTCGGGGCAGTTTCTTTCACTCAAATCCCACCCCATGCTATTAATATGGAGCAATAACAGGGCCTTAAATATATGATAATTATGAAAAATGTTTTTGCAAGATAAATATAATTTGTAAGGATAGTGATGCACAAGATGTAAAGAAAAGACGTGACAGACAGATTGTTTCATAAAAAAAGCACAATGTATTTTTTTCTTTACATAAAATTTATGGATCTTGTTATCGCCTCACTTGAACACTGAATATTAGAAGAATTGATAACTACACAAAACCTGATTTGAAAGTTGAAAACCATATTATGAACCAAAGTGTCTGAATGTTTCCAATCTCACATCATTTTAACAGTAAGGGAGGATTAGTTCTGCAGTGGAAGTGGAGTCTCTTTTTATATAATGCAAGAAACTAATATACAGTAACAACTTTTCCCACTGTAAACATCAATATGTGCTGCCAAGGTTTCCAGAGTGCAAAGCCTATTTGCAAATGCAAAGTTTCTGAACTGATAATGCTGTAAAACATTTTTAATTTTAATCTATTTGCATAATTAGAGTGGTAGCAAACAAAATCAATGCCACGTTTCTATGGTAATGCTACACATTGTGCTTCATTCTAATATACAGCGAAATATTTTCTATTATATTTACTAACCAGAGTTGGTAAAATAGCTGTTTAACAAATGTTATAGTCATCTTTGTACCTGCGCTGGAGAATAGAATCACATCGCCCTCTAAACTCTCCCATTTACATCAACATACAATAAGCATACAACTGAAAACCTTTTCCCATTCACTTGCATTTGGTGTTGAAAATATAAATTACCCAAAATGGCATGGGGAGGTGTTGAATGATGGGAAATGATTCCTTAATGTTTAATATATTTTAAATAGCCTTTCTGTTCTGCATCACTGAGCCCCCCCCCCCCCCCGTAGTTTCTGCCCTCTAGCATTCGATGACTGCTGCACGCTCCATGCTAATCATATGGCAAACTGTTGAGTGAACGCTACAGCGTATGTGTGCGTGCGTGTGAATGTTGGCAGAAGCTCTCTCTGTGCAAGTCCATGAAAGCCCAGTGTTGTTTATGAATGCCCATTGTGTGATGTGCCACTTCGCATGGCTAAACTGGATAATGCTTAATCTCTATGCACCGTAGGAGTGTTTGGACGTGGGAGGAAGGTGGATGGGAGAAAAACAGATGGGTTATGGAGTTAGGATGGGAGGGACCAGAATGGGAATCAGAGAAGTGGCGTGGGTGGGTGTTTGAGATGGGGAGGGCAAAGGTTTGCCCTTTTTTTTTCTCACCATTTCCTCTGCAGGTCCGCCCGTGAACGTGGCCATGGCTATAGAAGTAGCCAGCATTGACCACATCTCTGAAGCCAACATGGTAAAGAACAGACACTCGCTCCTTCTTTCTGCACCGAGATTCTCTATCATCACTTCACAACTGTCGCAACGATCAAAGATTTACTATTTGCATAATCCTGACATATCCCACTCGAAGGTTTAAACGCATTCAGTGTGAACATTTGTGACACATCGGGCGAGTTGTTGGATAATTTCAGACTTTCATGGATTTTGTAAAGTGAAATATCAAATCCAATGGGGCAATTCATGTTTTGCACAAATATCATTTTGCGTAACCTTGTAATCGTGAGCGGCGCCATGTCTATCATGAAAGAAGGAGTTTAATCTTAAAACGCTTCAATTCAATATGTTTTTTTTTTTGCTTAACATCTGAAATAAAGTCCAAAGTATGGTAGCCAAAAGAGCAATGAAACTAAAACACAAACACAAAGTGCACAGTATTCAGGGAAAGGCTGCAAAGTAAGACAATAAAGCCAAGTGCTTTATTGCTTTTATGCTGTGAGGACACATAAAACACAACCGGACACTGAACTGCTGCAGTAATATCTGAATTATGCAAGCAGAATAGTAAAAAAGCACCACAGTAGTTACTCACGTCACCAGCCAGTGCGGCATGTGTGCTCCAGCATTGTTTGCTTCTTTTTCAGCCTCCTCTCTGGTGGTTTATGCTGTTTGATGCTAATTGCGGTATTTCACTCTTTGGTTGTGTTTTTCTGCATTTGCAGCCAGATCTGCATTTGTGTGGCTCACCAGGCGTTTGAAGATGGCTTTTTGTGTTTTCTTTTCTTTCTATATTTCTGTTTGGTAGGAAGTTCAGTGTCACATTTTGCTGAAATCTCTTGCAATAGGAAGAAAATATTTAATTCAAATCTACAATATAGTGACAAAAGAGTTATTATTCTTTTTCAATTTTGCGATTATAACAATAATTAACAGCATTTTAACGGTGATATCAGTTTTAGGGTTATGTCTGAAAAGAAATGTGTTTGGACCCTTTAATTAAATGTTGCATTCATCATTAATTGAAGGGCCAAAATCTCTTCTTACTAAAAATTCTTATTGAGTAATTACTTTTCTTTTCTAAATAATTTCATATTTTGACACAATCTCACCAACGATTTTTCCTATATAAATAAGTTATTCCCAAAACCGTCCAGAATAATGAAATAAATTAAATATATTTTTAAAAATACAAAGTAAATATAATTGAACCTAATATTCCTAACAGTCTGTCTCCCGTTTTACATTCCGTGGTGTTCCTGACAGGAATACACCATGACTGTGTTCCTGCGGCAGAGCTGGCACGATGACCGCCTGTCCTACAATCACACTAACAAGACTCTTGGACTGGACAGTCGGTTTGTGGACAAGCTGTGGCTGCCCGACACCTTCATCGTTAACGCCAAATCTGCTTGGTTTCACGATGTGACCGTAGAGAACAAGCTGATCCGCCTGCAGCCTAACGGAGTGATTCTATATAGTAGCCGGTATAAACAAACAGATCATTGTCTTCTCTTTCTTTTGCCTACAGAAAATTATAAGACAATTCTGCAGTTTCATCTTAGCACACCAGAAATTTTCACTGTCTTTCGTCATTGTTTTGATCAGACTGCACTGTTTTGGTTAAATATAACAGTTCTCATTAGCGCTGTGTTTGGATGCAGGCTGTTTTGAGCAAAAAAATAAAAATAAGAATGCATGAATAGTAACTAAATGGACTTTTCGTAAAAGAGTCAGATTTTTATACCAGGAGTTAAATAATGAAGGATGTATTGATGAACATGCAAAAAGAAGATAAAAGAAAATTAGTTTTTATTTGAAAAATGACAAATTGAAGAAACTGTAATAGCATCTATGTCAGGGTTTGATTAAGCGAGCCGTTTTGTTCCTAGAATCACTTCGACAGTGGCGTGTGACATGGACCTTACCAAGTATCCCATGGACGAACAGGAATGCATGCTGGATTTGGAAAGCTGTGAGTTGGGATTTATCTTAAATGTTCATTTCTTCTTTCCTACATTCATCTTTATGGGTTAAAAATGTTATTTCAGTTTATTGCTGAAACATTTCATTGTGCGAGCACGGTGACATTTGTGAAAGGTTACAGTGTCTGTGACAGGATGAAAATGCTAAATGTTGAGCGAACCTCGCACATCTGTGTCGGCTGGACGGGTAAATGTCTTTGTTGTTGTTGTTTTTCTAGATGGTTACTCCTCAGAGGACATTGTGTATCACTGGTCGGAGAGTCAGAGACACATTCACGGCTTGGACAAATTAGAGCTTTCCCAGTTCACCATCACAGACTATCGCTTTGACACTGAGATGATGAATTTCAAATCAGGTGAGCATCCCTCTTTTGTGTTGTTTTGTGCCTGTATTATGTTTTACACGTATGTGGTGGTTTTGGACTTTGGTCCCTCTTGTATTGGAGAACTCTACACATACTTCTTGAAGCATGACTTCTTTTTTTCAACCAGAGGCACTTCTGTGGTTGTATTCTATTCGTAGACGAAATGCATCAAGGCAGACTTGCTGCTGAGCCAGGCAGGAGATTTAGGAGATGAGAGCAGTAGCTGCTGGGAAGATGCAGCTGCAACACCATTTTATGCGTTAAATCTTGAAGTTGTGCCACTAGGGGCAAAAGCGAGGCAAAAGATGTTGCCTAGCGTCAGAGCCTGTGAAGAACAATGGCCTCTTTATGATAAATAATTAGCATGTTTGGTTTGAAACAAAGTGACTTGTTGTCTGCTTCACAGCGGGGCGCTTTCCGAGGCTCAGTCTTCGCTTCCAGCTGAGACGTAATCGAGGTGTCTACATCATCCAGTCGTACATGCCTTCGATATTACTGGTTGCAATGTCCTGGGTGTCCTTCTGGATCAGCCAATCAGCAGTTCCTGCTCGTGTATCCTTAGGTTAGTATTAATTGGATGAAGTATATTTGAACATTTCGAAAGGGGTTATTTCAGTGAAGGTTGGTGCTCGTTCGTCCTCTGAAAGGTTAAACCACATAAATGACAGTTTTCTTTTCTTAGAGTCTTACTGCGTGTGGGGTTACATTCAAACTAATGCATTGTGGTTACAAGGAACTCATAGCAGCCTATTGATGACCATCACAGGATACAACATAGCTCAATACATGCTGATGTTAAAGCAAAAATAATAAATCTTTAATTCAGTTCCTGCACATATTTCTTCAGGTCTCACACAGATGTCCTCACAGGCCTGAATATGTTATCTCTACCCCCCAGATATAAGAAACATTGGTTCTCTCCCCCAGTTTAAATCTCAACTCAAAACCATCTGTTCAAATCTGCATATTCACTGTGAACCCACTGTTTGTTCATTTTATCTTGTGCTTTTGTTTTATTGTCCTTCATTGTGTCATTGTTCTATTATGTATTTTATCCTATTGTACAGCGTCCTTGGGTGTCTTGAAAGGCGCTTTATAAATAAAATGTATTTATTATTATTATTTTTTTGTTAATTAAAAAGGATTTATGATTAAGTATTTTACATATGCCATGCAGCCTTACCTTCTGCTATGAAATCAGACGCACGTAAGCCTTAATTTCGCAATTGAACTTTGCAGTTTCCTGTCTGAAAATTGCCCACCTGCCTCAACCATCCCCTCTGCTTGCTCATGTTGAGATTTTACTCAAAGAAGAAGAAGATATATATTTCTTGATGTAGTATGGATACAGCTAAAGAGCTTCTCAGTTCCCACCTCTCTCGATGGTCCTGTCTGTTTCAGTCAGTGTTAAGCAGCTTATTAACTTGCAGGTGCAATGAAGTTGTGCCCCTCTGTTTGGCTGCACACACTGGGGGACATGTTATGCAGACAACAGCTAGACAACTTGGTGGGCCAAAATATATCAAAATGCTAAATTTGCATGCAGGCTAAATTACAATTTTGGGGGATCGGGCCCTCCGGCCTTGAATTTGACGCATGAGGATGAGACAAGTCAAACGTTCATGTCCTCTCAAGACTAAAATTCTGCAGAATGTGCCAACAGAATCACTGATGAGCTGCAAACATTCTAGTTAAAGCAAGAAAAGACAGCCTCATCAGACAGCCCGATGAGGCTGTCTTTTTAAGTTTAAATGGAAGATTTGGACCAGATGATGGGACATGAGCAACATTCACTCTGAGAGAAAGATGAATATGTACACCAAATATTTTTGAAAATCCTGTTCCTCATTTTGTTTAAAGCTACCAACAGAAAGGGGATAGTGTTCCCTTAGGAAACCTTAGATTAACCACCTAACTGACAGTTTATACTGTTGTCTAGACTACAGTAGGGGACCAACCAACCTACAGTCTGAGAACACTAATCAAGAGCCCCACATCCACAGAAGTCAAATTTTTGCTTTGTTTTCAGGGATTACAACTGTTCTAACCATGACCACGCTGATGGTAAGCGCTCGCTCGTCCTTGCCCCGAGCGTCAGCCATCAAGGCGTTAGATGTCTACTTCTGGATCTGTTACGTGTTTGTGTTCGCGGCCCTCATCGAGTACGCCTTTGCTCACTACAACGCTGACTACCGACTCAAAGAGAAAGCCAAGGTCAAGGCCAGCAAGCTCAGCTCCGAGGTGAGGATCACTCATTCGATCATTTCCGTCATGTACACCTGTCAGCAGACCTTTCAATCTGGAGCTTCGGGGCGGTAGGGTGGGGGTGTTGCTACTAAATTGTGCGCACCTCTTAAACATAAACCTAGGCCGGACATCAGGCCTTGGTGCTGACAAGCATCCATCCCACTGACCTTCAGCAGGACATGAATCTCTATAGACCATAATGGGAAAATAGATGATCGCCCCACAGGAAGCAATAGTGATTCTCATCATACTGTCAGCTTCTTAAGTTGCTGGTGTCCATCATAACTGAGGTAAACCTTCAGAATAACAGTGGCCGCACCTGCTATAAAACTATGAGTTCAGAAATATTAAACGTACCAGATTACCTGTCAGAGCAGTGAAGCGATTAAAATTAAATGTTGCAGTGGAGTGATTGTGGAAAAAAAGGAGCCAAACTGATATAGGGTATTTTACATTGATACTGATGCAGATATCAAAGTATTTTAAAATATAATATTACAATAAAATGGCCGATGTAATTTTCTTTCAAACATACGAAACATAAACAGATTTCTCAAGCCTTTGTTTTATTTAGTTATTTATTTACTTGTTTACCTTCCGCTCAACTCAGCTCAGCGCCCTCTGGTGGACAAACTATGCAACATCAACACTCAAAAAATGGTTGAAGTGCCTCTTCTTTACTTACATTTATATTAATTGTCTATTACAAATGCAGAAACAATAGTTTTGCAAATGAGCTGACAACATTGGTCTGATCGCTTATGCTCTAGTGAGTACGGTGTAATCAAAACTGCCAAAAGAGATGATAATCATTAATACCACACAATTAACCCTTACCTTAACCACTGACAGGGTTAGGGTTAGTCGTGTGTTTATTTAAAAAAAATGAAGCATTATAAAATATAAAGTACCAGGATGGACCAAATACTTAAGAGCTTTTGCTTATAAAGTAGTTATAAGTTATAGTAGTAGACCTCATGAATGCAAAGGGGTTGAATTGTCACTTTTGCCAAATTTGCCAGAATAGAGCTCTGTCAGGTAAATGCTTAGATGCTTCTCTGTCTCCTCCTCTCCACAGTCTATTGTAAAGAACGGCAAACAGGCAATGGTTCTGTTTTCCCTGTCAGTCACCGGCATGAATCAGGGCGTGGTCATTTCCAGCCGCCACGGTCGAGCCCAGCGTTCCAGCAGCGAAATTCCCGGGGAGGGTGGAACGGAGGAGACGGAGCCGAGGCGGAGAAGATCCAGGCAACCGGAGGAGCGCGAGGAAGAGAAGAAGAAGTGCTGTTCCAAGTGTGTCTGCAAGCCCATTGATGCAGATACCATCGACATCTATGCCAGGGCCGTGTTTCCTTTCACTTTCGCCGTGGTGAATGTGATCTACTGGGTGGCGTACACCATGTGAAGAGGAGGCAGCGGGTCTGAGCGACTGGCTGCCATCCAGAGCTGTATATAAGAAACTGCTGGAGCTGTGCCACTTTAATGCTGGCAGACTGGTGCAGCAGAAATATACTGCAGCCTTCAGTAAAGGCGAGAACTCGTCAGACAAAAGACAAAATAAAGTATAATGGCCTGTGAATATGGAAATATGGTAATTACTGGAAGTACGTAGAAGTTTAAGAAGTTTTAAGAGGATTAAAATATATTTAAACACAAACAATGTCCTGCAAAGGTGAAGGACTATGTTGCCTGTGGAAGACATACAGCACACATTTAATACAGTTTAACTAACAACAAACACTTCCACATCGACCTGTTATATAAGCCGACTTAACACGAGACACCAGACCTCACGTCCACCAAAACAGCCGCACTGACCACAAGCTCTCCTCTAAACAAATACAAATAAGCATACTTAGCCTGTCTAACTCCACAATCAGTGAACCACTTGTTATCTCACAAAGCAAAAACACCACCCAGACAAGAGGATAACGAGATGAGGTGTACTGCTATTCTGCATGGCTGAGAACTCATTACCCCCTCTCCCCTCCCGCCACTGCTATCCCCTCTCTCTCTCCCTCTCCTTTGGTCCCCCACCCTTTTTTTTCCTGTTTATTTTCACGTTTAGGACACCGACTGGAGGGTCTTATCTCCCTCTGCCAGTTCTGCCTGTTTCCTTGCCATTAAAGGACTTCCTCCACTACCTGTGTGCGTGTGTTTGTGTTTCTCTCTCCTAGCGCCAAATGATCTCTTGAAAGCTAAATCCATGTTGGTTAGGTATATTCAAAAGAAGACGAAGCTGCTTGAAATCCCATCTGGCAGGTCCGAACATGCAAAATTTTAAGGGGTTATGAATAATTAACTTATCAATTATACTTTGCTCTATTAATAATTTCCTACTCGTGCCCGTCCTTTGTCTGAACTGGGAAATTGATTTCAGGAGACTCGTGGATTAGAAGGCACCACAGCTCTTTAGTTTTCTTATTCAGTCACTACATTAAATACAGTGTATTATGTGACCTCCAGTTTGAGCATTTCAGCTTCTTGAATCAGAATGAAACTGCATCTTTGATTAAATCATCAGTTTTCTTTGCTTCTTTGATGAAAGGTTCAAGGTGGACACATCAGCCAGTAACTCTGAATGTTGTAATCAGTTGTAACAAAGTGTGGTGTCCACAGATTTACAATACTGTACAAAAGTCTCAAGCCACACTTCATTTCTTTATATTTTCCTTCCCAGGAGCCAGACTTTCCAGTAATTTTTTTTAATTAACAGCAACAGTTCTTCAGTTTTCTGAAGGTCTTTCAAAGTTTTTCTTTGGATATTGGCTGCTTTTTCAAGCACCTGTACCTGACCATGTCAGAGGAAAGTTTTTTGATTTCTTAAGCCACTTAACACTAACCTAGGAATCATTCAAGCACAAAAATGGCACCTGACTCAAGGGATGAACCAATGTTGTGTATACAGATAAGAGACAACCAAGCAAAATAGCAGTTTTAAATTGTATCTTTTGGGACTTTATTACTAGCAGCCTGTGGCAAAAAAAAAAAAAAAAATACCAACAGTAACACAGTTTGACAGACACAAAACCAACAAAGCGATTCCCAGAGAGCTAATAGCTGAGATCGTGGCAGAAGGAATTCAGCATGTGGGGCTGTATTTCAGCCGGTAGTGTTGGCAATCAAAACTGATGGAAATATGACCACAGAAAAGTACAGTCAGTGATCTGCCATGCCATTTAGAAAGCTTCTGATTGACAACAACTTCATTTTTCAGCATGACAATGATCCCTAACACACTGCCTGCCAGTCATGGATCGGCCTCCCCACAGCCTGGACATCAACATTATTGAAGCATTGACTGAGAACAGACCAAAAGGCAGCCAACATACAAAGAAGAGCTTTGAATATCCTTCAAGAAGCCTGGAGAACTATTCCCGAAGAAACTTTAGGAAATGACAAGAGTTCAGACTAAGTTGGAGAATAAAGGCTCGTTAGGATTGTACAAACTCTATTTTTGCCATATATACTGTATTTCCATGTATGTTTGTACATGTTTCAATAACACTGCACATATTTCCCATTTTCCTTGCAGAGGAAATGAGGGTTGGCTCAACACTGTTACACATTACTGTAGCTTCCTAGTCCGAAGAGTGGTGTAAACACCAACCCGATATCACTGCAAAGTGTGTGATAGACACGATGGTCCACAATATCCATTTCACATGTTGCCTTTCTAAAGTGTGAAAACGACACTCACATGCAGTAAGTGGCAGTACAAATATTTTATTTCAAGCCAACATGAAAATAATCACAGCAAAGCATTTAAACAGACATTATTAACACATTTACACGTAAAGCCACCAGCTTAATCGCTTCTGATGATTAAGGACTTTGAACGTACTTCACGCGTTTAGCTTGCTATCGACTTCTTGCCTTTACATTTATCATCTCCCCCTGCTGGTAATGCAACGTCTGCATGTGTCCCTTTGACGTTTTGGAGAGGCAAAGCGGGAAATTGACACGATGGACCGGCGTGTCTGTTACACGTTTTGCCGTGATTCTGGGTTATATTTATATATTTCTGCAAAATTTTGATTGACACGTGTTAAATGTTAGCCCTGCAACAGACCGGCAACCTGTCCAGGGTGTGTGGCCCTATGGCAGCTAGGATAGGCTCCAGCCTAGGGAAGAGAATTAGGTCGTGCCCATCATTGTGCTCATCTGACTTTCTTCTCCATGACGATCTCAGGTGAGGCTCTCGGATATAACTGATAAAAATAAATAAATAAAGATAAAAATAAATGCTTGAAATAAATAAATAAATGAAAATAAAACATTTGAGCAGCCACCTCCAATGTATACTCCATCAGTCTGCTTACCACCAGCACTATAGATGTTCATACAATGCAATAAGCAAAGCCTCAGGAGAAGTGTGAATATCACTCATCTCGTCTCAGTTTTGGAACAAGAGCACGCGGTCTAGTTGTGTTTTTGTGCGTAGTAATCAGTAGGGACACACCTCGTAGCATCAGTAGTCAGTATTTTTACATTAATAAATATCAAATAAGATGATTAAATTCACTCCAATGACTCAATCAATCTGTCTTTTTTTCTTTTCAGCTCATTATTTTGGTCATACAGTCACTAACTTTGCATTTTTCATTTTTTCCACCCGAGATGCCGCAGGAAAACAAGTTCAGTCAAAAGTGATAGCCTCATATAAAGGCACCTACTCAGACCACCCAACCAATAAAGCTGATGAGCTGTTGCTGAATGCAGCGGCAGCAGCTTCAGAGGCAAATATTTTGGATAGAGATGGTAGAGCTTGAACAGAGAACAAATGTGAGATTTAATGATGATGATGATGAAACTCCAAGTGGTGCTAATGTTAAAACAATAGCTTTCTCAGTCCCCAAATAGTCAAACAAAACCAACCAAATGCTGCAGGTTTAAAAATGCCTCATTTGCAGGGAAGAGCAATCTCCTCTCTGTTATGATTGTCAGTCATCTGTCTTCGCTTCGCTTCGCTGGTTTAGTAGATTGACGTTCCTGGACAGCTTCCACCCACGCAGCATCCTCATTCTGATGCAACCGCAGTAACATACCCACACACTCCTGCAGTTGCTTGTTCAGAGGCCCATCAGCATCTCCTTTTCCTCTTGTTGCTCCATGTTTTTGTGTGCACAGAGGCCACGGAGTGGGGCAGTTATCAGGACCAGCGCTGCAGTTACAGAGCAGGCATGGGTGGGAGCAGGGCAGGGCTGCGTGCACTCCGAACAGGGAGTGCGACAGGCTGGCTTCTCCCAAGGAGATAACTTTGTTCTGGGCCAGGGGAGATGACATCATGACGGATGGCAATGAAGATGTGGGCGCAAGGAGCAGGAAGCTTTATCTCACATGATGGCACCGAGAGGATGGAGACACACACATGCACATAAACACTTGTGGATCACACTGCTCCTCGCTGATACTCCAGTGAACTCGAACAGTAGTCACTCCCCACTGAACACACATACGTACGTGCGGGAATACACACCTCTGACATGTTCACTCTTCCGCAGGGTCTAGGAGGTGGCTGTCAGTTAAAAGGCATAAATCAGACACAGAGGGCAGGTCACTGTGGATGACTGTTGGGTTACTGTCACTTTCCACTGCACAGCATCTAAAACTTTTGGAAAATACACTGAAGAGACTGATCTCAAGAAGGACTCCCGGCTTATCCTGTAGGTTTGTACTGCATGCAGCTGCACAATACATAGTGCATGAATTCTTTTTCAAACTCTAAAACACTAACACACACGGCTCGGTTTTTGACACACACAACAACAGTAACACACTGACTGAGGCGAATGCATTTAATAGTTAAAAGCAGTCATACAAGTGTTGCTTGTATCCACAAGATAAAGACTAAAGTTTGTGAGAGACTCTGTACATTGTTTAAGAAGTCACATAATATACAGGCATACACACATAATATATATATATATATATATATATATATATATATATATATATATATATATATATATATATATATATTATGTGTGTATGCCTGTATATTATGTGACTTCTTAAACAATGTACATATATATATATGTATATACATATATATATGCCTGTGGAAGGGAGGTACTGGGTGTGAGAGAGGGTCGGAGTTAAACCTGCAGGTATGGCATGATGCATCTTTATAACTACAAAACCAGGGTGCTCCCATTTTGGTACCACTTTCAAGTCATCACGATAATCCATGGCGATTCAGGGATCAAATTCCAGCAAGCCTGTGCAAAGCCTCTGGGAGTGCTTTAATATTGACTGCAGATCAGTTTGTCTAACTCTTCCTTACTAATCACTGCTTGCTTTGATTTCCCCCAAAGCTCAGAGGCTTTCATCCTCCTGGCTAACTAACTGACAGCGAGGGCTGTTTGCGCACATCGTGCAATAGTTACTGATAATGAAGCCTGAACTGGGTGATGATGAGCAGCGGTTAATGATGAGTGTGGTTAAGTGGCTTTTATTTCGCAAATTTTTCATTGCAAAAATCAAATTGTTTTAAAGTAGTCCATTCTTTACTCTGCAGGAACCATGTGGGACTATGATTGCATTCAAAAATGCAATAATAATGCAAACACAACACTGTAGAAGGTTTGAAACAACATTAAAGACTCGCTGTTGTAAACTTGTAAGCTTTTAGTTTTTTGTAAATAGACAAATGTAAATTTTCTTTTGGTCAAAGTGATTTGATTTTTCACTTGCAGCTGTTTTGTATATTTTGTGATTCATTTTATTTTATTTCATTTTATGTCTCAATTTAATAACATAATTTTTACAGTATTTTTTCCCCCAGGTTACTAAATCTAAGCTAATAATTTAAACCCTTAATTATCATAATAACAAAGAGCGATCTTCAGAAAACCTAATGATGTATAATAAATGTAATAAATAACAACGTGTGAAGGGAGTGCGGAAAAAATACGATATTCATTGTCTAGTAATATTCAAATGTACATATGATAATAAAGTCACTTCTGTGCTTCTAAAGTGATCTTCTCTGCAGGTTTTCTCTGGTGCACCATGTGTCGCCTCCTGAATGTCTTGCTGGCCTTGCTGAGCCGCTTCCTATTTGCTGTCCACGGGGTGGTGACGGTGTGGCGAGTTGTAGCTGTTAAAGAGGAGCCGCTCTATTGGCTGCTGCTGACAGGCGTGGCTCTGTTGGGTGTGGAAATGGCCATCACTCTGAAATGCACCCGTAATGCAGAGTGGAAATGGTAAAACACATTTGACATGATTTTCCTTTCTGCATAACACACTGAGGCTCAGTCAATTTTAAGCCAGATGTTAGCCCTCTGCTTCTTCCTAAATAATAACAATAATAATACATTTTAATTTGTGGGCACCTTTCTAAAACCCAAGGTCACTGTACAAAGCACAGAACAGATTTGGGAGGATGGGGAGTGAGATGCAGGCAGACTTTATAAACCTGTTTGGTGTTAGGGAGTAAATAACTCCTAAACTTGTAGCTGCAAACTCTTTACAACCCATCTGCCCGAGGCGGCTTTTGTAAAGGCCTGCGATATTCTGTGCCACTAAATTCTCTCTTATCATCCGCAGCTCTTTCTCTCTTTCACTGTCCATCAAAGACAAACATATTCCTCTGCTGTATTACTGCTGTCTTTCACTGAACTGTATTATGAGCCTACCATCACATCAATGTCACAGCCTCTCCTATCCACTCACGGAGTAAATGTCTCCTTCTGGCTCGACTCATTTTTGACCAACAAGCTTTTTTTTTTTTTTTAAAGAAAGAAAGAAAGAAAGGAAAAAAAAAACATCAACCGACTTCAAATGGATATGAGCATTTAGTGTCACACCTCATTCAACACCAAGCTATGTCTTATTCAAAAGCTCACGAACTGAACATCGTCAGATGCGAGCTTTCTTCGGGCCTCTCTCTTTCTCACTGAGTCTTACTTTGAAGTTCTGTCCTCATGGAGAAGGCTTTGCACTGTCAAGTGGGATTTGCATATATGATGAGAATAATTGCCTGTCTGAAATTCGATGCTTCCTATGGGGAAAAAGGGACTCTTTCTTCTTTAGTGGGTGGCAAAAAAAGAAGAAGCAAATTTCTATAAATAACCTAACCCCCTCTTTCCCTCTCCTTTGGTGATCCTCTTTTAGGTTCTCCCCCATGGTTTTCCTGTACCTCAGTACTGTCATCCCGTCCATTTGGTTTCTGGAGCTGAGCCTGCTACAGTCCAAGCTGCCTTTCAACAATTCCTCGGGCCATGAGCTTCATTTGCTGGCTCACATCCCGATCTCAGCGGTAGGCGTCCCACCAACAAAACTGCCCTGCCTGCCTCAACCCTCCACGCAGCCACATTAAAGCAACACCTGATATCAGATAAGATTTAAATCTAGCAAGGGGGTGGATAAACTATTAGTTGCAGGAAATGTGTAATAGACACACAGAGATGAAGTCCAGATAGGCTCCTGCTTGAAAAATTCTTAGATCTCTTCCCTTGTGAGATGGTCTTAGTGAAATTTCTTTCATGTAGGATTTGGGAGCTTTTTGCCCCATGGCTGTACTCAAGGCTGGGTGGCAGCTTTTGAAACGTGAAGATCTTCCCGTTTTGGGAATATTGTAGAATATCAAGGGGGAGGGTGGGTGCTTTCAGGATAAACGTAATGAACCTTGACACAAAACAGTCGACTTATATTAAAAACAGAGAGGAGATGGCTGGTTTATTTGATTATTCATTAACACTGAACCCTTGCAAACACTTTCAACATGACTAGACTTCCACTGTTTTATTTATCCAGGGGATTAAGGATCTGGACCCAGAGAACTGGGTAGCTGGCCTGGAGCAAACCATGCTGATAGTCTTGGTTCTGGGTCGCTGGCTCATGCCCAAGGGGGACATGTCACGTGACCAACTCTCACAGCTTCTCATGGTGAATGTGGGACTGGGTGCTGACATCCTGGACATCTTCGACACCTTCAAGGAGCCCGAAGTCAAAACCAACCAGGCAGTTGTCATCATCGGCTTGGCCCTGTTCTCTTGGGCGCTCATGCAGTTTCCTCTGGTTCTCACTCAGACACGACCCCCAAAGGCGGGGCCTTCTCAAGACAGCAAGGGTGGTCCCTTCTGCTGCTCCAGGGCTCCACCCTCATTCACCTCCTGCTGCTCCAGCGAAGTCTGGAGCTTGCTGCTCACAGTGGGACTCCAAGATGGCCCGTTCCTGCTCTACCGGTTCTACCTCATGGTGCAAGAGCAGGTGCTCAACCAGCTGATGATTTTCTTCACCTGCAAGAATATCCTCATTGTTCTTTTGGAGCTCTACAGAATATTTGTGGTGCAGTGTGAGCAGCAGGTATCTGGGCTGGAGAGATGCACTGCTCTGGTGCTCCAGTGTCAAGCACATGGGGGCAGCAGGGAGGAGGAGGAGGTGGAAGAAGAAGTGGGTAAAGACGAATGTTGGGAAGAGCAGAGCTGTCATATAGACATGAAGAAGGGGACCGAGAGGGAGGAAGATCAGAAAGGTGTCCAGGTATAGAAAGGCTCAAAATGCCGTGAGGCATGACTCCGGCCCCCAGGAGGGAGGGAATAGCTTTCACCAAGAATGAAGTCTAAACCCATCTGCCATCTCTTACATCTCAGCCTCGTTTAGAGACAGTCTCAGCTCTCTGGAGGTTCAGCGACTAGAAACAGAGCACAAGAAAAGAGAGTAAGTCCCCATTGAAAAGATCAGAGATGAATTTATGCAACTCCCTTTGATAAAAGTGGTGTTTCCATCACGGGAGCTTTCTCTGCTCGAGAAAATCAGTTCCAAAGAACTGTCAATCTCTTTAATAGTATGAAGCAAATAACAAGGTAGCTGAAACAAAATAAATACATCGGGGAACTTTACACTTCAACAAACTGGTCTCAATAAACAAGAGCTTAGTATATGGAATAGTATGACTGCATCATGATATGTCCTTGTGTTTTTAACCAAATAAGGTTGGTAATCATGGCATTCGATGTTCTATGTAATAATTTTTTTTTTAAAATTTGATGATGTGTCTTTTCTTGCTGGTGGATGAGCATTTTCTAATAAAGATATATGAGGAAAGCACAGTGCTGTTTGTTTTGTTCTGCTCGCCATGAGATGGCAGTGTTGCCAAGTCAACCAAGGCACAGCAAGCATCTGCTTTGTTTACTTGACTGTAACATACATGCTATAGTTACACAGAGGGAAAAAAAAACCAAAACAGTGAGACAGCAACACCACAGCAGCATCAGCAGCAGCGGCAGGAGGCATTTGTCTGGTTTTGGTATAATATCGTCTTCTTTGAGTCTCTCTGTAGGGCTCGATGGTGGCAGGACTGCACGTGATGAATGAATTAGAAAGATGTAGGCACCTTCGGGCAGCGGGCTTGTACTTAATAGTCAAATGCAGTCGATGTGGAGACGTTTCATAAAGAGTGAAGAGGCTTGCTTCACTTTTCAAGGTTTCATTTTCCTCTTGAGCACAATCAGACCATGGAAGTCTGTTTGAGAGCTCGGCGCATTTTTATTATGTCTGAAAAAGCACACTCGTGATTATGTGGGAGTTGTTTGAGTTCAACATGATTTGCTCTCGCCTTCTCTCTATACAGAGAGATGGAAGGTGCTTTTGAGATATTGCTCCACAGCCCACAAAAGAGAGACTGCTCTTTGAGAGCCTAAAAGGACAATGAAATGTTTGAGCTGAAGCCCAGAGTCTCAAGGTTTTCGAGCCACTTCAAGCTGGGGGGTTGACGGTGGTGGTAGGGGGGATAAACAGCTGCACCCCTCCCCTCCTCACCCCCCCAAACCTCCCATTCAGACATTGCCTCTCCTGTGGAACGAGGTCCGTGATGACCCTCTCACTCCGCGCCTGCAACGCTGTGTTGCGCAGGTTGAGAATGAAGAGCGGCTGTGGCATAGAGTGGCAATTCAATCAGAGGCCTTTCCAGCACATGCCCCGTATCTGTTTTTCATCAAATTGCTGCACTTCACCTGGCCTCCAAGGTGATGATAGGAGCTGTTGGGGCTCTGGACAAGTTGGGACTCTTTGTTTTCAACGAGCTCTCGATGAAAGAGCGACAGAACCGTGAAGTGCTGGAGGAGAGTGAAAGAGAGCATTTGAGTGTTTTCCTCCCTCTGTTGTCCAATGCATAGATTATGAGGAAAGATTCCCTAAAACGATGACTGTGGGCCACCTCTGGAGGACTTCCTGTAGAGCGCTGCCGTATTTCCTCTGTGGCAGCGCTTCGGTTCAAAATATCAAAGGCAGAGTCGACTTTTAAGAGAAAAGAAGAGAAAATAATAATAGAAAGTTCCCACTGGGATGTTAATTCTGCCATTTATGCTTTCTAGTACTAGATAATGCCCGGTTTACGAAGTCACTCCCAGGCAAATGACATCACACAGAGCCAATGGGAGGGTGCCGCTCGTCCTAAGCACCTGAGTTTGGGGAGAATCCGATATTCCTGTGACAGCTTGATGTGGGCAATACAATAGGGTGATGAAAGCTTGGTTGTGATGAGAGTCCTTTTCCTCTTCAGATTAACTGCATGCTTTAACAAGATTGTGTGGGTGTGTGGGAGGATGGGGATGTCAGCTGATCCACGGGCTGCCCTACATAGATAGAGAGCGAGGAAGCGAGCGTGGCAACTCAAAGCCTGCGACTCCACTGCACATGGATGTATTTTTTTTTTCAATTCAGCCCTTGCAAGCATTTAACTGTGTCCTGTTCACATGGGAAAAATGGGTGATGCACGTGGAATTCTTTGATTACATCCTTTCATCAGGTCTTTGCATGCTTTATATTTTCCCTTTAAGTCCTTTAAACTTACTTATATGATCATATTTCTGAGGACAAAGCGAAATGACTGATCGCTGACAACATATCATTTGGTGGAGTGATGGGCGTATTACTCACACCGAAGGTACTCAACCAGCGTTCGAGCACTAAAGCATTGTTGCTCTTATAAGCTCAGACTCACGTAATCAATGCAACTACCTGCTTTTACTTATTTATTCTGCAGAGGCAGGGACAAGGTTAAAATGAGCAAAGAGTTCAATGCGCACAATGTGGTAAGTTGTTACACCTTTTACCCCATTTTATCAGGATTTCTCTATTTTTCCTTAAAAAATGGTATTGATAGGTCTACCACAACATGAAGGCTGCACAAGTTCCACTGAAAAGGGAGAAACAGAGCGAGGAACAAGCGAGGCAGAGGCAAAGCCAGAGAGAAATTCACTCAACTTGAACAGGTGCATTTCCCATAACAGCGCCGAGCTTTCTCACCACATGCCACAATCTCCCTGTTTTGTGTCAACTAATCAGGAAGTCCAAACACGCCAAGGTTTGCCTCATCAGCCTCCAATCCTACAGATAAACCCGTCAAAATGCCACTGAAATGTTACAGCGAGACAAGGAAGAGTGAAAACAAAAGGCAAACTTCAAATGAACTCCCCCCAACTTTTTGACAGGTGGCTGAGGAGTCGGCTGACACTGCCTCGTGCACCACCGCCGATGGAAACTAATGAGCTTTACTTTGCTGTTTGTGGATCGGGGATGTTTGTCTTGTTTCCACATGGTGTAGGATTTTAAGATTGAATCAGCAGTGTGGCACAGAGGTAACATGCAGGTCTAATTTATGACAAATCGGTAACTTCACCATTTCTGCCTTATCATCCCTTCCCGATCCAGTGGAGATTAACATATTAATGCTGTTAATTATTAAGAACAGATGGTCTAGTAATAATAAAGCAATTAAACTTCTCCAGCGCAAAGAAACAGACACTAGATTCAATGAAATTGGTCATCGAGCTGTGGTAAACAACGTAATTGACAGCACGGTGGCTTTCTGTGGAGAGTGCACACCATAGATCAGCAGTCTGTGGGGCCCACATTGACTGGACACCAATAAGATTACATTTACCCTGAAACACAAATAACAATTAAAACGCTAACAAGGCACTAAACACGGCAATTAACACCTGCTGGATGAAGAACAATGACAGCCAGAAATGGAAAACTTTGTGATTTGCTACATCAGTGGTTTAAGTCTGGTGATTTTTCCATATCTAACCTTATTTTTTTTAACATTAGAATGAGACCAACAACACTATGCAAACAGTAATTACTTCTTGAATCACACACCATCCCTGATCTCCTTCTTAAGAGGCTTTGCAGTACTATAACTTCATTATAACAGCTCCTGACTACAGCTAGGTCAAAAAACCCTATTAAAGCTTCATAAGTGTTGTTTACTGATTAGCTAGTCTGACATCACACTGAAATGGCATTGCATCACACTCCTTTTCTACCTTGTGACACAACTGATTTCCTACTAGAGCCCAAGGTTTCCATCTAATTCTAACGTGATAGTAAGTAATGGAAGGCCCCTGTCTTTGCAAACGGCTTTGCAAGTCTTTTGAACAGCTAATTGTTAGTCTACTGCAGTGCACATCAATGTGAACCAATCGGAAGTTGCTCTTTCATGCCACGATATCAGACTGGTCAGTCAGCTTGTCTCTGTGGATGGTAAGGATGTGTGCAGCTAATATAAGCTTGTTCACAATATTTCAGGAGAATCAGATCGAGACATTATTTGAAAGTTTTCATTGTCAAATGTTGCAACTTTGGTAGTTTTTAGTTAAGTTTAGGCAGTGCACAGGAGGCAGGATTCAGTTGCTGTGAACAGATCTGACTGTTATCAGACGGCTCTCATATCATCGCAGATTGGCACAATCAGACATAACACAGAACTGGCAATAGTGAGCTGGCAGGCTCTGTACTGGATGTTTATGGTCTCACACGCATCTCTGCATGTGAGGGTAATGTGGTACCCATGTAGAAATGTTGGGCTGCAGTGCATGTACAAAAATGGCTTTAGGCTATGGCGTGACAATAATTTAACATCTCTTTGCTTAAAGCTTGAATATGTACTCAACTCAGTCATTCATTATTAACCTTACAATATTCTAACCAGTATAAAAGCAGGTAGTGATTAAGCCCATGTGGAATTAAATTGGTCCAATTTGTATTACAGGAAGTTGATTATTTTCAAAGGCTGACGGAAATTGGATAGGTAGAAAAGCCACCTGATTTTACAAGGAAAACTGGGGATTCGCTGCAGGGCTGGTGATCTCTTATCATGATTCATCTAAAGGTTGACAGATGTATAATAAAATCTAACCTTATTCTAAGGTTGGTTTTCGTCTCATAGTGTTTATTTGTACCATTGCTGGTAAAATCCGATAAAATCCATCCATCCATCCATCCATCCATCCATCCATCCATCCACCCTCTTCCACTTATCCAAGGGAACTGGAGTCCATTCCAGTCCTCCGCAAAATTGAATTGCTAGTTTAAAATAAACAACAGAAAACATCTGGTTCAGCTGAACTATTAAAAGTTGGACTCTGAGATTTCTATAATCACTGTGCAATCATGTCTAAAACCTCTTGAGATGACCATGGTTTAACTTTGCAGATCGCACTGGTTTATAATCTACTTTAATGTACTCAAAAACCGCCTTTGAAGGTGAGAACTTCAAATACAGAAATCAACTCTTGCCAGGTTGGCAAAAACAATTTTGAAACGTACTCATTACTCCTTGTTAAACAAGTAAAGCACACTTTTATGCTCAGTTTTGAGCATCATTTCAGACAGTAACATTTTGGCAATGGTTATTACAGCAACACTTTCAATTGAAAGTTAGGGCATTGCGTTCCTAATGACTTTGCTCCCTTCGGCACCTTTCGGATCCAAAGACAAATAAAAGTTAGAAAAGAGCATTTGCTCCTCGGGTGTGCGATAACTTTGACGTGTTGTCCCTCAGCCTTATTTATATTCATTTCATTTTTATCCCCAGTGTTAATTGTGTCTGTACCCATTTTTGTACAGAATGCAAAAATGAGCAACGGATGTGAAATCCCTTTCTAAACAGGGCATTGTGAATTCCAAGCCACATGGCTGTATTGGAGATAACTGCTCTGACAGCTAGCAGTTTAGTCAGTCAATCTCCGGCCACAGAGGGTGTATTGTAGAAATATTAATTGGCTTCCTCCTTTGCCATTCCCCAGTTCCTCTGAGTTGGGAGAGCTGCCATTTTACCCAGTTCCAATCTACAACATGGCCTCTGGTCATAGAGGCCAGGGCCTCGTCGGGACACCAGCTCTAATAAGGAAATACAGTCGACTGTCTGACTGGACGACATAATTAGGACAGTTGAGAGCACTCGATGAACAAACACATTTTTTGAATTCAGCTCAAGTTTTGTGTGAGCCATATGCCTCGTGCTGTCTCCACAGTGTGAAGCTGATGTCCTAATTCTGTCCCCCACGAAAGGGGGACTAGCTACTCCTGACTCATTTGGACTATATTTTACCAACACAGCCTACAACTTCTTCTCGGTTAAAGACTGCAGAGAGCAGAATATAAAGAAGTGATTGTAGGCTGAAAAGAAATTTCTGCAAATACTAAACAGAAAGATCTCATTCTGCCATTTGGACCAAGTACAAATACAATGCAGATCTCTTCATATGTGGGGTGAGCATTGCAGATTCACACAAAAACATAAAAAAATGAAATTGACAGACCCTAAGTGGGTCAAAAGTTATCTCTTTCTTCCTCAACTAGCAAACATTTGGCTTGGTTTTTGGATTTCTTCCTTTTTTTTTAGTTTACATGAAGCAAACTGTGCTGGGAAAAGAAAATAACAGTCTGCTGCCTGTTTGAAAATCTCCTGTTGTAGATAAAAGTGCTATACAATCCCACAGGCATTATTTGGGTGCGATAAGAAATTTATCTGGAGCTGGGTGAGACAATGCTGTGAACATCACAAGGTCACTGGCTTTCTTGAAGTAATTAGGTGCAGCTGAGCATTAGTTTCAACAGACACAGGGCAGTGCCTGCGAAATGCTTTGTGACCTGGTGACAGGTTCAATCTGCAAGTGAAATCACACGAGAGAAGCAGGCCTTTAGCCGTGAGCTGTGTTTTATATTTTATTTAAGTTTGCTAAAACATGCATGGTTTTCCACACTGAGGTAAGAGACTGAAAACTGTGACCGATTGGGTGGCTGAGGCGGTAGCGGGGGAACCTACCAGTTGGCGGGTTGGTTATTTAGGGAATTTCACCCCAGACGGAGGTCTAGAGTGCTCTGGAGCAGATTATCATGGGGGACGTCTCTGTACATTGCTGCATTCATCTTTCCCTCACTCTTACTAGTTTCCCATTTCCTGCTGCCACCACCATGCTTCAAAGTAGGCATGATATTAACCAGGTGATGAGGACTGTCTAATTTCCTTCAGATTCTTCTTCTGATTCCTTCTGATTCTTGGCATTCAGGCCAAAGAGGTGCCCTTTGGCAAACTCCAGGTGGGATGTCATGTGCCTTTTAGTGAGGAGTGGCTTCTGTCTGGTCAGTCTGAGATACAGATCTGATTGCTGGAGTGAGAAGAAATGGCTCCCCTTCTGTCAAGTTCTCCTCTCTACAGACCAGAATGCTGGAGCTCTTTCACAGTGACCATCAGGTTCTTCCTGATGGTCACTCTGAAGGATGCTTTGATGGATGCTTTTCTACCTAGCCTTCCTGAAGTCTCTGAGGATTTCATGGCTTGGTTTGTAGTCTGACATGCACTGGGACCTCATATAGACATGTGCATGCCTTTCCAAATTATGTCCAATTAACTGAATTTACCACAGGTGGACTCCACTACAGTTGTAGAAACATTTGATAGATGATCAGTGGAAACAGGACCTGAGCTTAATTTTGATTGTCATGGCAAAGGCTGTGAATACCAACGTACATGTTACAGTTTAATTTTCTTCATTTGTAATACATTTTCCCACTTTGTCATTATGGCGTATTGTGCGTAGATGTTTGAGGCGAAAAATGATTTAATCCATTTTGGAATAAGGGTGAAACATGAGAAAAGGTGGAACAAGTGAAGCGTGGTGAATACTTTCCAGACGCACTGTAGAATAAAGTGCTGAAATAATGTGTGTGTGTGTGTGTGTGTGTGTGTGTGTGTGTGTGAGAGAGAGAGAATGCCATTTCATTTCCTACCTTTGTGCTCATGTTTATTGATTTCTGCTTGGGAGCTTTCATTACTAATGATCAGTGCGTTCCTGTCCTGCCATTGTCAGATGATGCGGTAGTTGAGTTCTTATTTCTGTAAACCAGTTAACAACACTCTCACAGTTTCCTCAACTCAGCCACAGCTGTCAACAGTTTTCTGTCACCATTTCTCATGAATACCACCAGACATCTTGCAAGGTGAGAAGATGATGTCTCAAATTTTTGTTGCAACTAAAATCCTCCGATTACTAGAGTGCGAAACAACCACAAAATGCTGCACGCCGGACTTATTAGACTTGAACAAATTGTATCAGCCAGTATGTTTTAAATTATTTAAATTCATACCACTTCCCATTTTCCCATTCTTTCATACTGCATCAATAAGCCAGAGCTAAATAGCTTATAAATGAAACTGAAGTCATAAAACTGACAAAACACATCAGAAGAAATGACATTTAGCTATGGAAAAAGGCAAAAATTAGATATTTCCAGCATTAGCAGGAATTAGAGAAACTGCAGTGAATCATCATGCAATACAGAATTATCAATTTGATACCCTCCTCACATATACGTCATCTAAAAAAAGGAAACAAATAAAACTAAAATGAGTGCGTGTAAAGGAGGTGAGGCTCTGGCACGATCTGTTATGTGAACATGTAATGTGTCAAAAAGAGGGCTCAACAGTGAGAAAATGCTTTCACTTCACTTCATGTGCGCCTTGATCGACCTGACAGGATTAGCTGAGGAAAAAATGCCCTTGGCTTTAAGGGCACCAATAGGTTATGATGCTGGAGTTTTGTATGCACGTGTATCCAATCTAACACCCTTTTAAAAATGCAACAATGGAAAACAGGGGGAAACGAGTACTATACCCACTTACAAATGAAACCACACTGCAGTGGCACAAGTGTCGTCCCCAAGTGAGTCAATATAATCAATGGAGGCATCACAGCTGTGTGCGAGAGGAGCCTGCTCTTTTTAATGGCTCAGCCAATGAGCTGTGTTACAGACATGCTGGAATACAGATAAGACATGCAAAGCTGTTCATCCACCCAAAACCACTATTATGTTTCTCTTTTCCCTAAGAAAGCTGTGCTCCTCTCAGCCCCTTTCATTCTCCGCCCACATTTAGATCTTAACTGGATTTTAATATGAGTAACGCACTCTGAAACATGCATGTAGAAACTGTAGTGCCTGGCCTGCAATATACAGAGCATTAGTGGGATGTCTGTGTGTGTGAGATTGAGATATTATGGCAACAGTCCACTGCCTACAACAGAATGATGAGCAAGGCTTTCAAGGGGCATTTCACGAAGAGTGAAGCACCGGTCTCGTTAAACGGACTGAAAATTGCTGTTTTGGTCTGAAGAAGGCAATCGTCTGTGAAACGAATACTTTTATCCATATAGAAACCGTTTTGATCGGTATTAAGAGCACACTCACACGGGCGCATGACGCGTACTGTGGTATTCATTTATAGCCCTCCCAGTGATTATGTAGCGTTGATTGCATGGTAGATTGCGTGGCGTGCGGGTTCTTTCTCTTCGTTTGGTTTACATAATTACATTATGTAGGACATGAGCAGCCAGAAGCGCTTTTTCTCTTTGGAACACTTCAGAGAGTGAATGGAGCCGATCTATTTCAGGAAGTGGGTTAGTGGTGAGGGGAAGAGGTTTGATTCAGAGAATAAACACATATTTTACTCATTAAGATATTTGTTATTGTAGCATGCAGCCCCTGGTGTCCCTGCGACTGTAGATGGTGAGATAAACTGTATCAGGCAAATCGCAACTTGGATAAAAAAGTTTGGCATTGCCTAAACTCTATGTTTACTGATGTAATCTACATGCGATACACTGTAGGCTTTACGCGATTACTTAACTATACTTAAAGACCTCTAAACGAAGACGTAAAGCATTTAATATCCTACCAGAATAAATGCGAAAAATTGTTAAAAGCAAAACTACTCATGATTGAAGTTGCAAGTCATATAAATCTGAAAAGATCAGAGGGAAAATGTCTGAAATGATCCATGAAAAATTGGATTTATGAATTTTTTTTTAAATTAAATACAGTTTAAAAAAAAAAAATCAAACATGAAGTAAAATAACTTAATTAAACAATTAAAAATGTGATCAAGTTCAAAGTACAATACATGGAAAGAAATATTTAATTTATGTAATAGCGTCTCACAGTTATATTTGTTGGGAAGGCATATGTAACACACTCAGTTCCTCAAATTAGAAACAAACTAATAATTACACTTATTGTGCACATGCTCATTAAAAAGTCTCTCAGCAGAGTTACTTCACTTCCACAGAAACTCAAGGAGCAAAAAAATCTGAGACAAGGAAATTACGTTTTAGACTGACAGCTAACACTTTTTTTTAATGTCACCCTTGACCATTAGAAAATGGACACTAAATTTACAATGTACAATTTACATTTGTAAATACAATCAATGAATAAATACAACATTGCATCATGCATTATATCACACAAAAAGTACACAACTTCCTTCTGTTGCTCTCAAATAAACATGAATATGTTCTTTTATTTCATTGTACCCTCAAGGAATTGAAAGAACATTTGCCAAGTCTTCTTGAAAATCAGAAACAGACTTTTGCCTGTTGGCAAGTCTACAACGCCAGACATTGAAATAAATTTGAATAGGTAAATTTGAATAGGTAAAAAAATAGCACAATAAAATCTTATTTGTAATCTTTACTAGCTTAAACAAGCTATGATTAAGCTAGTAAACTTAAACTGGTGTGTTAGATGCGATATTATAGTGAGTTGAACTTAATATACTGCACCAAGGCAAGTGATTACTACTTAAAATCGAATTCAGTTATACATATATAGTTGAGCTGATTTGAAAATATAAAGCAACACAATGGTGCTGTGGTTAGCATTGTTGCCTCACAGCCTGCCACATGTTAAGAGTTTCAGTTTAAAAGTGTCTCCACAAAGCCTTACACTGGCACTAATTCTTTTCCTACAGATACTCTCTGTGTACAACACAGATTCTCATCTGAGGGATTACACTTTATTTGCAAACCTGTTAAGCCGTATGGGAATAGCTAACAGCTAACGTGCAGTTATAGTATCACAAACTGCACAAGTTGCACCGTCACAGCAGGATTTGCATGGTGATGAAGAACATGCAAAAACATGGTCCAGATACTGCTGCTAAGTCTGTTTAATACTGCTGGAGTTTCATCAAAATTTTTAAAAAAGTGTTTATCAGTGACTATTAACATTTTACATCAAAATTTTTTTTCTAGCTTTACTTCATTGTGTGAATGTGTCAGATCTAAGTGCACTTCCTGTGTTCATGTTTAAATCAGGTTTAATGTTTAAGTGTTCAGTGGTGCACTGAGCAGTAAAGTAAACATATGAACTTAAATCAGTTATGTTGTTTCATGTCAGCAGCACGTGCTGCATTTTGCATATTTCTGCATATTTTTAAATCCTTCGTAACTCTCAGTGACCTGTTCCTCTTGTATGAAGTTGGAGGCGTTTGATTAGTCTATTTTGTGCGGAAGAAGAGTTAAATGACGTGTCAAACTCCTACTTTTTATGTGTGAGTGTAAAGCCTGGAGCAGAAAACCTGGGGAAACAAAGCTATCAGTGATTATACAGGATAAGATGTACCAGCGCCTCTTCTTCTTAAGGACTCTGAGGAAGAACCACCTGTCCTCAGACATCCTGGTGAACTTGTATCGCTGCACCATCGAGAGCATCCTGACCAAGTGTATAACAGTCTGGTACGGGAACTGCTCTGCCTCGGACCGGAAGGCGTTGCAGAGGGTTGTGAAAACTGCTCAACGCATCGCCGGAGCACCACCTCCTGTCATAAAGGACATCTACAGGAAGCGGTGTCTGAAAAGGGCTGGGAAAATCATCAAAGACCCCAGTCACCCATCACATGGACTCTTCACCCTCCTGCCCCTGTGGCGCTACAGGAGCCTCCGGACTAAGACCACCAGGTACCGGAACAGCTTCTTCCCCACAGCTGTCAGACTCCTGAACTCTGCCTCCTGACATCTGACTCACATTAGACACATGGACTGGAGATACAACCACCTACACACACACACACACACACACACAATGGACAACTGTACCCTCATACACACAATAATAACATGGACTGAACCACCACTCACAACCACCAGCACTTTATATAGCCTCTGTAGAAATTATCCAAATATCTCACTTATCTTAACTGCACTACTGTATAATTCTGTGTAAATAATCATTCTGTACAATACTATAATTTTAACTCTACAACTGTTTATAACCTGCATAGTTCACATTTCTGTATAGCTGTATATCTCATGTTTCTGTATAGTTTTTTTATTTCATATTCTTTATAGCTTTCATATTTATATCCTGTTCATAGCCGGTACATAGCTTGTATTCACTACAGCCTGTACATACTTATAGTTATAGGATATTCATAACATACTTCATACCATGTACATTATAACATACCATAATAGACCCATTTCTGTAATATACTCACATATCTATATTATTGCTAATATATATTGTAATATATCTATATCATGGCTAAAGCACTTCTGGATGGATGCAAACTGCATTTCGTTGCCTTGTACCTGTGACATGTGCAATGACAATAAAGTTGAATTCTATTCTATTCTATTCTATAAGATACTTTTTGTGTGCCTAAAGTTGGGAAATTTCTGTTCCTTTTACACAACAATAATATCCACTAGTTGAAAGCAAGACATGCAAATAAGTCTTGAGCTACTTTTTCAAAGTTTTAATATTGCTCACAGCTAATAATGTTGTTTCTAAATCTGAGTTGTACACCATTTGACATAGATGGGCAATATTTTGTTGATGAAAAAAGCAGGATAGCACAGGCTCTTGACCTGCTTCTTTGATTGAACCAATGATGATAAAGAACAAAGATTATTAATCACAGCCGGAACAAAGCTGTCAGATGTTACAATGTTAAACCAAACCAACTCAATAAAAACATGGAATAATGTTAAGGTTTGACCTAAGGGACTCCATGGCAGGACACAGCTAAAAAGGTTTTAATGAACCTTTCAAGAATGTTTAACAATAAGTAGTGCCAAAGTTCAAAGACCAAGAGTTCACTAAGGGAAGTGCTCTTTAAATTAGGGTTCAGGTAAGTACTTCCATTTTTTCTTGTAGGGACAGGCATCCAGTTTCCCATAGCATCCAGGACACATATGTCTCTGACTGGGACAGAGCGGGAGTGGGTCAGTCAAGTTCCAGACAGGCACACCAATGGGATTTTAGTGAGGAGCGAGAAGAAAAGCAGGTAAGTGCACCTGCATGAGTCCTCCCTGAACCACACACACACCTGAGCAAGATCAGCATCGCACACAACACACATCCAGACAAATGAAGAAGAGACTGAAAAAAAGAGCACGAGAAAGATAGAAATTGTGCAAGTGGAAGAAAACAGTTGGAAGGAAAATAAAGGAGCTCAACAAATATGATTATAGAGTGTTATGTGAAAAGTGGATTATAATACAATAAGGATGTCAACTTTAAACAAAACAAATACAGGTAGTGTGGTATTTGGTAGGAACGATGTTCTGTGTCTGTCCTTGTTGCCAGTCCAGTAAGAGGTGCAGAGGCCTGGAGATGCTGCACAGGGGTGCTGCTCTCCTTGTAGAAAAAGACACGAGACTAGTCCCTCAAGGTTTCTCTCTATATTGCTGTTGAACCTCAAGACTGAAACAAACATGGTACATATTTCACAAAATGTGGAACTATTTTTATAGATCCTGCATAAGTCAAAGTAAAAAAAACCCAAACAAATAAAAATAACTTGGGATTGGGATTAAAGTCCTTGTCATGTAACACCCAAATAATCTGGCTGCATTAATTCCGTCATACTATTCTTAATATGCCGCCAAAGTATTATTGGATTTGTCCTTGAAACCCACTTACTGTGAATTGATAAGGCCTATTCTTTTTATGTCCCACTCAAACATCCTCCCATGCAATTGCAGAGTGGCATAAGACCTGATTTCCATTTCCATTGCATGATAACAGCCTCGCCTCATTCTTAACAAGCGACCGACAAGGATAAAAGCAAAATCAAAGCCTATCTCAAACAATCTGACAAGACTCATGTTCTGTGTGCAGATTTCTTTAACATGACATCTCGTGTTGCTGCAGAAAAATCCACCGGTAATCATCTGGGCGTTGCCGTAGTGTGCACTGGTTAATGCTTATTAATATATGTTACTCCAATTATAATTGATGGGCTGACTTTGATGCACCGGGATGCAGGTACACACTATGCAGAATCCTTTGAAGGCAGATCCTCCAACATTCCCAGTGTGCTTGCCAACAACGGAGAGCAGAGGCACAGAGGAAAAGGAATGGAAGCCACATTATAGACTCAGTAATGTGGCTCGTCTCGCATCTACTCCTGCTGCGGCTCTAGCTTATAAAAAGGAAGGGTTGGGGAAGGCGACCAGGCCTCATATGTCACTGTCAGTATACTGGCCTACTTGAATCCAATATGTACAGCAATAAGAGACTTTGTTCAAAGAGATTATTTGGTATTGGATAACAAGCAAAGAAACCCAAAGTGCATTGGTATACGAGTGAGTCACTGCTCTTCTACACAGGGAATAAACCAGCACGGTACAATCTATTTACAAGAATATACAACCTGAGCGAACAAGAGACAGCAAACCAAAATCTAAGCTTTATTTTCAAAGTGAATCGTTTCCTTACAGGACATGCCATGACATATGCCTCACAGCAAGTTAAAAGATTGCTCCTTTATTTATTTATTTTTCCTGATCTTTTGTTTTTGAGCAAATAATGGAATTTGTATACTTAACGCCTCGGGGACAAGAAGGAAGAAAGGAAGGTGGTGAAGTTTAGGAACCATGTCATTATAACTTGATACTAGCAAAATCATCAGCATTGCTATAGTTTTGCCAGATTTATAATCAGCAGCACGCTCAATTGGCAGACAAAAGCAATGAGGGGGGGATTAGCATGAACATTTTCATTAATTGAATCTCAGGCTAATCAGTAACCCCACTGAACCCAAAGTAACATGAAGCGCAACTCACAAACTACTTCCAAATCTACAACACAAGCAGAAAACTTTAGGACAGTGATGCAGTGTGTTTCTCATTGTTTTGGCACAAGCACACTGGATTTGAAATGAATCAGTGAATATGAGGTTAAAGTAGTGACCTTCAGCTTTAAGCAAACTCATATCCGGGAGAGGTTTAGGGCTCGTACAGAAGAAAAGGTCTGCAGCTTCGACACAGTTCATTAGACGTGGATGCAAAAACCCTTAAATCAAAGCTGAAAGTTAGAACTTTAAACTCATAGTCTTGTTTTCTTTGACCAGAATGGAGCCAAGACAAAAGAGTCACAGTGTGTAAGGACTAAATAGACATTGAAAAAACACAACCCCCAGGCCTTTGAAAATATTTTCATAGTTGTTTTTTTTTAAGGAATTAAAACATACTTTTCCAGAGCAGCTGAGTTTTATTATTGTTACAGTGCAGTATGACCCAGTACCGTGGGTCACTATCCCTAATTCTAATGATAGCCCTGGTAATAATTGTCTCAGATTTAATTATGCTTGTCCAGGCTGCACATAACCAAATATGCAAAGTGACTATACAAGACTGTTCCTGTTACACTTGCAGATACAACATGTGCGACATTTTTATCTGCATTTCAAACCCAGCTCCCAGGGGAGTAGTATCATGTTTCCAGCGTTCTTAATGTGCCCATCTGCATCAAGAAAGATATCCTCATCAGCTCTTCTGCAGCCCAAGACTTACTTTAAGGTGTGTGGTGGAGGTGTGGTCCCTGGCTCAGCTGCAGGGGAGGGGTGGTGCAGTGAGCTCAAGAGGGCGATGCGGGGGAGGCAGGTGAGGCCACAGGTGGTGACGATCTGGTTAATGAGATGTCTCTTTCCTTATAGTGAAGCTGGAGACTGGAGCGCGAGGTGTGTGCTGGAACTGGCTGCGAACAGAGACCTTACCTGTGAAAGTGCTGATAAAAACCCATAGTTGTGACAGTGTGTTGGGTCTGTCATTGCATGGTGTTTCCATACTTCTCTCAAGGCACAAACATGCCATTATAAACTGATGTGGTCATGAGGCTTCCTGAATTTTGGTACTGAGAAAAACCCAAAGGCTGATAGGAACCCTGAAGTAGATCTGACTATAACCTTGTGCAATGTGATTGCCTTATAAAGCACGTTTTTGCACAGTGTGCTAAGTAGAGCCCAGTGCAATAAGTGCCTGAAAATTATTTTTCTGCCACGTCTGATTTTTTTTTTGCTTACTCTCGTGTCATTTCTCCTAATTGGAATCTGTGCACCTGCTCCTAATTGCATGACCAGATGCAACAGTTCCCTGTTGTTTCGGCTTCATTGTTTGCCAACTGTTGTTACAGCGAAGCAGAAATGATCATTTTTTAAACATTTGTGTGAATAACAAACAATTTATACCACAATTAAATCAACAGGATATACCCTTTATTTAACTTAAATATGCATGTGTGTGACAAATCCAGCCTTTGAGAGGCTTCATGTGTTCGTGACTTGTAGAGTAAAAGCAATCTGAACCTGCCTCGGATAACTATCTCCTGAGTCTTACACAAGTATAGAGTGGACAGACATATAGATCTTACTGACCACTCAAGGGTTTTATCAGTGCAAACCACATCCACCCAATATTTTTTAAATTCCTTGCACTTTGTCTCATATCTGCACCAATTTAAAATCTCCACCACAGTGGGAGGAAGACAGAGTACACGGAAAAGACCCGCACAGGTGCATAGAAAGGCCCCAGCCATCCAGCGGGACTTAAGCAGTAGCCTTCTTGCTGGAAGGCATCAGTGCTAAGCATTGCACCACTCTGCTCCCATGTGTGCAACCTTGCCTCAGGTTGGGCCCCAATATGAAACTGCCTACACTTTTTAGATGTCAGTTTAGACCTTTGCTCTTATGGAATATGCCTGGTTTTAGCAATATGTGCATGTACACAAATGGCTTCAGGAGGTAATTTACTGCGGGTTATTGTACTGGGAATAGTGGACAGACTCTATGGGTTTTTAATGCTTTCTATCATATCGCAGCTGTTGAATTTACTTCCCTGCCTCATTTGTTCTTCACCCCCACAAGCCTAAAGACAGTCAGTTCAAATGAGCTGAATTCAACCAAGGCTTCAGTCACACAGCCTTTAAGACTGGTAAGCCTCTGGCGACATCCAGTTGCTAGAGAAAAATGCATATTCCCTGATGGATTAGCGAATGGTTGCTTGAGTTTTCTGACTGACACTAGGTGGCACTAGAAAACTCCCGTGATTGCTTAGGTTGTCAGAAAATGCCTGCTGACGGGTGGTGCCACCATCTGCAAACAAGCTGTAGTTAATTCACTTTACTGACAAGCCAGCATCTTCCATGCAAACTACCTGTGACTGTGGCAACCACCTAAAGCAATAGCAAGGAAGCTTTCAGTGCAGCACTGTATACTTCTTTGCAACCAGTTGCATGCTAGCAGCCTCCAGCAACCATTCACCAACCAGTTGCAGAACAAACTTTTCCCTGGAGAGTGGTGATTATCAGGGGGGCACTGACTGAGTCTGTAGGCTTGTGTGAATGGGGCTTTAGCAACTGGTTTCACAGTGACTGTCAGCAACCACTCTCAGCCAATCAGGGAGTATACAGTTTTTGTGGTTGCCAGATGGTTGTAGTTGCCAGGTGCAGTCTCTAGGCCCATGTGACTGTTGCCTATGTAATCACTTGAAACCACTTTCACTCCTGCATAGAGAAGTCAAGTGTTTCATTTCAGTCCACTGAATTTGCTTTGTTTGGGGTTTTGTTTGCTAATTAGCTGCCATGCATTAAAGATTGTGAAGTTGCTGCTACATTGATTCTTACTCTACTATCTGGCAAGAAGTAGGTTTTAAAGTGATGTCTCTTTCCTAGTGATTGCCAAGCTATGAGACTGAGTCATCACAAATACATCACTGCCACTTTGGGTCATAGGAATATAAGCCTTACTTATTGCTTCTTTAAAATGAAAAGACTAGCTGAACCTCTGATGTAAAATGAGCAGGCGTACAGTTTCAGCGTATGACGGACAGCAAATATATCTCAATAACACAACACTTTGGAAGCAGTAAGGATTTTCGGAGCTGGGTCAGACGACAGAGGCGCTTCATTTTGCTAAGCGGGGGTACATCAAAGTTTGACAAGAGCCTTGTTTTGATGCACTTCTCATAGCTCCCAGATTTGTGTCGCTCCAGTGCACATGGTGGAGCTCCCTCAGTGGATGATCTAATGTAACACTTAAAAGTCAGCCGACTGGTTTTATAACCACATTAATCACTGCTGCTCCCGCATGCTCTGCGGCCAACCTCAGCCACTTGTGGAAGGGAAGGAACTCTGTGAGGCTTTTCATGAATTAAGACTCAAGCAGACCAGAGGGCAGCCAATGGCACATCCCTGTACCTCAAATGATTTCTCTCTGTCACCTTGCTGTAAAGTTCTGTGTTGCACGCCGAGGTTGTCTTGTCATTTCTATTTCATTTATTACTTGGCTCACACTTGATATCTTTGGTGTCTTTCTTCTTCTTTACTTTCAAATAACAGAACAAGGACATAATATGGATGCAAAAGCACATTTTTATTTGCTCTGCATAGAGACTTCATATTTCATATTACCTGAGGAAAGTGTAGAGATAAGAGAAGCTTGCGTGAGATATTGTTGTCTCCATGTGACAGACAGATGTGAGTCCGATCTGGAACAGTGTCATGTGATTAGATAAGATGAATTTATTGTCTCCCATAGGAGACAATAAATTCATAGAAAACTATTCTGAATGGGGCAACTGCTGCACCCACAGATGGACCCACAGACCTTGAAATAAATATGAATAAATAAATAATAATGAAAAAATGTTGGTAGTCATTTTTCTTCCTTTTCATAGTACATTCTTTCCGGAAATTTGTTTACACCAAAACCTTGCTATATTTAAATGGCCAGCATATGTACAAAATTATCTCTGTGAGACCAAATCTCAGGTTTCAGACTGCTTTAAGTCATGACTGACATCATGATATCAACCACTGGTTTTAAACCTTGTAAATTTAAGCCAAAAAGTTAATGGACTGCATCCATCTATCTTAACTTTCTTGGTCAATATACTCTGATACTTTGTTCTTGGAGCTGTGTGATACATTACTAAAACGCTGCAATTTAACCAAAACTGGAATGCTAAATTTTCAGACTGGCTGGACCTTACAGCAAACTGTGTTATTTGTTAGATAGTTTCATTAAAACAGCTTAAAACCACAGCTTAAATGTCTAGCTTAGGGTCTTGAATTAGGCCGAGGTTTTAGTTTTGGCACACCAGTCAACTGAAATGACCACGCCCTTAAAATTAAGCCTGAGCAGAATCCAGGTGAAAAAAGTCAAGCATTTACGGTTGTTATGAAGGAGAAAATTAGCTATAAAGAATAAAACAGAAATGCTCTAAGCCTGTTAGTTTCATGGGTAAATTCGTGCATCCAATAATGCAATGATTGCAATAATTAAAATAGTGATTTAAGCGGAGAAGCCCCACCCACCTTCTCTCAAATCTTCTGTTTGAAAGGGGCAGCCAATCAGAAGAAACGGAAGGAAGAGGGGAGGAAGCTAAAATGTCTTGTTTCTGTCATAGCAAGCACAGCAGTTAAATGGGAGGTGGCATGTTAGGATTGCACAGGTAGCTGGAGTTGGAGGCAGGTGAGTATCAAGCAATTCCTTCTCAGAGATTGCACGGTACCGGAGAGTAGATGGTAGTGTAAGGCAGCAACAAACAACTTGCTTTGTTGTGAATCTTGGTGATTTTGTGTTTATGATGATCACATGATACATGGGGGGAAAAAAGCTGCCATTTGATCACATTCGCTTTCTAGGACATTTCATCATAGGTGTCTGGCTTGTGTTAAGATCATCATCAGCTGCCACTAATCAAAGGTCATGAAACAGTATGCTGTTATTGGTGTGTGTTTTATAGCAGGCTTGATTACTTCCAGTACCTCTGACTGCTCTGAAAAGCCATTCGAGGGGGACAAATCTGAAGCTTTTTTTAAGTGTGCACTTATGGGCATTGCATGCTTCCAGAGGGATCTGTGCTTATTGCAAGGCTTTTTCGAACATTCTTCCTCCCAATCCTCGTAACTTTTTGCGTGTCTCTCTCAGTTTTGTGGCCCTTTCACCCTGAAAATAACCAGAGACACCCAACTCCCTGATCGCAACAACTGTGAGTGCCTCTTTGTTGTCTCAACAATGCATTAAGTGTGAAGTGAATCCCCTTGGCTGCTTCCAACAACATTTCACCATAACCAGCTGGCAGACAGAGGCACTTATTGTGCTCTGTGTGGAGTCAAAACCTGAACTGTCTGATTGGCACCTCATTTATTCAGCCTAATGGAAGGAGGTGGGCCCTTGGGTGAAGGGGAACCACACAGGTTCACAGAGTGAGTGACAGGCCTGTTACATTGTTAAAGACAGTCCCCTGGCCTTGACTTTGTTGCACACACACACCAAACGGCTGCTCAAACAAGGAGGAATTAAAAAGAATTAGAAGTAGTGGCTTCTTAGTTGGGTGGAGTAACTTTATATGAAGTGTCATGTTGCCCTTCTTTTGTTGTCAGCACTAAGCTCTTTGAAAGTGGGTCAAAGACTAGGTTAAATGAAACAAATCCACTGGGAGATGTTAAATACGTGCGCTACAGTGTTAAAAAGTGTTTAGTGCCCATTCTGGAATCAATTTTTGGAAGTGAAGACATTTCTGAGGTGTGATTCTTTAAATAACACAGCTCCACGTGTGGCTCATGCTTCTCCTTTATCTCGTTTGATTTACGTGCGATCGGAAATTAAAAAAGGGAAATCATCACGATGCAGTTTGTTCCCTTTGTGAAGGTGGAATAAAAGCTTCACTTTGAGTTTGCGATTGTATAGGAAACTCTGACCTGCAGACAGGATGAAAAGACAGCTTCCTACAACCAAGTTGACCAATTAGAGAGAGCAAGTTGCCATGACGGAGAAGCAAGCACGGAGCTACCGGCTGTAGAACTAAATGACTACAACAAATAGCAGTGATGCGAGACAGACATCGCTGTGCATTTATACATACACACACACACACACACACACACACACACACACACACACACACACACACACACACACACACACACACACACACACACGGCATAAAAGGCAGCTTCTTGGCTGCAAGTATGAACGAGAGCGACTCCGCACCTTGATCTTTGTCGATGTTTGCATGTGTGAGCAAATGTGTTATTAAACTCAGCTCAAACTCACTGCTGAATAAGGCTGCATTAAAAGTCTGAGGTGCAAATCCTTTACTCTACTGACACTGAACACAATCCGTTACAGCTCAATGGTGAAAAGCCCTAAAAGCCATAAAATGAAACTGTATTTAACAGCTCACATTGCCATGAACCGCTAACACTTTCACGCCGCTGTATCGGTGCATCATCATGAGCGCTACCTTTAGCACCCTATCTAAAGCAATCTGTGAAGTCATCAAAGAAACCCAGCGAAGTGGAAGACTTTGTTTGTGCTGCTCTCTCTGTTAGGTAGGCTGGATCTATCTTTTTTTTTTCTTTTTTGCAAATGCTCTGCCTAAACAGGCCGTCCTATTGAAGATTTAAAAAGCTTTTCTGACAGTTCATGCTTTATGTTAAAATTACCTCTGGCTTTCATCCCCCTGTGTAATTCCAATTCTGTGGCTTCCTTGCCTGCGTGCTACGCAAACAAACACACACACACACACACACACACACACACACACACACACACACACACACACACACACACACACACACACACACACAAAGGCACAATTTATGTATTTATTCATTTTCTTTGCAGTATGTTCAAAGCGATGTACACATCACCCCCTCTTGACGTGTGAAGCTCAGGTTTTTAATTATTCATTCGCCAATATTTAAAGCAGATATATTTCAGCACTTTTCTGCTGACAACCTGGGCTTAAAACAGAGTAAAACGGAGGATAGTTTGAGTGTGCAAACAGCTCCTACGGGGTAGTAATATCATTTCAGCTCCCTTGTCTCTTCAGTCTTCATCATGATTTTGAGCTCACTTTGACACGATGGAATAAATCACTTTACCCCCTAGATAACGCTCGCTTTGGCTTACAGAACATCACGAGCTACCTCTTCGTGCATTTTGACACCGCGAACACAAGCAGCGTGCTGCAGATTGGCTAAATTGTGGAAAGGAGGTCAAAATCTCCTTGAACCGCGTCACATACAGACAATTGTGGGGTAACATTTCAATGCCTCCTTGGACGTCAATGGTCTGGCGCCCTAATTCGCAGACTTTACTTCGCGTTTTGCCTGCAGTTCTTCAGCATTAGCTGATTACGAAGAAACGCATTTAGCAACAGAGATGTGAGTGACACACAAGCAAACTTGAGGACAACTGCCTGAGGCTAACACAGGAATACGTATTCATAAAAGAAGGAAGAAAAAACAAAGAATAAACCCAAAACATAATTTTGTGATCCCCCAGGTTGTAATCAACAAGTTGACTATGTTAAAGAATTATATCAGGAAAAAACAAAAAGCTCTAAAGAGTAGAACAACGGCTTCTAAGAGAATGGGTTTTTAAAGCTGCTTTGTCATTTGAGTCAAGTTAGGGGCAGTAGAACAAGCTGTAAATGCAAAACTCACATAGTATTACACTACAGAGCTGACAGCAGAAAGAAAACATTTGCATTTGTTTGTTCTGTCCATGGCCAAATGATGGATGTACTTGCATTACATACACTCTTCTCTTAGCTTCATCTTCCTCTCCACCTACTTATTAGAAGCATATATGTCCAACCGGTCGCTAAAATGTTCCCATCGCAGTTAGCTCAGCATTATTTAAGGCAGAAGAGATTTGTGAGTCCATCTGCAGTGCTATAGTAGGCATAGCTCTGTTCTTGGTACTCCACATCCTTCCATCTACACACACACACACGCAACACATGTTGCTGGCAAACAACAAAATAAAAAAATAAAAAAATCTATCTGATCGAGAAATCACTCATCTTTGGAAAAGAGAGTTTATTACAGAGAAATGGCTCTTTCCAAAATAAAAGCTATACTATATGCTTCTCAGCAGCATATTAAACATATCAGGTCCCCATAAGGAGAATCATGTGCTAACGGCTGTCTAAATGACTCGGGTAAAGTTTGTAGCATGCATGCTTGTTGTTTTTGTCTGCTTCCACTTGTCTTTGCACTAGGATGTCGGCGTAAATGTGCAGTCATATTCATTGTGTTCCCACTAGTGCTGTCAGCGTTAATCTGAAATGACGTTAACGCCACAACACGGCAAATCTCCGTTAACGAGCTACCGCGGATCGCCCCGTGCGTGGGGCTGGACGGCCAACACCTTAACGAGCTAACTGCACTGCCGACATACTGTTTTACTTTTGTCCATGACGCGCTTACCTTCAGGGTCATACTTCACAGGAAGACCAAAATAGTTCCAAAGGCCAGATCTGAATGACGGTGGGGGAGGTTCAATTTGCCATGCTGCAATGGAGCTTAGCTTCTCTGTCTTGCTAGTTTGTGCTGCGCTCGACAGTGCAGCCTAGGTGGAGTAGTCGAATGCAGATCCACTGAGCGCTCAACACAGACAGCATCGTCAGAAGAAAAGTTGATAAAATAAATTTAAAAATTTGTATTGTTCGATACATATGCGTACCGAACCGAAAGCACTGTATTGAACGGTTCAATATCGATACGAGTATCGTTGCACCCCTAATAAATATATAAGTGGAAGGCTTAGAGTAAAGACACCACCAAGGCACCCAGCACAAAGCAGGCATCACTGAAAGAAGACATTCAAAAGGAAGGACCTGAGGTTTGCAAAAGGGTTTGCAGACATGGCAAAACTGTCTTGGATGAAGCTTAGATGGCACACCCCACATGAGATTTTGCCTTATCATTTTTGCTGTCCATTGCTATTGGAATTGGTCAGTAAATGCTGTGGTTTGTGATAGTGCAGGGGTGCAGTATGTTTAGTGGAGAATATGCACTTTCTGAGAGATGGTGATATATTGTTGAACTCACAGGTGTAAACCTGCAATCAAAGAAGGTGTGAAGTAGCAGGAAGTGGTGGTGATAGAGGCCGTTCACTTCACCTAGTGGCTCGTGTTTTGGCCTTGGGCCTTGTAAACACTATGCTTGCTCTTGGCTGTGCTGCATCTTGCCGTTCTTTGCTTTAGGCAGCTTGCATTATTTGGAAGAGAGCCTTGAGTGCCCTGAGTTGAAACAAATTCAACTCATTGTATTTGTTTTGTCATTCCTTTTCTCTGTGCACCAGTTGTATTAATGCTGAAACGGGCCTTGAGGGGGATCTACAGCAGCTTGGACGTAAAAGAGAGCTGTTTTGTAACCGTTCTCCTGTTTTATATAATACTCGCTTAGCCAAATCACACCAACCCAACACAATAAATAACAGCTGGCCATGTGACTGACAGCAGATCGTCAGTAATTCTGCGGTCGCCTGGCAACAGTGAAAGAAAAACACACTATGAGGCTTGATTTTTCTGTGTGTAGGTTGCTTCCCGAGATTTAAAATAGTAATCTGTTTTATTTCTGTGGATTTCCAAAAAGTCAGTGCAGCTCACTGCTGGTGTTCAACCTTCAGTTTGTCCCGTGTGTGTTTTGTGTCTTCCAACACCTTATCTGTGAGCTCCTGCTCTGTTTACACTGCAACTGTCACCACGAGTAGTGGCTACATCACGGACAATTAATTACAAAGGAATCCATCAGACCTTTAGTGATTACTTTTTATGGTAATAAGGTTTAATCACCGTAATGCTATCTTAACTAAATTATGATGAGATGCCCTATTAGTGAATACATGAATACATTACATGTGATTATTAATTTTGTCTGCTGTACAATACGCCATTGTTATTTGTTTAATTCATTAATGTGTTCTTAAGCCAGCTTAGAGCCATAAATGTCTCATGATTGAATTAATTGTGTCATTTGAGCAGTCAATCAAATCGTTATTATTCTTTCATAGGTGCTAGACTGGCGTGCCCCATCTCACCCTATCCCTAACATCCCTCTTTGTCACACCAACCCTCTGCATTCCCTCCTTCGCCACATCCATCAGTTCTTTTTGTGGTCTTCCTCTTTTCCTGGTGAGAGCCAAATACATATTCACAACCATGTATATGTCAAAACCATCTCAACCTTGCCTCTCCAACTTTGTCTCCACATTGCTCAACCTGAGCTGCCCCTTTGATGCACTCATGTCTAATTCTGTCCATTCTGGTCACTCCCAGTGACATTTTCAGCTTTGCCACCTCCAGCTTGGCCTAATGTCTTTTTTTTTAGTGCCACTGTCAACAAACCATACACCCTAAAAGGTCTGGCTACAGGTTGTGAATCTTCTCTTTCACCCTAGCTAGTATCCTTCCATCAAAAATAACCTGTAACACCCACTCCTCTCTGCCTGCACTCTCTTCTTCAACTCTCTTGTGCACTTATTTGCTCTGGAAAAATGACGCGAGGTGTTTAAACTCATCAATCTTCGTTATTTTTAATCTTCACATGTTCACCTTTCCACCTGTCTCCCTCTCATTCACACACATGGATTCTGTCTTGCTTCTACTGACTTTCTTTCCTCTTCTCTCCAGTACATACCTCCACATCTCCTGGCTCTCATCCACCTGCACCCTACTTTTACTACAGATAAGTGTCTGCACAGCCCACAGAGACTCCTGCCTGACCTCGTCTGTCAGCCTGTCCATTACCAATGCAAAAACGAAGTAGCTCAGAGCTGGTTCCTTATGTAATCCCACCTTCACTTGAACACATCTGTCATTCCTACGGGACATCCCACAGCTTTCTTGCTGTCATACATTTTTGTACCACTCTCACATACTTCTCTGGCACTCCTGACTTCCTCATGCAGCACCACACTTCCCCTCTTCATTTGTTTTCTGTAGATTAACATCAAAGTGCAACTCCTCACCTTCTCTACACTTCTCCATCAGCACTCTCAAATCCAACATTGCATCTGTAGTGCTCTTCTTTCCCTGCCATACCGATGCTCACTGATCATCACCTCTGTTCTCAACGTAACTTCAACAACCCTTTAACACAGTTTCATGGTGTGGCTCATCAGCTTTATTCCTCTGTTGTTACTACAGCTCTGTACATCACCCTTGTTCTTGAACACCAGCACCAGTACACTTCTCTTCCCCTCACCCTCCAAGTTTGTGATAAACAGTCTGGTCAAAAAGTCCACTGCTCCCAGACATCGCCACGCCTCTGCCTGTATGTCATCTGGATCAACCAACTTTCCAGTCATCCCTCTGCACTAACTTCCCTCCTACTAATCCCCTGTATTTCCCAATTCTGTCTTTCTCTCTCATTTTCTTCTTTCTCCCTTCACTCATTAGTATATTTCCATCCCCAATTACCCTGACCTGATATATATTGTTTCCAGCTAGATACCTCTGCTTACCCAATCAATACAAATCCTTTTCTCCTGGACACTGAGGAAGCAAGTAAGGATTTGAATTGACTGGCTAGGCAGTGAGATTGAGCAAACCCAATTCCAAAAAATTGGAATGGTCTCTAAAATGTGAATGAAAACAGTCTGCAATGATTTGGCAAGTGGATAAACACACTGACAATATAACATTGGAAACAAAAATACTGTTTAAACTGCAAAAGTGTAAAATTGTAAGAAAAATATTAGCTGTTTTTACATTTGATTCCAGCAACAAAAGGTTGGAAAGTCAGTGGTACTAAAAAGCAGGGCCGTGCAGAGAGGTTTAAAGGGGCGGGTGCTCAAAGTTAAAAAGGGGCACATTGAACCAGGCTGAATAACAACAACACACATTCATCAAGAATCTAATATGGGAAGGGCAGGGCTGTGTTGATCTGAGACTGTAGACATTAAAAAGTCCATAGGAGAGATGGTAGCTGATTAAACAAGTGTCATGAGATAATAACAAAATGCAAAGATTGGTGACAGCGCTTGGAACCATAAGGCAACAAAAAACTGTGAGAAATAATTTAGGCTCTGCCTGTGAATCACTCTTTGCTTCTCTTCTTCCTTCCATCCCATCATTTCATATATCACTCTCCACTTGCTATGTGAGAACAAGGCACAACTTGCTATTGCAATAAACTATAATCTAATTATCCACACCTAACAACTCCTGCACTTAATCTATAATAAAATGATGACAGAAAAATGTTATAGCACTGCCTTTAGTAGCCTCACACAGCTCCTACTGTTTCCTCCTCATGTCCTTACCAGGCATGTCTGGACAATGTTATATCATGAGTAATATTTTTTTTTAAACTCCATCTAAATAAAACACACACATGCACGCACACACAGTGACATTTTAGACCTTCTTCAGAATACTGTATATACTATGGGCATCATGGTGCTGATCCAGAATCCTTACATTATTATTTATTACTAGAGCTACAATAATAAAGCAATGAGGAGGGGGAAGTAATAAATATGAAATAATGTATTTATGATGATTCCATTTGTTTCACTATCCACTCTGTGCAGGGGCAAAGCTTATTACATTTTTAAACTGTAGAGATACAATAAATTTTACTGCTGTAAAATCCAAATTTTGTCTTATTTAAAATATAAATCTAATATAATCTGCTTCTTAATGTATGTTCTTTAAAATACAGCTTGTGTTTTTTAATATATTATAATTATAATAATTATTATGTGGACATGTATATTAGATCGTTTTTTAGTGAAAAATAATCCCTCCAGAAAGGCAGGAAAAGCCCGGAAACTTTCTTTAAAACTAAATATGTTCCCTAAAACGGTGACAGAGCTACAGACCCATGACAGCCATACACAGGTAGCCAGCAGCTATGACCAGCACTACTTGTGCAGTTAATAAAAGGACAGGTAATGTTTGTCGCGCTGTTGCACACACAGCACGCTCGTTTGTTTCAATTCATCAGTTGCCACAAGACAACTTACCAACGTGTACATAATAAGCTAATACTCCTGGGTGCTATACACTACAGTGTAAGCTGTACACCTACTTACTGGTTTTGTCGCATCAGTCTGTCTCTGAGTTAACTTGTGTTTCTCCTACAGCTCCGGACCGCTAAAAATGCGCGTGCTCTTTGTGAGCTCGTTCCCGTCTCGTAACCAGCGTGTTCTGCCGTCAAGGGCGATCATTGGTTAAATGTGATCATGTGACTGATGCAAGCCAGATCCTTTTATTTAGCAAAACTGTGATTAATAGTTAAATATTATTGTTGAGGGGCACAGACAGGACTCCGCACGCACACACACATAAAAAAAAAAAAAAATTTTTTTTTTAAAAAGTTGCCTCTACAAAAGGGCACTTTGGGCACCCATCAGGAAAGGGGCGGGTGCTCAAGCCCCTCTAGCCCCCCCCTCTGCACGTGCCTGCTAAAAAGAACTTTTTGTCCCTAAGCAAGTTAATTGGCAGCAGGTCAGTAATATGTGTGGGTATAAAAGAGCGTCCTACAGAGGCAGTGTTTCCCAGAAGTAAATATAGGCAGTTTTTTTTTTTTGGCAAGCAACTAATTGCATTGTCATTCCACATGAACCGGAAGTTTTGTCATAGTCCTGGTAAACATAAACTGTGACAGTACACCCATAGATTTACCTTAGATATCAAATATTGGTATTTTAAAAACAAATCTAATTTTTGCTTCACATTTCCAAAGTTCAGTGTTCTTGAGAGAAACCTTGCTTGCACATATTTAGAAAATAAACTAAAATATATATTAGGAAACTGACATTTTTAAAGTTATAGCTTTACTTATCTACATATATGTCACAGTACTGAGTCTGCGACCCAGTATTTGTGTTTCAGATCTTGATTTAATATTCTTTGATGATTGTTATTCCTGGCTTTGGTTATCTTTCATTTGTGTTTAGTGATCTTAGTTCTTCCTTCCTTTATATTTTTCTTAGCCTGTGTTTAGTCTCTGTCCCCAAGTTTTCTCTGTGCCTGTCCTGGTCCCACGTCTCATGTCTGGCCACCCTTGTCTCGGTGTTCCCTCTGTTCCAGAGTCAGTCATATCTCAGTGTGAAACTCTTGTCTCTGAGTCTGTCCTTGCGTATGTGTCGTGTTTCCTGTTTTACTTTGATAGTCCGTGCCCTATGTCAGTGTATCTTGTTTTGCTTCCGGTGTCTCATTATATCACATTAGCCCCAGCTTTGCTTTGTGTTTGGATGTGACGTTTTCCAGCATTAAAGCTGCTGTTTTGAGTGCTACACAGCACACCATGACAATATATCGGTCTGTTGTGAGCAAATGGGTTTTTGTTACTTTCTCTGTTGTATTGTAATACTCAATAATAAAAATAGTAATTTTCCTGTATTCTGTAGAACTCCTGCTTTGTTTCTCCAGGTAATCCTGGATGCTTAGCCCTGGGGACCTGACCCTGACCCATTTGTTATACTGAAATAATGAATGTGCTCTTTGTTTTTTATGACTCATCATAAAATGAATTCTCAAGCATTTATACACAAATGTACAAGGTCAAAACAGCTACAGCAAGATTAAAGCTGATTTACATACCTTTAGCCTTCTGTACTGTCTTGTTCTTCTTTAACCTTTTGTCTCTGCTCTGGCGAGCTGTTGCCATATTTCTATTGTTGGTGTGGTGCATGATCAGAGGCCTTTACTACAAAGAAGGATCTTTTTTCTTATCCAGGTAACTTCAGGGTCAACCCTGGGTGCTAGGAAGGTGAATCATGTCTTACTAAGGTATACTGACATGGGAGCTATTGCTTCAGAACTAGCCTGCTCCGAAGGTTATGTCCTATATCAGACATCAACAGTTATGAAATCACCACCTACTGACCAAGCAGTTCTCTGGAAAACAGCATCACCATTCCTGGAAGATGATGAATGAATAATTACAAATTATTCATTCATCAGATTCTCCTTTGTGTTAACTTCATGTTGTATTTTAGTTTTAAAATAGACATGACACTGAAGAAAGTCTTAACTCTTCTTTTATTGAGTCAGAAATAAGTCATATACATCCTGAATGTCCCTTTTAGGACAGCGGTTTGTATCCGTGTGTGAGACGATTAGTGTAGCAAATTACTTACTTCACAGACTAATTAAACAAAGTAACAGTTTGTTTTTTGGGTGTGTTTTTTTAAAATAACAACAGCAACACCCCAAACTGAACCAACCTGTCAAGCTGTGATGTCAGATTACTCATGCCACCCTATATGAGCTTCTGCATCTCTATGAAATGAGGGTCTTTTCAGGGACACAAATCATCATTTTGGACATTTCTTTTTTGTTCCACATGCTTTCATCAGAGCAAATGTTTCTTTTTCCTTAAAATGATCACAAATAGATTTGGATGGGCAATTCAGATTGCTCGATTCTGATTTACAATGGCATTGTCGTGTATTTGGGGTATGCTGTGCTGGGGTATTGCCTGCAAAACAAATTACCCGACATGACTTGAGTTTACTCTACTCCGCAGAGCTTTTGTTTGTTGTTGTTGTTGTTGTTTGTTTTTATTTTTTTTTGTTGAAGCTGAAATGGGGACATTTGTTGTACAGCTTGTTACATGCATGCAACACTCCAGATTTTCCCCCATTTGCTTCCAGACATGCAAGCTAAGGTCTCCAAGTGTTTGGGTTTATGGAAATGAAATGCAGAAGCACGGTCCTTTTGTTTTCACTCATATTTTTCCCAAGTTGAAGTAAAAGATGAAACAATTGAAACAATGAAACAAAATTTGAAAGAAATATGCCATTTCTTTCAAATTTTGAGGACAAAAAGTATTTTTTAAGGAAGATGATTAAACAGCATGACTGTCGCACAAGTGGCCACTCTGAAAAGCAGTTATTAGACATATGCCACAAATGTTGTGAGTTTTGGGTGTGTGTGCAGTTGTCCACCAGATCTGCTGCTTGTGAACTGAATGTTTCATTTCCCTATCGTCAGCCTTATGCAGCGCTGTCTGAGTATTTGGCAGTACTTTCAACCGCCCTCGCGACCACATACCACATATAACTATGCCAGCCTGGGACTTTACCACATCCAGCTTCATCATCTGCAAGGCTGTGTGAGGCAAGCCACCTGGACAGCTGAGTCAATATTTTGCTGGCTTTTTTCCCCTCCTGCCTTCAAATAGCCTATTATATATCAGGCCTTCTCCAGTTTTGCAGCAAAACAATCGCTCACACATTCATGCAGTTCTTTTAATACTAAACTACTGCACAGCACTTTTCCTCTCACTCTCACTTATACTCACATCGGTATTTTGTCTGCAGCAGCTGTGTTGATTTCTAACTGTACTGTATGTGTACTTTACTATGGTGAAACCACATAGTGAGGTGATAACCAGCTTCAACCAGCTTATCCTGATTGTTAGCATTAGGGTAAGAGAATCCAGATAACGGAAAGCGACGTTAGAATTGATTAATAGTGCAGGGCCCAGTTTTTATTGCTCTGCTACCATTCAACAGGTCTAAATGCACACTGGTCTATTATATATAAACTAAGTGGTTGTTTATAATTAGATGCCTTTGCTTTGCCTGTAAATATAACTGTTGGCGCTGTTATCAACAGATTTTGTAAAGCTCATTTTCGCCAGTAAATAATGACATAATGTTTGTGTACTTTGTGTGTAATGGTGCAACAACATGCTAAAAAGTAAGACCCTGCGAGTGTGGTGTTAGCTTTGCCTACTGGCCTTGATAGTCAGTTACAGTGTTGCTGTTTTTTCACAATCGTTATTTTTTTGGAAAATGTAGATTTAACTGATTTTTAAGGGCAAATAGCTTTTAATATACTGAAAATATAAATCTCTTTGACTTGAGAGTCCTATACTCATTTACATTATGATTCAAAGCAAATGATTAATTTACATTTATATGCTGTCATCAGCACAGTATACTCTAAATGAAACATGATCCCAGTGTGGCCCACAGTCTATAAGGGGGAAAACATAATCTAAATCCACAATGACAGCAAACAAGTATTGCTTTCAAAATAAACCACGAAAGACAAAGAATATCGAATGAACTGACACCAATACAAAATTACACAGAAAGGTAAATAAATGCACAAACACATTAAAAAGAAACTATTGTTTAATGTTTGTTATTTTAACATAAATGTATACATGTTTTTCACGTTTTTGCTGAATTAAATGGCACATTTACTATTCTATCTAATTAAATAAGCTTGCATTTCTTTTACATCGCGCTTCCAAAACATACCAAAAGTGTGCAAGTGGTGGCCAAATATTGACTTTTAAGCTTGTTTGAATTTTACAAACTCTGTCTTTTCCTGATATTCTGTATTTCCATGTGTGCTTGCACATTGCAATAAATTACTAGACACATTTTGCATTTTCGTAGTAGTATATGAAGAACAAAAAAGGTGACTCAATACTTTTGCACAGTATTGTGCATTCAGTCTTATTGTAATGAAGCTAAAATAAACAAACATGGTGTCAGGAGGTATTGTACAGCAGGGATTATTATGACAAGAAAAATCTCAAAAAACTGACTTAAAAACTGACAGCTTAGTAATATTTCCATTTTACTGTCTATTGTGTTTGTGAATCAGTCATTTACGCCTTTGTCTCATTGTGGACTATTGTAATGACTCTGTTCAAGCTGCTCAACAAACTGTCATTGAAGAAAGTGGGGCGGGTAGTGGCAGCAAGAATCATCGTCCCACATCTGTCAAGAAACGAGGGCCATATTCAAGAGTCTGCTGGTTAGTTAAAAGGCTTGCTGTAAAGCTGTTGCCAGATTTTGAAATGTAAACTGCTGAAGCAGAAAATTCATGTGACCTGTGCTTTAAGGATGCGCTCATGGGGTTTAACACTTTTACATTGCTAAAGATCCAGATAGAAAGTTTAATTTTATACCTAGACAGAAACCTATCATTAAACGAATGATGGTGTTATTTATTTCTGCTGTATGATAATGTAATAAAAAAGCAACATTATTCACAAAGCACTTTGTCTTAATTCACCAAATTTACAGATATATATTTGTGTGTTATGCTAATAGCAGGCTATTGTAGCTTGAGCCTAGCCCCAGCCTGATGTTGGGTGTGTTTGCTTTTTACTGAAGCCACGCCCCAAGATTATTACAAGTTATGACTTTAGTGTAAAATGTAGACGCCCCCCCTCTCAGGGATTATTCACAAAGCAATTTGAGTATCTCATGCTAATAGCAGGCTAATGTAGCCTGAGCATAGCCCTAAGCAAGATATTGGGTATCCTCGGTTCTTTTGGAATTTAAGCTTCAAATTCAAGATCAATTCGAGTTATGCCTTAAGTGTAAAATGTAAAAAACTAACAAGAAATTCCCCACTTACATTATTCATAAAGCAATTTGTGTTAATTTACACGTATAGATTTGTGTATCTTGTGCTACTAGCAGGCTATTGTAGCGTGAGCCTAGCCCCAAGCAGACATCGGGCATGCTTGCTTCGTTCTAAATCCACACCCCAATATTACAAGTTAGCACTTACATGACACCTCTTCAAGCAATTGTAGTGCCTCTTGATGTGATTTGACATGTTTTCTGTAGCTCTCTCTAGAACCGCATGAGGCTTTATACTACAACATGCATATATGCAGTGTGTTGTAAATAAACTTTGATGTGTAAAATCTGTGGAGTTCCCCTTTAAGCTGCGGAGGTTTTGATCATTTTGTCCCAGCATATCTCACAAAGCTTATGCCTTTGGGGCAAGATGTGCCCCCAAAGGGGCCAAAAAACCTTTTTTCATTCCTCTGGACAAACACAAAGTCTAAATCCTAATGTGACTCTGACTGCACTCTCATGGTCATATCTCATTGTATTGCAAAAGCTTCTAAAATAATGTCTATTAACAAGGTTGCCCAAACTTCTGCATCCCACTGTATCAGTATATTTTGTCATTAGTATAATATGAAATAAATTCTACATGTGTCAAGTTGTGTGCCAACATTTGCTGTGTAGTAGAACTGAGACATTAGTCATTAGTCATTATAAACATTTATTTGAAATAATATTAAAAGTCTCAAACAGAAAAACATTAAACATAAATATATAAAATATAAGAATTTACAGAGAGACAGGAATAAAAAGGACCAGCTGCTCTCCAGAGCAGGAACAAGGCTGAGGAGGAAATGCTCCATTGGAGACTGGTGTGGCCTCTTCAGGGACTCCAGGGTGGCCAGCTCCACCGCCGATGGACCGTCCTGGGACCCGTCCCTCATCTGCCTCGGAGCCGTCCTCCTCTGTGGGCCTGTAAAACAGCACAAAACACAAAGAAATGAGAAGGCTGCTACTAGATTTTAATTTCAACATTGAAAAAAAAAAAAAACAATAACAGGATATAATCAGATTGGTTGTAGATATTTAGTAAAGGTGATCACAAGGGAATCCCACCGACTAAAAAGGTATCAGTGCTTGCTGTACATATCTGTGGGTGCAGCAGCAGGAGCTCAGGGACTGGGGATGCTCTGCTGCAGAATCAGTTGGTTCTATCAATACAGTATTAAATGTTAACAGGTTGGATATAATAATCGTAGAGTAGACAGTGGTCCCTCATTTATTGCAGGGGTTCTCAGAATAACTAGCCCCTGGTCACAGTTCTCACAATTGATTCTCAAAGTGCAAACCTTTGTAGATTGCAAAACGTAAAAGTATTATTATGCCGCGGTTTGTCTTCATCTGCCCGCCACTTTCGTGCGCCTTTTTCCCTCACGGTGCAGGTGTCTATTCCCGAATGAGGCTCATAGTTATGGGTGTTTTTGTGCTGTTTTTTCTATTGGACGCGATGGTTATCAAAACCAAACGTGATAAATTTGGCAAGCGCAGGAGATTTGTCAATCAGGCTGCAGAATGCAATGCTGTACTGTGCAATAAAAAAATCAGCGAAAAAGCAAAGCAGTGACGGATGAACAGCGGGACCACTGTGTGCTGTTTATTAATAAACAATAAAATATATTCCTAAATGACAACATGCATAAAAGCAGAACGGTATTTGTACGTCAGTGGGAAAATAGCGGTGGCTTGCTAGCTTTTGTGCGGCTTCCCCGGGTCAGTGAAAACTTTCAAAAGAGAAATGAATGAACTTACCAGGTTGCCCGATCTCTTCACATATCTTCCTCCAAGCTCGGTCCTTTTTATTCCTGTCTCGGTACTGAAAGCAGCTGGTGTTGTACAGCTCCGAGTTGTTTGCTACCGCATTGATTAGCCTTCCCCTCCATTGAAGTATGAAAGGCTTTGGCTGGATCTGCCCCTTTGACCTAGGTAACAGCCACGTCACCAGGCTCCTGATTAGTTGTCGCGGCGCGATTTGACGCTGGAGTTCAGATTTTTCCAACTCGAGCGGTAGACGCAAAACGCGCGTATGCACAAAATGCAACACAAAAACTCACGCGCGTGGTTTTATTCGCGAGTCAAACGCGCCAGACGCGCTACACTGACGCGCGTTTCACGCGTTTTGGCGTTTTCGCGACGCAAATCTGCTTCCGAATTTTCGCGGGACCCGCAATCGCGCGTCATCGCGCCTTTCCATTGACTTTACATGTAAACCTGACGCTCTATTCGCGTCCATCGCGTTCGGTGTGAACACACCGTAACGGTGTGTTCACACCGAACGCGATGGACGCGAATAAAACGCCCCAAACGCCCCTAATTTGACGCGTGTACATTCGCGTCTCAACGCGTGTCCAAGAAAAATCCATCGCGCGTCAAAATATGATATTTTGACGCGCGTGAACCGGAAATGTGGGAGGAATGTGGGAGGGAGTTGTGCCAGACCGGTATCTTTGCAAGATGGCAGCTATCGAGCTAGCGCTTGAAGAGAGAGTCTCCCTTCTCTATGTACTGTGGAGAGCAGAGCAGCAGCGTAAAAGACGTCCTCGCCGTACCTGGGTCCATCAGGTCCTCCAGAGGCATGAGCAGTTTGGTGAGTTTCACCACTTGCTCCAGGAGCTGCGCCTGGATGACGGCCGATTCCAGCGCTATCACCGTCGGCCAGTTTGAGGACCTGCTTTCCCTCGTCGGTCCCAGCATTGCCCTCCTAGACACCAACTACAGACGCTCAATCCCACCTGCAGAGCGCCTGTCCGTCTGCCTGAGGTTAGTAAAACTATTTAATACGGTAGTCCTTTATTGATATCTGTGCTAATATGCTAATCCATCCAGTTATACACTGCTAACATGGATGTGCTATGCTAACAGTGAATGCTGTCGGTGTTTACTGAAAGCAAACTGTGGTACAGAGACGACTCTTTATAATATTTCTAGTGATACTCAGAAGCTCTCATCAAGTCCCGATTTAATTCGATTTATGCTGTTATCAGTGTTTGCATGATAGCATGGCTGTGGTGTCACATCAATGTATGCGCTCGGTGTTTGCTGATATCAAACTGTAGCATTAGGACCACTGAGTTAACCTTTGTAGTGATACTCACTCCTTTTTATTTAGACCTGGTTTGATTCTGGGATAGTTGAATATTTGTATGTAATCCCTGCAGCTGTCAGACTCTATAGCAGGGGTCACAGCCTTTATTAAAACAGAGTTAGATAAAACTGAACAGTTTGGTTCATCTCTAGTTACATGGTTCTATCTTGATAAGCTATGTCTTATCACAGATTAATTTTTCAAAAATATTAATGATTTAAGCAAGGAAAGGGCTACATGTCAACATACAACTCTTTATTTCTATTAATGTCTTACTTCATTCCTACCTGATTGACATGTTTAGGAATTATGAGTGATTGGCTCACTGTAGTTGTGAAAGTTGCTACCAATCAAATTATGATATGTTAAAGTTAAAACAAAACACAACTGTTTTAGATATTATCTAATATACATTTTGTAATTATCCTTATAATTACAAAAGGTTTTATGTAAGATTCATGTTTTGTGATTTAAATCTGACATCACAAAAGTATTTTGGAATTTGAATGATGTATTTTGTAACTGCAGTACACATAATACTGATTTTGAACAATTTTGTCCAGGTTCCTTGTCACCGGGGACTCCTTCAGGACCATCGCGTTCAGTTTCAGAGTCGGTGTGTCCACGGTGAGCCAAATCACCCCCCAGGCAGCGACGTCCATCTGGGACTGTCTAGTGGACGACTTCATGGCTGCGCCTTCACCTGGAGACTGGCGGTCCATCACAGAGGGATTCCAGGAGCGCTGGAACTTTCCTCTGTGCTGTGCAGCTCTGGATGGGAAGCACATCCAGACAAAGGCACCCCATATATCATATAGGAGACACACACATTGATATACACTAAATATTCATTTCATTTCTTTTTTGTGGTGCCCAAATTGATGCACCTGCTTGATTTTGTTTAAACAATTATTGCACACTTTCTGTAAATCCAGTAAACTTCTTTTCACTTCTCAAATATCACTGTGTGTGTCTCCTGTATGATATTTAACTGACATTTTTTATTGTAACAACCAACGATTTATACAGGAAAATAATGTCTATTAACAAGGTTGCCCAAACTTCTGCATCCCACTGTATCAGTATATTTTGTCATTAGTATAATATGAAATAAATTCTACATGTGTCAAGTCGTGTGCCAACATTTGCTGTGTAGTAGAACTGAGACATTAGTCATTATAAACATTTATTTGAAATAATATTAAAAGTCTCAAACAGAAAAACATTAAACATAAATATATAAAATATAAGAATTTACAGAGAGACAGGAATAAAAAGGACCAGCTGCTCTCCAGAGCAGGAACAAGGCTGAGGAGGAAATGCTCCATTGGAGACTGGTGTGGCCTCTTCAGGGACTCCAGGATGGCCAGCTCCACCGCCGATGGACCGTCCTGGGACCCGTCCCTCATCTGCCTCGGAGCCGTCCTCCTCTGTGGGCCTGTAAAACAGCACAAAACACAAAGAAATGAGAAGGCTGCTACTAGATTTTAATTTCAACATTGAAAAAAAAAAAAAACAATAACAGGATATAATCAGATTGGTTGTAGATATTTAGTAAAGGTGATCACAAGGGAATCCCACCGACTAAAAAGGTATCAGTGCTTGCTGTACATATCTGTGGGTGCAGCAGCAGGAGCTCAGGGACTGGGGATGCTCTGCTGCAGAATCAGTTGGTTCTATCAATACAGTATTAAATGTTAACAGGTTGGATATAATAATCGTAGAGTAGACAGTGGTCCCTCATTTATTGCAGGGGTTCTCAGAATAACTAGCCCCTGGTCACAGTTCTCACAATTGATTCTCAAAGTGCAAACCTTTGTAGATTGCAAAACGTAAAAGTATTATTATGCCGCGGTTTGTCTTCATCTGCCCGCCACTTTCGTGCGCCTTTTTCCCTCACGGTGCAGGTGTCTATTCCCGAATGAGGCTCATAGTTATGGGTGTTTTTGTGCTGTTTTTTCTATTGGACGCGATGGTTATCAAAACCAAACGTGATAAATTTGGCAAGCGCAGGAGATTTGTCAATCAGGCTGCAGAATGCAATGCTGTACTGTGCAATAAAAAATCAGCGAAAAAGCAAAGCAGTGACGGATGAACAGCGGGACCACTGTGTGCTGTTTATTAATAAACAATAAAATATATTCCTAAATGACAACATGCATAAAAGCAGAACGGTATTTGTACGTCAGTGGGAAAATAGCGGTGGCTTGCTAGCTTTTGTGCGGCTTCCCCGGGTCAGTGAAAACTTTCAAAAGAGAAATGAATGAACTTACCAGGTTGCCCGATCTCTTCACATATCTTCCTCCAAGCTCGGTCCTTTTTATTCCTGTCTCGGTACTGAAAGCAGCTGGTGTTGTACAGCTCCGAGTTGTTTGCTACCGCATTGATTAGCCTTCCCCTCCATTGAAGTATGAAAGGCTTTGGCTGGATCTGCCCCTTTGACCTAGGTAACAGCCACGTCACCAGGCTCCTGATTGGTTGTCGCGGCGCGATTTGACGCTGGAGTTCAGATTTTTCCAACTCGAGCGGTAGACGCGAAACGCGCGTATGCACAAAATGCAACACAAAAACTCACGCGCGTGGTTTTATTCGCGAGTCAAACGCGCCAGACGCGCTACACTGACGCGCGTTTCACGCGTTTTGGCGTTTTGGCGACGCAAATCTGCTTCCGAATTTTCGCGGGACCCGCAATCGCGCGTCATCGCGCCTTTCCATTGACTTTACATGTAAACCTGACGCTCTATTCGCGTCCATCGCGTTCGGTGTGAACACACCGTTACTTCTCCCATCCTTTATCTGTTATAATATAACGGCACACTCCAGTGATCAACCTCCCTTGTGCTTTCATATTGTTTTGAAACGCGAGGAACAGATGTGGAAAAATGATGGAACTGCTGTGTTTGCTCTGAAGATGAACAAAACAAAAAACTGCGCTGGAAGAAGTCAGCATTTCTCCGGCATATAGTGCCCTAGAGCGAAAGAAACCGAACACCACGGAAGACTGTGCATTTGATCTATTATTTTTTATGACGCAAACGCATTTAGAAGTACGTACTGAGTCATTCAACAGTGAGAGGATTATGTTGTCCCTCGCCACCATGGTGCTGAGCAAAAGTGAGCCCTGCAGCAATCAGTTCAGGAAGCTTTAGCATCAGCCTTCTCTAAACTCAAGATGTCCTGGACTTTTTCTGCTGGTGCCACACAGTGTACACACATCAGACCTGCCTGAACTGTGATGGTAATCCTTCAAGGATTTATAGTGGGAGAGCCACAACAGCCCTGCCACAGACTTCCTGTGGCCTTCAGCTTTATTCAGTGTCTGCGACTGGCACAACTCGTTTGCTATACAGGAAGAAGATAGAATTGGTCGTTTTGTAACACACTTAAAACAACCTGATGTGACAGCGTGTATAACTACTGTGGTACATAAAACGCCAAGGAGGCATGTTTCATTTGATCTGTTTTTCTTTTTGGAAAATAGACAAACGCTGCCACTTAAAAGCAGCAAGTTAAAGCCCCAAAACTTGAAATTTGATACATTTAGGTCAGACTGTTCAATGATAAAGGAGACATGAAGTGAACCATTAAAGTGAAACTAATTTTCTTAATTGAATTTCATCAGCAATAAATACCGAAGACTAATCAGTTTTCTAATCTATGTTCTATTATCTGTAACACCACCAGTGTGAAATGTACTTGGCAGCAAATTAGGACCAAGCATAGAAACTTTCTTCTTCTTCTAATTCTTCTTCTCTTTTTAAATCCTGGTTGCCCAGCGTGGGTGGCTTTGTTTTAATCTAATAAAATAAAGCAACTGTTTTATTTGAAAAAGATAATACTAGAATATGTTCAGTGAATTCAAACATGTCCTTAAAATGCATGAAGGAAAGATTTAAAATTGTAATTCTGAATTGAAGCCCAGTGACAACTGAAATTGGCATGAATGAAACAAGCAGTTAGAAACCTTTCTCAATGATCAACTCATGAAGAAGTGTGGTAACAGAGCAGCATTTGATCCCAAACCTATAAACTGCTTTTCACAGTGATTCAAAAAATGTGGTTATTATTGTTTTGTTTTTTTACTGTGTTCCCACTTAAATCTTCTTTAAGTGACAAGTCAGTGTCTTACACCATGCTCAACAAATTCAAACTATGGTACCTTCAAGATCGCATTTAGGCCACTGCATTCCTCTATTGCTCTTAACCTGAAATCTTACTTTCAAGCAGCCATAGCCTGCTCACATGTAATAGGCCTGTTAAACCTGGACTACAAAGCTAAACCAGAAAGCTTCAAGTACAAAAACAAAACAAGTCCCCTGCCTTCAGATTTTGCATATTCATATATTCTGTTCAATAGATTCACCAGTTCATGCAGCAGGCACACATACCTACCTTTCTGTTGTCTGAAAAACAATGATAGAATCTCCCACTGCTGTTTGGTTAGGGCACACATTGACTAAAATATGGATGTGACCAAATAATCAAGGAAAAATATTATGTTTGACTTTAATATTAACTACACATGATTTGACCCTTTACTGCACTCAAATAGCACTTATGAAGCTTTCACAAAGAACACCACAACTTGAACAGTTTGACAGGGCAGGTGTATCAATGTGCATCACTTATGAGGCTTAAATTCGATAAAGTATATTTCCCTGCCTTAAATCACATGGTGTCAATCATAATGTAAGACATTAAGATAACATTTTTTAAAAATACACTCATTCAACACTTTATTAGTTACAGTTTGCTAGTATTGGGTTGAACCCCCTTAATTCTTCATGGCACAGACTCAGCAAGGTGCTGGAAACATTCGAACTAAATTCTGGTCCATGTTGATGAGACAGCATCACACAGCTGCTGCAGATCTGTGGGCTTCACATTCATGATGTGAATGTCCTGCTCTATTAGACTGAAACCCAGTGACAAAATAGTGAACTCCTTGTTGTTTTTAAGAAACCAGTTTGAGATAATCTGAGTTTTTTTACTTGGCACATTATTCTGCTAGAAGCAACATTGTGGGCTTACGGGGATACAGTGGATGCAGTCGGCAACAATACTCAGGTGGGCTTTGGTATTTAAATAATGCTCAGTTGGTACTGTAAGTTCCAAATTGTGCCAAGAAAACATCACCCACACCATTACACCACCAGCACCAAGAAGGCAGCATGGATCCATCCCTTTGTGTTATTGCTGTGAGGTGATGTGTTTGAGGTTGTGATTTGATGCTATATAAATACAACTGAATTGTTTCCACCAAATTCAGACCCTCCCATCCAAATGTTGCCACAGAAATTGGGACTCATCAGACCAGACATGCGTTTCCAATGTTTTCTTGTGCAGTTTTGTTGACCCTGTTCAAATTGTAGCCTTAGTTTCCTGTTCTTAGCTTAGAGAAGTGGCACACAGTGTGGTCTTCTGATACTACGACTACTCTTCTGCATACCTTGGTTGTAATGTTTAAGTTATTGTTGCCTTCCTATGAGCTTGAAGCAGTCAGCTCCTTCTCCTCTGGACTCTGACATCAAAAAGGCATTTTTTTACCTGGAGAACTGCTGCTCATTTTCTCCCAAGAGGTGGTTTTGAGAGAAAATCCTAGGAGATGAGTAGTTTCTGAAATATTTAAAGAGCGTTCATTGTGGCGTTCAAAGTCACTTAAATTTTTCTTCTCCATTCTGATGCTCGTTTTGAACTTCTACCGTACATTGACCTACATTCCTAAATGCACCCAGTTGCTGCCATGTGATTGGCTGATTAGATACTTGTATTAACTGGTGGCTGGTGAATGCATATACCTACCTATTGGAGGCTACGGCATATGAATGTATACAGGTGATTTCTTAACCCATCAGTCATAGGAAGTAGAATGGATTTTTCTCTTGGTGTGTAATGTAGTTTACGTGACAACAGCTGTTCATGTAATTTGGTGTAAATTCAGCAAATTAACTGTCCTGTAAGTGAAGCAGGTTATTACGGTCATCATTTTACTTTTTAACAAGGCTGTTCTTACAGCCAGGCACGCCGACTGGAGTTTCATCAGTTTCCTTAGCCCGATCAATCTTGATCAATTGATGCCTATAACGGACAAATTCATCTCAAGGTAATGAAGACACTTAACAATGTTTTTTTTTTGGCATTGAAGCGCCCCAAGAAGCACTCTTGAAAACAAAAATACTGCTTGTCTGGTAACTTATCTAATTGCCACGGGGCATTACCTCCGCGTTAGATTTCCTTTATTAGTTTTCCGAGCCCAAATGAGGCTCATTAGCTGGCTTGCTCTAATTAGAGGACATATATCAGAAAACTCTAGGGTTTCTCACACTGCATGCTGGGAAAAATGAAATGCCATTAATCAATCTAGCTTCCTGTTCAACATTTTGGACAGTGGAAACAAACAAAATGCTGATCGAGTCAGTGATGCAGAAATGAAGGAAGTTTGATGAACAGAAAAAAAAGAAGAAAGCAGTGAGGTATTACAGACATGCTTTGGTGTAAAGGTTCTCCAAGGTCCATTGAAGTCAGGAGTACTTTGTAGTTTGTTGCAAGAACGTTGGTATAAATGAGTTGTTTTTTTTTTAAATTGAAGTTAATTAGCCAGCTGGTTGTTAATATTTAAATATTTCCTGATATTTAGAACATTAGCTTAAAAAGTGTTTCAGGCAATTTAAAGGGACATACTTTAAGTGTATCTATGTTTTAATTGCTTGGCTTGTGAAGAGCTGTGAGAAGCCTCAACTTACATGGAGGGAAGGCAAATGCAGCCAGCTGCTGGGAACCTGGAGAGATTCCAGTTCCGTAAAGAGAGCAGAAGTCTTAGTCAAGATCATTGTATGCTTTCAATTTTGCACAGCCCTATGCGTTCATTTCCCCATGCCATTTCTGTTTTCGAAATGACACTCCTTTTGTGCAGCTTTTGAGACCCTCATGCATTTTAACAGCTCTCGTGTCATTTTCTAAAACGATTTTGTTACCCTGCGGGATATTTGTGATTCTTTTAGTCAGTTGCCAAATTGAAAAAAAAGAAAATTTCTTTTTAATCCACTGGACTAAAAAGAACTCATCCTATGTTTTAATGATAAGCCCGTTTTCTTTGTAGATTTGCAGATAAATATTTGTCACTTTCAAATTATTCATTTTGATTTTTTTTTTACATTCAGCGTTGGCTTGCTTTTGCCACAGGGACTGGATGTTGTCATTTGTGGCCACCATGTGCGGTACTCTGAAAGCATCAAAGAAGGTTTAAAAAAAGTTCTTTTCTGTTCATTTCTCACAACACTGCAAAGTAAATACACCAACAGTGTCTGCATCTATTCTGGAAGCACAATATTGCTCTAAACAGTTTGGTGGACAAGCATCATTTCCCTTCAACAGAATTGAATGATTTTGTTTCATCTTATTCTCATTTTGTGCATAAATATTTTCACACTTCAACCATAATTCATTATTCTCTCATTTAAAAAAAACCCGGAGAAACGGAGGTAAAATTCCACTGGAGAGAGACATCCTGAACTCACAGTCTATCTTTGGTTTTGTTATTTAAAATTAACTCTTCATTTACCTGCTTGCTTAATTTGCTCTAAGTAGTGGCTAACATTAGTTAACCATCCGGTCATTCTACGTTGGGACATGGTTGAAGCTGATGTGTACAAAATATGTCCATCTGCAACCTCTCCATTACGTAGGAGGAGCCCTTATCTCATTGTCACTGGTATGGCTTTGAGAGAGAACACTTCTAAGCCTTCTGGCAACCTCTAATGCACTGAAGCCATTGAACAGGCAAGGCAAGAGGGGCTGTATTGACTTTGATCTGAAATGAGCGATTTTAATGCTCAATTTTACACGGGCTGCTAACTCTGCGCATCAGTTCATCCCGAGCCTTTCAGCCACGAGGAAATGAGATTCTTTCTTCACTTGAGGATCTACTGCAGTGTGAAGACCAGACGCGCTCTTGTCTTGACACACACACACACACACACACACACACACACACACACACACACACACACACAACATGCAGCTGACCTTGCATTGCGATACTTGTGAAGGCCTCAGTCCCAATTTAGTCAGTCCATTACGGTACCCACTTACTCTACCAAACCTCCTCAACTTATTCTAATATTAAGTTTCATACCATTTTGTGAAATGGGCATGGATTTTGAACATTCATTTTATTCAGCAGAAATGGTATTACGTAACGAGAACTGTACTGTAGAGGACACTGGAGCTGCTCTCCTTGTGACAAGGTTTGATTTAGGGCAACCAGACTAACTTAGTCATAAATCAAGGATCAGGGAAGCACAAATGAAAAGTAATCCTCTAAACATATCTTAGCTGATCCTTAAAAATCCTGACTCTTTTTACCCTAAAGCCTAAAAATGCCACCTTCCACCACTATAGAGTGATATTTTTTCCCATTTTAAATCAAAGTCTTTTAAAACTACTTCAGCCTGAAATCTAAATATCAAATATTAAAAAATTTATAAATCTACTAAATATTATAGTTTTTGGATTTTAACCCTTTAAAAAAGAGGGACTCCAGCAGCGGTGGAGCAGAAGTTGCAAATGAACACACTGTGGTCTTTGCATATAAAATTCCACATGGTGCTCCCAACTCTTTTTATTCTGTTCATGCAAAAGTCAAACTGCCCTTACATTTGCTGATGAGAAGGGCTTGCAGCAGCACCCTGCAGATTTGAATTGATTGATTTTTTTTGAACTGTAAACTGTCCAAAATGAGCACCCCAGTGTTTCCCATACAGGTTTGTCATGGCCACAATTTGCTGCAGGATTTCATCCATCAGCAGCAGTGCATAGCGGGTGGCATGGTGTGTAGGTCCCGGGCTCAAACCTCTGGCTGCTGGGACATAGCAGAGCGTTGCAGTCTTTGTCAGAGGCCAAAATATGGAGATGGAGAAGTCCATCCTGTCACTGCTTCAACCATCTTCCCTCCACTCTCACCTTCAAATGAGTCATAGTTATGCTCTAGCTGGTCTGTTTCTTTGTCGGAGGCCTCCTTCATGTCCTTAGAGGAGGATGAGGCGGCATCTTCACACTCGGAGTGCACGATCATTTCCAGAGCCTCCTGTGTGCTGTGAAGTCTTGCTATCTCCAAAATGACTGCTCCAGCACTGCTCATACTTCTTACCATGGCTGCAGGGCAGCAGCATAAACTACCTGAGCGAGAGCCAAAATAAAGTCCAATTTTGTTTTCTATGATGCAGAGACGTGGCCTTCTAAGAGAAAAGACTTGAAAGTGGACATCACACACACACACACACACACACACACACACACACACACACACACACACACACACACACACACACACACACACACGTGCACACACACTCAGATGCCTGTGCACACACTCACACACCATTGACCAATCTCAACAGTGGCACACACTTATCCTTTCAGTAGCATTCTTGGAGAAATCAAAAAAAAAAGTGTGATATTTAACTGCATGCTTTGAATGGTTAAAAAGTAGTGCCACCTAGTGGGCAAATATAAAAATTAAAAATTGAAGGCGAGTAGTCTGAAATAAAATCTTAACATAAAGGCATGCGTTACTTGATGTCAAGATAAATGTGGGATCAAAAATGGTATTTTCAATGATTTTCAATGGAGCATTTGTGGCAAATCCATGACCGATAATGTTCCAGTGTGTGTTTTTTTTTTTTATACAGATATGCTTTTATTACACGTGTTTGGGATTACTGTCATGTTGAAAAATTGTTGAAAATCTGATTGTGCTTTTCTTTGTTCATAATGCCATCAGTTGTAACAACATCTCCAAGTGGTTGAAACGCAGCTCCAGACCATGACAGAGCCTCCACTGTGTTTTACAGGAGGCTGCAGACACTGTTGTACTGCTCTCCTGATGTCCTTCCTACATACTGATGATGATTTCATCCAAAACTTTAAAATTTGGATTCAACACTCCACAAAACCTGTTGCCCCTGATTTTCAGTCCAGCTCTTATAAATTTTGGCACACATATGACTAACGTCTTGACAGCCACCCTTAATCTGAGACCATTTCTCTGTTAATGAGGCTTCAGTGAACAGTAGATGGATAAACTACGATGCCACAGGCATCTCACAGATCCTGTATGAGGTCTTTGCTGGATTTGTCCTTAATTGTTCTTTAAGGACAAGATTTTCATATACTGTTCATGTGCTGTAGATAGTTTTTCAGCACTGCCACGTCTTATTTTGTCCTCCACTTGAGCAGTTTCCAAAATTTTAAAAATACACTTTTGGATAATAGGTCTTTGTGAATTGATTTGTTGATGCTAAAATGCTTTTATGCCTGTCACACTGTGTTAACTTACAATTTTTTTTATTCATTCAACAGAAGAAATTGGAACAAATGGTTTGTTTTTGCAAAGGTTTTTATTCTTTGGTAAGGTGTCTTTTAAGTGTGGCTAAAACACTGCCTCTTCCATTGAGTTTGATGCCTTTTTTATACTTTAATGATTCACGGGACAGTATTTAGTGGTTTAACAAAAATAAAAGCAACATTCCTCTGAAAATGGTCACGTACACAGGATGACTGAAAAATAGTGAAAAAAAGAGCAAAAACCTTTTAAAGACTGAAGAACTTTTGTTCAAGACCACTTTAAATATTCTGTCTCCTTTGAAGGAAAATATAAAGAAATGAGTGGTGACTCAAGACTTTTGCGCAGAACTCTATGTTTTAAATTGAGAGGAAACCATTTGTTACCTGGGAGGTCGGTGGGATCCTGGGAATATGGCTACTAAATTGCATAGTGTTGCTCTTGTCACACATCGTAAATTAATATTCATCTATTTTCTTCCAAGTTTTCTCTCACCATTGTCTCCACCTAAAGAGATAAAATGTTCGAGGTAGCTGAAACCTAAGCCAGCGCATTGGTATGATGATAACACCTTCTAGATATACTGGCGGCAAACTTGGCTCAAAATGTGAAAATACTGAATTTAAAAATTTGATCCGTTTCCGTAAACATCACCTTCTTTTTCAGCTAGACTGCAAGGACATACCTTTGAAGATGAAATCCTCACTGCTGGTTAAAAAAAGCAAAAATAACCCCTTTGATTCCTCCCCTTAAGGTTGCCATTGGTAATTCTATGTGACTAAATCACAGAGTAACATACATACACACTGCTGAAGTTTCAAACGAGGCCAACTGGAAGGAAGGAAATCAATTGAAAAACTTTACAGTACACTTTGGAAGATTATCCAAAAAGTCTGTGCTCAAAGAGACAGAGATATGCTGCCAACAAAAATAGACCATAAGGAGGAGAAAAGGAGGCACAATATCTGCTCTGAAACATGTCTCAATCTCTTAACTAGTAAACAGAAGAGACATATTTTTCTTGAGGGAATAATGTGCCTCTTGACGCTTGAAAAAATAGTCTGCAAAAATGGAACGCATTCAGATTTGGTAGCTAAGCTAATGAACTAAAGCATACAAAAGCCAATGATTGTCCAAAGACGAGGTCATGTATATACAGAGATAATTATATTTTAAAAGATTTCTATTAAAAGTAGGACCTGAACATTATCCTGTTATTTTCTGGTCAAAAAGTACAAGTCTCTCACACACACACACACACACACACACACACACACACACACACACACACACACACACTTCTGATTATATATGGTTCCAGTTGAAAGGGGCTGTGTCATCTTCCAGCTTTTTTAGGAGCCATGCTATGTGGAGCATCTCTCCCAGTGGTTCGCTTGCTAAAGAGCTTTGGCAAGTGGGAGATGCAGTGGGGGTGAAGTTTAAGGATGAAATTAATTAAAAATGCAGGAGAACATCAGCAGACTCTTTTCTCAAAGCAGGCACTCTCACACTCTCTTCTGGTACGTGTCACATAAAGTGCATTTTCAAATCATCTGCTGTACAGTACTGCTCTAGTCATTTGGCGTTGCAAGCTCACCGTTCCGTCAGAGGCTGGATAGGCTGGGATGAGATAAAGAAGAGAAGCATCTCCGATACTTCAGCGTGCTTTTGTTTTGTTACTGCAAAGGAACTTAGCGGTACGATAGTCTTTTAGTGAGCATTAAGCTCTAATTTCGCTTACTTAATCATCAGCAAGAAGAAGGGAAAACTCAAAAGATATGATTGATGCTACACTGAAAAAAGTGATATTGGCTCCTTTTAGATATAGCATATTTTATTTTGGTATATCTTTATAATTTAAATGAGTAATTCCTGTCCACATATATAATTCGAGTAACTCCAGAATACATTCCCTGCGTTTTAATCCAATTAATTTTAGTTAATTAAATGTAGCTCAAAATGCTTAAGTATGTTTTTCATAGCCTCCTCCTGGGCCATTTTGCGCATGCGTTAGGACAGGCCACCATTTTGCGCGCAGACTGAAAGCGGACGTTTTGTGTGCTGCAAGCGGGCTCAAGTTAATCACACAACTTCGTGTAAAGGTGGACTAGCTTTGGTAAGTAAACCTTTTCCGGTCGTTTTTGTTTTATTTTTTTTACCTCAGTCAAAGCATGTTGACTCTTTAAGACGTGTGCACATGGAGAAAGAAGTCTAAGTAGTTGTACACCTCTGAACTTTGTCGTGATTTGACTCAAGCTAGCTATGTGCTCTATTAGCTACTGCTCTATTAAAAGAGTAATTTAAAACTGCTACGTTAAATTGTCATGTTTTTAGCTTAGTTCTGGTGGCACATTTTGTACTAACAAATTATGTAACGAGGCAATTTCTCTGTTGTAGTTAGCTGCAAAGTTCACTGTACAGACAGCCTGCAGTTTTAAATTGAGAAATCGTCCCTCCCGCCACAACATTGGCATTAAGGAATAGTCGGGCGGGGGAGGGGGCTTCTGAACGCACCTGCACAGTACCGCGGTAAAGTGAGCCGTCATTTGTGAGCCGCGGTCAAGCCAGCCGCCTCCTATCCGCCGCATAAATTTCCTTGCGCTTTTACACCAGTCTTTACGGTAGCGCCTTTTCGCTTTATGTGCCGATTGAAAGCCTATACCCGCGCACACGTGCACGCGCGCGCACAAATTACAATGTAACGGCCCGATACAGTCAATACAATTATGGAAATGTCAGAAATTCATTAAAAATCATCCTGAGTAGTTGATGTACAACTTTCAACACATCCCCCCTCTGGGACACCTACTGTACCTGTGTGCCAATTTTCATCCAGATTTACTGTAGAATTCCTCAGAAATTAAAGGAAACTTATATTCAATTCAATACAGTCAATACAATAGAATTATGTCAATTTTCAGAAATTCATTAAAAATCATCCTGAGTAGTTGATGTACAACTTTCAACACATCCCCCCTCTGGGACACCTACTGTACCTGTGTGCCAAGTTTCATCCAAATTTACTGTAGAATTCCTCAGAAATTAATGGAAACATTTATTCAATCTAATACAGCCAATACACTACAATTGTGTCAATTTTCAAAAATTCATTAAAAATCATCCTGAGTAGTTGATGTCCAACTTTCAACACATCCCCCCTCTGGGACACCTACTGTACCTGTGTGCCAGGTTTCATCCAGATTTACTGTAGAATTCCTCAGAAATTAAAGGGTACTTTATTCAATTCAATACAGTCAATACAATAGAATTATGTCAATTTTCAAAAATTCATTAAAAATCATCCTGAGTAGTTGATGTACAACTTTCAACACATCCCCCCTCTGGGACACCTACTGTACCTGTGTGCCAGGTTTCAGCCCGATTTACTGTAGAATTCCTCAGAAATTAAAGGGTACTTGTATCCAATGCAGTCGGCCAATACAGTAGAATTATGTCAATTTTCAAAAATTCATTAAAAACCATCCTGAGTAGTTGATGTACAACTTTCAACACATCCCCCCTCTGGGACACCTACTGTACCTGTGTGCCAAGTTTCATCCAGATTTACTGTAGAATTCCTCAGAAATTAAAGGGTACTTGTATTCAATGCAGTCGGCCAATACACTACAATTATGTCAATTTTCAAAAATTCATTAAAAATCATCCTGAGTAGTTGATGTCCAACTTTCATCACATCCCCCCTCTGGGACACCTACTGTACCTGTGTGCCAAGTTTCATCCAAATTTACTGTAGAATTCCTCAGAAATTAATGGAAACATTTATTCAATCTAATACAGCCAATACACTACAATTGTGTCAATTTTCAAAAATTCATTAAATATCATCCTGAGTAGTTGATGTCCAACTTTCAACAGATTCTTTCTCTGGGACACCTCCTGTACCTGTGTGCCAAGTTTCAGCCAGATTTACTGTAGAATTCCTCAGAAATTAAAGGGTACTTGTATCCAATGCAGTCGGCCAATAAACTACAATTATGTCAATTTTCAAAAATTCATTAAAAATCATCCTGAGTAGTTGATGTCCAACTTTCATCACATCCCCCCTCTGGGACACCTACTGTACCTGTGTGCCAAGTTTCATCCAAATTTACTGTAGAATTCCTCAGAAATTAATGGAAACATTTATTCAATCTAATACAGCCAATACACTACAATTGTGTCAATTTTCAAAAATTCATTAAAAATCATCCTGAGTAGTTGATGTCCAACTTTCAACACATCCCCCCTCTGGGACACCTACTGTACCTGTGTGCCAAGTTTCATCCAGATTTACTGTAGAATTCCTCAGAAATTAATGGGTACTTGTATCCAATGCAGTCGGCCAATACAGTAGAATTATGTCAATTTTCAGAAATTCATTAAAAATCATCCTGAGTAGTTGATGTACAACTTTCAACACATCCCTCCTCTGGGACACCTACTGTACCTGTGTGCCAATTTTCATCCAGATTTACTGTAGAATTCCTCAGAAATTAAAGGAAACTTATATTCAATTCAATACAGTCAATACAATAGAATTATGTCAATTTTCAGAAATTCATTAAAAATCATCCTGAGTAGTTGATGTACAACTTTCAACACATCCCCCCTCTGGGACACCTACTGTACCTGTGTGCCAGGTTTCAGCCCGATTTACTGTAGAATTCCTCAGAAATTAATGGAAACATTTATTCAATCTAATACAGCCAATACACTACAATTGTGTCAATTTTCAAAAATTCATTAAAAATCATCCTGAGTAGTTGATGTACAACTTTCAACACATCCCTCCTCTGGGACACCTACTGTACCTGTGTGCCAATTTTCATCCAGATTTACTGTAGAATTCCTCAGAAATTAAAGGAAACTTATATTCAATTCAATACAGTCAATACAATAGAATTATGTCAATTTTCCAAAATTCATTAAAAATCATCCTGAGTAGTTGATGTACAACTTTCAACACATCCCCCCTCTGGGACACCTACTGTACCTGTGTGCCAAGTTTCATCCAGATTTACTGTAGAATTCCTCAGAAATTAATGGGTACTTGTATCCAATGCAGTCGGCCAATACAGTAGAATTATGTCAATTTTCAGAAATTCATTAAAAATCATCCTGAGTAGTTGATGTACAACTTTCAACACATCCCTCCTCTGGGACACCTACTGTACCTGTGTGCGAATTTTCATCCAGATTTACTGCAGAATTCCTCAGAAATTAATGGGTACTTGTATCCAATGCAGTCGGCCAATACAGTAGAATTATGTCAATTTTCAAAAATTCATTAAAAATCATCCTGAGTAGTTGATGTACAACTTTCAACACATCCCTCCTCTGGGACACCTACTGTACCTGTGTGCCAATTTTCATCCAGATTTACTGTAGAATTCCTCAGAAATTAATGGGTACTTGTATCCAATGCAATACAGCCAATACAATAGAATTATGTCAATTTTCAAAAATTCATTAAAAATCATCCTGAGTAGTTGATGTACAACTTTCAACACATCCCTCCTCTGGGACACCTCCTGTACCTTTGTGCCAAGTTTCAGCCAGATTTACTGTAGAATTCCTCAGAAATTAAAGGGTACTTGTATCCAATGCAGTCGGCCAATACAGTAGAATTATGTCAATTTTCAAAAATTCATTAAAAATCATCCTGAGTAGTTGATGTACAACTTTCAACACATCCCTCCTCTGGGACACCTACTGTACCTGTGTGCCAGGTTTCAGCCAGATTTACTGTAGAATTCCTCAGAAATTAAAGGGTACTTGTATTCAATGCAGTCGGCCAATAAACTACAATTATGTCAATTTTCAAAAATTCATTAAAAATCATCCTGAGTAGTTGATGTACAACTTTCAACACATCCCTCCTCTGGGACACCTACTGTACCTGTGTGCCAGGTTTCAGCCAGATTTACTGTAGAATTCCTCAGAAATTAAAGGGTACTTGTATTCAATGCAGTCGGCCAATAAACTACAATTATGTCAATTTTCAAAAATTCATTAAAAATCATCCTGAGTAGTTGATGTACAACTTTCAACACATCCCTCCTCTGGGACACCTACTGTACCTGTGTGCCAATTTTCATCCAGATTTACTGTAGAATTCCTCAGAAATTAAAGGAAACTTATATTCAATTCAATACAGTCAATACAATAGAATTATGTCAATTTTCAGAAATTCATTAAAAATCATCCTGAGTAGTTGATGTACAACTTTCAACACATCCCCCCTCTGGGACACCTACTGTACCTGTGTGCCAAGTTTCATCCAGATTTACTGTAGAATTCCTCAGAAATTAATGGGTACTTGTATCCAATGCAGTCGGCCAATACAGTAGAATTATGTCAATTTTCAGAAATTCATTAAAAATCATCCTGAGTAGTTGATGTACAACTTTCAACACATCCCTCCTCTGGGACACCTACTGTACCTGTGTGCGAATTTTCATCCAGATTTACTGTAGAATTCCTCAGAAATTAATGGGTACTTGTATCCAATGCAGTCGGCCAATACAGTAGAATTATGTCAATTTTCAAAAATTCATTAAAAATCATCCTGAGTAGTTGATGTACAACTTTCAACACATCCCTCCTCTGGGACACCTACTGTACCTGTGTGCCAATTTTCATCCAGATTTACTGTAGAATTCCTCAGAAATTAATGGGTACTTGTATCCAATGCAATACAGCCAATACAATAGAATTATGTCAATTTTCAAAAATTCATTAAAAATCATCCTGAGTAGTTGATGTACAACTTTCAACACATCCCTCCTCTGGGACACCTCCTGTACCTTTGTGCCAAGTTTCAGCCAGATTTACTGTAGAATTCCTCAGAAATTAAAGGGTACTTGTATCCAATGCAGTCGGCCAATACAGTAGAATTATGTCAATTTTCAAAAATTCATTAAAAATCATCCTGAGTAGTTGATGTACAACTTTCAACACATCCCTCCTCTGGGACACCTACTGTACCTGTGTGCCAGGTTTCAGCCAGATTTACTGTAGAATTCCTCAGAAATTAAAGGGTACTTGTATTCAATGCAGTCGGCCAATAAACTACAATTATGTCAATTTTCAAAAATTCATTAAAAATCATCCTGAGTAGTTGATGTACAACTTTCAACACATCCCTCCTCTGGGACACCTACTGTACCTGTGTGCCAGGTTTCAGCCAGATTTACTGTAGAATTCCTCAGAAATTAAAGGGTACTTGTATTCAATGCAGTCGGCCAATAAACTACAATTATGTCAATTTTCAAAAATTCATTAAAAATCATCCTGAGTAGTTGATGTACAACTTTCAACACATCCCTCCTCTGGGACACCTACTGTACCTGTGTGCCAAGTTTCAGCCAGATTTACTGTAGAATTCCTCAGATATTGTCATGTTTCGGCCGTGTGGCAGGCAGGATGAGGACCCAAATTGCAAACTCACAGACACGGGGGATAAACTCAAAATGCAGCTTTATTGCTGACAGGTGATAAACAATAACGTTGATACAAAAGCAATGCAAAACTACACTGGGAAAAGCTAAAGTAACATATACCGGAAGACACGGGGAGAACCACACACGGCATGAGGGAGAACGCGACGCCGAACAGAGGGAGACTCAGACAGAAATACACAGAGGGTAAACGAGGAAAGTGGGCACACACGGGGAACACAGGTGACACTGATAATCATAACGAGACAGGGCGGGGTGAACTGAACATGACATGTACAGGCACAGAGGTTCAGACAGGAGGAGAGAGAGCACGGGGAAACACAGACATAACGGGCTGGGGAAACATGAAACAACCACAAAGGGAGACGAGGGCTCATAAATACATGGAGGGCACACAGGGGGGAGAGAGAGCACGGGGAGAACTTAGACATAATGGGCAGGGGAAACATGGAATAAAACATAAGGAGAGACGAGGGCTCACAGATACACAGAGGGGCACACAGGGGGTAAAAGCCATGAAGGGAAAACACTTAGGGAACAACACAACAGGGCAACTCAGAAAACATGGTCTAAATAAGGAACGAAATACAAAAATACAAGGAACTAAGAATACTGGGCCCACATGGCCCAGGACCATGACAGATATTAAAGGAAACTTATATTCAATTCAATACAGCCAATACAATAGAATTATGTCAATTTTCAAAAATTCATGAAAAATCATCCTGAGTAGTTGATGTCCAACAACAACATAGACATCAATATTTGCTCACAAACTCTACTTCATTGATAAGATGAATCCACTACAAATAGTCTTCTGAAACAATATTTCAATTTTTTTCAATTTTAAAAAATATTTTCTTAAAGATTACCGCAAGGTTTATAATGGAATATGTTTTACTTACTATACAGCGGGTGAGATGATTTAATTTAAAAGCAGACTAAAAAGCAGGACATAAGAGGACAACAAAACTGTGTTGAATTAAAAGAGAGCCCTTTATTGTGGCTGATGGAAGAAACTTGAACATACAACAAGGCAAAAGCAATTTGTTACAATAACTGTAATTAATCCTGAAATGGGCGAGAGTAAAATACGACTGTTATTAATATTACTGTGACTATGTCAACACTACTACAGACCTGAACATGATGGCGACCAGCAGTATGACATAAAATATGAAGGGGTACACCCAAGACTTGAACATGAGAAAGGAAAACAGACTCTTAAAACAGGAAACATGACGAATGTATACCTCACATTAACAAACAAGGGCAATTGGAATGAATTGTAATGGTAGGTGACACGAAACGATCTATTTAAACAAAGCAGTAAAGAATGAGCAACTATGAGGTGTCTGGGAGAATTAGAAGAACATAACAAAGTATCGCCAAATAAAAAATACTAACTAATAAAAGCAAAAACAAGAATTACATACATTGATCAATAGTAATCTTAATCAACAAATACCAAAACTAATGCAAAAAATGTTGTGTCACAAACCCAAAGTGCGAGAATCGCATTATTTTCTAAACTTAGTGTAATTTTTTACAAAAGCTATTAACATGAAAAAGAATGCAATACAAAATCTAAACGAACAAGCTCTATTTACATTTCGGAAATACATAACCTACATATGTACACATACAAAATGTATAAAAACAATTTACATCTGTTCCTTAGTTTCTATCAATACAAATAATAATTTACATGACATTATTCAACCTTATATACATTTTATAAAATAAATACAAGTATTTATTTTTCACAGAGAGCGCACTCCCATTCTGCAGCCTCTGCCTTCTGAAACAGCTCAGTGTTCATCTGCAGGCACTGTGTGTGAAACCACCTTGAACAGCTGTCACACTGGATCTGTGAATTTTCAACAAACCAAAAATACAAAAAATTATTTAATCACATGATTTAACATTAATATCTTTATTAATCTGCCATTAGTATGTATTGCATATTTTTTCATTATCAACTATTCTAAATAACTGACACACAAACCAAAAAAAAATTTACATGCTAGTTAAGGCTATATTTCCCCTCTTCCTCAAAACAAAAAAACCAAATAACAAAAGCAACTATACACAATAGATTTTGTTAAATAATATCCCCAATTACAAATCCGTCTTACCCATTTGGTGATTGAAGGCCCTGGAAAAGGTGGTTTTGGAGTTGAGCACATGGCGCAATTGTTTTCTGCCTCGAACACTAGTACAAACATAGTAAAATTTGTTATTGACAATGAATATTTAAATCAAGTCATTTCTTTGTGCTGTAACACTTCACAAACCTGAGGCTCCCAGTATATTTAAAGCAATGGCTTCACGCTGCTGTGCCATTGCTTTAATTGTTGTTTTAAATGTCATTTCTGGTATGTTGGGAAATGACTCCATGAACGCCTTTGTACGGTGGCTGGGAAGTGCAAATCGCAACAAATTAAAAAACCGCAACAAATAAAAAACAAACCACAACAAAATACAAAAAGCCCACAACAAATTACAAAAAGCCCACAACAAAATACAAAAAGCCCACAACAAATTACAAAAAGCCCACAACAAAATACAAAAAGCCCACAACAAAATACAAAAAGCCCACAACAAATTACAAAAAGCCCACAACAAAATACAAAAAGCCCACAACAAAATACAAAAAGCCCACAACAAATTAAAAATCCTTGACGGAAAGGGATTGTCTGAAATACCGGAAGTGACACAAGCGTGATGTCACGAGAGGGGGCGTGGTCAGGGTTTTTGGTTGAGGCGCCACATTTCTGGGCCGAACAAAGCGCTAGCGAAAGAGCGAAAGTACACGGATAACACCAGCTATGGTTCGTACTTGCTGTGCGGTCGGTTGTAAAGTTAGATCGCACGACCGGCAAGGGAATAAGGTTGAAAATGGTTTATCTTTTCATTCTTTCCCCACCTGGAAGCAACATGAGGCAGCTCATGTATCGGATGTTACCAAACGAAGGCGTCTAGCCTGGATAGCAGCTGTGAGACGAGCTGATATCCAATTCTCTTCCATCTCCAAATATCTGTTGGTGCTCCAGACATTTTCATTCCGGTAAGTTCTAAATATGTTCATATCTTTATAGCCTATTAGTTTTATTTTCGATGCACTCTGAGGTCATAGAAAATTAGAAAAAAACATCCTACTGAGTGATTTTGCAGAACTACCTTCTATTTATAGAGTTACTAATTATTTGGCATTATTGCAGCAAACCAGCCCATGAAATGGATGAAACATCGTGACTGAGTTCCAGCGCTACACAAGGGACCTGCTTCAAACATACCACCATGCCAATCAGATTACTTCTTCCATGTGAGGGTGAAGAGGTGACCCTTCTGGATAAGATGGTGAAGGTTTGCTGCCGTTTTGGTGAACAGTGTGGTAGTAAAACCAGGGGAAAATGAAACTTGCTCCTGTTAAATATTCTTTAGTCTTGTGCTGTATAAATAGCGGTAATTTTTCAGAACATAAATTGAAGTAATTGATAGTAAATAAAGTAACGTTAGTAGTGGGTGATATCGTGTAAATGCTGTCATGATTTTGTGTAAACATTTTGTCCTTTATAAACTATGACATGGATTCTACATTGTAACTGATGTGATGTTCTGTAAGGTGGTTTTAATAAAAAAAAAAAGAGCAAAACTTAGTTTGTTTCTTTATTCAACTTTTGAACAGTGGTACTCAGTCAGTACATATTCAGTAAATGCAAATTATTTACACGGCAGTGCACTTCAGGCATAAATCTAGACCCTTATATAAAACATTATGGGTCATTCCCACAACCCACAGCTTTACTGTGTTCCAGCAAAGATTCCAATAGCAGTGACAACTCCTCCACAGTAGCAGGTGGGATTTTTCTTTTTTGAGGACGGCTCCTTTTACCTGTCACTACAGATGGTCTGTTTATGTTTTGATTGAGAGCAGTTTTTGGTCAGCTGAAGAGGAGAAGTCCATCTTATGGCCAACCTCTGGCTGTATCTTGGTCATATTACCCAGAAAACCCCAGTATGCAGGTTCATCTGTAACAGTCCTTGTGCCACAGATCTGCACTGTTGCTTCTACATTAAACAGAAGAGCAGCGCCATGGATGCAGGTCTCCAGGACTCCGGCCATACAGGTGCAGTGGGCGGCTTCAACCTTCCCTGTGATGCTCACAATGACCCAATGCTGGTTCATTCAGTCTTTGAGAGTGCAGTACCTGAAACATACAAAGTTAATTTAAAGACAAGGACTCTAATGAGCCAAGGCCGACATAAATTTGTTTTATCTACTTTCAAATCCATTTTATCATAAATGTAACAAAGTATTTAGAAAGTTAGCACATACATGTAATTTTCCATTTTTTTATGTATCCATCTATAGAACGCTGCATGTTATATTCCAAATCTGCCTGTTCTCTTTCAGAAACCTGCCTTCAGAAAATGAACCTAAAGTATGTAATGCAAGGATGTCATCACTTTCAAGATGGAGAAAGCATAAAGTTTGACTTTAGGTGACAATTATGGACACGTAATATGATAAGGAGATTCTGCAGGTCATTAATCAATGTATTATAGTAAAAAATTTATTTTTTGTGACACAGGACACAAACATGGAAGCAAGATATATAATTAGGATTATTTATAATAAATATGAATAAATAATTGCAATTTCTTTAACCACTGAGAATAACTAAATCCTTCAGGACAATGTCACATCAATGCACTGAACTCACTATGGCTACGTTCACACTGCAGGTCTTAATGCTCAATTCCGATTTTTTTTTTTTTTTATTTAAATCTGATTTTGTGTCTGCTTGTTCACACTACAAATAAAATGTGACAGCAAACGCAGTCCTTTGTGAACCCTCAAAGTGGCCCGCATGCGCAAAAGAAGACGTCACACACAACGCGCTCTGTTTAGACCAAACAGCATTGTTTGACTGATGGCCCTTAATATAAAGACTTGTTTCAGACTTTACGTTGTCCAATTTTGCTTTAAGTTATTTTGTTATTTACATATGGCCTAATAATGATCCTTATTGTTGTTTTAGAGAGGAGCGGTGCTTCAAAGGATAGTTGCAGATTTATGTCAGAATCTGCAGATTATACAGTACAAATAAAATGTTCACGTTATCTTCCCAACAGTTTCACTAACATCTGCACGGGATGCACACGAAGCGCTCATGTGTTCTCAATGTCTTCTCCAGCGCTGATAATTGGCATATGTTTTGTGTCAGTGAAATAAAAGACGGATTTAATGCGTCATGACCATTCAAACAGCAGTTGCTTCCTAAAACATCAGATATGTATCGGATTAAGTACCACATACGAAAGTGACCCAGATCGGATTTGAAAATATCGGATTTGTGCTGTTTTTACACCGTCATACCATGATTGGATATGGGTCGCATACGGTCAAAAAAGTCGGATTTGATGCGTTTTCGCGTGCAGTGTGAACGTAGCCAGAGCCTCCACGTGTTCTCACTCTAATTTGCACCTCATGAATGAATTTATGATTGCACTAATTTGAATGTTCGGGAGGAAATCAAACGCATTTTACTCACAGTGCCCTACAAACGTCACTGCTGTTTAGTTTTCTGTCTTCATTTATGTTGGAAGTGATAGCAGAGTTGTACGTTTGAATTTGTTTCCAAAATCCCTCATTTAGATGGAAGCTAGCGAGCTAACTTCCTGCTAATTTCTAACTCTGTTAAATGTCATATATTCCGTTTCGTTTTCATGGATGCTAAACTCAATTGTTACACATGGTAGAGCAGAACGCTGATAATTTTATTACAGATGAAAGACTTTAGACAGTTTTTCAACTCTCAGTAATGCCACAGTGATCCTGTGATTTATGGACCTGCAGCAGCGTTTGAGCCCATGCTAGTGACGTCAGACTTAAAGACCGGATAAAGAGTGATATGAACATATCTATAACTTACGGGAATGAAAATGTCTGGAGCACCAACAGATATTTGGAGATGGAAGAGAACTGGATATCAGCTCGTCTCACAGCTGCTATCCAGGCTAGACGCCTTCGTTTGGTAACATCCGATACATGAGCTGCCTCATGTTGCTTCCAGGTGGGGAAAGAATGAAAAGATAAACCATTTTCAACCTTATTCCCTTGCCGGTCGTGCGATCTAACTTTACAACCGACCGCACAGCAAGTACGAACCATAGCTGGTGTTATCCGTGTACTTTCGCTCTTTCGCTAGCGCTTTGTTCGGCCCAGAAATGTGGCGCCTCAACCAAAAACCCTGACCACGCCCCCTCTCGTGACATCACGCTTGTGTCACTTCCGGTATTTCAGACAATCCCTTTCCGTCAAGGATTTTTAATTTGTTGTGGGCTTTTTGTATTTTGTTGTGGGCTTTTTGTATTTTGTTGTGGGCTTTTTGTATTTTGTTGTGGGCTTTTTGTAATTTGTTGTGGGCTTTTTGTATTTTGTTGTGGGCTTTTTGTAATTTGTTGTGGGCTTTTTGTATTTTGTTGTGGGCTTTTTGTATTTTGTTGTGGGCTTTTTGTAATTTGTTGTGGGCTTTTTGTATTTTGTTGTGGGCTTTTTGTAATTTGTTGTGGGCTTTTTGTATTTTGTTGTGGGCTTTTTGTAATTTGTTGTGGGCTTTTTGTATTTTGTTGTGGGCTTTTTGTAATTTGTTGTGGGCTTTTTGTATTTTGTTGTGGGCTTTTTGTAATTTGTTGTGGGCTTTTTGTATTTTGTTGTGGTTTGTTTTTTATTTGTTGCGGTTTTTTAATTTGTTGCGATTTGCACTTCCCAGCCACCGTACCTTTGCCATCTATGTAAATAGCAAAATATTAAAAAATTATTTAGTCATATTCCTTTTCTATAGCAGACACAATTTTATAATGCACCATCAGCACAAAAATTATTTGAAACTCATGTCTTCGTTACTTTACCAAGATGACAATCACACCGCAGCTATTTGTGTCCTTCTGTACTGGGTGTTTCAAAACTCCTCCTTTTAACTTGACATCCACCCAGTCAGTCTTGTTGATCGCAGTACGCCTCATTTTGAAGAACTCCCTGTGAAAGGGTTATACTATCATGTCCAGGCAGGAAAAGTTAAGAAAATGCAGACTCACGGAAACAAAATTCTGAACTTAAGTACAGCTTTAATGCTGGACGGCAAACAGAAAAATGTTCTGAACTAGAATACAAAATCTGCCCGCTCGGCACGCTGCCAGACAGGCAGGTCATTACCTTATTTTGAATGTTCAATGTCAGCACACACAGTTTGAAAAAAACTCTACTATAAAACATTTTGGAATAACATGTGGCTTAATTTTATGCCACATTCTTTATTTATGGGAAACAAAGACGGTCGAGAGATATCACTTAGACAAAAACTAAAATAGCACTGGCTTTGAGTACTGTATTAAATCATCTACGGTAATCACAATTCACTATTGATATTATTTACACAGTCCCAACGCCAATATGGCTGCACCACCAAAAAACACACAGAATAAAAGAAACTGTAATTCAATGAAAAAAAAAAGGAAAAGTCATATATAATTAAAGAAAAAACAAAAATCAACCATCACATTACAAACACAAGCTGCTGCATCTAAACTGCTAAAGCAAGTTCTTAAGGCCAATGACTGACCCATCTACTATTGGGACACATACAGTTTACTTAATACTGTGATTTAACACAATATTAAGTAATATAATAAACTAACAACCAACTTGTACTTTTTCATGCTAAAATGTAATTACTGAGGCACATGTTGCACACTTGAATTAAAATGAATTGAAACCAGTGTGGCTTTGTGAGTTCGCCTTTACTGCATCTGCAAATATATACATGGACATAGCACAGCGTTACACACTTTTGCAGTCTCACATAACGCTTATAGGCGCACTGCCTTATGGGTAGTGTTTAAACTCAAATCACTAATATTTCTTACAGTGGAACAATGAAATAAACATAAACACAAGGTAGTGTGATCCACCAGTCTACATCTGCTGTGATTACAGCCCGGTACAGGTATAAATCCACAAAAGTGCCACGAGGTTTCCACACAGACTAATGAATCAGATCTAGCTGCTAATCGTTAGCATCACAGCTAATTCACATTGCTACCAATAACTTATACACTAATGACACATAGTGGGGATTAACGGCCAACTTTCCCACATTCTCTGCAACCCCGTGGACTCATCTGTAGACACATTTTAAGTTATTTACCATCTTGTATCTGCTTACCTGCAAATATATACATGGACATAGCACAGCGTTACACACTTTTGCAGTCTCACATAACGCTTATAGGCGCACTGCCTTATGGGTAGTGGCTGGCTTCTTTACTCCCGCTAGAGCTGCTCATTTTAGGGGATACTCCCTCTTGTGGTGTAACGGAGGAATAACTACGCTTCCTGCACTATGTCATTTTTGGAGACTGGGGCACACATTATTTTACCACAATCAAAGAAAATACAGATGTGAACAATCAGACCATTTAACTAACTACAATATTGTCACTAAAGATTATGGGGGGTGTCTTGTTTTGTCCACAATGTCTTTCTTGTCCTTACACTCTCCCCTCAAAAAGTTAATGGCGTCCCGACATTCTACCAATATCAGTCCTTATGTGGCAACTATACATTGCTCGTAGGAGGCTACATCCCTTTAGGAGTCAGAGTTCAGCATCACTGCTAGCCACAGTGAAACACATGACATGTATCTCCCCTTCATGTCATATGTCGCAGCAGGTGTTATTGTGCACGATAACAGTCCACTGCTTTTCCATCCATATCACGGGTATCTGCATCTTTACTGAGTAAGGTGCTCTCACCTGGACATAACCTCGCTACATGACATGGGTGCCATTCTCATTACAGGTCATTCCACTGTCTTCTTTATAGCTAACAAAACAGAATTAACATTTCTATCCTTCTAATAAGCATTAATAAAAACCCAAAAATGTAACTGTTATAACTGCTTTACTGCAATATGTAACATATGACTGTGTCTGAGGTATTTATTCAAGTGCTAACGTTGGCTGTCCTAACTTGTGGTAAGTAAACATTAGCTTTTGTTTTCTCATTCTGAAAGGATACTTTTTCACACTGGCAGGTGACTGGTCAGTGTCCTCTTGGTCACTGCACTCCATCTCGAGCTGGTGCGTCTGCTCTGTGTCTTTAATGTCCTCTTGTGCCTCTGTATCCTCGTCATGCTGGTCGCGTTGGTGTTCTATATCATTCACGCCCAGATTCTCTTCTTCGCAATCCTCCTGGTGTTCCCTGTCATTGTCATCACAGAGATCCTCCCTACTGCCTGCTCCACTTTCTGCATTGAACTCTGATGCTTCTGTCCACCAGGACTGTCTACCACGTTCCCCTTGTTCTGTTGCCAGTCCTCTGATTGCCCTCCAGTCATCTTCATCCTCCGAACTGTGCTCTTGCTCATGCCGCTCATGTCTGTCCTTGTTGTTTTTCTGTTTTTGCTTTCCCAGTTCTGCATGTGAGTTGACTTTTCCGGCTGGTAAGAAGTCACACGGCAGCAGGAGGTTCCTGTGGACGACTCTGACACGTCCCTTGCCATTTTCTGGCTTAATCTCATATACTGGGCTCTCCTTATGTTTCCTTTGTGTCACCTGAAACACCTGGTCCTCCCAGAAGGATCTCAGTTTCCCTGGTCCTCCCTTCTCACCAAAATTCCGGACCAGTACTCTGCACCCTGGGTACAGCTCTGCACCATGTGTTTTTCTGTCATAGAGCACTTTTCCCCGTCGACTCTCCTTACAGGCTGTCGCTGAGGCCAGTTTGTAAGCGTCCTGCATGCGAATCTTCCACTTCTCAGCATAGTCTTGATGAGAAGGGCTTTGGTCATTAGCTGTGAGACCAAAAATCATATCAATGGGGAGTCTGGGGTTTCTCCCAAACAAGAGGAAATAAGGTGCATATCCAGTAGCCTCGCTGCGCGTACAGTTGTACGCATGGACCACCTTTGCCAGGGATGCCTTCCAGTCTGCTTTTGCCCCCTCTGGGAGGTTCCGAAGCATGGCCAGCAGTGTCCTATTGAACCTTTCTACCTGACCATTTCCCTGGGGGTGGTATGGTGTGGTTCTGGACCCCTTGACTCCACTGTATCCCTCCAGCTTGGCAAAGAGTTTGTTTTCGAACTCTCTTCCCTGGTCATGATGGAGCCGTGTGGGAAAACCAAACTTCAACACAAAGTCTCCAAATATTTTCTCTGCCGCTGTTTTGGCACTTTTATCTCTGCAGGGATAAGCCTGAGCAAATCGTGTAAAGTGGTCCATGGCCACGAGGATATACTCATACCCTCCCTTACATTTCTCCAAATGTAGAAAATCAATGGAGACCAGCTCAAACGGGTACGTTGTAGTGATATTGATCAGTGGGGCTCTGGTGGGCTTGTGGGGACGCTTGTTTTTTAGACAACTACACACCTGTGTTATGTAGTGCTCCACGTCCTTCTGCATGTGAGGCCAGTAAAAGCGATCCCGAATGAGGGCCAAAACTCTCTCCACCCCCAAGTGACCCATGTCTTCATGTAGTTCTTTATAAATGAGCGAATGGAACTTCTTAGGCAGAAGTAGCTGTGTTCGGCTGAGTGTTTTCCTGTACAGTAAACCATCATTATCAAGGTGCAGTTTCTGTTTTTCCCTTGCCAGAGCAGCGATCTCCTTGTTGCCTGCCTGTTTTCTGCCTTTTGGCCACCGATTAGAGATGACATACTTCAGGACTTCCCCGATCACAGAATCCTCTTTTTGTGCATCTCTTAAGTTTGCCTTAGGGATTTCCAGACCTGACATCCCTACCTCCTCACTTTGCTCTGCTACCACAGTTGAGATGTTTAACGGGCAGAGCCAGGGTTCACTTCCCTGCAGCTGAACAGCCAGAGCCTGAGTCACGCTGTTTAGGACCTCAGGTGTCACTGCTTCTGTACACGTTTGTATGTAGTGTTCCATATCCAAGGGCATTCGTGAGAGACCATCTGCATCCCTGTTAGCTCTACCAGGTCGATACTTGATGGAGAACTGGAAGTCAGCGAGTTCAGCCACCCATCTGTGTGTGGTTGCATTCAGTTTTGCCGTTGTCAGCACATATGTGAGGGGGTTATTGTCAGTGTAGACAATGAAGGGTGGTGAATAGTAGAGATAATCTCTAAACCTCTCACATATGGCCCACTTCATGGCAAGAAATTCCAGCTTCCCTGAATGGAGGTGGTAGTTCTTCTCTGGGGCAGTAAGGGTCCTAGACCCATATGCTATAACCACTAGCTTCCCATTTTGTCTTTGGTAAAGCACAGCTCCAAGTCCCTCCTGTGATGCATCACAGTGTAAGATGAATGGTTGCTCAAAGTCAGGATAACCTAAAACGGGGGGCTGAATGAGGAAGTTGACGAGCTGACAGACCACCTGATGATGCTCAGCTGACCATACCACTGGGTGAGAGGATGGTAGCTGACCCCCTTGATTCTTTGTCTTTTTGTTGTCTTTTGACGCCCTGACTCTCCCTTCCCCTGGCTTTTCTGAGGAGAGCAGGTCATAGAGTGGCTTTGCAATGCGCGAAAAGTTAGGAATATAGTTGCGATAGTATGAGATGAATCCCAACAGCTTCCTCACTTCCCCAATGGTGGTGGGGTTCCTTTGTTTTAAGGCTTGGACAGGCGCAATGTCAGCGGGGTCCATGGTGTGACCATCTTGAGTTACCAACCTCCCCAGGAATCTCACCTGATTTTTGAACAGTTCACATTTCCTGGGTGTTAATTTCACTCCATGGCTCTGATAACGCTGCAGGACCTGCTTTAGATCATTTAAGTGGTCCTCAAATGTTTTTGAATGAACAAGGTTGTCATCCAAGTAAGGCAGACATGTGTCGTCCCGCAGCCCTGCAAGGCATTCTTCCATCGACCTCTGAAACTCTGCCGGTGCAGACGACAGCCCAAAAGGAATTCTTACCCATTCATACAATCCCCAGGGTGTGATGAATGCTGTGAGAGGGCGACTTGACTCTTCCAGGAAGCCCTGGTGATAAGCCTTCCCTTGGTCTAAGACCGAGAACCAGGAGCTTCCTTTCAATGTGTTGAGCATATCCTGTATGCGTGGTATGGGATGGCGGTCCGGGATTGACTTCGTATTTAGCTCCCTATAGTCGCAGCACAAGCGGAGGCCGCCATCCTTTTTTCGCACACATACGATGGGGCTGGAGTAGGGGGATTTTGATTTCTTTATCCACCCTCTATTCAGCAAGTCTTCCAAATATTCTTTTACTTCTTTATGAAGTGGCTTAGGCACTGATGTATATGTTCGGCGAACAGGTGTGGGGTCGCTGAGGCGGATCTTAAGCTGCAGTGAGGGGATATTGCCAACATCGTGTTCATCACGAGCAAAGGCATTACTCTCCTCCCTTAATAGCTGCCTGATCTTCAGCTGCTGTGCCGGAGAGAGATGGTCGAGGGGAACTGGGGGGTCCCAAACACCTTCACTGTTGCTTCTTGTTCTGTTTTCCTGTTCCCCAATTTGGCTAGCTGGAGGTGTAGCTGTTGCTTCTACAGTAGATCTTGTTGTTCCCATTTGTTCTATTTCCACTGTCACTGTGTTTGCTGGGTAAATAGTTCGAACCCTCTGAGTTTGTCCCAAAACAGTTCTCGGAGGCAGTATGATCTCATAAGCTTTGGTATTAGTGACTGGGAGGCTCATACGGGACCAGCTGCCTTGCTGTAAATGGACAACGCCCTCTTGCACCTCCAATCCCTCTGGCATCTGAGGGTAGGGGCTGGGCTCGAACAGTACATCCTGACCTGCTGGGAGTGGGCCTGCTCTCACACTACACTTGACCACTCTTGTCTGACCAGGTGGGATACTCATTAATTCTCTCCCAGTTTTCACTCTGCCCTCACCTAGCCCGTCGTCTCCACTCTTCATCACTTTTATAAAGACCTCAGCTTTCTTACAGTCAATGGAGAATGCTGTGCTAACAGCTTCTGTTACAGCATGAGGTGGCTCTATTCCCCTCTCTAGCATGTATTCAATCACGTTGAAGCCAATTATTGGCTCCTCCGCCACCCCGTCTTCCTGAGCTACTAATACTGGCACGAGAAGTTCTAACTGTGCAGCCTCTTCTGTGGGCAACCTGAATTTGATTTCAACCCACCCGGAAAATGGGATTGGTGTCTGGTTTACTGCCCTCCCATCTAATATACCAGGCCCAATGATTTCAGTTAAACTCCTAACTTTGAGGTGTGGGATGTTCTGTTGTCTCCATTTTTCATTTATGAGACAAACCTGTGATCCCGTGTCCCACAACGCTGCGGTTTTTACTCCCTCAAGCAGGCAGGTGATCAGGTGCTTCCTCCCTATAAGATTGAGGAGCTGGGCTCTTCGTTTTGGGGAGAGGAGGCTGACGGAGACCGCTTCATTCCTCTTATCTGGTGTGGCGGCTGCTGCTTTTGTCTCCAAATGTTTTATACTGTCCGTCAAGAGTTTGTGAACATCTTGTTGTTGCTCACCTTGGTTTAGTAGCTGAAAAGAGGGTGACGGGCGTGGGTTCACTGTGCTAGCTGACATACCAATCTGCTCTGCCCTGTCTGGAAGTTTTCTCGGGGTGCGGCATCCCCTCGACAAATGCCCACTTTGTCCACATTTGAAGCAGTGGTCGCAGTTTTCTCCTCTATTGCTGTCCTGACAATCCCTGCAGCCACGTTTGAGGCTTGGGCGGTGTGAGGGAGAAGGTCGGTGTGACTCACGAATCACTCCTTTTATTTCAGCTATTTCCCCTTTTAGTTGATTGATGATATCAAATAGCTCAGTTTCCTTGCGTGTCACTGTTGCTGGTGCTTTAGCAGCTTTACCTTTTGTCGAGGTGGAGAATGGCTGGTCTTGCCCACCCACTGCACCAACTGCTGCCTCTTGCACTGACTGTGCCTCTGCTTTTATCTCTCTTACTTTCATTTCTCGGGTGGTCTTTCTGAATTTTTGTTGCCTCTCCCACTCAAGGCTGGCCGCTTCATTTGTCTTTGCAATCAGCACATCGTCAGTGACTGCTGGATCATCCAGGTAGGGTTTGATCTGGTATTTCACATTGTCGCTAATCAGACCTGTGCCAACGGCTCGCAGAAACTTTTTCTGAATCAGTTCGACACTGTATTGTTCATCTGTTCCTGGCTCCCTTGATGATGCTAGGAGTCTTTCTTTCAGCTCTATTGCCCTAAATAGAAAGTTCTGTGGGGACTCATTACTTCCTTGAGTGATATTTATCAGCCGATGATAGAGGTCAGTAGAGCTATCCTCCTTGTAGTGTCCCCTCAGTATGGTACGAAGCTGCATGAGGGTGAGGTCTGTTTTAATCTCCAACATATCACGAAGACTTAGGCCTGGGCTTATGGCCCTAACAACAGCTTCAATAATTTCAGCTTCGCTGTGATTCTTTTTAAGTCCCATTTCGATTTGATGAATCAGGTTGGAGTATGACAGTTTGTCTTTCTGACCCCGTTCCCCAATTTGGCCACTGATTCTAAATTCCCTGCGTATAGTCACTTCAGGGGGCTGTGTTGCTGGTGAAGCAGGTAACGGTGATGGACGAGTAGGTAACTGTGCAGCGAGACCCTGATTAGTTTCTTGGGAGGCCATTCTGTCTGTCAATCTTGCCATTTCTTCCTCTAACCTTTTTGTTGAGGTTTGAAAACTTAGTTTCAATGCTGCATATTGTTCTTGTAGACTGGCCAATGCAACCGCATCCCTACTGACACTCTCTTCACGTTCCTGTGTAGGGTCATCTCTTTCCTTTAATTCTTTAACAGTTTTAATTAATCTGTCCAGGAATGTGTGTGCTACTTCCTCTTCCTCCACTTCAATAATTGTTTCAACTGCTTCACTTATTGTTCTGATCAGCGTGTGCTTCTTTGTCTGTTTTCCGATTGAGATTTTAGCTTGTAAACACACTTCTTGTAGTTGGTCTGACCTTAACTGTAGCAAGCTCTCACTTAGCTGGTCTTGCAGTTGCTCCAACTCCATACTGTGGGTGACGATTCTGTAATCTCACACTGCTTCTCAGTAGCACCGCTGATCCCACCACTGCCACCAAATTTTGTTGCACACTTGAATTAAAATGAATTGAAACCAGTGTGGCTTTGTGAGTTCGCCTTTACTGCATCTGCAAATATATACATGGACATAGCACAGCGTTACACACTTTTGCAGTCTCACATAACGCTTATAGGCGCACTGCCTTATGGGTAGTGTTTAAACTCAAATCACTAATATTTCTTACAGTGGAACAATGAAATAAACATAAACACAAGGTAGTGTGATCCACCAGTCTACATCTGCTGTGATTACAGCCCGGTACAGGTATAAATCCACAAAAGTGCCACGAGGTTTCCACACAGACTAATGAATCAGATCTAGCTGCTAATCGTTAGCATCACAGCTAATTCACATTGCTACCAATAACTTATACACTAATGACACATAGTGGGGATTAACGGCCAACTTTCCCACATTCTCTGCAACCCCGTGGACTCATCTGTAGACACATTTTAAGTTATTTACCATCTTGTATCTGCTTACCTGCAAATATATACATGGACATAGCACAGCGTTACACACTTTTGCAGTCTCACATAACGCTTATAGGCGCACTGCCTTATGGGTAGTGGCTGGCTTCTTTACTCCCGCTAGAGCTGCTCATTTTAGGGGATACTCCCTCTTGTGGTGTAACGGAGGAATAACTACGCTTCCTGCACTATGTCATTTTTGGAGACTGGGGCACACATTATTTTACCACAATCAAAGAAAATACAGATGTGAACAATCAGACCATTTAACTAACTACAATATTGTCACTAAAGATTATGGGGGGTGTCTTGTTTTGTCCACAATGTCTTTCTTGTCCTTACACACATTACCATCCCAGCCCACCGATAAGGCCTGGCCTACAAATTTGGAAAACACTGCACAACTATAAAAGTAAATGATAATTTTTTAATTTTGGAAAAATAACATTTACCTGAATTTTTGTGCTGCCACTTTGGATTCTTCAAGCTCTCTTTTGTTGCGTGCTGGATCAACAAGGTAAAGACAGCTGTCTGCTTTACTTAGGTACTGTAACAGAAAAGATAATACAATTAATTCTCTAGCCAGTAATTACAGATAAAAATATGTCTTTTATCATGCTTGAGAGGTTTGAATAAAACTAGTTTGATCAGTTATTACAGCTGATTGTTAAAATGAGCCCAGGAAAAGCAGTTATAAAAGATATTATTACATCAATCCCCATCAATCCCTATTACAATAAGTCAAGGTGATTTACAGATTCCATTTGCTATTATCTTATTTGTCCACACAAGATTTACTACAGTCGAATACCGTAAATTTCAGTTTTTAATGGAAAATGATAGGAAACAATTAGCATTACAGTATACTGGCATTTGACGCGCAGGACTTCATAGTGGGAGATCAAAGACACCACAAATCTGGGTTTGATGAATCCATTTGTCTCACAAAGTAAAAAAGGTTTCCAGGGATGAAATTTTATGGCACTAACAGTACATAATTTGAAAAACAAAACCCTAATTATTCCATAATATTGCGTTTTTTTTATTCAAAATATGAATTTTCTGGAGGAAAATTTGTGTTAGTACTAACCAGGAACTTCCAGTGAACATTTCCAACGTTCACAAACGAAACAATTGCCTGGTAGTTGTCAAAGTTGACCTGTTAACAAAGCATTAACACAATGTAAAATACAAATATATTTATATTGAAATATGTATATGTATTTATTACCTTTGACAAACAGTGCCTCCTCATCATTTCTCTTTTCCCGAACAGGATGACACCGGCAGTGTAGTGGTTCAGTATGTATACCTTACTGCCCAAATCCAACTTTCCGGCAATTTCATGCAGGGCACACTCTATGATCTTGTACAAAAAAAACATTGAATAATGAAGAGAGGTCAACTTAAACTGCTAATTATGTTACATTTTAGAAAATATGTAATCCATGATTAATTAATAATGTAGTGCTATCAATGTAAGAATTTTACTCTCTAAAGCACTCAAACGCACTTTCATTTTCATTGATTGGCTGACTGATTTTATATGTGATTTTCTCTATCAAAATATAGCTAGTTTATGTCAAACATTACAAAAGGAAAGAATATATTGAGCTAACAGTATAATAACAGTAACTCAAATAAACACTATATAAAACCAAAGTACACAGAAGACAAATTATGAAAATACAACAAAGCAGATATCGAGGCAGAAGGTTTATATCAACCGAAGACCACACTGTGGGTGACTCCTGTCAGCCATGAACAGGAGATTGAAGCAACATTTTGTGCTTATTAACGTTTCACATTTTAATAAAAACAGATTTAAAAAACAATATACTCCAATAAATATCAAAGTTACAATATCACAGAACATTATTAAATCCTTTAGTTGTGTTTTCATGGAAAATCTGGATAACAAAATGTGACTCAAGACTGAAAGTTCGTCTTAGACAATTTCACTTTTTTAAATAATTTGATAGATATTTTTTTAATTTTTTACGGCTATTTATTTATTTTAAATTAAAGCAATGCTGGTCATTACGCATGAAAGTTAGTGATCTGGAGTTGTGACTGACAACAGTATAAAACCTTTTAAGATTCAAGTGCATCAGCACAGTAACAAATCCATTTAAGACTAAAGCATGTATAAACAATAGCTCTGTCTATAAAAACATTCCAACTGTGTAACGTGGATGCTAAAATGTGTTGTTGATATGGGAACAGCATTAAGATCAGTGATGTTTTTGCTCTATGAATAGCAATAAACCAAAACAAACACCAGGAAATTAAATTTTTGGTTTGAAAGGTTATGTAACACAGTAATTAAAATACAGCTTCATTTATTTTGTAGTCTGTCTTTTCCACGTACCCCGCCTGTTAACCATTGATGAGGTTCCAGTGATTTCAGCTCGCTGTGGTGAACTATAAAGTTGTTCCCTTTTATTTGTGATGGAATCACAGCAACAACAATTTCGGTTTCCTGTCTTTTCCACAGTGCAGTGACCTATGGGCAACATAAACAGTGTATTTGTATTTGTGGCACAAGAGTAAGTAATGCTTTTGACATTGTCAAAAAAGTACACAAATAACTCCAGATGTACCGCATCTTACAAAATGTACATTTGCATACTGACTCATGGGCATTTATTAGTGGTCTTTGATGAGTCGTTCTTGATCAATGGTCATACCAATTTGCATAGTTATGATGAAGCAACTCACCCCGCAACTGATCATTACTTCAGTTTGCTGGTTTAACTTAGAATGATAATGTTCTCTTTATAATTTGGGGGAAAACTGCAGTAAGATTAGACTGAAGAAGTCACTTGGATGATTGACGAAACTTTTCTCCCACTGAAAAAGCTACGTCCAGATGAATGGAATCAAGTTTTTCAGTTTGACATAAAAAGGATGATTGACAATTCATCAAGACATATAAATGACTATGTGTTATACCATTATAGAGACCTAATACATTTTTTATGACAAGTTAAGTATTTATTGAAAAGTTGTTTGATGTGCACAAGATTGTTACTTTCAAATTTAATTTGTGAATACTAATAACTCAATTTGACATCAGTCTACCTACCACAATCAATAATTAATTAGCTTGGAAAAGCTGTAAAAAGGATGAATAGTTTAAAGGGAACAGAAAAAGTTTTCATCATAACAGAATACATAAGCCTTAGTTTTGCACAAAAATTTCAAACATAAAAATTCACATTGTAAGCGCCAGACGTCTGCTTTATATTTTTATTTACGATTGAGTTCATGTTTGTTTTATAATTCATAGATTCATTACATAAGTCATCTTTTCAGGATTAATAAATGTGAAAATATATGTGTTTACATAAAGTAATTTTAAATCACTGTTTTGGGATTGGAACCTAAAAGGGGGTACCTCTCACTAAGTATGTAAGTGCAATAGTAGCATGAAACCCTGTGTGAGTGTGTGAGAGGGAAGGGGAGGAGCATGGACATAGAGGTTAGGAGTCTCACGGTTTTCTGACCGTGTGCACAGCTAGTTATGGATAACTGCTATTTTTTGGAACTTTCATGCTTTTTTAGGAAGGAGTTCATTGTTACATCTTCAGTTTGTAATAAATAAACAGTCTTCAAATCATAATGCAACTGGAAGCATTTCTTTTGGAAACCAGGAACACGCGTCAGCCATAGACTCTCCTTTTTTGAACTTGGTTTATTGGAAATTACCCTACACACATGTTATTCTCATGTAACCCTCTGCATGTTTCCGAACTGTGTCTGAATGACATAGCAGCAACTCTAGTGATCATGATGTTATGACTTTTTGTTGTGATTTCATTGAAGCTAAAGACAGTATAATACACATTGATTTACCTGTAATTTATCCAATGTGTTGCCCTTTTCCTCCTGTACTTTTCTGGAGGTGTTTCGCACATCGCATCGTTCTATATCGTCTGTGCTCTATCATAAATTAAAACACATTACCATTTAAATATTGTTTAATATGTGTGGTGTGCTACTATATTCTAATTCACTGTTTTAAAGTGTAATTTTTGCCTTGCATTTAATATTTTCAAATTGATATAAATCAAAAATACATTACCATAATTAAAACCTTAATATCACAAAAACCATGATCACCTGACTTATGGAAGTTGGAGTTGGATCCTCATTCTGATTTCCTTGTCCTTCACTGTTTGGAAATGGGTCCTTCAACAGTTCTTTGCACGCCCTCTCCAGTTCCTTTGCATTTTTTTCCTCCTTGTCCACAAGATTTATTGTAAATGGTGCTGATTTTTTAGTCTTATTTTTTACATGGTCATAGATTGTTTGAACAATCACATCAGCACATTCCCTGGCAGGAAAGTTGTATATTCCTGAACTTACTGCTGGAATTGCAATAGAACACATTTTGTGCTCCTTGGCCTTTTGCAAAACACTGATTATGGCCTGTCGCAACATTGGTTTTGCTTGTGTGACATCTTTGGCTGATGGTTTGCTTTGCAGACATGGTCCCACTACGTGAATAATTTTTTGGCAAGACAGGTTCCCAGCACTTGTTACAATAGCTTCTCCAGTCCGCAGAGGTCCGTTTTCTGCTATGTAATTATTGCTCTCTTTCTGTATTTTTGTCCCACCACATTCTGAGATCGCCAATGCCAGCCCACCACAATGTTGTAACATGGTATTTGCTGCATTGACAACAGCGTCCACTTGAAACTTGCAGAGATCAGCAATCCACAGTGAAATGTTTACATCTTGCGTGAGATGTGCTGACATTATCCCTTTTTGTGTTGCTGCTTGTTCTTCTTCATCCTTGTGAGAAAATTTTCAAAATGAAAAACAAAAAAATTTAAATAACAAAGTAAATATAGAATTCATAACATTATAAAAAATTTAAGTAAGATGAATACAGAGATTGTAATAAACATATTATTCAAGGTCAAGTATAGCTCAACAACAATGTATTTCAAAATTAGATTAGGCAAAACTACTATAGATGCCAGCCATCCTTTCTTTGTATTACCTGCTGTATTAGAAAGCATGAACTAGTGCTATTAGATCCAAATTTTCATTGTTCTCACATAATAACATTAAAATTTAAAAACACACACTCACATATTTATCTCTCTCTCTCTCTCTCTCTCTCTCTCTCTCTCTCATTCTCTATGTATATCTATCTATCGATCTATCGATCGATAGATAGATATTAAAATGTCTTGCTTTTTTTTTTTTAAACAGTATTGAGCAATCAATCCAACAGTTTAAATGCCTTTCATGACCGGACTTTTTCAATCATTTTTACGCGAATACTACTGACTGACATTATTCTTAGAAAAAGAAGTGACTTCTTGACGACCCAATTAACTCGATCTTTTAAGTTGCTCGAAGAACAAAGGAACCAACGAACATAAGTCATGATATGAATCAGTATTATGGCTGGCCTTCAAGATTATCGGATCAAAAATATGAACGATTGTCAACAAGTAATAATCAATGAAGCAAAATATGGATCACTGACTGTGATATGAAAAATTAAAAACATCAGCGGCCACATTTTTTAATGGGTGATGAATTGTAAAATTAAATTTTTTTCATTCATATCGTCATCTGTAGGTTATGAGAATATGAGTACAGAGATACAATATTTATATCTATAGCCAATGATTAAAAACAAAATATATTGTCACTGTTCAGGGATGTAATTTGGCCATTGGTGTTGTTGTTTTCAAGGCTTCTTCGAGGAGCATCCGGGAGAACTACTTTCAAAGTATTTAAATGAAAAGCAAGCTTGCTTTTCTTTTAGAAGGTTCCCTTAATAAATATTTACTAGCAACATCTTTAAAATGATAATTAAGTGTTAGTGTTTACAAAAAAAATAAAATAAAGTAAAGTAAAATCAGTAATTATAATAATAGTTTCTTTGATACAATTAAATAATTTATATAAATACATATATATATGGTAACGAATGGTAACAAAGAGAGGGAAGGTAGTCAGAACTGAGGGGATTGAACTACCAGAAGGCAACATTGCAGACATAGGGGACAGTTACAAGTACCTGGGGATCCCGCAGGCAAATGGGAACCATGAAGAGGCCGCTAGAAAAGCTGCAACCACCAAGTACCTGCAGAGGGTCAGGCAAGTCCTGAGGAGTCAGCTGAATGGTAAGAACAAGATCCGGGCCATCAACACGTACGCCCTGCCCGTGATCAGGTACCCTGCTGGGGTAATAGGCTGGCCAAAGGAGGAGATAGAAGCCACTGACATAAAGACAAGAAAGCTCCTTACCATGCATGGAGGGTTTCACCCCAAGTCCAGTACCCTGAGGCTGTACGCTAAGCGGAAGGAAGGGGGCCGGGGACTGGTGAGTGTCAGCACCACAGTCCAGGATGAGACAACGAACATCCAAGAATACATTGGGAAGATGGCCCCAACTGACCGAGTGCTCAGTGAATACCTCAGGCAGCAGAAACCCAAGAAAGAGGAGGGAGACGAGGAACCATCATGGAAGCACAGGCCCCTGCACGGTATGTACCACTGGCAGATAGAGGAGGTGGCTGATATCCAGAAATCCTACCAGTGGCTGGACAAAGCTGGACTGAAAGACAGCACAGAGGCACTAATCATGGCAGCACAAGAACAAGCTCTGAGTACAAGATCCATAGAGGCTGGGGTCTATCACACCAGGCAAGACCCCAGGTGCAGGCTGTGTAAAGATGCCCCAGAGACAATCCAGCACATAACAGCAGGGTGCAAGATGCTAGCAGGCAAGACATACATGGAACGCCATAACCAAGTGGCCGGCATAGTGTACAGGAACATCTGTGCCGAGTATAACCTGGAAGTCCCGAGGTCAAAATGGGAGATGCCCCCAAGGGTGGTGGAGAATGACCGAGCTAAGATCCTGTGGGACTTCCAGATACAGACGGACAAAATGGTGGTGGCTAACCAACCGGACATAGTGGTGGTAGACAAACAGAAGAAGACGGCCGTAGTGATCGATGTAGCAGTTCCGAATGACAGCAATATCAGGAAGAAGGACCACGAGAAGCTGGAGAAATACCAAGGGCTCAGAGAAGAGCTCGAGAGGATGTGGAGGGTGAAGGTAACGGTGGTCCCCGTGGTAATCGGAGCACTAGGTGCGGTGACTCCCAAGCTAGGCGAGTGGCTCCAGCAGATCCCGGGAACAACATTGGAGATCTCTGTCCAGAAGAGTGCAGTCCTGGGAACAGCTAAGATACTGCGCAGGACCCTCAAGCTCCCAGGCCTCTGGTAGAGGACCCGAGCTTGAAGGATACAAAAAATAAATAAATAAATAACCGCCCGCAGGGGCGTGCTGGGTGTTGTGTATGTATATATCAAACCTGTTTAGTGACAGCTTCAGTCTGCTCTGTGGGCACATCTGAGTGTGGTGGTTCTTCTTGATGATCCTTATAAAAATAATATAATTACTACTTTACATGGAAGAACACAGATTAATTACAGAACACACATGACAATGTATGTCTTTAGCAGAACTTAAATTATTCTTGATCTCTAATACATACATAGGTTTAGACAATATACAGTCTTTGTCTGTGTTTATATGTTACTGCATTTTCCAAACAAAATTTTAAGTGATATAAATGGTCTTCTACAACAGCAATAACTAACAATAATGATAATTATTTCACTAACATCAAGTATTTTATGGGTAGCTGTTGCCATGTGTGGAGTGTACAATATCAAGATTTTCATTAACAAAGTTTTCCTAAAAGCTGTGAAAGACTAATGATGTTTTTAATTAGAAAATGTATTATGGGACTTAACATGGTTATTTGATGTATACAAAACATTTTTAACACATAGATGAGTTATAATTACTGTACATTTATGTATAGTTAACATCGTTATTTACTTTCATAAATATGCATAAAATGAATTAAATCACAGGAGCATAAAGAGAATTACAGTAAGATTACAGTATTTTTTACATAACTAATTGAACAATTGTAAAAAAAAGAAAAGCAAAGTACACATTTAAATTTGATTAGAACACACAACCTTTCTAATAGAAAATGTTTTAGTGACATGCATAGATGATAGAAAAAAATGATGATACCTTACCTGTTTGACTCGTTTTCCCATCAGAGGAGTTACATAGAAGCCTTTTCGTTTTCGACTTTTTTTCTTCCACTTCTCGGTCTCCACTCGGTAAGACTGAAAAGTATAATTTTTAAATAATTAACAATACTTTTTAGATCTGATCTTCATGTTTAAAAGATTACAAACATGCAAACCGTCAAGGACATTTACTGTAATCCCAAATTTAGTTACCGTAAAATGCTTAATGCTTCCTGTCTTTTGTTTAATTACAGTTGTTAGTCTAATAAGCTCCTATATTTATCACGTCTGAAATGTCATTCTAACCACATGTAATGCATTTGAGAAAATGTTTGTTAATAACACAAAGTCACAATGACAGTACCAAAGACATTTTAGACTAAAGAATGCACAAAAAGAAAAAAACATTTCTAATGTGAATGTGAATATACATTACAGATTTGATAAATTCAAAAACAGCAGTGCGAATGACTGTTGTTGTGTAAAAACTGCACAAAATCTGTCCCAAAATTTAAATTATCCTATTTAAACCTCACCTTCATCCTTTTTTTGCCTACATCGCCATATTCTCGGAGAAGAGCATCATGTTTCCTTTGATATATTTGCACAAAGTCATCTAGTCTAGTGAGACGCCTTCGTTCAAAGCGAATCCTTTTCAGGTCCCATTGACTTTTTTCCATTATCCCTTGCGTTCGATTGTCTTCAGTGTAGTTCTGAAAATGTTAATTACATCATTTACACTTTGGCCGAATTCAGCATAATGTTTCTTTTACTGTATTAACTTATTCTACCTGCTTCTTAAACTTCGACACATGATTGTACCGTTTACTGAGAAAGCGATACGCTGAGCCTTTCCCATGCCGTCCAAGGTCTCCTAAAGAAAAGACAGAATTTTTAATCAATAAAGCACATAAATAACAACATATAAGTGTTGATTGACCAAAACAAGACATACCAAGCAGCATTCCTGACCACAAGGTAGCATGTGGTAGAAAGTACTTTGAAATACTTGAAATGAATGCTGGTGCATAGTACACATTCAGTGGTCCAGTCACATCAAGGTGGGCACTGGCAATTACTTCGACAAAGTGCTTTTTAAGTGATGAATGAACAATATCTGTCTGAAATAAAAATTGAAATATCATATGATTACAATGTCTTTTGATTTTTAAAGAAAGTCTTAATCGTTTTTAAAAACACATAAATATACTACAAAACGATGTTATTGGTGTCACACTACATCATGAACACAATTAATATCTGAAACATTGAAATCCAAGATGAATTTTAAAATTACCTTATAATCCTCTGGAATGATGTCTGTTTCTTCAGCATCCCCATTCCCCGTCTGATCGATCAGCATTTTGAGGTTCTGCAGGTGTTTTTTCACTTCTGGTCCACTGCATGGACTTTTGAAAACAACTGTTGCACTTATAATGATGCCATCCATGTCTTTCAAGTTTGAAGAACAGGCCAGTAATCCAAAAACGTGCATGCCAAATTTGTAGTGTTTCTGTAGTCTATAGTGAAAAAAAGCATATAAACAATATGCATACTAAACACAAAGTCTAATCATTAGCAGAAAAAACAATTGCAAAATATAATTATAATAGACATGAATTAGAAAGTCAACAATAACTACAAGGGCAAGTACACTAACACCGGAGAAATACTTAAAACAGAAAAATAACAATCGTACTCACAGACTCGAGCACAAATACCTCTTTTTGCAAAGATCCTTTGCGTTCTTCATGATGTGACTCAAACACCGGTGGAGAATGGGTATGTTGAAGTTATCCGTGTCTAACTGTCCTGTGATAACCTGGAAGTATCGCTCCAAAAGGTCTTCCAAACTTGCTCTGCAGAATGTTACAGCAATGGACTGGAGAAGCACCAGTAAGCCATCACATATGATCATTACTGGCCTTTTGTTTGCCCTGCTTCCATACATTCGTGTAAGCTCTGTTTGAAATGCTTGTAGAAAATATGTAACAGAGGCAGTGGTATGGTCACATGTTACAAAAGTTGCTGTTGGTAGAGGTGATGATCCCTTGAAGGGATTTCTAACTATCACTTCATACACATAGTACGGATTAGCAGAAGCATTGTCTTTAGAGATAATGCTTCCTGTTGCATCAAAATATACTATGTCGTCTTTGCACCGCTGGTAAAACACTGAAAGTGTTTTTGTGGACCACAGCATTATACCTTTTGGATGCAGGAGCACTCTCTGAAGGACTTCGTTTGGAAGTCCTTGCTGTCTGTCTATTAACATTTGCAGACTGGTCATCTCATTTAAATGAGGTCTCTGTTTTTTTTCTGTGGGACAAGGCAATATTTTTCAAGACATCTTTAGATGGAGCCTCATCCCGACACCCTGCTTGGAAAGCTTTTTCTGGTATTAGATTTAGAGAATCCAGATAAAGACTTCTTGGCAATTTGGTTTCAAGTTTTTCTGCTAAAACATCTCTGGACTGTCCACGCACAGGTCTTGTTTTTATTTCCTTTGTGTTGTGGCACACCTCACCTCCTTGGAAAAGCACATCAGCCTTCAGGGTTTTTTCATCTTTAACCTCCACTTTCACAGTCACTGGACAATCCTTAAAACGGCAGTATCCCGTACATGAGAATACAGCCGTCTTAGAATGTGACTGACTGGTCTTGATGGTATGCCTCTTAAATCCAAAACTGCAAAATGGGTGTACTGACTTAATGCCAGTGGCTACAACATTAGTCCACTGCATACTTTTGAAAAGCCTCCCTTTCTGTGTTTTTTTTATGTCTTGCCAGTCTTTCTGATCAATGAAAAAAAAGCATGGCTGCTGTGGCAAAGAGCATTTGTAGAATTCCTCTTCAGCATTACTACTGTCACTTGTGTTTGATGAATTTCTACTCCAGTCCTATAATGCATCAGAAAGACTTTATTAAAAATAGGTGATGTAATTTCATGACAGAAATGTTATGTGGAAAATACTTTACCTTTTCGAGGGATGTAGACGATTGTGATGGAGACACACCGGGTTGTTTCAATTCAGGAGAAATGTTTTGGACAATGCCATTGTCATCACTCTCCTCCACAACATCCTTTGAATATCATTTTATTTGTCAAACAAAGAAATAACTTTTAAATAGAGACATTGTTTTCATAGAGTAAAAGTAGTTATAATTAATGTAATAAATAATTCCAACCTGTTTGAGCAAATGGAGAGATTCATTTCCTTCCATTGCAGATGGACACATCTCCAATGTTTCGTCACCAGTGTTTCCTTCATCCTGAGTGTGAAATAATTATTAACTCATGAGTATAGTAAGGTAAAACAAGAACTACATGTTTTATTTTAAAAGGTTTAGCATAGAGCTTACTCTATATTACAAATTTAATAGATGTTTATATAACCTATGCAAAAAGGCATGGAAACTGTATAATAGAAATGTGAAATCAACTACTCTGTATTGCATGTTGTCACAGCAAGTTCTTTAGTAGAGTAAAGAAGCAATGTTTGTTGAACACCACAGTGTTGTGAAGCCTTATATATATTTATATGGCTTTTATATGAAAATATTGTATTCTGCAGTGTGGACATAATACAAGTAATTTACTTACTTTATGTTAATGAGAGTGTGGGGGGTGAGTTGGAGGGCAGGGTGGGCTGCTTTTAACCATGTAAAGCACTTTGTGCTACATCTTTGTATGAAAAGTGCTTTATAAATAAAGATTGATTGATTGATACACACACACACACACACACACACACACACACACACACACACATAGATGATAAATGGACTGATTTATATATATTGCTTTTCTGCTCAACCAGAGTACTCAAAGCTCTCTGAGTCAGTGTCGTGTCGTCCCTCAAGCTGTGTGTTTCCTTGTGTGCCTCTCTGCAAAGTGTGAGTTTATATTTTCCAAGTTTAGTTTAGTATGCTCATTTTCTGTGACCAACAAATAAAGCTGTGATTTTGATTTGCCCTTCAAAAAACAACGGTTTATGTTTTTTGTGCCTCCATCCATTAATGCAATATGTCTCATGTTAGGTGTTATTATTAACCACTAATAATAATGGATTGGATTTATATAGCGCTTTTCAAGGCACCCAAAGCGCTTTACAATGCCACTATTCATTCACTCTCACATTCACACACTGGTGGAGGCAAGCTACGGTTGTAGCCACAGCTGCCCTGGGGCAGACTGACAGAAGTGAGGATGCCATATCGCGCCATCGGCCCCTCTGGCCAACACCAGTAGGCGGTAGGGTAAAGTGTCTTGCCCAAGGACACAACGACCAGGACAGAGAGCCCGGGGATCGAACCGGCGACCTTCCGGTTACAGATACGCTTCCCAACCCCCTGAGCCACGGTCGCCCCACTACACTATGGACTTACCACTACACTACAATTTATAGAAAACAATACATTCATGTGTAAATGATTGTTTAACCATGTAATCTAAACATTAATATAATTTAAAAAAATGCAACTTTTGAATTCATAACAATATATGTAACATCAAAGAAATCATGTAATTTTGTTTTGAAATACGTACCAAAGCAGATGAGTTCTCTGCGGAGGTCCCACTATCACCTTCAACATCGATATTTTTTGGTTTGTGTATGACTTCCATGGTTCTCTGTTTAATACACATGTAGTAATTACATTTTCATCTATCTGTAATGTAAAACCGTATCCTTCCACCTTGTTATACTTAGGTGTGCCTGTGCAAGGCCCAATTTTTATTATTCATCCACTGTTCTTCATGTCTAAACAAACTTCTGTTGCTCACTCAACTTTTGCTCTGTAATTAATTCAGAGCTTAAAAAATGTTTGCCACTCTCCTTGATAAATACTAAGTCCAGAGTAGTATTCAGACTCTAAACATAGATATCATAGAGTGCTTACCTTTTGGTAGTGCAGAGCAACATGATTAAGTTTTTTACGATTTGTATAATTGTTTGGCACTCCCAAGTCTTTGCACACGTTACTCCAGAATGCGTCTCCTCGGTGAACACTGTGTTTCTTTCTGTTTTGTCTTTCGGAGAAAGTCTCAATGCATTTTAGTATATGTTCATGTTTCAAACGAATTTTCCGTGTCTGTAAATGCAAGTAAAAAACAATTAAATAAAATAGAGAGAACTATACAACTATAAAATTATATTTCAATTTTTTTACACAATATAACTTCTAAATATTGTTTAAGGATAAAACTTGCCTTTCCAAAGGATGAAAATGTGGAGGTTCTGTAACACAAATAAGAAATTAAAAAACAAAGGCTTCAATGTATTTGCCAAACAATAACATTTTCAGTTTTTGTCATGCACTTGTTATATTTACATATTTCCTGTATTACTCGAAATGACCTATTTAAAACCACTGGGGTGAGCGAAATGGTCTCGGATGGAAACAGACTAATCATATTATTGTTAACGCACCATTACAGTCAAAGATATGGACAAAGCAACAGTCTTATGATTTGTGTTTCGGGTTCAAGGAAATAAGCCTACATAGGAAAAGTTATTAAATTATGTATTAATATCAAATTTATTTCTAACAAAGTTGTTTAAAAGTGGTTGTTTGTTTATAGGAGCTACCGAGAGCATCACGTGGTCATACCACATCTATTACGTAATGTGTCCCTACCTAAATACATAGTACTTAAAAACACGTTAAAACCAAATTTAACTTAGAAAACAGTAATAGGAAGCAAATAACATATGAAGCAAAAAGCCATAAGGAAAACTTCATAAAATTTTTTGTCAATAAGGCAAACGTAATGACTTGTGGCTTAAGCTAATTGCATGCTTACCTTATCTGTCGTTTTGCGTAGCTCATTATTGTCTGTTGCAGAACCACGGGAACTCGTAACTTTTCCAAGTTTACAAACGTAGTGTTTTTAAGACTGTCAAGTAAAATTGTAATTCCGTAGTTCCTACAGTTGTTGAAGCATGTGCACGCATCACACCGCCACCGCAAGTACTTGACTCATTGGGCTATAGGCTACTATCACCTTCACCCTTAATCAGTGTCCCGGATCAATAGTCACCGGATATCCTCGGACGCATTTCAGAAAAGTAAAATAATGCGCGATTTAGAAATGTTAATACTTGCCTGTTCAATTTTAATCATTTGGATAATTGATATTAGTTACACATAAATAGTGTTTACAGATGACCTTTGACTTTCGATGTTCAATTAAGCAACGCAAAAATGTATTACAGGCACATAAAAAACGAACCTATTGATGCATCAATTGTACTTAAACCCAAAAATACCCATGAAAGGTTTTTAAAATGGACATTTCAGTAGATAAACGGTTGAAACTTGTAAAAGTACTTAGTGTCACATTGAAAAAATATTTTTGACACTTAAAAAAATAATTAAATACATTGCATTTAAAGATATTTGAAATAAAATAATAAAAGGGTGGAGTGCCCACTCCGGGTCGGGGATGAGTTCCTGCCCCAAGTGGAGGAGTTCAAGTATCTCGGGGTCTTGTTCGCGAGTGATGGGAGAAGGGAGCCGGAGATCGACAGACGGATTGGGGCTGCGGCTGCAGTAATGCAGACGCTGCACCGGCCCGTCGTGGTGAAGAGAGAGCTGAGTGTAAAAGCGAAGCTCTCAATTTACCGGTCGATCTACGTCCCTACCCTCACCTATGGCCACGAGCTGTGGGTAGTGACCGAAAGAACGAGATCGCGGATACAAGCGGCAGAAATGAGCTTCCTCCGAAGGGTGGCTGGCCTCTCTCTTAGAGATAGCGTGAGAAGTTCGGCCATCCGGGAGGGGCTCAGAGTAGAGCCGCTGCTGCTCCACATCGAAAGGAGCCAGCTGAGGTGGTTCGGGCATCTGACAAGGCTGCCTCCTGGGCGCCTCCTGGGTGAGGTGTTCCAGGCATGTCCCACCGGGAGGAGGCCCCGGGGCAGACCCAGGACACGCTGGAGAGATTATATCTCTCGGCTGGCCTGGGAACGCCTTGGTATTCCCCCGGACAAGCTGGAGGAGGTGGCTGGGGAGAGGGAGGTCTGGGCCTCTTTGCTTAGGCTGCTGCCCCCGCGACCCGGCCTCGGATAAAGCGGATGAGGATGGATGGATGGATGGATATTTTAAATGAATTAGACAAAATAATTAATGTCTTTTTTTGGTAAAGTTCCATTATGGTATAATAACCTTCATACTTCACTGATGGGTGAATACTCTTGAGCAACTGTTTTGTGATTTTGTTAATTGGTGTTATGGAAAAATTATACAGGTTTGTTGAAGTATTTTTGGAAGATGATAACACATTGGTTGAGTATAGGAAAGTGTGTGTAGGACTTTTGAAAAACATTGACAACTGGTCCTCACTATTATTGTGAAAATAAATTTTAAAAGAAAGTCTCCTAGAAAGCTAAATGTTGAAAAATGTGAGTAAAACTAAAATATTTTGATACTCAGCAATGCTGTACATTTTAGTATTACAGTGTAAAATCAACCAACATTAAAAACAGAAAACAATGAGAAAAAAGAGATAAGATATGATAACCTTTATTATTCCAACACGTGGGAAAATTGTTTTGTCACAGCAGGAAGTGGACAGTGCAAAAGTTATATACCAAAATTGGAATACAATAAGAATAAAATACTGTACAGAAATATACAAAGTAGAATAGAATAAAATACTACATATATTAGAAAAAATAGAATAAAATATACAATAGGATAAAAAATAGAATGCAAATGAGAAGACCAAGTCAAATTTTTAATCACTTCAGAATTTTAACGATTCTGATAATTGCCACTGTGATAATCAATTCTTAAGTAATTAAGTAAAGTGTATCATTTTTGTCATAATGTACCAACTACATTGAAACATCCATCTATTCACTTGCGTTTGTCCTCTAAAGGCTTGCGTGAGGTCGCTGTCATAGGGCGAGAGGCGAGGTACACCCTGGACAGGTCGCAAGTCTGGCGCAGGGCAAACACACAGGGACAGAAAACCATTAGCACTCACACCTATAACTTAGATTAATCAATTCCACACATATCTTTGGACAGTGGGAGGAAGCCAGAGTACCCAGAGAGAACACATGCAAACATGTGGAGAATATGCAAACTCCAGACAGAAAGAAAACAGCATGATGGTGGAATTGAACTGACAACATTCTTGCTATGGGGCAACAGTGCTAAACACCATGCCACTGTGCAACTCAGATTAAAGGATCTGACATTAAAATGAGTAATTAAAGACTATCAAAATTAGCTTTTGGAAAGCTATTCTGCACCTCAATGTAATTTTATTTATGCCCAAAATATACATATTCTACAGAAAAATCAGAACCAGAGAAGCTTTATTAATTTGACGGTGAAATTTAATACAAGTACCCTTTAATATCTGAGGAATTCTACAGTAAATCTGGCTGAAACTTGGCACACAGGTACAGGAGGTGTCCCAGAGGAGGGATGTGTTGAAAGTTGTACATCAACTACTCAGGATGATTTTTAATGAATTTTTGAAAATTGACATAATTGTAGTTTATTGGCCGACTGCATTGGATACAAGTACCCTTTAATTTCTGAGGAATTCTACAGTAAATCTGGCTGAAACCTGGCACACAGGTACAGTAGGTGTCCCAGAGGGGGGATGTGTTGAAAGTTGTACATCAACTACTCAGGATGATTTTTAATGAATTTCTGAAAATTGACATAATTGTAGTTTATTGGCCGACTGCATTGAATACAAGTACCCTTTAATTTCTGAGGAATTCTACAGTAAATCTGGCTGAAACTTGGCACACAGGTACAGTAGGTGTCCCAGAGGGGGGATGTGTTGAAAGTTGTACATCAACTACTCAGGATGATTTTTAATGAATTTTTGAAAATTGACATAATTGTAGTTTATTGGCCGACTGCATTGGATACAAGTACCCTTTAATTTCTGAGGAATTCTACAGTAAATCTGGCTGAAACTTGGCACACAGGTACAGTAGGTGTCCCAGAGGAGGGATGTGTTGAAAGTTGTACATCAACTACTCAGGATGATTTTTAATGAATTTTTGAAAATTGACATAATTCTACTGTATTGGCCGACTGCATTGGATACAAGTACCCTTTAATTTCTGAGGAATTCTACAGTAAATCTGGATGAAACTTGGCACACAGGTACAGTAGGTGTCCCAGAGGAGGGATGTGTTGAAAGTTGTACATCAACTACTCAGGATGATTTTTAATGAATTTTTGAAAATTGACATAATTCTATTGTATTGACTGTATTGAATTGAATAAAGTACCCTTTAATATCTGAGGAATTCTACAGTAAATCTGGCTGAAACTTGGCACACAGGTACAGTAGGTGTCCCACAGGAGGGATGTGTTGAAAGTTGTACATCAACTACTCAGGATGATTTTTAATGAATTTTTGAAAATTGACATAATTCTATTGTATTGACTGTATTGAATTGAATAAAGTACCCTTTAATTTCTGAGGAATTCTACAGTAAATTTGGATGAAACTTGGCACACAGGTACAGTAGGTGTCCCAGAGGGGGGATGTGTTGAAAGTTGTACATCAACTACTCAGGATGATTTTTAATGAATTTTTGAAAATTGACATAATTCTATTGTATTGACTGTATTGAATTGAATAAAGTACCCTTTAATTTCTGAGGAATTCTACAGTAAATCTGGATGAAACTTGGCACACAGGTACAGGAGGTGTCCCAGAGGGGGGATGTGTTGAAAGTTGGACATCAACTACTCAGGATGATTTTTAATGAATTTTTGAAAATTGACACAATTGTAGTGTATTGGCTGTATTAGATTGAATAAATGTTTCCATTAATTTCTGAGGAATTCTACAGTAAATTTGGATGAAACTTGGCACACAGGTACAGTAGGTGTCCCAGAGGGGGGATGTGTTGAAAGTTGTACATCAACTACTCAGGATGATTTTTAATGAATTTCTGAAAATTGACATAATTCTATTGTATTGACTGTATTGAATTGAATATAAGTTTCCTTTAATTTCTGAGGAATTCTACAGTAAATTTGGATGAAACGTGGCACACAGGTACAGTAGGTGTCCCAGAGGAGGGATGTGTTGAAAGTTGTACATCAACTACTCAGGATGATTTTTAATGAATTTTTGAAAATTGACATAATTCTACTGTATTGGCCGACTGCATTGGATACAAGTACCCTTTAATTTCTGAGGAATTCTACAGTAAATCTGGCTGAAACTTGGCACAAAGGTACAGGAGGTGTCCCAGAGGAGGGATGTGTTGAAAGTTGTACATCAACTACTCAGGATGATTTTTAATGAATTTTTGAAAATTGACATAATTCTATTGTATTGGCTGTATTGCATTAGATACAAGTACCCATTAATTTCTGAGGAATTCTACAGTAAATCTGGATGAAAATTCGCACACAGGTACAGTAGGTGTCCCAGAGGAGGGATGTGTTGAAAGTTGTACATCAACTACTCAGGATGATTTTTAATGAATTTCTGAAAATTGACATAATTCTACTGTATTGGCCGACGGCATTGGATACAAGTACCCATTAATTTCTGAGGAATTCTACAGTAAATCTGGATGAAACTTGGCACACAGGTACAGTAGGTGTCCCAGAGGGGGGATGTGTTGAAAGTTGTACATCAACTACTCAGGATGATTTTTAATGAATTTTTGAAAATTGACATAATTCTACTGTATTGGCCGACTGCATTGGATACAAGTACCCATTAATTTCTGAGGAATTCTACAGTAAATCTGGATGAAAATTGGCACACAGGTACAGTAGGTGTCCCAGAGGGGGGATGTGTTGAAAGTTGGACATCAACTACTCAGGATGATTTTTAATGAATTTCTGAAAATTGACATAATTCTATTGTATTGACTGTATTGCATTGAATACAAGTACCCTTTAATTTCTGAGAAATTCTACAGTAAATCTGGATGAAAATTCGCACACAGGTACAGTAGGTGTCCCAGAGGGGGGATGTGTTGAAAGTTGGACATCAACTACTCAGGAGGATTTTTAATGAATTTCTGAAAATTGACATAATTCTACTGTATTGGCCGACTGCATTGGATACAAGTACCCTTTAATTTCTGAGGAATTCTACAGTAAATCTGGCTGAAACCTGGCACACAGGTACAGTAGGTGTCCCAGAGGGGGGATGTGTTGAAAGTTGGACATCAACTACTCAGGATGATTTTTAATGAATTTTTGAAAATTGACATAATTCTACTGTATTGGCCGACTGCATTGGATACAAGTACCCTTTAATTTCTGAGGAATTCTACAGTAAATCTGGCTGAAACTTGGCACAAAGGTACAGGAGGTGTCCCAGAGGAGGGATGTGTTGAAAGTTGTACATCAACTACTCAGGATGATTTTTAATGAATTTTTGAAAATTGACATAATTCTATTGTATTGGCTGTATTGCATTAGATACAAGTACCCATTAATTTCTGAGGAATTCTACAGTAAATCTGGATGAAAATTCGCACACAGGTACAGTAGGTGTCCCAGAGGAGGGATGTGTTGAAAGTTGTACATCAACTACTCAGGATGATTTTTAATGAATTTCTGAAAATTGACATAATTCTACTGTATTGGCCGACGGCATTGGATACAAGTACCCATTAATTTCTGAGGAATTCTACAGTAAATCTGGATGAAACTTGGCACACAGGTACAGTAGGTGTCCCAGAGGGGGGATGTGTTGAAAGTTGTACATCAACTACTCAGGATGATTTTTAATGAATTTTTGAAAATTGACATAATTCTACTGTATTGGCCGACTGCATTGGATACAAGTACCTATTAATTTCTGAGGAATTCTACAGTAAATCTGGATGAAAATTGGCACACAGGTACAGTAGGTGTCCCAGAGGAGGGATGTGTTGAAAGTTGTACATCAACTACTCAGGATGATTTTTAATGAATTTTTGAAAATTGACATAATTCTATTGTATTGACTGTATTGAATTGAATATAAGTTTCCTTTAATTTCTGAGAAATTCTACAGTAAATCTGGATGAAAATTCGCACACAGGTACAGTAGGTGTCCCAGAGGGGGGATGTGTTGAAAGTTGGACATCAACTACTCAGGAGGATTTTTAATGAATTTCTGAAAATTGACATAATTCTATTGTATTGACTGTATTGCATTGAATACAAGTACCCTTTAATTTCTGAGAAATTCTACAGTAAATCTGGATGAAAATTGGCACACAGGTACAGTAGGTGTCCCAGAGGGGGGATGTGTTGAAAGTTGGACCTCAACTATTCAGGATGACTTTTAATGAATTTTTGAAATAAACATAATTGTAGTGCATTGACTGTATTGCACTGAATATGAGTTTACTGTGATTTCTGAGTAATATTACAGTAAATCTGGGTAAAAACTGGCCCAGAGGTAAAGTAGGTGTCCGAGAAGAGGATTGTGTTGAAAGCTTGGCATCAACTTTTAAGAATGATTTTTAATGAATTTTTGAATATGCAACCAGACTGTCACGATGGCTGTATTGGGCTGTTCCATTGTAATTTGTGTGCGCGCGTGCGTGTGACTGTTCACGCGCGTGCATGTGTGCGCGAGTCTAGGCTTTCAATCAGGATATAAAGCGAAAAGGCGCTACCGTAAAGACTGGTGTAAAAGCGCAAGGAAATTTATGCGGCGGATAGGAGGCGGCTGGCTTGACCGCGGCTCACAAATGACGGCTCACTTTACCGCAGTAACACAGAGAAGTAAAGCAAGTGTGTAAGTTAATCTCTGTATGTTTGCATAGTATTTCCATGCTGAGCTTAACAACCGATGTATGGAGCCACAGCTGGACTGGCTGTCGGAGTTTTGTATTGAGGGGGAAAGGAAGCGATTTGTTTTGTACTTCAGCTAGAATGAAAAAAGACACAAAGCTAGAGTTATTCGGTGTCTTCATGCTGAACAGCTAAAACTTCTTCCCTCATTCTCCCCCCTCCCTCTCCTGTTGCTACTTCAATCATGAAACTGATCGATTATCAGCTGATGGCTTTTCTGTCGCTAGTCCTGCCTCTCTTGTTTGTTAATCGCCCAGTTTGCGCTAGAAAGTGGAAAACGGCAGATAAACAACAGCAGCACGTTTAAGCTTGATAAGCTGTTGCTAGAATTTTTTAATATTACTTTCTAGTATCCGCTTGTGTTTTCTGAAGGCACAGCCGTAATAGCTGCTGGTCATGATATCAGTTTGTATATGTGGTGAGAAGGAAACATGAAGGTGAAACCAGGAGATGTTTTTACTGAATCATTAGAGCTGAACAGGTAATGAAGAAACAGGTTTACCTTTTAGGTGACATGGATGAGTTGAAGTTATGAACTGTTTCTGAGAGACAAATAACACCAGGATCCTTTTCTAAGTAGCTGACAGCTGGTAACTGTGCAGGGGCGGATCTAGCAAAGTGTTGTCAGGGGGCCAGGTAGGGCATTAACAAGGAAAGGGGGGCATAAATAATTTTCTTTCTTATTCTCATTTAAAATGTCTAGCTTTTAATAAATAATTATCTAAATCTTACAAGCAAAGTGGTGATCTGGTTAAATGTATAGAAATCCATTATTGTATGTAGTAAATATTAAGTCTAATATATACCCTAGTAATAGTAGTACATATAGCACTTTTTCCTTTGGGAAGGTACCATCTGTGCTGTCTGCAACTGTATTGAAGAAAAATGTTGAATCTAATTATTGTAGGAAAATAATTGTTTCTGTGCATTAAAGTCGATTACGTCAGTTAAGCATTATGAGGCAGAGGGTGGGGGGTGGTTTCCTAATATTTTTGCTGGGAGTTGGCAGCCCTATTAGTTAGGTTGTTTAATATTTCTATGTGCTGTTTAGAATACCTGAGTAAGGAGGATGGTGTAAGTTTTTTAGGTTGATCAGTATTGCTGAAGTATAAAATATTTTGGGTGCAGTGTATTTTTTGCATACAGGTATAACAGAATAGTTTTAATGTTTTTTTTAAACTGAGTATGAACTTATACAAAATGCAGCAAAATATTTATTTAAAAACCCAGTTTTATTATAAAATACACTATATCGGATTCACATCGGCATCGGCAGATAATCAAAGTTATGATATCGGTATCGGACATAAAAAAAAGTGGTATCGTGCCATCTGTAGTTTTTACAGAGGCACAAGTAAGATTTGTTTTGTTACAAGGGAGTATCATGAAGTGGCTTGGAAATGGTAATTGTTTGTCTTTCTAAAGTCCTCATTTTAATTTTTTGTATTTGTGTTCCTTTTCTGGCAGATTTTCTTCCCCTTGTGTGTTATTGTTTATTCAAGGAAACTGTGTTATTTTGGTAAGTACATGCAAATTCCTTACATATTTATCACGACAGTATTGCATTGACAAGTTTATCTATCTCATCTTAAGGGTTCTTGTGATTATTAATATTGATATTAATTAATATCAATTATTACATATGATTAATATAGTTTAAGAAAAGATGCCTCTATATTTTGTACAGTTTTTTTTTTTTTTTTTTTTTTTTTTTAAAGACTAGGGCGTAGAACACTGATTCCATGTGTTGCCAACAGTTCCCATCCTTTAGAGAAAATTATTTAAAGTTGAACATGAAAGTTGCTGGCTGTAACATATTAGTTTTTATTTTTTCCTTTTATTTGATTGTTCAATTGGCACTGTTATGGTATTGCTTTCTAACCTGATCAGATTTTAGGTGCACTCTAGATCAGTGTTTCCCAACCCTGTTCCTCAAAGACCTCTGTTCTGCATTTTTTTAGATGCCTCCTTGCATCGCCACACTGATTTGAACTAATGTTTAGCCTAATTTCTTCAAGTTGTGCACAAGTCTGTCACTGACACAGTTAATATGCCAGGGTGCACTGAAGCAGAGAAACATCAAAAATATGCAGGATGGGCATCCTCAAGCAACAGAGTTGGGAAAAGAATGCTCTAGATAATACAGCCTACAAGCATACTTCTAAGATGCATCCATTCTTGTAGGTTAACCACAGCTAAAGTTTTCTTTGTGTAAAGTACTAAGTGTGTTTTTTGTTTTTGTTTCAAATTTTCTCTCTTTGTTGTATGTCCAGTTTATGTGGAAGTGTAAAGACTGCAGTGCAGAAGTTTCTAGACGATCAGAACTTCTTAAGCACTATAGACTGAAACATAGTCATTTTGGGCGTGGCCATCACATTAAGTGCCTATATCCTCAGTGTCCATGTCTTTTAAAGACTTGGAATTCACTTCTGACACACTTGTCAAGGAATCATAGCAATACCCCAGAGCACTCTGACAAATTTACAACTTTTTCCTGTCAGTTATGTTGTTGTAGTGAATTAGGAACAGAGCGTGAATATTTTGTGCACATTAGCCGTCATTTAAAAAACAATGAGACAGTAACATGTATGTTTAAAGGTTGTGACTACAAATCAAATATTTACAGTACCTTTAAGTCACACAAAAGTCGCAAGCACAGTTTACACTCGCTGGTAGACTTCAAAGAGGATATTGTCAGAGGATCTTTTGCAACTGAAACTGCAGAGCATGTTGCTTCAAATGCTGAGGAATTGTGGGGTGACGAACAGCCTGTTGATTTAGAGACATCAAATTATCATGAAGACGTAGTTCAGCTAAAGCTTGCGGCAGTGTTATTAAAACTAGAAAATATTTTTCACGTTCCAAGTGCTGCAGTTGATGAACTTTTGGAGGAATTTCAGTATTTGTTGGGCACAGCATCTTTGTGTACGGCAGCAAAAGTTATCCAAGACACATTGAACAGTCACAGCTTGCAAATAGACCAGTCAGTCATTGAAGAACTTGCATCTGCACTGTGTACATCTAATCCTGTGTATAAATCAGTAGGTAAAGGTTGTCCCCTGGCAACATCCTTTAAGCGCAAAAATTTCTACAAGGAAAATTTTAAAGTTGTAGAGCCTGTAGAGTATGTGTTGGATGAAAAAAATAAAAGAACATTTCAGTATGTTCCAGTTTTAAAGGTTTTACAGCAGCTTTTCAGTGATTGCCACCTTCTTGCTAAGGTTTTGGATGGTAGTCGCATAACAGAACAAAGTGGGGAAGAAGTGATTTACAGGTCTTATAGGGAGGGGTTGTTTTTCAAAGAAAACAGTTTTTTATCAGCAGGTGAATTGCGAGTTTTACTGAATTTGTATATTGACGATTTTGAGATTTGCAATCCACTTGGCACTTCCCGTAAAAAGCACAAAATCTGTGCCATATATTGGACTCTTAGCAATTTACCACCTGCTTGCCATTCATCACTGACTTCCATTTATCTGGCTTTACTCTGCAAGTCTGAAGATGTAAAGACATATGGATATGAAAAGATTCTAGAGCCGTTGTTGAGTGATCTTGTTACTTTGGAAAGTCAAGGGATTTTTATTGCACATCTTGGAGAATTTGTCAGGGGCACAATACAGTGTGTCATAGCAGATAATTTAGGAGCACACAGTATTTCTGGATTTATTGAGAGTTTTTCAGGTGAATACTTTTGCAGATGTTGTGAGGCCAAAAGATCTGATATTCAAGAAACAGAGGTTAGTTCAGGTGTGTTTACTCTGAGAAGCAAAGAGACACATGAAATGCATGTAAGTTCTGCACAGAGTAATGCAAAACCATGTCACGGTGTTAAAAGACGGTGTGTTTTCTCTGCACATCTCTCCCATTTCAGTGTTTGCAGTGGATATCCTCCAGATATTGCACATGACATATTTGAGGGCATATTACCAGTTGAGTTGGCATACTGCCTGAATATCTTAATTTTGAAAAAATATTTTACACTTGACAGCCTCAATGAGTCCATTCTGACATTTCCCTACAAATGGGCAGACAAGAGTAATCGCCCTCATGCTATTCCCAGGACTTTCATGCAGAACAAAAGCATTGGAGGAAATGCTCATGAAAATTGGAGTCTCTTACGATTCCTTCCATTGTTGGTAGGACACTTGGTACCTCCAGATGAAACGGCTTGGCAGGTAATTTTGGACCTAAAGGACATTGTTGAACTAGTTGTTGCACCAGTACACACAGAACAATCAATTGCTTTCCTTGAGTCTAGAGTCTCTGACCACAGATGTAGGTTGAAAGAGCTGTTTCCAGGACTGAAGCTGTTACCAAAACATCATTTTGTGGAGCATTATCCACAGATGATTAAATTCTTTGGGCCACTTGTTGGCATGTGGACCATGAGGTTCGAGGCAAAGCACAGTTTTTTCAAACAGGTTGTTCGTCACACACGGTGCTTTAAAAATGTGCTACTGTCACTGGCAGTGAAACATCAGTTCATGATGGCATACCACTTGGAGTCTGTCACAACTGTAAGGCCGAGCCTAACTGTCTCAGCTGTTTCTACTGTCTCTGTTGACATTCTGCATCATGATGTACAGCGAGACTTGAGGATTAAATTCCCTGATATTACCCATATTCAGCTCACAAAGAATGCTTCTGTAAATGGAACAAACTACAGGCCTGGCATGATTGTAGTTTATGGCTGCTCTGCTGGATTGCCTGAATTTGCAGAAGTTGTCCAAATGGTTGTTGTGGAGGAAAACCTGAGCTTCATTGTCAAAGAGATGGGTGCCTGGTATAGGGAGCATTTTAGAGGTTTTGAACTTTTTCCCACATCACACATCTCCCTCGTTGATCTTGGTGCCTTGGTAGACCAGTACCCCTTGGCAGATTACAGGATTGGAGGCCGGCGAATGGTCATACTTAAAAGATTCATTCATATAGAAGGTAGTAAATGTTGTCTTCAATTGCATGTGTTCAGTTGCATGTGTTAGTTGCAGTTATCTTCATGGCAACAGGAGGGGTACCACAAATGTTTAGCTTATTTTTAATAAAGATTGGATACTTCCCACAAGGGTAATATTTTTTTTTTCCATTACATTTGAGTTCTTTTGGCCAAACATGCCTCATGTTGTCATGTGTCTTAAAAAAAACATCATTGATGATGCTCAAAACATTTTGATAAAGGATGAATTGCAACACATACCACTAAAAGCAAAGTGACACTTTTTGAGGATTCTGGCTGACGTATGCAAAAAAAACCCCAGTATGAAGCTATAGAATAAAATTAAATAAACTGCTTTTTACCCGTAAAACCTGTGTTGCAGTTCTGCACTCTTGTGCTCCCTAATAAAATTATTCAATGCAAAGTATTTTAACTTTTTTTTTTTCTTCTAATGTCTTTAAAAATCAGATTGAAGAATGGCAGAGCAGCTGAAGCTGAGAGTCATCGTGGCAGATGATGATTTTAGGAGACTTGACGTTCCATCTGGGATGCCAAGAACTTTGACTGATCTTCAGAGCACAATTTGCCAAGCATTTGGAATTGAAAGAGACTTTCGTATTCAATTCATGGATCCTGACTTCAATAATGAGTTTATGAACATAACATCAATGCAAGACATTCAAGACCGAAGTACAATCAAACTTGTGTACATGGCAAATCTGGATACAAGTGCAACTTTGTCAAAGCAGTATCCCACATGCAGTCTTGACTCCTCTGCAAGTCCAGAAAGCATTCAAAGAAACTCCAGTCTCTCATCGTCTTCATCCAACTCAGACAGCACCATAATTCTACCACAGTCAGACAGTGAGCTGAGATCATGTGCATGGCCTCGCGAGTTTACTATTCCTCGATTTTCATTCAATGTAGAGGTGCAACTTCAGCGTGGAAATGAGACCTTCAGAGAAACTGGAACTCGGCTCAAGATTACTCCAGGTGTTAAATCTGACATCTTAGAGAAGCTAGCTGAGGCGATTTTTCAGTTTACTGCTTATCCTCAAAATTACCAAATAGATGAAGTTGCAGGGGCACTGATCAAAAAATTCCCTTGTCTGCGAGAGCCATCTGCCACAGGTTACTATGGCTGGATGATTAGCCTGAAATATAAGATGGCTAATTACAGGACAAAGATGCGCAACATTGACTGTCCTGAAGTGACTATAAATGCTTTGAAAAACAAATCCAGTGATGATTGCCTCCCAGCCAAAAATGTTAAGAAACCTAAAAAGGCTGAGGTCAATTTTTGTCCATTACACCCAGCTGGCGAAACGGATGACAGTCTAGAAAACATCAGGGTTGAGCTTTTGACCGACGTCAGACGAAGAAACAGTGCCTCAGATGTAAGACAGAAGATGTCAAGAACATTTTCCTACCGTAGACAAGAGGTGGTGCAGGGAAGTCCAACCGCTGGGGAGTTTAAAGCTAGGTGGCCTGCACTTTTCCAGATTAATGAGGTAAAGGCATGCTTTTTTTTTTGCTGAGTTTGCTTTTCAGTAATTCCTTATGTTATACATTAATTAATCTGGGCCACTTGGATTAAGACGATCCCAAATATAGGTATAAAGAGGCTGGCATTTATAGTGATTGACCTGTGTACCGTACAGAGTATTTATTTGAGCAGCACTTAAAATACAAGTTGTGTATGAAAAACATAAGTGACTTAAAGTGTAGAAACATGAATAAAATAAATTTTTGATTTTTCTTATAAATAAAAAATATTTGATTGTTTAAGTAAGTTTGCACTACATATAACCAACTACATATACCCAAACTATTTTATCGTGAGTTTGATTATTGAAATGATTGATTAATCATCTCAATAATTAATAGAGTGAAATCAGATTATCAATTGTGAATTAACCTAAAACCTTTTATTTAGCTATTAGTTTTTAGTTAGCCTCAGATTGTTAAAAGCATGTGCTAAACAAATCTAAATTAAAAATGTGATGAACAAACTTTGTTGCTCATAAGATTAAAAAAAATAAATGGGTCAAGTTAAAACCCCTAAGACCTCTCACCACCAAGAGGTGCTGACCTCACAGGCGAGACACTCCCACCAGCGGACAAAGAGCACAGGAAAATGTGTTGCCAACCACCTGAAACAGACAAATATCTGCTTTTTAAAACCCTTTAAACCCGCTAAATGGACTGATGCCATTCATTTCTTCTTTGATTAACAGTAGTAACATCCTTCATGCACTGTATACTAACCCATATGCTAATTATGCTTTATGAAGTGATGGCAATTGCATTGTAGCATTTAATGAAGAAATAACAAAATAATCATACCAATGATTAAGCACCAGTCTTCTTTTTTTCTCTCTGTGTGTGTGATACAGGTAAATGCTGAATTCCAGCGTATTACAACACTTCAACTGGAGACGACCTTTGCGGCACAGTTAGACAGAATTACACCTCAGCTGATGACAGTTTTCCAGAAGGGCGGTGTTTCTGGGCAGAAACTTGCCCACCACTTGCAGATCATGCAAGAGGTAAATCTGAATATTGCAAATTCTATTTGGATTTAATTTGTCTTAAGTGGCAGGTCACTGGTGAGTCAAATAAGCCATTTTAGGTGACCAGCCAAGCAATCTAAATTTTGAAATTTCATATATAAATTTTATTTACTATGTTTGAACTGACTTATGATAAAATTTACTTATTGCGAATGTCAGACATTGTTGTTGTTTTTTTTCCAAATTGGTTTAATCAGCAACTCTCTTTAAACAGGCTGAAAGTGATGTTAAAGTGAAAAGGCAAGCAGTTCTCAGGGCACTTTGCCTCTACCTTGGTGAAGAGGACGGAAGCCTTATTCGGGAGTACTTGGTAAGTCATTGTTAGCAAGTCATCTATACACACACTTCTTAGATAGATATTTACACACACACACAAACGACTAGATTGGAATTTAATTGTAGAGTTAATTGTTTTTCTTTTACCTTTTTTATTAAATGTTTAGGACATTGAAGGAGATGACATCCAGAGAGGCCTAAAGAAGCACACCATGGGCATTTATGTCATCAACAAGGAGGATGGACAAAATGGACATTATGATGACATTGGAATATTTGTTGAAGGGGAGATAGTCATGGACAACATTGGATCTCCGGCCCAAGCTTGTGCATTGATGCTTGGAGTAATCTATGCACTAAACCTAGCCTACCCCAAGGAATTGAGGCACTATTATGAATTCATTCAGAAAGTGTTGATGGGATTGGATGGGGAAAAGCTCTCCCCCAAAGTCCTTGGGCTGAAGAACAAAATTGCTACTGGATAGGAAGATTTCTAAAACCACACATCCATTTACATTTTGTTATGTAAATTACCAATGACTGGTGCTCTTGTGAATAGGAGTGAAACATTTGTATAACCATCATTCGTTCTCACGTTCTGTGTTATGTTTTGATTGAACATTTTAACTTTCAATAATGACTGTTTCGCGTTTGGTACATTTGAGTAGCTTGAAGAGCAACTTTGTAATTATTCAGTTTACTGAAGCAATTTTTCTTTATTCCGGTCCTTGATAGCTGCTGACCTATAATCAGTGTTAACTCACCAGAACAGCAAGTCTGAAACTTTGGTTATTTTGTGGATGCATCAGTTTCTAATTGTGATACTTTATACCGCTGGCAGTGTTTTATTCTTTGTTAGAGGAAGAGAAACATTGGTTAACATTTCTCTTGTCTGTTGTTCCTGTTTTATTTGAATAGAGCTTTTTAAAGCTATTAGTTCATAGACAAAAGTTTTGTAATTTGCATTATACAAATTACAGCAATTTCCCTTACATGTGGATTCTTATTCTGTTTGCAACAAATTTTGCATTAATAAATGATGTGAAAGAATTTTGTTGTTTTCATTATTGGCGTTATTAAAAACTACAAATCAGGGTAAGCAATATTTTTTTTTAAGTAAAATTTACTTAATTGAAATAGAGAGAAATTAACAATTTTATTGATTTGAATATAACTTTGGGACATAAGTTTAAAGGAAACAAATTATTCTGGTACACTTAACACAACCTTAGTTGGAATTACTAATATTATTTGACTAAGTCGTATCCACAACAGTTAAGTTAAAGTAGCTTAAAAATATATGTTGGCTTTACTCGCTTAAATTAAATTCTGTGTACTTAAAAAATATTTCTGGATTCAAACAAATTTATTTCGTGCAACCACTTGTCATAAAAAAATTTAGTAAATTGAACAAAACATTTTTTTCAGTGTAGGTTAACTGTTTTCCTCTCAAACCTCTCTCTTTGCTGATGGCATTGTCTTTTATTGTAACGCCTTTTGAGATCCAAAAATAACTTTGACTCATTAATGAATCAGCACGATATTATTGCAATGATCATCAGCTTCACATGTGAATACAGAGTGAAGATGCATGTTTATACATATGCAGTCCTGTGAAAAACTAAGTACACCCCTATTGCCCGTAAGCTCACAGGTGCTGCTAGTCAGCTGCACTTGATCAAAGGATCATCGGCGAGTGTGAGCACTTCTATAAAAGCTGACGTTTTGGAAGTTTGCTGGACTAGAGCATTCAGGTGTACACAATATCACAATTTTCCCACTAACCCCAAGGTCAGACCGAGCAATGCTCACAGAAACTGCAAAAAAGCCAACAGCTACATCTCAGTCTCGACAGGCCTCAGTTGGCATGTTAAATGTTAAAGTTCAAGACTGAACAAAACGTATTCGGAAGTGTTGCCAGCTGAAAGTTTCTTCTTGCTAAAATCAACGTGGCAGGATGGCTTAAGTTTGCAAAGTTTTGTCTGAATAAAGCACAAGACTTCTTGAGCAGTGTCTTGTTGAAAAAATGAGACCATTATTTTTCTCCCATCTTATCCTTCTGAGTCAACCCTTTTCTTTTTGTCTCTAGTGTCTCATGTTTAGTTTATTTCCCTTCCTCTCTCATTGTCTTTGATTATTGTCACCTATGTCTCGTTACCTCTCTGTGTCCACTTCCGCTAACAACCTTGTGTGTATTTAAGTCCTGATTTTCCTTTTCCCCAGTGTCTGTTGCACTCACCTCTCAGTGTTTCGAGACAGTGGTGGCTTCCATTTGCTTTTCTGATGGACTTTTCACCCGCCAAAATCCAAAGCTTGCTTTTTGTTTAGATTGCCTGTCTCCTTGTGTCTGGATGTGGGTCCTAAACTCTAATTTATGATGATAAACATTTTTAAGCTAATAAAGGTATTATATGTATAGAGCAGCAGAAAAGCCAAAAGGAATAGTAGCATGCATACTGATACCATGTCATAACTATTGTTATTATAAATGTCCCTTTTTGCTTTCCCCATTGCCTAAACTAAAAAAATATTCTAAAAAAATCAATTCTGTATTATTGACAGAGAAAAGTAAAGTTAGTGAATCACTACATTATTTCAATCTTCCAAAATCTCAACCTATCTTTTCAAGGTTGAAATTTAAACTATATAGCTATAACCATGTTACCACAGGTCATTCAAATACAGCTAATCCACAGCAGTCAACATCAATAGCTTTTTTCTTTAAGAGCAACAAAAAAAAAAAGAAGTTACTTTTAATTTAACTTTTTCTTGGTGCTTATATACACAGACACATATGCTAGCATAGAAAATGAAGGCTTTTAATAGAATAACAATAGAATTTATTTTATCATAATCTGTTCCCAGTATAAACCAATTAATTAGCTTAAACCTGTTTATTTTGAAAAACCGCTAATGCTCTGCCCAGTGTTGGGACTAACTCGTTATTAAGTAACACGTTACAGTAACTACGTTATTATTGTGGTAACGAGCATGGTAACTAGTTATTATGCCAAAACCAGGAACTCGTTATTCGTTACTTCGTGTGGTGGCTATCGCTTCTACAGATTCAATAACATTAGCAAGTGGTGGAGGCCAGCAGGTGGATGAGGGAAAGGGGAGGCAAGAGGAGAGACCCGAAGCGGCCGCCCGTCCGAGTATCAGGTGAACTGAACTTCAGGTAAGAAGACCTGTAGTCTATCTGGGTCAGATACCAAGTTTAGGTGTAGTTTATTTTCGTTATGCTGACTTTTTCCGTACTGCGTGCTAGCTAGCATAACAGAGTTTCTATACAGCTGGGTGGGTGCTATGATGTTACTGATGTTGAACTTTATTTTGTTCATAAGGTTAATTATTAGAGTTGCCAACCATCCCGTAAAAAACGGAATCGTCTCGTATTCAGAGAAAATATTGCGCGTTTTCGTATTGAGGTGAAAAGAAACACAGTTTCATTCTCCCCCCTCCCTCTCCTGTTTCTACTTCAATCATGAAACTGATCAATGATCAGCTGATCGGCTTTTCTCTCTTGTTTGTTTATCGCCCACTTTGCGCCAGAAAGAGGAAACCAGCGGAGGTCGCGCTAAACAACAGCAGCACCTTTAAGCTTGATCAGCTGTTGTTAGAATTTACTTTCTAGTATCAGCTGGTGTTTGCTGGAGCCACAGCTGTGAAAGCTGCTGGTCATGATGTCGGTTTGGTTATCTGATGAGAGGGAAACATGAAGATGAAACCAGGAGATGTCCTTACTGAATCATCAGAGCTGATGGAGAAACAGGTTTACCTTTTAGGTGACATGAATGAGTTGAAGGGAAGTTATGAACTGTTTCTGAGAGATAAATAACACCAGGATGTATGCTGTATGCAGCTCATCTGCAGTCTGGTGTTACCTACATCTTCCTATTCAGAAGGCGGAATTTCCGAGTCCTGAGTACAATCGAAACCACCACGACTGCAGTTTTTGTGTTGGATGTAAAAAGCAGGCTAGAATCATGGCGGCGGTCAACGATCCAGGCGTGGGATTTCTCTTGTGGAAATATGCACATTATCTTTTCCTTTCTATTGATAGGTGGCACAGTGCACTTGTGGCAAGTAAGCAAGCTAGAAGACTGGCAATCTTGCTGGGTATCCAGTTACGGAAGCAACACATTAACAAGAGAATTCTGAGTAAAACCAAAGTTACTTTCCCTAGTAACTAGTTACTTTGAAAGTAACGAGTAACTTGAAGTAACTGAGTTACTTTTGATAGAAGTAACTAGAAATGTATCTAAGTTACTAATTTAAAGTAACTTACCCAACACTAGCTCTGACAGAAAACGTTAGAAAATGTAGTTTTTTGGTCACTGTCTGTAATAACAGTGATTGAGTAATATTCCTCTCTATGTCACCATGACTGGTTGCATTGTTTTTTTACAATTTCATTTGGAAGATTATTATGATTACCCAATTGTGGCATCTTTAACAAGCAAGTTAAGACTAAGTTAAAAATCAGCAACTCGTTAGCTGAAAGTTTTAAGCTTGTTTTAAACACACCAGAAGAGGTCATTTAATAAATATGAGGTCTTTGAGATGGTTGAACTACAAACCAGTGCTTGGCCAGACTCATGAAATCTTCCTGCCAATCCTTTAGCACACTGAAACCAATCAATCAATCAATCAATCAATCAATCAATCAACACCTATTGTCATGGAAATGTTAACATCCACTGAGGTAATCTGGGAAATGATTTGAGCTGGTGTTATTACCCCCATCCTTTTCCTCACCATGAAGCTTTAAATTTGATTACTGCAAATGTAATTAACAACAAACTCTGTGTTGACCTCAGAGATTAACTTTTGTGTAATATTTCATTAACTCTGTCAAAAGGCTGCGAGGGTTCTGTCACCCATGGAGCAGTGTCAATGTACAGCGTGCCACTCACTGAGGATTATGATTTTGGTCATGCAGTATTTTTGTCTGTACTCCTTTTTTTGGTCATTATCTAAAGACCACTGGCCTGATAATGTCCACATAACATTGCAAATCAGAGTGAGAGTCTGGCTGTTACAGTACTCTAAATCTAATCCTTTTTTTTCTGCCATTTTCTTGTGTATGTAAGCCTCAAAGACCATAAAATCAGAGACTTCATTGCTAGGCAACTAGTCTCTGCACAGAGATGGGGAGGGTTTTCTGTGTTTACTGCCAGAGATCTGCTGCTAGTGGGAGTTTCAGCCTCTCCAAAAGAGAATACATAAAGCAGATACCGGTGATTTATGAAGACTTTAAATAGTTCCAAGTAATTGCAGCATCCCACAGGAACATGTATAACTTGACCATATTAGAGGTGTGTCGTAGCCCATATTGTTTGACTCGGGCTCAAAAATGGCAAATGCAAGTCTTGTGGTTAGAGACGGCCTTTTGTATTACCATGCTGTAAATACTGGGCAGAGTATAGAGGGAGTGGAAGCTCTCTGGAGAATGGGAATGATGAGGTAATCATTCACCCTGATCTGAATTAATAAGGCCTCATTAGGCAGTCGGAGACACACTGCGGCGCTGAAAAGAACCACAGTGTGGATTTACCCTATCATCTCCTCCTGTTGGATTTGGCTTCTGCAGCCCGTCGGCGCACAGCGTGTTCGTTGGAGAGCGCCGCGTCTCATTCGCACTTGTGCATTAGCCTAATCTAAGATACATGGGAGTTGTATGTCTGCTGCACGGACAGCCATGTGTTACATACTTGTGCTTTGTCACAAGATAAAGCACTTGCACACCGGTCTTTCAAGTGAAATAAAGATGAGAGATCATTAGACTCAATTTTGCTACCGGTGCTGATTACATTACATATTCCATTCTGTTGTCCCGGTATTAGAATAGCCGGTCAGTAAGTCTTTGCTTTGAGTTTGCCAATGCAAGTGGCGGGTCAGTGTGAGAAGGCCCGGAATCTCCAAATTCCCAAAAGGCAACTTCAGCTGTCAGCAGTCTTTCAGGATATGAACCCCTTTGAAGTGAGCCTAAATGTGCAGACAAGCCCACAGACAATCACGCGGGGAGGGGGATAGATTAAATGGCCAAAGACCCCGTCGCAATCTAGATTTCATTACCCGGAATAAACACGTTGCATCAGGGCCTCAGCTTTTGTCTCTCTGCCAGTCTGTTTTGAAATTCAATAGATTGTAGTGGAAGATCTCTGAGGAGTGGCAGCGAGAATTGTTTCATGGAGTGGAAGCCTGTGGTTTTGGTTTTATTCCCAGGGAGTACTTGGTTGAGCAGACTGAAGGGCACTTTGGTTCAGAAAGCACCCCACCTCACCTCTGTCTAAGTGGATGTGACAGGTAGTCATGAAAAGAAAAAAAACAAAAAGATCGCAACAAAGACACAACAATGAAATTACTGACATAAAAACCCCTGACTGTCCTGGCGTTTTAAAGCTGAGCTTTTCTCTCTCCCTCTCTCTGCATTACACGTACATGCCAGGCATTTATAGCACAAGCAACCAGGAGAACCACGTGAGAGTGAAAATATGCAGTCGATTCATATAAAACGTGGCCAATCCATAAAACAAAATATTGGAAAAATGTATATTTCCTAAGAGTATCACAGACACTGCTTTTTTTCAAAGAAGCAGAAAGAAACTTGGGGGTAAATTATTGACGATTTAGTCATTAGCCTACTTCTGCTGTTTAGACAAAATTAGCCACAACTAAGAATAAAGCAAGAAATTAGGGCCAGACACTTGGAGACATGACTGAAATAAGCACATTGTGTTCAAATTTTATCCGTTACTTATGACAGGTGGCTAACAATAGCATTACAGACAATATGAACTGTGTCACTGATATGACGCCACATCACATAATACTGTTTACAACATAACACAATAATGTGGCCGTACCTGGCAGGTTCTTACTTGTACAACTGCGAAAAGACGACGAAATTCTCAGTAGAGGGGTGATTTATAGGACAGAGCCACACTGTCTTTCAGGGCAAGATTTACATCGCTGAGCACACTGAGAAGATGAATGCAGAGTCACAGAGAGGCCAAAAATGAATCTCTTTAAGATCGAACATTGAGTCAGCTGACACAAAGATGCCAGAATGGAGGCTAAAGCGAAGGAGGACAGAATGAAGGCACAACGGTGTGTTTTGATAGAATCTGGAATCAATATAAACTACTATAATCATGTTAGGCTTCCTGTACTGAAGTCTTTTAATGACAGTAATCACACATTGATCCAGAATATAGCATGTCACAAAGTGCCTAGAGACTCCTTTCACCCGGTTTCCTGGTGCAGTATCTATTGATTGCTTTCATATTGTGTCATCCTTCAGGCCATGTTTAAAAATATCGGAAATGGGAATGTATCACACTTGACTGAACTCACAAGATAAAAATGATTAGTGTTTCTTACACTCATGCTGACCCCATTTTTCACTTCTTTAAATGAAAACATTGTCGGCACTGTCATATTTATCTCTCTTAAAGCGAGCAGCCAATTAGCTTAGCTTAGCACAAACCTGGGGAAAAAACGGGGCACATCTATCATACCTGAGTTAAAATTTGACATATTAGGGTATTATGTGCCTAATTTCTGCTCAAGGACCTGTGACTTCCTGGAGTCTTGCCAGAATGGCTGGCCTTTAATGCATCAAAACCTGCACTTCAGTTCTTTAAATTGTGCTAGTAAAATGTGGAATAGCAAGCAACTGAAACATTTTCAAGTGCACATGGAAATACACAGAGTTTGTACAATTTTAACAAGCTTGAAAGTCGATATTAGCTACAAACACCTTTATTCTTTGATACAGCCTGAACTCTCTTCTTCTAACTTCTTTCAGTAGTCTTCAGGAATAGTTCTCCAAGCTTCTTGAAAGACATTCAAAGCTCTTCTTTGGATGTTGGCTGCCTTTTGTTCTGTTCTCTGTCGAGATGACCCCACACTGCTTCATTAATGTTGAGGTCTGGGCTCTGGGCAGGCCAATCCATGACTGATAGTGTCCCATTCAGTATGTTCTTCTATCCAGGTATGCTTTTACTGCACTGGCAGTGTCTGTGAAATCATTGTGATGCTGAAAAGTGAAACTGCTGAAATGCTTTCCAGATGGCAGATCAAAATCTGATGATGGTTATCTGCGCTCATGCTTCCATCAGTTTTGACAATATTCCCAACACCACTGGCTCAAATGCACTCTCAAATCATGGCCTCCACTGTGTTTTACAGATGGCTGTATCTCTTACTGTATTTCTGTCTTAAGGCCATTTCCAATTCTTCTTTCTGAATCTGTTTGGTTAGGCATTCATTTTTGACACTCACCAATTGATGGCAAATCTAATGAGTTAAGAAACATTTTTATATCTTCTGTATTGGCTTGTGCAGGTTTTGTGTATAGCATTTTGTAATAGGTTTGGAATGCCAAGTCAATTCCCTCCAGGTCACTTTGTAATTCCCAGTTTGGGGATCAAGGACTGAGCATAAAGAATGCGTCATTTGCTTTTTACGAAGTTTTCTAGCAAGTAATTTTGTTGCCCTTGGCCCCGTTTCATAATATGATTGTCTCAAAAATTTGTATTTTTTTCTCTTCTTCTTCCTGATATATATCAAGAATTTGTTTTTTAATTTTCTGAATTTGTTTCAAGGTCTGGTCAGATTGAGTCTTTTTGTGTCTGTTTTCTAAATCTTTTAGTGTATTTTCAAGTCCATTTAGCTGATTCTCTTTAGCTTTCTTCAGAGCTGCACTTAGTGATATAAATTCAAATCATAATTTGGTTGTAGGTAGACTGAAAGAAGAGTTACCATTTTGCCCTCTATTTTACCTTGAATTAACACATATCTGTCTTCATTATCCTTTACTTGTCTGGTAAGTTCCAAATGTAGGGAGTTGTGTAACAATACCGCAACTCCTCTTTTGTTACCTGTTTTAAAAGAGCTGTAAAATGTATTTGTGAATCCAAACTTCTTTAACTTCTCATGCTCTGTTTGAGATAAATGATAAATGAATACACAATCTGTATTTTTTCCCGCTTTATCTTAGACATGACTTCACTCCTCTTAACAGGGTTGTTAAGTCCGTTTACATTCCATGAAGCTGCTCTACAGTCACAGTTACTCATACCGGTATTTCCAACCAATTACGTCGACGCTCCGAACATAGAACTATAAGAACAAAATAACCACAAAAACTGAACATATGTTACCTTGACTTCCACTCCTGGGGCTTTATAGTGCCCTGTCATTCTATAGTGTCCATTCGTACAATATTGGAGAAAAAATCCTACCATATGTAGGAGCTCCATCGCTGCATCCAGCAGCTTTCTCTTGTCTCTGAACATTTTAAGTATCTCTCTCGGTCCTGATCAACATAGTCTGTTTTACATGACACAGGTCTAACACAAAAAATGGTATAAAGTAAAATCGTTACGGGAGCAATGCGTACAATGCCAGCATATGGTAGAGGCATTTCTTTATAAATCTTAAATAAGACGCAATAGAAGGGCTAAACACCTCTTCCTCTATTATAATAAACTGAGATTAGGAAACAGTACTTACAGAGCAAAAACATGTATTTTAGCCGCTTAGTCCAGTGAGGCTTAACACAAGATAGTTTATACTTGTTGTCTGAGAAATCCACGAAGCCTTCCAAGGACACGTTCGGAGTGTGAGCTATCCGTTTTCTCCCAGTGTGCGCTTCGGGTGAGAACCTGTTCCCAGTTGACGTCCCCGCAGTGTGGCAGCTCCACAGCGTAACCCTGCTTCTTCATATCCTCTGCCACTTCTGATGCACTCTTGTACAGGCGTGGACTGCTCTCCCAATAAATTCTCATTTTAGCTGGGTATGGTGTCTGGAAACGTATTTTTTGTTCTTTGAGGATCTTATATTCTTTGAGGTAAGTCGTGTGTAAATGTGATAGTTTTGCCCTCATAAGAAATTTTCTTAGCCCAAGCTGCTCTCAGGATTTTGTCTTTTATGTCACACACTTAGCATGTAGCTAAGTGTGAATGCTTACATGAAGTGAATTACAACTTCATATAACTACTAGCATGGCTGAAATCTCTGAGACATGAGCTGTAAAATGACCCCTCATAAGCTGTGCACGCTATAGATATCATTTAAGCTAACTGTTTACCAAAGGGACAACCACATAGTTTCACCTTTTTCTCAAAGATTAATCTTGATTAAGTCTGAAAGATTTATTACCAGGTGAAGTCTACTCTCAAAGGGCTAGTACAAGTTTAATAAAATGATTTATCAGTTGATTAAATTAAGAATGTGAGAAACAGTCACTTATTTAAATGAGAATATTTTTCTTTCTAGCTTTCTGTGAGAATTAGTATACCCTGAGGGGATTACTGTGGCTAAAACTGACTTTGATGAACTTCTTAAAGGAAGTACTATTTTATGGATTAATATATAAAAATTACCCCCAAGAAGTGTCATTTCTGATCATGAAGAAAACAGTGAAATTGCTTTTTTTTTCATTTAGTTTCAAAAGTCATCAATAGGGAAATAAAACTTTAATTGATGTCATTTCTTGCCTGGTGTGAAAATTAGAATTCATCCCAGGGGAGATGCATTTTGGGGCAAAACAAATTTTGTCAAAGCACTGTGAAAGAGCTATTAGGCGCCAAGTGTTCAGCACATGAAGTGTTGAAAGTTTTATTAACTATGTGTGTTGTTTGGGAGGTTGGACTTTTCTTAGTATGTGCCTGAATGGTCTCAGGAGAGGAATAAGAAAACAAAGCAGCTGAGCATTAAAGCTGCAGGCGGTGAGAATGAACAGTGCGCAGAGTAGGACGGCATCACGGCAGCCCTTTCAGGCCCACACAGTCTACACAGGAGGGATAGCACTTAAGCAAAAAGCCATTTATCTGTTAAACACACCCTCTGGATTATTTATCGCTGTCGTACAAGGCACCCATCCGCTGAAATCTCAATGTCCTCCCAGCTGCCGGCTCTGCTCAGGTAAATCAAAGTGACTTTTTCACTGAATGAGGTATGTAAAACCATTAGGACAAATTGCAGGAACCCATAGGACCTGCCGTTTTCCCCACATTCTGCTGAGAAGCGGTGGGCGTTGTGTATCACAAGAGACACATCAGCTTTGAAGGGGGAGTTCATGCTGTTGCGGTCGCTTGTCACATAGGCTGCTTTATATTTAAGTGAGAATTCTCAAGAGAGGCCTGACTAATGGCTCTATATCAATGCGCATCCACGTGCTTTGTCTCTCTGTGACCTTTCAGCATTATTGCTATATGCGTTGGCTGCTGGAGCATTATGCATACTTAACTGTTTTTTTTAAGAAGTGCCGGGGTCGTGGGTTTGACAGAAATGTTCATCATTGCCAGTGACTAAAGCTTTACCTGCCAACACGCTACTCAAGTTGATGTCCTTGTTTTGAAGTGATTTTTTTTTCTGTACAGGCAAAAAGATGCTGGGCAGATGCAAATCAGTAGGCTCCCTTAATTGACACAACATTACTCTAGGCTGGTACTGAGCGTGGGTCAGATGAATTAGAAAGAAGGAAGAGAGGTGTAAGAAGTCTGCACGTGTAGGAGCATATATGAATAGCAAATTGATGTTTTCTGCTGTTTCTGTAAGAAAGTGAAACAAGAGTTTAATAAGAATATCCAAAAACAGTTGTTCAGCTGGTTTACTTACTATTGAATGTAAAAGGTAGATGTCAGTTTGTGGACTGCTGTCTTGAAGACTCTAGTTGTGATATTAGCTACCAACTAATGCTAGCACTGGCTAGCTTGTTTGGTTAGCAAGGGTCATCTGTGATTTACAATGATATTAGCTGTGTCCAAATTCAGGGGCCGTATCGTTCGGAAGACCTGGCATTCACGGTCTACGTGGGAGATTAATAAACTCAGCCATCTGCTCCTTGCTATCTAAAATATAACACGACATTGGCATAAGTTCTTGACCATCTCACACTTCTGTTTAATCCGTTTTCTGTTTGACGTGTATTTAGCTGTGTGAAAACTATAACTTTAATCTCAGCCAAACAGAAAAAAGTCAAAGAATAACATTTTTAAGTTATGTAAGTGACTTATATATCATGTTTAACTTGAGTAGCAAAAGACCACGGTAGGGTTGAAAACACCAGCTCTAGAGAGCCTTGACCTCCCAGTCAGCTATTGAGCTGTTGGGTAACACGTCTCCAAAAACATCGGAGCACTATTGCAAATATGTGATTTCATGATAAATCGAGCAGATATTTGAAGTTTACAGAGCTACATTCTCGCCTGAAAATATGTTAAAACTTTATTTTGTGACCCAGAAAGAGTAATATTAAAACTACGTAGCTGCCGCCATTTTTGGAAACTGGAATTGGTTGGCCTGCGCTATAAATTCTGGGATAGGTTGGGCCACGAAGGATGCACCTGACCCATCCTTCAAATCTAGGGAAAAGGAGGACGCATTTGTCAGCCGCATTTGAAGGAGTCTACAAATTTGGACAGCCTTCGGCGCGTCGCTGTGACATAATCGGCATATAAATGCAGCCTCCAAAGGATGCGGCCCGTGGATTTGGACACAGCTACTAACTGCGACACTGACTGACCAATTACTTTATAGTAGTGTAAAACCTAATGCTGGAAAAGACCACTAGCACCTAGCTGTCACTCAAAAGGCCCACGTCCCTGAGTATAATGTTAGGCCTTGGGTTAAATAAAAATTCACTGTACTGAGCATCTTGGCCTTGGAAATTTGATGTTTCGGACGTGACAAGCGAGGAGCAGATCTGACTGAGGAATCAAGGTAACAAGGAAGGTCTGCCCCAAAGCATCCTCTTCTTTATCATCCTTTTTTGTTTTTATGTGGACCATCGTTTAGAAAATGAACATCATGTTTTATTCTAGCTGGTTCTCATCCCAGGGTGTCAAATCTGCTTGGCTCATTATGCGAAAGGTGTCCTTCAGCTGCTTATCTTGACTCACAGAGTTATGTTATTGGTGAGGCAACCCCCTAACAATTCCAACCTTGTTGTTTTTTCAATGAGTAGGGTTACTGTTGTGAAAGGATTTTTTTTATTTTATTTTTTTACACCACAACCATTTTCAAGAGCGAGTGAAAATGCAGTGAACCAACACCAAACAACATATTGTATGTAGCCAAACACACTTGCTTGCCATTAGAAATAAAGACATTGTCATGCATTTCTGCATTTACTTGCATTTACTTTTATTTTCAAACTCAAAAGCCATGTCCATCTTTTATATACAGTCTACTTACAGAGCTAGCCTTCTCTGGCCATTCCAGGAACTTATGTTTTTTGCATTTTTGCATATTATTGTGCTTTTCCAATGCCTTTTTTTCTTTGTTTCTTTTCTTTTCTTTATTGCTCTTCTATTTGGGAAAAAAAAGGAGCTGTCCCAGTAGATACATACACTACATGCCCTGCTGGTTCAGCCAAGCTACAATGCAAAATTATGCACCTTATTAAAATTAAATTTATGAAAGAAAGAATTCATGGCTTTATTCTGGAGCTGCATGTCTTTAATAGTGCCCTATTCACCTCCATGGTTTTCAAGTCCTCAGAGCATAGAGTGTAGCTATTCCAAGGTCTGCTTGCTGAAAAACTACAGATGGATGGCAAATTAGAATAAAACATGAATTAATTAGTGGAGAAACACAGGCCCAATAAGTGCTACCATAGAGGAAACAAGGGTTCCCTGTAGAGTTTGATGAGTATGCAAGTGACGTGAATCATATCTGATGGCCTTCACAGTCACCAGATCTCAGCTAAACAGTCATGAACAAGTGGTTTAGAAGCATTTGTTAAAATAACCAAAGGATCTAATGTCAGTCTGGCTGTGCCGCTTCTTTTTACCCCATATTTTTATTTCACCCTCCCCTTGATTTCTCTTTGTTTTCTTTGTACGTCTTGCTGCCTTTGTGTGTTCGTGGTCGATGTGGCACTTCTTCTTCTCCTGCTCTATCAACGCTATTCCAACAAATGTGAGCATCTGTGGCTCATCAGCTCATCATCCTGCAGTGCATGTGGACTGGCCCTCCAGTTATCTCCACCAGGTCATTCTGCTATCTATTGTCGTAGTTGAGCCAAGGCCTTGTGCTCGGCTTAGTTTTAATTTGCTCCTCGTGTCTATTGCTCTGAACTAATTTTTCTCTTTTCTGTTTAAACCGGCCAACTCATCACCTGCTGCAGCCAAGCTTCTACTCTCCAGCACCTCTTCAGTAACATTTACCTGCCTGCCCCGCCACACTCTCTCTCTGCCTCCACCATCAGCTGCATGCCAGCTCTGATCATCCTGCTCTGGTTTTCCCTGCCTTCTTATCCTGCATGCTCCATCTCGAAAGACTCGTCACATCCAAACCCGACTACTTGAGTGTTCACAATAACGGCCTTTCTGAATCATTGCCAGCCTGATTGTGCGTGCTCTGGCTTTGCCAGAAATTTTATTTATTTTCAACAGCCAACCCCAAATTGAGTGATTTTGTTTGTATCTTCTCAGTGAAATTACAGTTTGTTTTTTCTGGGAGCTGCTGTTATGTATTAATAACTTTCACTGGAAAGCCAATCAAAAACCACCATGCTGTCAGCGTCACAATGTTAGCAAGAAGCCAGAGCCAATCATTCACCTCACGGTTCATTAACAGACTGATGAGACTGGGAGCTATGACCTAGCGGGAAGTAAAGACTGAAAGTACAAAACAATGAGTGTAGCTGGGGCTGAGAGCAAGAAAGTGGGATCAGCCAATGGCCCAGTTGGAGCCTGCATGCTGTGACGTCATGGTGAGCAAACTGCTGGCAGTTAGTATTAAAGTGACATAAAAAAAAGAAAAGAATGTTTAAACTGAACCGAAATGCAGCGCTCCCTCTGTCAAGTGAACGATTACTACAAACAGAAAACCTGTATGAGATTTGTATACAAGTACTAGACTCTAAAAGCACCAGGGGGTTAGATTTTTTAGAAAATCATTTTTCCATGTAGTATAAAAAAGTACAGATGACTAATGGCCAAGCCCTTACTACATGTTAACATTTTCCCCCAAAATGATATCTACAAAACAGCAACAACAGGAAATTGAGAAGGGAAAGATAAAGGAAGAAATGGCAGGCCTTAAAGAAGAAGAAATATCTACAATAGATCAACAGTATGTGAAGAGATTTCCTTAAGAAATGGAAAAACAACTAGCGCAGATGTGACACAGGACCCGATTTGTACATGTGACCCATCTACTGTTCAAAGAAATCTCATCAGAAAAAGTCTCAGCATAAGGATGGCTGTCAAGAAGCCATTCTTAATAAAGGAATACAGGGAGGAAGGCTGAGATATTTACACAAGAACTGCACTTACATCAGTGGCAACGGGTCTCATGGAGCGATTAATCCAAATTTTACATTTTTGTATCAAATCATCTTCAGTATATACAGAGGGCATTAAAGAAACTAAAAAATAACAAAACTCCAGGTACAGATGGCCTGCCGGCTGAGTGGTATAAGGCATTTGAGGTGGAGGTGCTTTCAGTTTTGCTAAGGTCATTTAACTGGACATTAGAGAATATGTCCACCCCCCCATCATGGTCTGAGACAATCATAACAATTATACCTAAAGACGGTAAGAACAAAATGCTGTGCAGCTCATATAGGCCGATATCAGTCCTAAACCAAGATTATAAGCTTTACGCCTCAATTATATCTAATAGGCTAAACTCGTTCATCCCAGATTTGATTGATGAAGATCAAACTGGATTTGTTGGGGGCCGGCAAACCCAAGACAACATAAGACCCTCTCTCCACATAATAATATAAGAGAAAATAATCATAAAGCGGTACTAATCAGTCTGGATGCCGAAAAGGGCTTTGATTGCGTCAGCTGGACGTATTTGTTTTTGGTCCTAGAAAGATTTGGTTTTGCTGAAAACTCCATTAACAGTATTAAGACATTATATTCAATGCCTACCGCGAGAGTCTAGATAAATGGATGAGTCACGGACCGTATAAAGTTGGAAAGATCGTCCCTTGTCTCCAACTCTTTTCGCTCTTTACATTGAACCTTTAGCACAGGCAATAAGAGAAAATATTAGTATTCATAAAATGATGCTGATGATGTCCTTTTGTACTTGTCGAATCCAGACCAGTCCATCCGGACCCTTTTAGATTTGCTGGGAAGGTTTGGGATGTATTCTGGTTACAAACTCAACATGGGAAAAACACAAATTTTAAGTTTTAACTATAGCCCGTTGAGTGAGGTTAAAAAAATAATTCTGTTGATTGGTCTCTGAAAGCAATTAGATATTTATGAGTATGGCTGACTAAATCGTTAGATGACTTGTATAAAAAAACCTTTGAGCCCGTGAACCAAAAGATTAAAGAGGACCTCACTCAATGGTCAACACTTGTTTTTGATTTTAGTGCGAGAATGGAGGTCATTAAAATGTCAGTCCTACCCAGACTACTGTATCTGTTTATGTCTCTGCCTATCAAAATCCCCAAATCTCAGTTTCATGACTGGGACAAACAAATATCTCGATTTATTTGGAGGGGGCCGAAATCTAGAATTAATAGCACATTATTAATCCATAAAGATAAAGGCGGCTTCTCCCTCCCAAGTCTCTGAGATTACTACCTTGCTGCTCAACTCAAAATAATTATACAATGGTGTGATGACACTTATGGGGCCCGATGGAAAGACATTGAGAATATGTGTGGGGTCATTCCAATTCAGGCCTTGATAGGAGATCAGAAGCTGGCCTACCAGAAAGAACTGAACCCTTTCGCATCTTTTACATTGCTTATCTGGTTTGAGTTAGTGAAAGAACTAAATCTAAGGAACCACATTCAAGTACTTAAATGGGTGGCTTATGACTCTGAGTTTAAACCAAACCAATTGGATTTACAATTTAAGAACTGGTCACATAAAGGCATTAATGTGTACTGTAAAATACTGGATAAGAATGGCCTGCAAAGTTTTCAAACATTACAAGAAAAATATGAGCTAGGAAAAAGTGATTTTTTCAGATACCTACAATTACGGCAATATTCGTCCTCAAAAGTGACTAAAGAAATTAATACACAACCCAATGAAATAATTAATCTGATTTCACAAACATACTTTAAGGGATGTAAGTCAGTTATCTCTAAACTCTACCAGGGCATATTGAAAAGTAGGGGAACCTCAACAGCTTATATAAAGGAAAGATGGGGGAGAGAGTTGTCCTCAGTTATAACTTCTGAGCAATGGGACAATATGTGTGAGACTGCTATTTCAACCTCATCCTCTGCATACTGGCGAGAATTTCGTTGGAAAAACTTGGTACGATTTTTCATAACACCAAAACAACAAACACTGGGAAATTCTGTGAGCTGTGGGCAAACTGTTGCAAACCATATCCACATATTCTGGTCTTGTCGAAAACTTTCTAAATTTTGGGAAGATGTTATATCCAAGATAGAACAGACTATAGGCTTTAAATCAAAACAACGGCCTGTCATAACATTTTGTTTAGGAGACTTACCCGAAGAATTAACAAGCAATGACAAATATCTCCTGAAGATTCTTACTGCTGCAGCAAAAAAAGCAATTACTCATAAGTGGCTCTGTACTGACCCCCCTGTTCTGGACGACTGGTTGAGCGTTGTTGAGGAGATTCATAAAATGGAAAAACTTACCTTTTTGTTAAGGCCGCAAGCTAATATTTATACCACAAGATGGGACAAGTGGTTGAAATATATTCGAAATTAGAATGTTTTTATTTATTTATTTTTCCTTTCTCTTGTTTGTGCCTACCCACATCTATATAAACTTCTGCATGCCTCTCCTAGGCTGCTCTTAATCTGCTGTCAATTAATGAATATAAAGTCATGTTCTCACTGCCAGAATTGCTTTGTGGGAAAAAGCTGTGCTTTTCAGTCGACTGCTCGTTTTGTTATTGTTGTTTTTGGTTGTTTGTTGTTTTCCTTTTCTGTTGTAAAAAATATGTAAAACCTTTATTAAAAACTAAGCAATAATAAAATAAAAAATGTAGTAACATGCTGCATCAAAAACTTAAAATAACACAATGAAAAGCTTAGAGACGTGTTTTGATACAATATTAGAGAGAATTTTAAATTTTGTAACATGACATTAACTAATAAACTACTGCTTTGGAAATATGAAAACAAATTTAATTTTAATTCAGTTTCTCCAGCTGTCCTTTTTTGTGATAGTAACTGTATAGTATACTCTTTGCAAAAGACTAGATTCGTCATCTGAAAACGTCTGCTTAGCTTCTGCGTCCAAGCTGTAGAGACAGTTGTCATTTCTACTAATGATCCTCATCATCAGACAGGTCAGTTTGACACTGAGGTTGGTGTTTACTGTGTGTCCATGGAGAAATCACAGAGTCACATTTTGATGATTTGAATCCAAAGTAACAACTGTACTAGAAATGGTCCAGAGGTGCAGAATAAGATGATCTTGAAGCAGAAATTGGTCATATATAAGTCACATATATTACAGGCCCAGAACTAAATATCCCATTGAGGACACTTATGGCACATGTTTTTTAAACAAACTTTCTAATACAATTTTAACAGCTTCAGATAACTATAGCGGCGTCTGACTTGACCTGCTTTCACCAGTATGACATATGACTTTAGTTGACTCCCATACCTCTGCTTTCCTTTATACTGTACAGTATGCACACTGTTATTTTAAGTATAGGCTAAGATCCAAAATTTAGCTTTCCAAACAAGTAGAGAAAGAAGGCCAAATTGTGTTGCTGCTCTCCTCTGTTTTGGGATGCAATATGTGGTTTGTTGGACAGCTCCTGGAGCACAGATTAGGCTTGTGCTCCAAAATCCTGTCAGTAATATGGTCTGCCTTCACAGCACAGTGCTGAGGTACAGACTGCAGATAGGATTTGTGGGGTTATGAGGAATCACATCAATAGTCTTTTTTCACTCTGAATATGAATCAGACTTTTTTTAAAAAAACTCTGAAGGTGTTTGGCAGCATGTGCATTTTGCTGTGGCTGGACAAATACTGTACCACAGGAACAGTAATTGTAATGTGACTAATAAAGTAGTTGACCTACAGCATTTTATTTTAAGCTTCATTTGTGCCTTCATTCTTTACTTTATGAAACTTCAACAACTGCTATAATGGCTGCAAGGAAGAAACAGGGGGAGAAAGCACAAACAGGAACTAATCAGTGCACTGTGTCATAGTAAAGGATAGTAAAGCTACAGCTTTCGTTTTTAAAAAAAAAAAAACTACAGTATTTCCCAGCAAACATCAATGTGTGCATTTACTTTTGAATTGCAAAGTCTGTTCCATAAGGAGCTCTTTTAACCCGATTAATGTGTTTTATGAGTTTCATTGACAGAAATATCATGCAAAAAAGTGAAAGGATCCATGTGTTGCTAGCATAATGGTACCTAGCCAAAACCATCCAATCAACAAATATTAACAAAAGACAAGAAATGAACACCAAGTGATGATATAGTGAACAACACAGTATTTTAATTTATTCCTGTAGAACTGGAACATTCATAAATTTCCTTTGAAGGTCAGTGAATAGGAGACGTTATCATTAATCACTCTTACTTCCTAGTTTTAAATGATTCTGCTAAAGAACATTGGGCCCATTTTTTCTTTTTTCTTTCTTCTTTTTTTTTTTTGAACAAAAATGTAAAATTGGGCACATAAAGACACTTAAATATTTGGAGTTGTTCAAAGGTCAAAGCTGCTCTGGCTGCATGCTATCTTTGGACGACAACATGCCCCGAGCCTCGAACGAAACTGATCTTATGCGACTCATACAAAACACGCAATGGTTCCAATATGTTGGGCTGTGAAATTATTAATGGAGTTGATCTTCTTGATCAAAAAATTCACGGTCAAATATAATCAGTGGGCCTTCTAAGCTATTAGCTTATCCTGCCTGCCATCCACTTTCTCATTCAAGTTTCTATTAATGGTGAAATGATGTTCAGCGAACCTGCATATTAAAAGTCTCCTTGTGGTTAATTACTATGCAGGGGGAGATCAATCCAAACTACAGTCAGTTTAATGAGGGATTGCTGTTTGGACTGTAGTAAAACAAATCTATTTTGGAATAGCTTCAACAGCCACTTATTGATGAGGGCTTGTTGTTTTCATAGAGGAGTGACTGCCTTGTTAAGCGCTATGGGAGATGTCGGGCTGGAGAAGCAGATTGTGTTTCAGTCACTCAAATCAAGGCTTAATTTGTACAATGATCATGTGGCCATCAGCTTGTTAAAGCGGACCTCTCTCAGACCCCTGAACAAAAGGGGTGTCGCCGATAACAGTGAAAGGCGCAGGGTCTCTGAATCATCGGATTACTTTGACATCACGGCTGCTGTCTTTTCGTTTCTTCCAACAGATGCGACTAATGCATTTTCTCACCTATGCTTGATACATTTTCTAATGGCCTCAGACTGCCCCATTTCTTTTGGTGTGCTTTTACTTTCTTCCTGTTCAGGCAGTAATGAGAAAAAATAGCTCTTGCAGCACTGCCCCAATGACTGTGAATAGGAAAAGATGGAAAGGTGACTGTAAGAGAGCACCGCAAGAAAATTCAGTTGGGGATAATGGGTCCATTTTTCTCCGTGGGATTATCCGTCTTTATAAAATAAAGTTTATTTCTCGTGAAAATAACAGCCAAGAATCACGCAAACAAAAGGTTCAATAGATTAGCGCAGCCCTGTCAGTGTTGGTGATACAGCTCCAGGTTGCACATTGTATACTTTGCAAGATTAAGTCTTTGTGTGATGCCTAGCTGTGGGCAAGTTTTAACTGCAGTCCCAATTCATTCTCACAGCACTGAACAGCTCATAGTATGAACACAGTTCCTCAAACTTCCGCCCTAAATTTTCAGAGCAATAACTAAGTTGGAACTAGCGCACGTCCGACGCAATGGAAGGAAAACAATCACTTGACGGAGGCCAAGCGCATCGATGGGTTTCTCTATAGAGCAGCTTTTTTAATATGTAAAGCTCATGTAAATGTAGGATTTGTCACTTGTCATTTGAGGGCGAGCAAGAGTATTGACAGAGTGGCTTTCTGGATCTGCTGGAGCTCCTCTCATTCTGTTAGAGCTTTAGTTTGGTGGAAGTCAGACAGACAGACTTTTTTTCTGTTATCAGCTGGCACTGATATTATTTATTCCCCTCATTTAATTCCCACCCACCCACACACTGTGAATAGGATAAAGCCCACACGCATCAAGCACAAATGGATACATGGAAACCTTCAACCAAAATCCAACAATTTGCAGTGAAACTGCGAGGATTCATAATTAATTTTACACCAAATTGTTTTCTAATGTGCACTAAGGTATTTTCCTTCTGGTAATGCAACAGATGAATGCTCTCAATCTTCCATCCAAAGCCTCCAGCTGCAGATTAGGATTTAGCAAAGCACTGCCGGTGAAACCCAAGTGCCTTCTGGTGGGGGGAGGGGGACAGGGACACTCATAACATCAATTTTCATTTCCACCTTTTTTATCCAAACAACACCTGTCATTGCATAATGCTCAGCTGGAGAGATATTACACAAACACTGGTGTTATAGAGTTTCTTTTTCCAATTATGAGAGGAGGACTTGGTTTAACTGTCCTCTATTTCTATCTGAGGTGGAGAAACATCATTTAGAGAACGGATCCAAATAATTATCCTACAGCTAAACAACTCCAGAGAGTGCGTGCTGGATGAGCAGAAGCATGAAATAATTTTTAAAGACTTAAAATATCGGCACAGGATGGATCCACAAAATTCAATTTATTACTAAAAAGTGAACACCATAGTAATTACCCATAACAAGTAGGCTCATTTTTACAATTACTCAAGCAAACATGCAAAAGCAGGCGACTGAAAAATTCATACAAGAACAACAAAGATAAAGTCTGCGTGCCTAAACCATTTAAAAATACAGTTCTCTATTCATGTACAATAACTTTAACAATATTATATATAATATAAGCTAGAAATGGCAAGTTCATGTCCCGCGGTGTTCTGTGGAGCATTGTAGTGCAGAACTATGACTGTCCAGCACATCGTGGAGTGGGTGTGAAGGATTGTTTAATATTACCCATAACTTGCACAGCATCTTTCTTTCTGCCACCGCTGTCTGATTGATATACTAAACAATAGTAGGTAATCAGGCAAACTGGTAAAAATATGTGCCAGTTTTAGTCTGATACTGGTTCTCTAACGTTCTCTAACTACTCTTTAAGTAGTTTAAATCAGCAAAAAACCACATTCCTGTCAAGCATTTGTCCATGACACTTTAGTCTCAAATAGGTTGTTTTAGGTTTTTTTTTAATCTTCTAAGCATGTTGAGGCTGAAGCTGTTGGTTGGTTTTGTGGATCATTGGTATTCCCATTAGCCATTAGGACAAAATGCTGGCACCTGGGCCATGTGGCAGCAGCGTTGTAGTAGGACTGTCCTCAGTAACTGCAATTATTTCTTGGAATTTAGGAGTTTATCATATAATAATTATAAATCAAAATGAATACATTAAAAAATAAGAACAGGTTTTTTGATTTTTAAGCCAAGTTTTCACTGCAACTTAACAAGCTACGTGTAGCTAGCTTGGCTATTAAGAACATGCAGTAATTTTGGGCTTATGAAAAAGAGAGTTTTGGAGTCACTGTGCGGGTCTACACAGTGTAAAAAAAAAAGCATATTGGAGTATTTTGTTAATTACATAATGACATAAGAATAAAATATCGAGGGTGTCATGGTGGCACTGTCGTCCTGGGTTCAAATCCACCATCTGACTGTGAGGAGTTTACTTGTTCTCCACATGTTTGTGTTGGTTCTCTCTGGTACTCTAGTTTCCTCCAACAGGAAATGCCTCCAATTCTAAACTGGCCATAGGTTTAATGAACCCCCCTCGATAAATGTGAATTTATGTATATTTATGTGACCTAATTTATATAAGAATTTACCCTTAGTTGTGAAACTAACAATGGGACTCTGGTGCATCTTAATTCTAGCCCCTACTCGTTTTGAAGCTTAACTGGAGTCCACCTGTGCATAATTAAATCCACATTATCAGATATTGGGACAAGCAGTTCTCGTTAGCGCCGGAACAATTTAAGATTCGAAATAACAGTAAAGTTCACAACATGATGTTTCCCAGTGTGACATGAACTACGCTTTCTTGGCACCAGTGCCAAATAACACCTTGTGTGGATCTTTGCATCATTAGTGGTAATGACAGAATTACAATGTTTGAAGATCTAGAATGAGGTGTTGATCACTCAGCCATTTGGGATGAAGGGCCTTAGCCCAAGAGATACCTATTAATCCAAAGGTCACTATGAATGAGTTTTTTTGTTACATGAATCCACCAATCTGGGCTATTTGATCGAGTGGATAAATGTCACTAAAAAGCACACTGTATTTGTCAAGAGGAATCTAAGTATATTTCAGATCATGAGATGTACAGTAAAGTCTCAGGTTGATGGAAGTAACTCTGAACAATTTGGCCACAGTTCCCAAAACAGTGTGTGTAGGAAACGAGGTGTGGATAATCGCCTCATTAATACCCAGACACAGTGGTGGAAGCATCATGCTGCGGGAATGTGTTTCTGCAGCAGAGCTGCAGAGACTAGTCCGGAGAGGGAAAGATTGATGCAGAAAATAAAGAGCAATGCTGAATCGCTTCCAAAGTGTTCGGTGTCCTCGGGAGAGGGGTGAAGATTTAAATCTAAACAAAAAGGTGACCAAAAGAACACAGCTAAAGAAGACGAGTGGCTTTAGGAAACATCTGTTGAGGACTTGTGGTGGGCCAGAGGTACAAAATACTTAATTTAGTTTAATTCAGTTCAATGTAATTTAATTAATTTTTTGCAAATTCTCATCAGACGCACTGGCAAATAGTTAAACTGAAAGGCTCATAGTGAAAGTTGTCGAATGCATCATTTTTATTATAGTTTCAAACGCTAATTATGTTCCCCTGGGTATTATTTGACGATAGACTTAAAAGTTGACTATGAATCACTTTAAGATTTGAAAGACTTTAAAGGTAAAATGAAAATTGGTCTCTGGAGAAGTCTTGATACCATTAGAGGTTGCACAGAATCATGGATGACTGGCTCTCCCTTTTTCTTAATGTCAAAGTTTCACTCTTGTGAAGGGGTTTGCAGAGTCATTCTCTGATCCTAATGCCATTATGGTCAAGATGAAAAATAGATTCTTAAATACAGATTACAGAGGCACTGTGATAAATCCCAGGCCAGAATTCAGCTGGGAAACTTTCACCTCTATGTAACCTGCACCTAAGTGGGGAACATTGATTTGCTATAAAAAGCTTCACATACTCTCTCCAACTCTTTTTCCCACTGAGCAGGCTGCAACATGTGCAAGAGATTGGTTTTTTTCAGGTTCACTAGACAAATCCATGGATGTTTGACAAGTCAGTATTCTTTGGCGGTCCTGCTGGAGACAAGGTGGCTTTTATCCTTTCTGCTATTGGCAGGTTGGTTGAATGGGGATGTCAGTATCTTCATTTCACCAGCACTTCTGTTCACAACTTGACATCTCATGCTCAGGCTCAAAGATGTTTTTGATATCTGAAGTGTGTGGCAGTCTTAAAGCTCTGTATTTGTGACCATCACAGAATAATCTTCGTAGTGTTAATGACCTTTGTAAGTTAATACTTTAATTCATGGAGACAGATAATAAAAGCTAGGAATATGTGATATGGATTTCATTTATTGGGGATAATCATCATCCTCAGATGATGTGTTAGCCCTGTTCTGGTCAAACGATGGACAGTCAGTCGGTCAGTTTTGAGGAATCATAGCATTTCTACAGTTACACTAAAAGAATAATTGATAAGAAATAATGTGAAAATAATCTAAAATAACTTTTAAATGAGTGATATTTTAATACTATTACCTACTATAAATTCTGCTTGGGACAGTGCCATGAAAAAGCATTTGCCCTCTAGTAGTTTTTACCCATTTTTTGGGGGGGTGGAATCAATTTCACTAGCCACACTCAAGCCTGATTACTGCAAGATCTGTTGAATCAAGAAATCACTTAAACAGAACCCGTGTGACAAAGTAAAGTAGATTAATAGATCTCAAAAAACAACAGCACACACCATGAAAAATGGCATCCGTGGAAGATTTCCAAGGAGAAAAGCACTGCTAACCAAAAAAACACAACGGCTTGTGTTGGACTTATATTTGTCAGAAACATCTTGAGGATCTTAAAGACTTTTGTGAAAATAATGTATGGACTGATGAGACAAAAAGTTAAACTTTCTGGAAGGTTTGACTCGGTTACATCTAGCATAAAACTAGTACAGAATTTCATAAAAAGAACAGCGTACCAACAGCCAAACAGTGTGATGGTTTGGGGCTGCTTTGCTGCTTCAGGATGATTTGGTGGAACCATGAATTTTCCTCTCTATCAGAAAATCCTGAAGGAGACTGTCTGGCCATCACCTTGAGCCCTGAAGCTCAAACAAACTCAGGTTATGCAGGATGAGAATGTTCTGAAAAACAGCAGCAAGTTCATGTTTGAATGCCTAAAAAAATTAAACAATAAATGAAGGTTCCGGAGTGGTTTTGTCAAATCAAGTCAGATCCTATTGAAGCTTGCCGTGACCTAAACAGACTCTCCAAAGTGGATGAATTAAAACTATTCAGTAAACAAAAATGGACCAAAATTCCTCCCTAGTGATAAGAAAAAGAAAGAAAAAGGTCTTGTTCTCATAGCTGGCAAAACCTGTTAAATCATCATTTATTTCTATTAAGAATTAAAAAACATTTTATTTTCCTATATATTTTTGCCTAACCCTTAAACAACTGTACTGACAACAAGTTTCTATAATAATTTTACATTAAATTTTGGTTTAGTGAGGGACACAAACCCCAGTCTTTGGGTGAGTATTTGACCCTTTCATTCTCTACTCTATGTGGGCTTTACGCTTCTTTAACTCTAAGTTGCAAGGCTGTGACATCTCAATATTTTGATATCATAATTTCACACCAAAATTCATCATAAATAAATAACTTGATGTCACGACTGCTAGCCCTAGCTGTACATCATTTTGAATGAAGTCTGCTTCTGTGGGCTGTTTTATGGAAGAGGTAATAATCTAAATTCTCGATTTGGAAAACTTCTGAAGTCTCGTTTTAGTTTTTTAGGTTTAGTTTCAATTTGTGGAATCCTGAGAGCCAAGAAAAATCCTCTCTAGTTACCATATGATACCAACATAATCATAATGAGAAAACATCTAAATTGCCAGATTGGGATTCTCTCACTTTCACTTTACTTCTGCTTCAGCCTTGGGGTCTTCTGCGATATTAGTTGGAAGAAAAGAATTTCCAACAAAAACGGTTTTGTTACAATATGCTGAATGAAAATATAAAAAGTTTAACAATCCCCCCCAAAAGAGCATTTTGAATATTTAATGGCTCAAAAACAATTTGAGATGCACAGTGGAAGTATTAGCTGAAAGTTGTAGAGGATGCATTTGTGCAGATATTAGGGTCATAAAAATACCAGACTCCGGGACATAAAGGGCAGCATCTAAAACAGCTCACTATTGTGCACAATCAAATTTAAGCATTTAATTGTGTCTTAAATAATGCAGTTAAGCTGCATAACCCTCCACTGTGGATAAAATGATTTGTTCAATTCTTTATGAGCAATGGGAGAGTGAAAGTAGACTGCTGGAGACTATAGGCGTATGATAAATGAAATAAGCTGACTGCATTTCCATTTAGAGCAGACAGAGATTCAAAAAGACAATTCAATAAAACTGACCCTTAGAGACTGGCTTCAGTGAAAAGGAGTCACCATTAATAGGAGAGGTTAACGTTCTCCAAGCAATTATAAGGAAACACAATTGCGGTGGTCGTACCTAAACATCGCAAAGCGATAAGGAGATGTGGGATATGCTGATGGAAAGTACATTTTCAAGGTTACAAGAGAACGTCAGGCAAAAGCCTGAAGGGAGGATATAGGGGAAAAAACATAACCAAATGGACTTCAAAGGAGTCAAAGATTATCAAGGTGAAATCCCCGTGCAGGGAGCGAAATATAATTGCTTATCATTAAAATACAAATTACCACCAAGAAAGAAGCAAGAATTTTGATAAGTGAACTTTATCTGTGTGGCCTTGTTTAATGGATCCTGTGGCACTGATAAAAATGTATGTTGCTCATGAAGAATTAATTTCCACCAAAAACTGAAAAGGCCATGTTGGAGGGAGTGTGGGAAGGGGGGGGGGGCAATTGTGCCTTTCCTTGGTTGGAGAGTGTTTACAGTGTTTAAAAAGAATCACACTTTTAACAGCAGCTTTCCTTATGTGGAGTTTGTCACTTCATTAGCCACTGCCCTGCACCACAAAAGAGAGACTCCTCAAGGGCACTGGTCTCCAGTGTGTAGCAATAAATTAAAGAATCCTGACAATTGGTATGAAGTACTATTTTTCTTATACGCCTTTTTAAAACCTCACACATGGTCTAAAATACATCCTTTTAGCAGAGGAAGGCAGCTACCGTCACAGAACAGAATCATGGCAGAAAAATATGTCAGCATGTCCAAACACACTGCCTGAATCTTAATAAGCCGCCACTGCTGATCTGGATGTTTTGGTCGGTGGCAGGTTGATGTGGCGCTTCACGCTGTTGCCTCATGGTAAGAAGGCCCTGGGTTCAAATCCAGTCTGGGGAGTTTGCATATTCTCTGCATAGTGTCTGTGTAGATTTTCTTTGGGTACCCCTGCTTTCTCCCAAATAAATGCATGGGGATTAATTGGTGATTCTAAACTGGCCATTGGTGTCAATGTGAATGGTTGTGTGTGTTTGTGAGTTGGTCTTGTGACAGATTGGTAATCACCAGTGCTGCACCAACATTGATCAAATCATTTATTTCCCCCCCCAACCCTGGATTGGATAAGTGGAAGAAAATGGATGGGTGGATGATAGCATCCCTATAATCAATGGAACAGACTCTCTTCTCTTGGAGGACTCTTGGTAACATATATTCCAACATATATAATAATGACGTTCAGGTACAAACCTTTACTTCCTGCTGGCGTTAACTCTGTTTATCTCCAACCACGTTTTTTTGCCTGCCGCACCACATACTTTGTTCTGTGTTAAGAATCATTTAAATCCAAACCATCTTAAGTTTAGACAATTAAACCCCAACCACTTGTCCAAATAATGCAAAAGGTGCATATTGGGCAGTAATGCATTACTAGTAAAATGATAGGATAACCGCAACTCCAAGCAGTCATTTTAAAAGTCTTGCTAACTTTAGCCACGGGTACTTGTGCATTCTGGAGTCATCTAGATTCATTTAGAGATAAATGGTGTTTAAACTCCACAGTTGGGGTCAAAACATTTGGAGGGTAACATCCTATCACTGAAGTAAAGCTGCTGCTAAATGGTCAGTAAATCCCTCCAAAGTGTGGTTGTGATTGCTTGTTGGACCACCGCGTTTTACTTTTTATTTCTTGACATTTCAAATTCAAGATAGTGGAGACGTTAATGTAATGTAATAAATGATTGATTACTGTGTTATTGATTCTAGTGATTTGTCCAACACTGGTAGGTCAGACCAGTTTACTTTTTCTCTACCAGACCTGTGTGGAGGGAAGGGAGCCAACTGCAGAATTTGAAATTGAAAATAAATAAATAATGATATAAAAATCATTGTTTGCTGTAATATTGCTGTAACAGTATCTGCAGTTAAATGGAAAGTAGGTCCAACCAAACTAATTCTGATAAGAGTTTCTAACTATACTGTTTAAATTGGGCCAGATAATACAGTCTCTAATCTCCTACATGCATACTGTGAGAGGAGAAGAAACCTTTTTCTTTTACTTATTAGAAATGAAATACCCCAAAAATACCTATACAGAATTTATTTAGAGTCAAACCAGCCATGCTGGATCATGATGTTGTGTCTAGGTTGGATGTCAGTTTATGCCAGTTTCATTAAACTTCTGAAGTCAGATGCACCGACATGTCCAAATCACATGACCGATTTAAGACGAGGTAAAAGTGCTTACTTCAAACTATATGCCAGTTTTTATTCCTAACAGTGCAGCTCATGTGGATTTTATTGACAGTTTGATGCACATAAGTCCTACATCACAAAAATAGATTGAAGCCAACAAAATAACCATGCTTACATTGTCTATGTTGTGGACACGATGTTGTTGTAAATAACATAATACAGTGCATATTAATAACACTGAAGGGTTTTTGTTTTTTTTTTACATATTTTATGATGTGATAGCAATGCTTTTAAACTATGTAAAATAAAACATACAAAGTCAGATTACAGTTAGTGTTACATTTTAGATCTCAGATATTTGAGATACAGGTATTTGTTTTACTTTGTTATTGCAATGCACCATTTGCCAGCAATGGTTGATGCAGTTCTCCCAAAGTGCAACGTAAGATTAGGCTTAGGGTTAGCAGATATGATGCTTAGACTAGCGGTCCCCAACCCCCAGTCCGTGAGCCGTTTGGTACCGGGCTGCGATAGTTGATGTGAAATTTATGGCTTTTAGGGTTTATATTGTTAACTCGGTTTCCCTGGGTCTTTTCCCGTGTTGTAGTTGTGTGTCTTATTTTGAAAGAAATAGTTACATGTTACAATAGCAACCAGAGAGCATTAAGGGGCAGATAGGAGGACGGTACTCTTAATGTTGTTAGCGCATTTCAAGAGGACGCTGCTAATAAAGTTACACAATTACACAATGAATTTGCATTTATTATTATATTTACAAAATACCACAGTTTTTATCTTGGTCGTATCATTTTATTTTGTTGTATTTACCCTCGACACTTTAAAGGCTGGTCCGTGAAAATACTGTCTGACGTTAAACTGGTCCGTGGCCCAAAAAAGGTTGGGGACCCCTGTCTTAGACTTCAGAAAGGGTTAATCAGAATATCATGACATGTAGATAGGTGGGTTAGGTGTTTGCATATTATTATCTTTACCTGTGAGGGTTCTCTCCAGATACTTCCTCCAACACTCCACCAACATGCACATTAGGTTAATTGGTAATTCTAAATAGACCATATTAATGAATATAAGTGTGGATGGTTGTTGGTTTCTATTTGTCAGCCCTGCGACAGTAACCAGGCAAAAATAAAACAGATGGAAGGATGAAGATATACTGATTTTGTCTGCATTTTTTATGGATGTCTTCATAGCTAACCATATTTAATTATTTAACAGTGTGGGGCATCAGTGCAGGACATGTAAAGGTTCTATGCATTTCATTGGTGTAACTTATGTAAGATATTTTAATGTGCTTTGAAGCATTGCAACTTTACTTTGCAGCATTACTGTATTTCATGCCATAATAAAGGTCAAATCCAAAGTCACAGTAGGTCAAAGATGTCACAAGATTTGAAATTTCCCAATTGCAGATTATATTTGATGCAATTCTAAGTCAGATAAGTCCAGTTTCATAACCTGGATGAATAGTTCACAAAGAGTTTCCATCTGAAATTTAGATGGACAATTTGGACCATTGTTGTCAAAATTCAGGGGTCAAAATGTATTTTAGTCATGTCTTGTTTCGGTTAAGAACCAAGTAGTATACCACGGAATGTAGAAGCAAGCAACAATGTTAAGAATCACTTTAAGTTTCAGTGACCAGAAGTTATTAAAAGTTTGCATCTGTTTCAGACGCATTTGGCTGTAGAGCAGTTAGATCCAGTCCATAGAAGAAAATGATGAACATGGACTCAGATTGAGTCCTTGGAACAATATTTGGGTTTTGGCTGAGCTTTCTAATTAAGCAGCAATCTCTGCAGAACATACTCCTGCAATTTTTTGAAACAAGGGGAGAGTGCAAGAGGGTCGTTGCAGCTCATTAAGAATGGTTAATGTGGTGGCCCTTTTGGTGCTGAAGACCAGTAGCCAGTGGAAAAAAACCCTGATGCATGAGAACAGTTCTCTCCCTGACCCTGGAAGAGAGTTGCTCCCACACCATTTATTGTTTAGGATTCGCTCTAAAATTTCCCCTTCACTGTGTTTGAAATCACTACTGGGAAGGTATACAGCCCAAGAGCAGGTGGCCATAAGAACTATAGATCTACCTTAAATAAATGGAAATACTCTGTAAAACAGAAAAAGGTGAAGAATATAGGATTCTCTAAATACACTGCAATATATGAATAAATAAATACATGGAAAAAACAGGAAAACATATTTTCATGTGGTTTGAGCTATTGCATCCTTCAGAAGTTAATTTCTCCAGTCCATCAGGTGAGTGCAAAGACTCCGTAGGCCACAGGTGTCGAACTCCAGGCCTCGAGGGCCGGTGTCCTGCAGGTTTTAGATGTGTCCTTAATCCAACACAGCTGATTTAAATGGCTAAATTACCTCCTCAACATGTCTTGGGGTTCTCCAGAAGCCTGTTAATGAACTAATCATTTGATTCAGGTGTGTTGACCCAGGGTGAGATCTAAAACCTGCAGGACACCGGCCCTCGAGGACTGGAGTTCAACACCCCTGCTGTAGAACTTAAAGCACAGGTGTCGAACTCCAGGCCTCGAGTGCCGGTGTCCTGCAGGTCTTAGATGTGTCCTTGATCCAACACAGCTGATTTAAAGGCTAAATGACTCCTCAGCATGTCTTGAAGTTCTCCAGAGGGCTGGTAATGAACTAATCATTTGATTCAGGTGTGTTGACCCAGGGTGAGATCTAAAACCTGCAGGACACCAGGCCCTCGAGGCCTGGAGTTCGACACCCCTGCCTTAAAGGTACAGCAAGTAATTTTTTTGAGATTATTTAATAGAGTATCTTGGACTTAATTCATTAAAAATACACAGGAGTGAGCTGGTTTGTGGAAGCTGCCATGTTTCCCCGCCATCATAAATTGGCCAAGATAGATAGCCATCTGCCTAATTGGGTTTTATGTATATAGCTAGAAAAGGATCACATACATAGCACCCCTTATAAGTTACTTTAATTTTAAAGATCACAAATACCTCTTTCAAACTACATATGACCTTTAACTTTTAATATATGTATATTTTCATCATCTGTTTCAGGGCTCCAACACACAAAAACGTGCACAAACATGCTTTTCTATTTCAGAAAAAGCAGATTGCAGAAAAAGCAGATTGGACACGCGACCCTCCCGCATGACAATAACCCTTTGACAAACAGTTTGATTACATTCTCACATCATGAGAGTTTATTCACTAAGAGCCAGACTTCAGTAAAGTTTGATCCACTTCAAAAGAAGTTTGGCCAACGAAAGCCAAACAGCAGCGCTTACCTACAGAAAACTTCAGGATAGCTTCAACAACTCACCTCAGTTTTTCTGTCATTAGAGAGATTTGAGCTTCACTGACTCATGCACTCATATTGGACTATGTCCACAAAGTTTTACAGCCTCCTCCAGAGTATATAGACATGAACACCTTGGATAATGACAGCCAAGGTAAACAGCAGACTGACAGCCTACGCTCACTACAGATGACCAGAGTTGTCTGTCCTTCAGTTTGCTCTACAGCGGCCACCATAGCTAGGATTATGCACTTGAATTGGGAGGGGAAAGAAAATCTACTGAACTCTACTAACGTATTTTACAATCTGTGCCTTTACAGTGTGGCCTCCTTCTGTGCTGCAAGCTGTAATCTATGATAAATTCTCTTAGGAAGCCTTTTCTATCTGGTAAATGCTGCAGTTCCAACATTTAACTTTTAAGTATTTGGTTAGAATTTATAAAGAAGAAATAGTTACACGTTTTCATGTTTAAGTGCCACAATTTAACATACTCAGTTAAAAGCAAACAGCCTAGATTCCATGTCTTACTTAAATAGAATTATTAGGCATTATCAGCAAAATCAATAAAAAAAAAAAAGCAAGGTTCCGTTATTTTTGTATGTATAGATGGATTACTATTATAGATTATTAACACATACAGTGCAGGTGCCCTTGAGCCAGGCCCTTTATCTCCCACTGGGCTGCTGACTTGTACTGGATAGCTTGCAGGTGCGTGTGTGACAGCACCTCTCTCTATATCTATAAAGACATTTGTGGCCAGCTGGCTCAGTAACTACAAATATGTTTAACAGCTTGCCTTAAATAAACACAAATTTAGGATTGTTTTTTTTAAACTATAGAATGCTGCATATTTTCTGCTCATTTCATAAGTAGATACAACCATGTAGTAATGATTGTATCTTCTTTTCTTTTAATGGTAGAGTACCGCTTGGACAGGCTGCATTACAAGAAAAAAAAATACTATATATAAAAACGTACATATTGTTCACCAGTTTCTGAAACATCAACTGTAAAATGCACACCTTGTTCCAGTTTGAGCTTTTTCAAAGGGCTCACCTGGTGCTAAAGGCCAGGAAAGGCTGTTGTTGAGGCTAAAATAAAGGGGAAATACTTAGCTGCGGTGTATTCGGTTAACTCTGTCTCATATCCAAGTGAATTTCTGTTAACCTTGTAGACCCTTAAATTTGTTTTGCTCACTTGAGGCTTGACCTGTGTTCTTTGTTATATTCCGGTTCTTTTGGATTCTTAGGCCCAAGAAAGACACGGCTCAAAAGTGGTCTTTTTACTTTAAAAAATGATCTTTATTTTACATATCCGGATATGGAGACCTTAGGACACAACACACAACCCAAGGTCTGAAGCACAAACGGAAGCCTAGTTATTTATATACTTGCTCTCTATGTCACACCACACTTTAAGTTTCGATCAAACAGCCTAGTTGGTTTCACTTTCACTTCATTCTAGCTGCAAAAGCACGCTTCTGCAAAAGCATGCAGTTTCCTGTCAGCACTTTTTGGCACAGAGTGTACTCAGAGTTAGGCCTTTCTTATATGAAGCAATCAGAGATGGGCAGTAACGCGTTACTGTAATCCGATTACTTTTTTCAAGTAACGAGTAAAGTAAGGGATTACTATTGCAAAAACGGTAATTAGATTACCGTTACTTTCCCGTAGGAACGCTGCGTTACTGCGTTACTAAAACCGTGATTTTTTTGCGAGAATGTCTCATGACAGTGACGTAAGCAAGTGCGACGTTTGTGACAACAGCTGTGTGCAGATCAACAATGGATAATATATCGAGAGAGTATGAGCGTGCAGCGTTTAAAGCGTGGAAGTACTGACCTTACTTTAAGTTTGATTCCATAAAAAGTGACAAAAACATTAGTGTCCGTTGTGCGTGGGAAGAAAACTTCTTTTTACAGCGAAAAAAACCCCTAAACTTCCAAGCAAGCACCGAGTGCGCAACGACGTAATGGGAAACTCACAGAGAAACTCGCGGATTCTTCCACTGACCGCCGCGGCACACCTGCACCAGGGTAAACCTCCGCCTACCCTGCTCCTGCTTTACAGGTGAAAATAGAGCAAAAGGACCACTAGTCTTTGATTTTATTTATTTTCTGCTGTGTTTTACTTGCATCTATTTGAAAGAGTGAGTGTAAACACACAAAAAAAAAATTATGTGCTGGAATGTGCAGAAAATAGGTTTAAATATTAAACAAATTTCTTCCAGTCAGAGAATGTTGCATATAATTAAATTTTTGCTTGATGCATAAAGTTAAAAGATTAAAACTAATAAAACAAGTTTTAAAAAGAGACTTTTCCATTTGATTACATTTTGTATGATGGATTATGCAGAAAAAGTAGAATTGGGCTGAAAGATCTATCACTTTATTACCTATTCAGGTTGTAAATCGTGTTTTTAAAAAGTAACTAAGTAACTAAGTAATTAATTACTTTTGAAAATAAGTAATCAGTAAAGTAACAGGATTGCTTTTTGGGGGAAGTAATCAGTAATTAGTTACTGATTACTTTTTTCAAGTAACTTGACCAACACTGGAAGCAATATAATCAGCATATAAACCTTTAAGATGATAAATTTAAACCTCAACAACTCAAGATAATAAGATGAAAAATAATGTGTAATAAAACAGCATTGAAAAAAACAAAAACCCCACGCACACACAAGTAATTATTCCCTTTATGATAGTGGCTGAATAACATTAAAGGAGAGGACATCAATCTCCTAATTGTTGGTGACCCTGCTTACCAGCTTCTACTCGCAGATAAAGTTTACACAAGCTCCCCTCGCTTGTTTACACAGCAGGAGTCATTTAATGTGAACGTCGGCTCACTGAGGTTGGGATAAGTGACCTTCGGGAAGCTGAAGTTGAGTTGGAGGGTATTTCTACAAAGACTTTAACTACACTTTGTGCCAGCCACTGTTACCGCATGCTGCACACTCCACAATTTCTGTCAGAAAGACGGAGATTATGTCAACAGGAGGCTGGCGACCATACTGCCATCTATTCTCAGCCTAGAAAGCCCGTCATTACCCCATAGCCTTTGGTCGCAGTGCTCACCACATATATATCGCCAACCACTTTGCCCTCCACACAGGCCATCAGCTTGAACAGAATAGTGAATAATCAGAGTGAGAGAAGAAAAAAAAACGACTGAGAGATAAAGGAATGACAATAGGGCCTTTACAGGGAATGGCATACACAGCAATGCTGCAGTCTTCTTGGGTTGGAACAAATGGCTGGGGCTATAATGGTTGTCACCCATAACCCCTAAAACTGACTGACTTTGAACCACTTTTGTCACTGTGAGTTTTAGCCTTCGAATAGGCGGCCTTTGAACTTTTCCAGCAGTTTTTGAGTTGGTTGATGCTTCCATGAGTTCTTGTTTCAGTTATGAAACAACTTTTAAACAACATTGTGGCTTTCTTTTAAGGTCTAGAAACATTTGCAAAAAGAACAGAGAAGTCTTGGTATTGAACTTGATTATCAGGTCCTTTTTTTGAAAATACAATTCTGATATACATAAAGAGGAGAATTTACCTTTTAAGCTTAAAGATAATCAAACAACACTACAGTGGAAAACATTTAATTGAGTATTAGAAGGATTAGTTGATATACTTAATTGTGAAATTCAGCAATATGCCCTAAATGCTTATGCATAATTAAACTCGTGTTAAAAAAAAGCTTAAGGGCATCTCATAAAAGTCTTTGTTTGCTACGGTTAAATGATGCTAAAGTGCTCCAACATACATGCATGCAGTAGAAATGGATCATGAGGTATAATAGATTATGTTCCATGCAATCAAGTCAAACAGAGAGAGACAGGCGCCAAAGCAGCTGAAAACAAGGACATCGCTGCACAGAGGGCGAATTCCTCCACAGTTGGCTGTTCCATGGCTCAGGGCACAGGCAAACATCTGTTGAACGTATTAAGATCTAAAACTGAGCCAATTACCAGAGAGAAACACAGCCCCTGGTCAGTCTGTCTCCGGCCCATTTCTGGTTAGCTGTTGATGAGTGCTGCTTCTACACCCCCCCTCCACCTCCTGCAGGCGTGATTGGCTGAGTCTAGTCCAAGGACGGGGATGTAGAGAGCTGCAGCGGCAATAAAAAGCCAACCTGACTGACTCATGTTGTTTATAAAGGAATCCATGCGGGAGTGGGTGTGAGGAGGTGGACCTCTTTTGTTTATGTGTGCATGCGTGTGTCTGTGTGCGCGCTTTTGTGTTTAATCTCTGGCAGCTATTTAACATCGATGTATTCATATTCAGAATGAGCTTCCAACCCCTGGGGAGTTTTAAGGATCTTTTTCTCCATATAGGTGGCTTGATCTGAAAGGAGGAGGCAATTATTCTTGATTGGACACAGATAAAAGGCTTTGCTAAATGGGTATGTGCCAGGTCTGTTCTGCGCTGTAGCTCGTTGGATTAAAATGACAGTAGGACTTTAGATAAGAGATCCATTGTTCATGTGACACGTAAATATATGTATATGCGAAAATGCATATATGTATTATTTAAATGAAGAGAGAGAAACCGTGGCTCAGAGGCAATTTCACAAAGGCGTTATATAAGCCTAATGGTAAATGGACACCTTCTGATATAGCACCTCATTCAGCCATTCATGCTCATTCATGCATTCTCTGGACGCATCAGAGAGGAACTTTGGCACGCAGACACGAGCAGCCAGGGATCGAACCACCAATCTTTCAATTAGAAGCTGTCCTATTCTACTTCCTGAGCTGCTGCCGCCCCACTATTCCATGTGACTAAAAGGTAAATCTTATAGTTGACGTAAATGTCATACCATCTTATACATAACTTCTTTAGAGAAAAGTCATGTCAAAAATGAAGAACTCGACATAGATGTATCTCATTCTTGATGGTTCTTCTTTGCTTTGAAAGTTGAATTTACTGTCATTTCTCCTCTTTTACGTTTGTGCCACACTGAGGCAGATCTTAACTTAATTTAAGAAATTCCAAACACATTTTACAGATTGTAAAGGAAATACTGATCACCGCTCCCAAGAGGATGGTAATGAGAACTTTTGGACATGGACTGTTCCATGATAGAGCCAAAAGGGGGGGAATGAGACTTATGTGAACCCTCCAACAAGGCAGTGATTACAAGCCTTAATTACCCTCGTTTGCAACTGACCAAAGCCCTTTGTTGCATGTCTTCCTCATTTCTATCCCATCATTCCCGCGCATATGCTCTCTGTTTTTAATTTCATACAGGACATTACTCTCTTAACAACAGAGGTGGAAGGGATTTCAGTCAGTTTCGAAAACCGTGGTTGTTAATGCACTCTTTGATGTGCATTCTGCTGGTAAATTTAGCTAAAAATGATCATTTAAAGCTCTTAAACTCACTGTGAAAGTAACGCGTATATCACCGCACCAAGTGCTTTAAAAAGGTGTCAAAGAATAGGTTGGATTGTAAATGTAACCCACATCTGGTCACCAGGACCAGATGTGGGTTACATTTACATAAAACGCCTCCATTAATATATAAGCGTAAACCCAGCCTCACAATCACGGGGATACACCAGCCTCATTCTTTGTTGCTGATATTACAATACAGTCTAAATGGTATGCTCTGAAAAATCTTAAAATCTAACAAAGAAAATCCAATATAAGCTTCACTCAGCCTCTAGCGTGAGCATGAAAGATGTGTTTGGGGCCAGATGAAGTATAACCTGGTACACGGTGCTTTCTTTGGCTCTTCTCTTTACACGAAGGCTTAACAAGGCCACCTTTTAAATTCCAAGAAAACTGACAAGGCCTTGAGCTCTGGGAGCTTTAAAAGCCAGGAAACATCTGGCAGCAAAATAATTTAACGTACACATTTTACCTCTGCTCAACAAAGGATTCAGTAAACCCCCCCATAAGCGGGGAATGTTACTCCATTATTAAACATTTGTGAATTTCCCTAGTAAACCTGAAATACCCAAGAGGAGGGATTTTGTATTCTCTCTGAAGACTGTCTGAGCAGACAGTGCCCTGTCAAGCAAATGTTCAGACTGATTTAGTACTCTAGGCCATAATCCAGTGCAAATAGGATGACATGTGCTAAAGCAGCAATTCAAGTGCAACTGGGTTTGTGTACAGGTCAGTGGATGTGTGGAAAAGGCCAACATGTAACCATTTTCTGTCATTGTCATTGCTGACAGAAGACAGACATTTCTGTGTATCTGATGTGATTATCTTGGCAGGATTCCTACACAGTTGCCACATGATGTATATAATAGATGGACACAGCCACTAAGATGCCACCCACCGGTTTCGCAATTACCATTTTTAAGAGTTACGTTGAAGACTTTGAAAATCACCAACTTTTTAAAAAAAACTGGACATGATAAATGCTGACAAACCATTGGACACTGCACGCTCATTAGGTAGATCCTTGTCAGTCACAAAGTAGCCATGCCATAAATTACACCCATACACCCTGCCTTACAATCTGCTCTGCTCCATTTTGCCAAATGAAAACCAAGCTGTATTAAATTTAGACCATAAACTCATCAACTGTGCGTTTATTGAGGTCATAAATAAGAGCTTATGGACTCGGTCACTCGTTTTGGGTCATGAATAAATAAACAAACATATAAATAAAAAATGTCTACTTTAAATTTAAGAATGGAAGATTATGAATCTGTACGTTGATTAGTTGTTAAGTTGTCAATCATAATACGTGAGCCAATGAACATGCAATGATGATGGACCAGTGGGTGATGTAACAGCAGAAGAAAACACAATATACGTTATATACTATTAATATACTTTTCTACTTTACTTGAAGGCTATGTCCATCTTTTCTATCTTTTGTAGCAACACCAACCAAATATCATCTTCTCAGCAAACATGCTATTATTATTATTGTTTCTGTTTTTGTTTCTATTATTATTAAAAGTGAACATAGTTTTAAGTATTATGACTTCACTCTGACTGAATACATGCGACTGGACAAATGAGGTTGAGGACGTGCCCGGGTGAGCAAGGCGTTGTTCGCCTCCCCGGCAATCCGCTGACATTTCTTTGTTTATGCTGGCCCAACACCGCTATCAAACTGCACATGCTGGTGTCTGTCAACCATATCAAACTCAGTTATACACTGCAAAGTCAGATACTTATGCTTCCACTGAAAAAGTAATTTCACACCAATTAAAAGCTGCAACAACAGAATTTACAATCCCGTATTGCAGGCCCCTTCCATCCTGCCTGGAGCGCTGACAATGTGATACAATGAGGTCAGTCGTAAGCTGAGCATGATGATCATAATAGCTATTTTTTTCTTCTTCTTAGAGGGTGGAGTAATGAAATGGGAAGGTACAATCTCAAGAAATCAGCTATACATGATAGCGGGGTGTCAGGAAAAAATGAGGGGAGGTGGGTTTCAGGAGATTAAAGAGCACTCCTTTAAGTGCAAAGTAAAATAAACACACAGCAGCTGTTGAAGGCTATCGTTGAGATAATTAAAACCTGCACAATACCTGTCTCTGCCCCATTGGGTTTTATAGCGGGTGTTAAACCGCCAGATTATATTTAATGGAAATTGGGTTGTCAGTGCAGCCTTGAAAGGTGAGGAAAAAATTAGCGCAGGTTTTCAAATCATCTTGTTGCTGTGTCATTGTTAAAGCCATTATTAAAAAAAAACAGATGCGCATGGAAAGAAGGGTTATCTCCCCTGCATCCATCATGGACTCGAGCATGTATGATGCTGGACCCGTTGGACTCCAAAAATCCGTTTATTACAATATGCCAGCGGGACGCGGCCTCTTATCAAATCTCTTATCCTATTGGACCTGTTATGGGGGATTTTCTCTGTGGGAATCATATTATTGATGGCTTTCTCATTTGAATAATTTTGCAATAACAAGAAAATGAATTTCCTGTAGCATTCGTGCAGCTAAAAAGTGTATCAGTGTTTTAATAGCTTGCCTGTGGTTGTTGTTGCAGCACTTTGAACACAGTGCAGGAAAACTATTTGAATGTTGTCTGCATGAAGATAATCTTCTGCTAATAAGGGTATTTGTCTGTCACAATGGTTTTATTTGCTCATTATTAAATGCATAGTTTTCAAACATTTACCCCATTCCACTAGTATAATTCCAGTGCCGTCTGCTTGAGGGGATTTAATGCAGAAAACACAGTCTCAGCTTTAATGCAAACACATAACATACATCTCGGCTGCTGGAAAAATAACACTATGAAGCAATTAGCATAAAGCAAACAAAACAGAAAAACACAGGAAGCTGGTGGTAGCGTGCAGATGTTCTCAATAAATATAGCAACACAAATGTAAAAGGATTCAAAAATCCAAACATCAGAAATAAAAAAAAAAAAGAAGTCATGTGATTATATATGCTATGATTATACATGCTAATGTTAAAGTGCATGAATATAGAAGCACCATTTTTCACATAGTCATTATGGAGTTAGGGGTCTTTAGCAATTCATGAATTTTCTAACATGAAAAACAGAAAATACTGTGATTCTGCATGTAGAATCTGTCGCTACTTTTGGATCCGTCTGTGGAAGTTGGGTTAGGAAGACTTGCACGTGCACATCTGCAACTTCACTAAAGATCACTAACTTGCCCAGAAAGCAAAAATCAACTTCTCTATCATGCTGATCTGACTTTCTTGTTGTGAGACATCATCACGGCAGAAAAGTCAGCAAGATGTGCCCTCTGAATTCACCCTTCAGAGTCCTTACACACTGCGTGCGTTGCAATAAAATGACACGAAATTCTGCTTCTTTTTTTTTCTTTTTTTGAAGAAACCTGTCGTGTAGGCTATATACGCACTAAAAATCTTTGGGTTTTTTTGCAAAAAAACCCCAAAATCGTAATCAAAAAATACACCGTGAAAAAAGTTGACATCAAGCAGCGATGAGCTGGTCTTAAAGATTCTTTTTTTTTTTTTTTTGGCCTGTCCCGTTTGGCTCTTTTGCCATCAGAATTGTTGTCTAAAGGCAAAGAAAGATGCCCAACGGATTTACTTTACCAAACTGACCATCCCAGCCTTGCCGTAATGGTCCATTTGATTCACCTTTTATTGTTTATTTTATTTTCACTTACTGAATACGGGACAGACTTGACTGGGGGAAAGAAGGGGAGAAAGAAAGAGGGAAAGAGAAACAGCTGAGAAGAGGGACGGGGGAGAAGGGCAAAAGACAAAAACCAACAGAACGGGCAGAGAAAAAAAAATGCATATATCAATCACCTGGATCACCTGCTGAGAAAGAAAAAAGAAAGCAAGCAGAAGAGAACAAGAGTAATAGAATAAACAACATCACAATGATATATGGGAATATGACAGTAAATACTAAATGTTAAACATTATTGTGCAGCACATAAGATCAACAGAACACAGTGTGCTTTGAGGTAGGAGCCAAAAAGGGTGTAGTTTGTGGGTGTGATCACCCGTGTGTACACCTGTGAGCTGAGGAGAGTCCCAGATGAGGGCTCACTCAGCAGCCGCGGAGCAGAAGCCAGGGGGAGTTGCAGTGACGCGCCCGTGAGCTCCGCCGGCAGCCAGCTGCGCCTGAGTGACCCCACCTCCGAAGTGGCCCGAGCGAGCCCCAGGCTCCAGGCCCCGATAAGCGGCCGCCAAGGAGTGAGCCGGTGTGTACCTGGACGCCCATCCCCGGACACAAAGAACCACCAACGCACCGATGTCTGAGGGGGTCCGCCACTGGCAGGGGAAGTGGTGGTAGGGGGAGATAGGCCTCCAAACCTTGGAGGGCCTGAGATGTCCCCAGAGAGGTGGCGCCTGACACCCAACCTGACATATAGACACAGACATACAGGCACACACATATACAAACATCCATTCCCACCCTCATGCTCTCATATGCACTTACTCCACACTCAACCAACGTGGAGACAGACATAAAGAGACGCTGTACACACGATCACACTCCCCAAGCGTACTCTACAAACCGGGTCTAGGTGCCCCCGCCCCTGGAGGGGGGAACTGCACCCAGACCCAGGTGGTGTTTCCCTTTTCCCTGCGGTGGGGGGAGGCAGACCGCCCCGACTCCGCAGCAGCAGGAAGGCTCCACACTCCAGACCGCAGTCGGACGGCCAACTCCTCCTCCTAGTCCTAGCCCCCCTGCTCCAGCAGGTCGCAGAGAATGGGGGTGAGAGAAGACTCCAAACCTCCTCTGCACCCTGGTGACATACCCCTACTCCAAGGCCCTGCATGTGTGGGTGGTTGTGGTGGAGCGGGAAGAGGGAGGCAGCTGGAGATGGGGAGGGAAGGAAGGGAGGGGCAAGTGACCCCTCCCTGGGGCCAGCTCCCCCGCTGACCCCAGTAGGCACCCCCATACTCCGCGACCCGCCAGGGAAAGGGGGCCCAGGCCCATCCAGACCGGGCCCAGTGCAGCAGCGCCGCCCGGCCCCACAGAGCCCGGGACAGTCCACCCAACCCCACCACAGAGAAAACTGCACCCACCCCACCATCCACTCATCTTCCAGACTACATAAGACAATAAACACCCAGGCTGAGATCTTCCTCCACCTCTCCTGTATCTCCCCCTCCTGCAGAGGGAGCTCCTGAGGAGAGGAAAGCTCCTGCAAGATGTGACAATCTCCCCCACCAGTTGAAGAGCCCCCCAGGTGGCTCGACGCACCGGCGGCACCCTGCTCCAGGGCTGGGCCCCCATGCACCCACCCGCCCACAACCCCGGCAACACACCAACCAGGACCCAAGCCCCCGAGGCCCGGTCCGGGTCCCAGCCCAGAGACGGAGCGCCCCCAGAACCTCACGCCCATCCCGGACCCACCCAGGCTACCAGGTCAGTAACCCACGTCCGTCAGCACAGACCCTCCCCTAGCCCCGCTGCACGCAGCCGCGAGGAAACAGTCACCTGAGAGCCAACAGAGCCCCTAACCGGACATGACCGCTACCCCGGGTTGAGCCCCCCAAGGAAGATGCCTCCGGGGAACCCCCCGACGCCCTAAGCCTGTCCCTACCCCCACACCAATCACAACAGTGAAGGCGGGACCAAACTATGACCCCCCACCCCCACTAGGTGATGGAGCTGATCAAAGGAGCCCAGAGCAATTGATCTGATGTGGTGGCAGAGGCTGTATCAAGACTAATGTAATCTAATAGATAATTTCTATATTGGTTAGAATTAAGATTATTTTTATTTTTCCAGTTCATGAGGACTGTTTTCTTGGCTATGCATAGGGCAGTGAAAACCATATGGGCGATATTCTTTTCTGAAGTGACATTATCTAAGCTGCCCAACAAACACACTAAGGGGGAAGTTGGAATGTTACATTTCAGACACTTCGATAAGTCTTCACATATCTCGCGCCAAAACTTCTGAACTGGTGGACAGAACCAAAGAGCGTGGATATAATTGTCCGGTGAATTGGTTTGGCAGTGTGAGCAGTTGTTGGTAGACGTAAAGCCCATCTTGAACATCCGATGACCTGTATAGTGCACTCTATGTAATATTTTGTATTGAATTAATTGAAGACTGGGATTTCTAATTAGATGAAAGGTTTTTAAGCAAATCTGAGACCAGAAGTTTAGGTCTAAGTTAACTGATAAATCCGCTTCCCATTTTGCAATAGGAAGTGATATTGATTCATCTGTTTTAGAAAGCATTCTGTATATTTTGGATAGTAATTTGGGGGGTTTAAGAGTAAGAAATTGAACCACACTTGGTGGTGTTTGTAGTTCAACTTGACCCGGTTTAAATTTCTTTTTTACTATGGATTTAATTTGTTGATATTCTAAAAATCTTTTCTTGTTGATCCCATATTGTGTAACTAGTCCGTCAAATGAAATAAATTCTGTTCCTTCTAGTATATGTTCTAAATATTTGATTCCTTTATCTTAAAGATTCTAAAGAAGAAAAGGAAGAAACAGTTCATTCCGTTGTCACAAGCAGGCAGCAGTAGGGAGAATTTCATGGTTTGATCCAGAAATTTAAGTTCTATCATGTCCACTACCGAACATATTTGAGGTGGTCAGGGGGGTAGTTTGAGCTCTTGTTGGTGGAGTTGGGACCACATCTAAGGAGGTAGAGCGCTAACTAACCCAGAGCAGCATCTAGCTGTCTGTATGAGATTTTACATTCAGTACCGAAGTCCGTTTTGAGCTATGCGCGCCCTTGCTGCCAATGCAGTGGTAAAATCTCTACAGTTGGTTATGAAAAATCCAAACAAATAAACTGCACAAATTCATCCTGCTAAATTACGTGGTTGCTGTCAGCGGCTGCATTAAAAACAGGTGAGTTTGAAAAATATTGTTAATGCACATTTGCGTTAATGTGTAAAGACCTTTAGGCTGTCAGCAATTTCTACCATAATGTGATAAGGCATCTGCAGAGGACCAACTCAAAGTATGGCATTTTAAGTTTATTAAAGGTGGTTTCACAGAACCTCATGATCGCACTTTATATGTTCTCAAATGGAAAGATATCATTAAAAAGTGTAATTTAATTCAATCTTGTGCTTGATTACCATAAAAAACAATTAAAAACTCATTCTTTTTTATTATGCCTGTCAATATTAATGGAAACATCATGTATAAAAGTAAAAGCACCAACGTTCAACGTCTTACTCCCTCAAACAGAGTTTTTAAAAATAAATTCTTCAACTTTTACAAACCACTGAAAAACATAAAAAACAACCCCAGATGCAATAAATGACTGTTATAACAAACCCACTGTCTGATGTCTTTCCCTCTTTGTATTACTATGTCAACTGATCTTGGTGTTTTTTGAACAGAAAACAAATTCCCTTAATCAACCACAGAAGAAATGTTGGTTTCCGAGTCCTGCGAGTGCCTTTGATCACTCGTTCCCTCGGTAACAGGTAGCTTTTGCGGATCTACATTAGCTAATTAGACCCCTCCACCCACCCACCCAACCAAAAAAAAAAGAAAATTGAATAAAATAAATAAATAAAAAAACACAGGGAGGTTGTTAGCACATGTACAGGGTGTTCTCACACGCAGTCTGTTACTGACTCCTGTTTGGTGGAGATAATAAAAGAGAAATCATCTAAACAAGCAAAGAGCATCAAGAAACTTGACGAAAAGTAATTTCAGGTCCTGTCAACACGCCGACTTGCCCGAGACATCACTGCAAACAACAATGGGAATCAAGTCAGCAGAAAATGAGGGATAAGACTTTAGGTGTATTATCACAACCTTCTGTTTGCTGTATTCTCTGTGCTCAGCTGGCAGGAGAAACAGAGGGTACACAGAGATTTGTTGTCCGAGTGCTCACGTGTGCTATCGACAAAGCCGTTGATGACGGAGGTGTCCATTAAAACACCTCAGGCTGTGCTTCTGCCATCGTGGAAAGAGTCAAATAATTTGTCTCTCTGATGTGAAAAGAAGACTAAATCAATGTGGGAACAATGGACAGCATCAATAAACTGGAGGAATTACTGTTGTGCAACCTATGATATGTGGCAAGGGTTGAATGGAAATGGCTTTTCAGCAAAGTGCGGAGTGACGTCTTGCATTAGGGGAAAGCACACCTGAAAGTAGTGGTCCGCCTCAGAATGACTTTTACATGCATTGAAGGAAACTTATGAAAACGCTGCAAAGGCGCATTCATATAGAAACTCAGAATTGAGATGATGGGGTGGCTGTAGCAAATCAGAAAATTGGTGGTTCAACCCATATGGAAAAGAAATAGTAAAAACTTATATGTGATTACTCATGAAAGTGGCCACTTTCATGAGTAAATCATATAAGGCTTACATGATTTACTCATGAAAGTGGCCACTTTCTCATTACTTTCATACATTGTTTTAGTAAGTATCCAAAACATACAAGTTTCATTATATAATTTTTCAAGGGATCTTATATCTGTTTTCACTCTTATATGCTTTTCATACAAGTTTCACACAAGACAGATGCAAACTTTATAAGATTTATATATATCTTTTCCATATGGGAATCCTTGGCTGCTCCAGTCTGCATGCCAAATTATCCTTGGCGATGATACGTTCATCGGCATGTGAATTTTAGAAAGTAGAAGAAAATGTTTGTATGAATTGGTGTGAGTGAATGAATGAGACATGTTGTATAAAGTGCTTTGAGTCCTCTAGTAGAAAAGCACTATGTAACAACCAGTCCCTTTACCAAATGTTTCGTACAGTGGTTTGTAGAGATGTCATCATAAATTAACTTTCATAGGACTTCCTGAGTTTTCATCAGACTTAAATAGCTGAATAACTCTTTTAGCACAGGGGTTTTGTTTAGCCTTCAATCCATTTCAGTCCATTAAACTCATGTTAATATTGATGCCTACATTGCAAAAGAAATTACCTCCACACCAGGGGTGTCACTAGGTTTTAAGGACAGGGGGGGCTTAGCCCCCAAGAGATGCACACGACATGAACGAACGTAGTGAATGAGCACAAAATTTCACAAACAGAAAACAAAGACTGAGAAATTGTTTTCCTACTTTTTTGGACAGATTAAACATCCTAGGCCACCAATAGATCTATTGTTTTATTTCAGTCTGCTTTATAATACAGTACAACAAAAAAACAGAGGAAATGTGTTTGCTGCATCAATAACAAGAAAAAAACTGAAAATAAAAAAGTACATTTTTCTGGCTGCAATCACCAGTTACTTGGTGGGTGGAAGCATCAAAGAATGACGTCTGTTTTTAAGAGTGGCAAATCGGTCAATCACTCTGTTGTGACTCAGATGCTGAAGCGTGTCTTTTTCAATAGACATGACTGCAAGACTGTGAAGTCTTTTCTGACCCATTGTTTGACGCAGCCAGGAGTGCAGCCGACGCAGTGCACTAAAGGACCGTTCGCACGAGCAGCTGCTGACAGGCACTGTTAGGGCAACTTGGATGGTTGCCTTCAGAGAGGGAAACATGTCTGAATCAAGGAGGTTGTACACAGACAACATATTTTTGGGTGGACATCCAGCCTCTGTTTTCCGGGTAAGAAAGTTTCTGGCCACCAGAACCTCCTCTTTTTTCAGGTCAAGTCTGTAGTGCTTTGCAAGTTCATTCAAGTGTGGTTCACTCAAGAAGTTCTCAGATTTAGGACTGCATGCCTGGACGCCTTTTAGCAGCCCTGCATCTACACTGCAAAATCTTTGATCAAGCTCGCCAACCATCCGATCCACACAAGGGAAAAGTAACTCTCTTTTCAATGTGTCTGAGTTGTTCAATTCAGTGCGTGAACCCACAGTTGCCTCCAGGACAAAATCCTCCATTTTCCTCTGTTTGTGCCTTGTCTTGGCACCTGGTTCAGGGATACTGTGGGTGTTACACAGGGCCTTGGTTTTCTCATACAGCTCTGTAGCAAATGCATCTGAGTGTTTGCCCTTAAGTGTGTCACACACAGCTTGTTTGCAGATAAAAGCTTCTGCCAGGTCTAAAGTCTCTTTCTGCAGGAATTTGTGGAGTCCTTCGGTTACAGACAGAATCGACTGAAACATCAGTAGTGCATAGACTGCTGAGAACTTGTAGAGCTTTGCTCTGAGACCAACAGCTATGGGGGATCCAATTGCAGATAGGCACTCCAAAATGGCAGGCAATGTCTCAAGAACTGCACTGATTGATCGCAACTGACATGCCCAGCGAGTGTTTGAAAGTTGCACAAGCTCAGTTTTTGTCAATCCAAGCTTTGCCTGAGTCTCCATGAACTTATGATGATTGACTAGGGAGGTGCTGAAGAAAGAATACACACACTCCAACAAGCTGAAAAGCTCCACAGCCTCTGGGACAGCCTTGCAAGTATTGCACAAAACCAGGTTGAGTTGATGAGCATAACAATGCACATAGATAGCCTCAGGATGGAGCCTTCTAAAATGTGCTTGTACACCTCCAGTGGAGCCACTCATAACGGCTGCACCATCATATGTTTGTGCTACACACTTAAGCTCTGCAAGACCATAGTTTTGGATCTGCTGCTGAATCTCATTTGCAATGGACTGGGCATCAAATGATTTTATCTCTGCAAGTGCAAGGAAACGCTCCTTCACTGCCCCCTCTGACACGTACCTGACACAAACAGCTAACTGCTCTGCCTTTTTATCCCTTGCCTCATCCACCATGATGGAATAGACTTTAGACTTTGTCATTTCAGATACAATGACACTAGTAACTTCCTGGGCACAACAGTCAATCATGTCATTCTGGGATGTTGGTGAGATATACTGTGCATTTGATGGGGGATTATGTTTTTGAAGAAAAGGATCAAACTCCTTCAAAAGCTCCATGCACGCAAGAAAATTCCCTCTGTTTGGGCTGTCTTCACCTTCATCATGACCACGAAAAGGGAGTCCCTGTCTCCCTAACATAGAGGTGACTGCAACAATTCGTCTGAGATACTCTCTTCTTTCGACTATCTCACTCACATTTGCAGTTGCTATCATCTGTGCAACGTTTCCCTGTTTGCTAGTTCCCTGGTAGCTTTTCCATGTAACAACACTGTCCTTATGTGTTTGTGCCATCTCATGCTTGCCAAAGATGACTAAAGCTTTCTTCCAGTTCTTGCAACCGTTACTGACCAAACTATCATGTTTGATGTTTTTGCCAAACACTCTACATGGGAAGCAGAAAGCTGCACTCTGGTTGACTGAATATTCTAACCAGTTGTGCTTTTCAAACCAGCTGTGGTTAAATGCTCGCTTCTGTGTACCAAAAGTATCATGTGGATAGCTCTTCAGCTTCACCTGTCTGGGCCCTGTGTCTTTGTCACCTAAATCAAACCCTGTAGTAGAATGAGTTGCTGCAGCTGCTTCATCATTTTCCCTCTCTTGGCCTATTTGCTCTCCTCTCTCTGTAATAACTTGATCTTCCTCTGCCTCTCGATCTATTTGCTGCAGCTCCTCTGTCTCTCCTTGCTCTCTCTGACTTGAACTTGCCTGTTGACCTTTTTCTCCCTCAGCCACTCCTTCTGCCTCACCCTTCAAGATACATTAAAACATACTGAATTGTAATGTAAATTGCTAATATCATGACTTCTGCTCCCGCTCCACAGTAATTTGTTGCTCCCAAATATTTTGAAGTTACAAACATTATATTTTGAGCACGCATGTGACTAAAATGGTTGCAATTTAAAGCCCTGAAAAATATTACTAAATTACTTGAATTGAAGTAATATTAAAATAGAACCCTCAAAAATATGTGAGTCAGGCTAATTTGACTTATATACATATCTCTCTCTTTGCTCTCTCCACTTTCTAACCTTGACTCTCCTAAATAAAAGCTCAAGTTAAACAGGTCTTATATGTTGTACCGTGACTGAAATGTTTCATATTTCATATCCATATTGAGTCCCATAAAATTCTAATCAGACTGTCTCCATCACAAATGACTCCATCCTTTGACTCACCTCTCCAGCAGACGTCTCTCCCCTCTGCCTCTCTGTGCTCCTCTGCCCTGACTCCTACAGGTTAATGGGGATGGAGTGATTATTATTATTTCCACTGATGATGACCATACCTGAATGAGCTCAGCTGGATTTTTCAGAGCTAAAACGAGTGACAGAAATTAACATTATGCTAACAATTTAACTTAGTGCGCTAGCCAGGTTTTTATTTACAAAATGGGGAGCACCTGGTTCATTATTTACATGGGACTCTCTGCTGTTAGCTGGAGCTAACTAATTGTTACTACCAGCCAGTGATGAAGACTTACTTTCTTGAAAAACTTGCGTATATCCATGATTTCTTGCCGTTTGCCACATGCACGCTAGTGTTTCTGCAGGTGTATACGAGCGGAGTGTAAAGTAGCAGTGAAAACGAGGACTGGATTTTCAGTCATGTGGATGTCCCCTGTGAACAACTGGAAGGGATTGGATAACGAAGCACTGACGCTACCTTAACAATGTAAAGCGAAAGGGACCAACCGAGTTATGATCATATTTGTGTGAATAGCGACAGGTTTATATTATTATTTCTTTAAACTCATATTCCTGCATCTTTATATTGAATTTGTCTGCAAGTTCTGTAAAAAAAAAATCGAATAAGTTAAAAAAAAAAAAAAAAAAAAAAAAAAACCCCACCAAATTATTTAGGGGGGCTTAAGAATATTTTAGGGAGGCTTCAGCACCCCTAAAATAGGCCTAACGACGCCACTGCTCCACACTCATGAATATTCTAACAGGGTTAGTTAGAGGTTTTAGAGCTATCTTCGTCCAGATCTGACCGTTCTCGTCAGCCACACTCTGCAAAGATTACACACAACATCAGTCACTTTGGAAAAGAGAAGAAAAAGATAAAAATATAACTTCAGAGAGAGAGAGAGAGAGAGAGATGCTGCAATTCTTCTGTCAGCTAAGGATATCAACAATGCATGACACATTTTTCAAAGCTTTTTGTACGCACTCTCCTAAATGCATAGATGCTTTTTCATTGTAGCAACACAAAACCAGCTGAAGACACTTCAAAGCCAGAGTGACGAAAATCTGATAAAACTGAAGTTTTCTGTTGATTCAGACACATGTATGCATCTCTGCAAAATTTGTGAAACTTGTGAGTCCACAAAACAGCACAAAGGGAGCTGGTCAGAATACCACAACTGCCATTACATGATTTTGTGTTGCAAGCTGTTAATAAATGATAGCAACGTATAGCTATGAAAGGAAGATGACACCTAGATTGATGTATTATTGTAGATAAGAAGAAACAAAAACAAAATGATGTGAACAGCATTTACAACAACAATTCATCAAATGACTTCACGCAGATCAACAAAGAGTCAGCCCTGTGGCAAATTCCTAGCATATTACACCTTATCCATTTAGTCCAGCTTAATTAATTGGTTTAGAGGCTTCAGGTGGCTGCTTTCATCTTTGAAACCTCTAAAAATACCCCACACAACTGTGAACACTGTGCAACATTTAACAAATAAGCAACAGACGCTTGCCTTGGGACATGATGGAAAAAATCGAACGGAAAACTCGCACAACTTGGATTTGTAATAACACTTTATCAGATGGGCAGAAATCTATACAGATGCTAATGTTGCTCTGAACATGTTGAGTGTAAACCAAATCTTCTGATATTGTGGTAACAGCATTTTTCCTGTTAACGCACACGTTTAAGTACACTGTAGTTGTAATTGGGATACTAGATAATAAATCTATTGTGAAAGTAAATCTTATCCAATTTAAAGCTGCGCACATTTACACCAAAGACCAAAAAGAGTCCCCAAAGCAAATAAAAAACAATTCAAAGTCATTTAATGTATGCTAGCTTACAAATCTATAACACTGATAAAGGTTGCTAGCAATGGTAAGAGTATCCATGCTATTAATGCTCTTAAAAATATGGATTGGTATCAAATGTTATCCTCTTAGAATAAATTATGACTTTGTCATAAATAAAGGGTCAAGCAAAGCTCTTTAACAAGGTTCCCATCAATTTTCAAGATATTTGTTCTTAGCACTACTAACCAAATGCTAACAAACTATCATGGTGAACTATGCAAAAAGGTATTGTAAATGCATTTTTAATGTTTCCTCACACTACTAGTGAGCCAAACTCACAGTATTGCAGAATACTGAATGGTTGTTAATAACAAAATAATTTCTTATGTAACTCAAAGATAGCTGCCCACCAAAACATACAGATAACACCACGTATCTTTGCTATTTCTATCTTATGTCAAAGATAAAGCCACAAAGGAAGCCTTATTTCTTGCGATTACAGCATGACTAAAGACCATCATGTATCTTCATCAGGACTGGTTCATAAATTGCTGTGCGGTAATTTATCAGTAATCACGAAGCAATAACTTGTAGTAGTAAAGGTCTAGTTACATGAGGTTCTTATTTCATAGATTTATAGGCAGGTACAGGCTTTACAGTTCACAGCTGCTCGATAGAACAGGCTGAAATTAAATGAGATGGAAACATCATAGTCCCATTCAAAGCTCTGGAAATAAATGTCATGCATAAACACGTAAAGTGGAAGCTAAATTATCTGTTAGTAATACATGAATCTCCATCCATAACTTGGGTTGGTTAAGTTGTTGACAATGAATATAGAAATCCATTCATATTGTTACCCAACTAGTCACTGAATTGAATCAAACAACAAAATAAAGTGTTGCTTCATATACTGCTGTGCTACAGAGCAGTTAGTCCAAGTTTGTGCCGGTCACTTTAGTCTTTTTATTTCTTTGTTTATTTAAAAAAAATATGTTTTTTTTTACATTGTTAAACAGTCTTTGCTCGAAGGTTTAAGAGAAGAAATTCAACACCCAATAAACCTTTATTAATACAAGGTGGCATTTAAGTTGGCAATCTGTGTACAAAAGCGTTAAAGCTGAAGTATTACTGCAAAACAGACTTTTATTGATTGAGAGAAGATGTTGGTAGTTCTTGTTTATGACTCCGTGGAGAGAAGCTGAAAGCAGCGTTGGCAGAATTTCTCAAGGTGTGGGAATATCCAGCTGCTCTAAACCAGAAATCTGCTATTTCAGTCAGGCTGAATGTTTTCTTGCAAGCTGCTGAGCTCTGTATCACACTGGCAGTATGCAAAGAGCAACTCAACCAATTCCACCCGAGACGAGACAACTCTTACTCTGATAACGCAGGAGACTGATTATTGAACTGAGCTCATGCTGCATATCTCGTGCTGCGGTAGGTCAGACATTCCCAGCCGATGGCTTTAACCTCAGTGTCGCTGGAGAAGTGAGAAAATGAGATACAGATAAATAGAGACGTGGACTGACGAGGGAATGAGGCGGGTGATTATTGCATATGGACGAGACCTGAGTTAAACACGCTGTGGCACTGACAATAAAGATGGGATTAACCTCTTATTGTTAAACAGCATTTGAGTCGTACAGCATTCGATAAATCCAAAGGCCTCTTGTCACAATAAAACATTTTGTGTTGACTCCATAATCAGTATAATAATGATTTGTGGGCCCCTTCATGAAGGTCACAGTGCTGATACATTTGCTAGTGAGCTGCAGAAGTGATATCTGTAGATATGCAGGTGCTTTTCAAAACCTGTGGATTAAAAACGCACGGGAATGTTTCCCACTGGAATTAAAAGTCTGAAGTAGACGTTGGTATTTCATATTTAGTGTGTGATCTGACAAGATTGGGCAAGTGTATTCCTAAAACAATTCTGTATGCCAGTGTTTGAAACAGCTAGCATAGCTATTTCAAAAATAAAAGATTTTTTATTACAACTCGGGGCTCATTCTGTTGTCGTTCCGGCCATTAATCTTATCGACAATGACTGCACCGAACAAGTTAAAGGGACTCTGTGGAGCACTCTGCCTCTCACAGAGCAGTGACTTTTACAGGTCGGTCCCCATTTTGCTTTCTATTACAAGAGGGGGGCATCCTACTGTCGTGTGGTGTGAACACAATTTTGGATGAACAGTGAACGATCATTTACCAACACTTGACTTGGCCATGAGTTTGTTGTAGCAAAGTGCACTTTGTCTCTGGTCAGTTTTTTAATGACTACATTATTCTAAAAACAAAACAAAACACTATGTTCTCAAATTCTAAAAAAGATGGGACACAAAGTAACATTTTATTGTTACTTTACTAGAGCTTGGTCATTCAGCTGCATTCACTGTATTTTGGCGATAACCATTGGCCAGTAAGATCACTGGTTCTAACCCCAATGGACTATTTCTTGTGGGGGTACCTTAAGAAGGCAGAGCCAGTTGTTGCTAACAATGCAACACAATTCTTGTTTTTGCACTTAAACACCGCCGCACACGTTCATAATTGGTACTCTGCGTACAGCTTATTTAGCCAGTCACACACATCTAAACTATACTGCATTTGCACATTTTGCATCTTGCACATATCTTTGTCATGTCTTATCTATAATATCCTGACAATAACTTGAACCTGGTATTCAATACCACTGCACAATCCACTTTGTATTTTCTCTGTCCTGTCCTCATTTATCGTACAGTTAGTATTGTATAGTATTGTATAGTAAGTAATTAGTACCCATCCATCCATCCATCCGCTTCCGCTTGTCCTTTTCAGGGTCGCGGGGGGCGCTGGAGCCTATCCCAGCTGTCATTGGGCGAGAGGCAGGGTACACCCTGGACAGGTCGCCAGTCTGTCGCAGGGCTAACACATAGGGACAGACAACCATTCACACTCACATTCACTCGCACATTCACACCTAGTGGCAATTTGGATTATCCAATTAACTTATCCCTTAATTTTACCAAAATTTAGCACGTTATTTATTTATTAATTTCTAGTTTTATATCACTTGGAGATATATCTTTTATGTACTTATAAATGCACCATGAGGGAGGGCTTGGGGTGAAACAGAATTTCGGTACACTGTATACTGCAGCGGTCCCCAACCCCCGGGTCTCGGACCGGTACCGGTCCGTGAGTTGTTTGGTACCGGGCCGCGAGAGTTGAGACTCAGGTGTGAAATGTATGGTTTTCAGGGTTTTTATCGGTTTTCGGCGTTATTTTGTTATCGTTTTTATCGTTTACTCTGTTTTCCTGGGTCTTTTCACGTGTGCTATGAATAAATTTTCTTATTTTGTTGTATTTATCCGCGACACCTTAAAGGCCGGTCCATGAAAATATTGTCAGGCATAAACCGGTCCGTGGCGCAAAAAAGGTTGGAGACCGCTGGTATACTGTTTATACTGTGTATTGACAATAAAGCTCTTGAATCTTAAATACACGACAGCAATCAGACAGTTTTAGAGTTTTACTAATGTTTATGTACACTGGCACCATCTTGGATTGTTCCTGAGTCGGAACGCTACACTCCATTTGCCTCAGAAGTCAAATGTTGGTTTTCGGAGATGGAATTGGTAGTCTGACTTCAGGGAAAGTTCTAATTCTTCCAGTTGAATATTCGACTTGAAATGGAGTGCACCATATGAATGTCTTCAGGAAGAATTTCCCATTTCCACAATGGTCGCCTTTTACCCCTTCTTTCATTACCAGTTGGAATAACCCTTTTAATTTGGTGACTGGGTTAATGGGGTAACCAATATGACACTACTTGTTTTACAGCGTAAGGCAGTCCTTGCTCTTGGCTGACACGGGGCGTAACTTGCAAATCATAAGCATCACATTTCTATCACATAGTCCAGGAAACACCCTAAAGACATGTTTTCTCACTTTATTAATTAAAGCATTTGCAGCTATATATGGCAATCGCTTTCTGTCTTTCTTCATTTAGAATTTCATTCACAGCCAGAGCTGACAGTGTGGAAAACTCACTTCTGTATTCTATGTCCGCCTCGTGGTGTAGGCAAAAAAGCATATCCAATTAAAGTGAAACACAGATGACAAGTGCATCACTGTGGCCCTGTGAAACTTAATCAACTAACGTCCATTAAAAGCAGCCGGTAAGTGTAACAGCAGTCCAGTCCACTATCGCCCTTGTTGGGCCTAGTGGCTCTTCTTCTTCTTCCTTAAGAATCTGCACCATTACTTAAAAGGCTGGCACAGGCTGAGTGTTCTTCTAATATGCTTTTGATCCTGTGCCCCTCAAGAAAGTCTTTACAATTCTGAAAGTGGGCAAATGGTGATGTCTTTCCTCCTCTTAATGAGCGCGCCACAGACATTATTCTCTTATGACTATTGCTCTCAGGCTGTCTGACCTGTGCAAAATATCGTTGTGGTACTAAGTCACACGGTGAGTGGTAATGAGCGAATTTAATCACAGCTTTCGGCCTCTCGCACAACACGATATGAATTTCAAAATGAGCCATTGCCACAGCCCCGGAGGAAGCACAAGGACTTTAAGTGGAATACCACAAAACTGAAATCATATTCTGATGGCTTCTGGGCGCCCAATCAGTATTTGTAAGCATAACTCAACAACTTCCCTGTAACTAGAAAATAAAAGAATAAACCTCTGACGTGCGTCATGCCAATGTACAACCTACTGCTGCTCAGCAGACAATAAACAGATTTTTATATCACACCTAAGGCCACACAGCTTACCTACCCTGTGGTTCGTGTTAGAGAGGTACACAAGGCTCTCTAACATGAACAATGTTTAGGCCTCTTATTTAAAACAATGTTTAACAGCAGGCAAAATTCTTCGTGTACAAGCTTTCTCTTGTTTTACTGCCCCTTTGAAAACATTTATTAGTGACTGTAGCAGAATGAATATCTTCTTTAGTGTTGTGCCACTTTTAATTGCTCAAGCAGTAATCAATCACCTTATACGGCACATTATTAAAGGAGGGTATCTGCTCTCTCTTGGTTTCCTGTGTCCTGCTCACCTCTGAGACATTGGTGCCGATTGGTGGTTTTGCGGAAGCCACCTGCGGATTTTCATTTCCCCAGAAGTCTCCACTTCAGTTTACAAGTTATTCATTCTCTTGCACACCAAGGTTAATAATTTCACATGTAGTAAACGGGTGTTTCATCGTAGACTGCCGCTGCATAAACCCCAAATAGACCACATCCTCTCGGAAACAGAAGATCTCATCTCATTGGTATGTAATGTTAGCTTTTTGTGGTGCTACAGGATGGAGTTGAAGGGACGTTAACCCATTTGGTGGCTAATATCCTTACACTGAAGCCACTGCTGCTACTCTGGCCTAGATTGTGTTTCTTTTGATGTTGCTGGCTTTGCCTGTCCTTGCGTTACTATTTGTGTTGCATATTGTGTTGCTTTTGCTCTGCCTTTGCTTTGTTCTTTTGTTTCAGCTTGCATTGTTTCTGTATTTGCATTTGGGTTGCGTTCTCTAAAACAATCTTTTTCATTTCTACTAATTGGCTGGGCTGGGCTAACATTATTGCCGGCTTTTTGCTTCACACGCAGCTGGCTCCTATTTAAGCGGTGAATTTGTAACAGTTTGTTAGATTTGTTGTAATTTGTTGGGTCTTCAAGGCCTTTAAAATGAAATGTGTGCTGTGTGTACTGTGTGTCTGTGAAAGGTGGAAGGAGGCCCCCTTTTATAGCTGTGGATTACTAGTGTGTTTTAACAGCAGCATTAAATACAGTACAGTTAAATCTGATTGTTTTCTTGCTCATGTTTTAGACATACTTCTTTATCTTTGCCTCATTCAGACGTTGAGGCCCTAAAGGGGCAGCAGCTGGGCACCTTGGTTTTGGTTGTGGTCGTCTATGCCAGCGGTCCCCAACCCCCGGGCCTCGGACCGGTACCGGTCCGTGAGTCGTTTGGTACCGGGCCGCGAGAGTTGAGGCTCAGGTGTGAAATGTATGGTTTTCAGGGTTTTTATCGGTTTTCAGCGTTATTTTGTTGTTGTTTTTATCGTTAACTCGGTTTTCCTGGGTCTTTTCACGTGTGTTATGAATAAATCTTCTTTTTTTCGGTACCGGTACTAGTTTTATTTTGTTGTATTTATCCGCGACACATTAAAGGCCGGTCCGTGAAAATATTGTCGGGCATAAACCGGTCCGTGGCGCAATAAAGGTTGGAGACCACTGGTCTATGCAATAAGTTGAACTAGACTTTAGTGTGTGGATATGAGACGCACGAAGTGATCCTTTTGGAACTCCTTTATCCCATCCACACACTGCGGAGCCACAGCTCTGAACTGACGTTTGAAAGCATCCATGTGAATGGACTGATGGCTTTAATAAGGAAACTTCTTAATGGGCTGAACCACTTTTCTGTTCATTAAGTATAATGGACCTGAATGGACCTGAATGAAGTTTTGGTGCTGCTACTTCTTTTGAGTAAATACTCCCTGTGACAAATTCCCAGGGTGGAGTTGTCAGTTTTTTACTTAAAAAATTAAAGCTGTCGAGTTCTCTGTCTGTTTCTTCTATCACCACACAAAAGTATATAGAAGTAAGCAAATGTTCCAGGTTACAATACTTTAACGAATTAATCATATCATTAAAAAAAACAAGCCTTTCTGTCACTGATCAAAACAAAGGCATTTATTGGCAAGAGTTGCCGTTAACCCCGCCTCTGTGTTTATCAGGTTTAATCAGCCACTTGTCCGACTACATGTTTATTGCTAAACCTTCTTTTTTTATATTCAGGTAAAATAACATTAAATTGGACAGTTTCTCGCTGTGAGCTTGGACCTTTCAATGAGTAGGCGTCTTTGTTTTCTCTTTACATTTTAATTGATGGGAAGAAGTTCTGAATAAACGATATGATGTGTGATTCAAATATTGTCTTTCAGGTTTCTCTCTTTGTAAGTCCATTTATTTTTTGCATATTTGATTTGTCTCTGGAAACTTGATTAGATGTTTCTCAGACATTTCGGTTCTGCTACAGCCAGACAACAGCCAAAATAGCTCAAATTAAATGAATACATAATAAAACAGAGCATTGCCTTCCTGTGGGAACACATTCAGTTGGCATTATTTTCTGCCCTCACCAACTATGAGAAATTCTTGCCCACTTGCTTACAGCCTATCTAAACATTCACGTTTCAACTTGTTAGGCACAGTTATAGTGATGTTGTTGTGCCATGTTTTTCAGATATGTTATCATAAATCTGTGTGTGAAGTGGAATTGTTTCAGTCATGAAAACGTGGAATTTGAAAATCGCATCATTTGGAAATCGTGTTTTTCTGACCTGAAAAAGTTTTGTAAGAATAAATCACAGAAATTTCCGAAAAGTTGAACTGATTTCCTTAACACTGTTTAGTCCTCTGCATACAATAACATCAGTTTCTGACCTGAGTTACTGCTCTCACTTGAGAAAGAGGAAGCACTAGCTGTCTGTGGCGGAGGTGTGCAGCCGAGGGGTGGTGCAGTGAGCTCAATGGGGCAGCACCGGGGAGACAAGTGAGGCCACAGGTTGTGATGATCTGACTAATGAAGAGTCTCCTTTTTTATAGTGAAACCTGAGACCGGAGCGATAGGAGTGTGTGTGCTGAGACCAGCTGCAAAGTTGGTGAATCGGGTGTTGAACCGAGCGACACTGTATGTGGGAAACCGCAATAAACACTCCTCAATGGTAACACAACAACAGTGTGTTGGGTCTGTCTTTACACTGTCCATGCTGGGCACTAACTATCAAGTTGCTGCTGTGTGCAAATTGTATATACAGGGAGTGCAGAATTATTAGGCAAATGAGTATTTTGTCCACTTCATCCTCTTCATGCATGTTGTCTTACTCCAAGCTGTATAGGCTCGAAAGCCTACTACCAATTAAGCATATTAGGTGATGTGCATCTCTGTAATGAGAAGGGGTGTGGTCTAATGACATCAACACCCTATATCAGGTGTGCATAATTATTAGGCAACTTCCTTTCCTTTGGCAAAATGGGTCAAAAGAAGGACTTGACAGGCTCAGAAAAGTCAAAAATAGTGAGATATCTTGCAGAGGGATGCAGCAGTCTCAAAATTGCAAAGCTTCTGAAGCGTGATCATCGAACAATCAAGCGTTTCATTCAAAATAGTCAACAGGGTCACAAGAAGCGTGTGGAAAAACAAAGGCACAAAATAACTGCCCATGAACTGAGAAAAGTCAAGCGTGCAGCTGCCAAGATGCCACTTGCCACCAGTTTGGCCATATTTCAGAGCTGCAACATCACTGGAGTGCCCAAAAGCACAAGGTGTGCAATACTCAGAGACATGGCCAAGGTAAGAAAGGCTGAAAGACGACCACCACTGAACAAGACACACAAGCTGAAACGTCAAGACTGGGCCAAGAAATATCTCAAGACTGATTTTTCTAAGGTTTTATGGACTGATGAAATGAGAGTGAGTCTTGATGGGCCAGATGGATGGGCCCGTGGCTGGATTGGTAAAGGGCAGAGAGCTCCAGTCCGACTCAGACGCCAGCAAGGTGGAGGTGGAGTACTGGTTTGGGCTGGTATCATCAAAGATGAGCTTGTGGGGCCTTTTCGGGTTGAGGATGGAGTCAAGCTCAACTCCCAGTCCTACTGCCAGTTTCTGGAAGACACCTTCTTCAAGCAGTGGTACAGGAAGAAGTCTGCATCCTTCAAGAAAAACATGATTTTCATGCAGGACAATGCTCCATCACACGCGTCCAAGTACTCCACAGCGTGGCTGGCAAGAAAGGGTATAAAAGAAGAAAAACTAATGACATGGCCACCTTGTTCACCTGATCTGAACCCCATTGAGAACCTGTGGTCCATCATCAAATGTGAGATTTACAAGGAGGGAAAACAGTACACCTCTGAACAGTGTCTGGGAGGCTGTGGTTGCTGCTGCACGCAATGTTGATGGTGAACAGATCAAAACACTGACAGAATCCATGGATGGCAGGCTTTTGAGTGTCCTTGCAAAGAAAGGTGGCTATATTGGTCGCTGATTTGTTTTTGTTTTGTTTTTGAATGTCAGAAATGTATATTTGTGAATGTGGAGATGTTATATTGGTTTCAATTGGTAAAAATAAATAATTGAAATGGGTATATATTTGTTTTTTGTTAAGTTGCCTAATAATTATGCACAGTAATAGTCACCTGCACACACAGATATCCCCCTAAAATAGCTAAAACTAAAAACAAACTACAAACTACTTCCAAAAACATTCAGCTTTGATATTAATGAGTTTTTTGGGTTCATTGAGAACATGGTTGTTGTTCAATAAAAAAATTATTCCTCAAAAATACAACTTGCCTAATAATTCTGCACTCCCTGTATGATGAGTGAATCAAGGATGAATCACCCATGCTCCTCCATACATTTTACAATTCCACTTTTATGCACAAATGTGAATGAAATGAATTCATTCTTATTATTTATGTTTATTAAGAACATTTTATATTTTAATAAATATGTACGACTATACATAGGACTGCATAGGTTCACTACACTCATTTGACTTATATAATGACTGAAGTTGCTGTAAAACTGTCTTAGACAATGTTAAGTGTAACACATTTAAAAGTGCTGTAATCACATTACATTTTTAAATAACACAGCACTAACTCTACTGATTCTAGTAAGAACATTAAAGTTACAATTATATCAGTACTTGTGTTTAAAAAACCTTCAGTTATCTGCACACAGGGTGGATACAATGGAAAGGAAAATTACTTCAACTTGCTTTTTTCTGAGTGCATGCCAGCCCAAACTCAGCAACTAGAGCTTAATCTTCAACAGGTAACCAAAGCAGTGATGAGCAGTCAGGCTGACAGCCTGTGTTTCTACCTGTTCATATTTCTAAAGTAGAATCACTGTGGCTTTTGAATCTTTTTGGGCTAATTTTCATCTTTGTCTTGTGTTGCCAGTTTTGTGTTCTTACGTAAAAACTAAAAGAAACATTGTATGTCCTCATTAAGATAGAGGTTTGTGTTGATGTGTCAAATTAATTCAATTTAACTGAATTCAGTTTTATTTACATAGCGCCAAATCACAATGGTCACCTCAGGGTGCTTTACTGTAAGGTAAAGACCCTCCAGTAATACAGAAAAACCCCAAGAATTCTTTCCTCCCCCTATGAGCAAGCACTTTGGCGACAGTGGCAAGGAAAAACTCAGTTTTAACAAGAAACCTCCAGCACAACCAGGCTCAGGGAGGGGCAGCCAACATGCGGGAGGGGTTGGGAGTTAAAACAAAAGACATGCTGTGAAAGAGAGCCAGAGATTTTTTTTAGCTGGTCAATTTACAGAGTAACATGAAAGTAATGTAACCAGTAGTGTAACAAATTACTTTCTCTGATGAGTGATTAAGCAATGTACTGCATTACTTTTAAGAAAAGTATAACGACCCTAGCACTTGTCTTAGCCACTGTGCATGTTAATAGTGCTATGTCACAATCACATACTGCGGTAAATATTTTTAAAAACTCTCAGTCCCACTCTTAACACAGATATCAGAATTATGGGGTGTAGAGGAGGAACTAATTATAAAATCAGTTGTATAGCTAATCAGTGTAATTAAAAGATAAAAGTCTTGTAATTGCATTTTTTTTGTCAGAGCCAGAAATGATTCTGCCCTTTTAAATTCATTTCATATTTGTAAGCTATGCACCACCATGCTTCTGCACCATATGTACTACAAGGACACCGCGGGAAAAAAAATCTCACAGAGCCCAAAGTCAATATATCATTGATGCACAGAGTTATAAAGAAGCAGCTGTGGTGCTCTTTTGTTAATTGGGCCTTAAATCAAAGGCCTAGTGAATAAAACTACATATCAAGAGGGTGGATAAGTAAAATGATTCAACAGAGCAACAATAAATACACACCATAAAAGTGGCAGAAAACCGCAAGGCTCCAGCCAATTTGAATGATGGGAGTAACATGAGAACAGGGACTATTGGAGCAAGCTGTGACAGTTCACACTTACTTTGCTTCACAGTGTTGTATTTCAAGATAATTTCCACCTCTCTCCCTTCAGCCCATCAGCACATTTGCATATCCTATTGCAAAACTTTGGCAGCCAGTGGCAGGCTTCTAATTCTGTTGTGAAACATCACTGTCTGAATCAAATGTGTGTTTTCTCCATGCTGAGCCCTGGCACATCACGCTGTAAGTGGGAGACTGGCTCTTATATCACCAAGTAACACTGACATTGACTCATATGCAGAATGATCAATACCAGTCATTCCGAAGATTAAAACAGAATGGCGATGTACTGAATACAGTGTCTTGTACTGAGCGATCGGTGTGCAAGTGTTCAATAGATGAGCTTGTCCTCATTAAGAGAGCAGATTAGAATAAAAGGGCTGGATTTTCAGCTCTGACACCTAAAGAGATCAGCCCAATAAATTCCGTACCAATGTTTAACTCGTATTTACTGACATTTTATTATATCTGTGCAAAACTGGAAATTTATCAGTGGCTCTTCCTGTAAGAGCTGCCAATGAAGTGTTTCTGAATGCGTTAATTGCTGCAAAGATTGAAAACTTTCTGAACAGCAGGCAGCTTTTTCCAAAAGCAGCTTGGAAACTGAAGTACACATTATTATAGTAAAGCAGATAGTTAGGGCCTGATCAGGTAACCATGAATGCATGAGCATTATAGGTCTAGGCGGCTGGGGGCTTCCCATGATGCATCTCTTTTCACTCTCTTTGTGTTTTTAAACCCCTCTGCATTTAATTATTACTTATTATTAATTGCTGGCTCTCTTCCACAGTGTGCATTAAATCCTGTCTTCACGGCAGATGGCCTCCCCTCTCCGAGCCTGGTTCTACCGAAGGTTTCTTCCTAAGAGAGAGTTTTTCCTTCCCACTGTCGCCAAGTGCCTCCTGGATATTCCTGGATACCCTGGTTTCCCGGTTGGGAATGCAATCTTTACTTTGCAAACAAATGATCTTAATCAACAATTTCATGATTAGTATATAATAATGAATTATTATTACACAGTTTATAAAGGAAATATAAAAATACGAATCTGTCTATGCTGTTATTTATTTGGCAGACTTTTGTCAGGCGTGCTAGTACCTTCTCACCAAAATCACATCTGCAAGTGCAAAAGATTTGGCATTTGTAAATTGTACATTAAGTGATTTTTTTTAAAGGCAACTAATACAAATGCTTAAGTGTGTTTAAAAATGAATCCTGGTCCTCAGGTCTGCAGGCGCTGGAAGAAATTCACATTTTGTTAGCTAGGGAGTTCACACCTGAGATTTGATTGATATGGTTAGGACCAAGGAAGACAACAGCCCATTGTTGCTTTATAAAAAATGATTGGATAGCTTTGGTGAGAGGCCAGTATATCCAGCTGTTTGACTTAGAGCTAGAAAATCGGTTTTATTTTGACAACCAATTAATCGTTTCACATACTTCACAAGTAATTGATGATTAATGCAAGACACAATAACGCCGGTGTTTTTAAAAGGCAAACCTTTTTTAAAAAATGTTTTTGCCTGAAGAATCCAAAAATTATGAAAACAGAAACAACACTCACGTGTGATATAAATCTTATATATCGGAATTTAATATCCATTTTAAAAAGCTGCTAAAGGAGTATAGGACTATACAACCAAAAGAGCCTGACCAAGTTCCAGTGTGGGGAGTGAGAACAGGTTGATTGCAGACATGTCTGCAGCAGCATCATGAAGTGCTCTCAGCACATTTTCCCCGATTTTTCAGGGTCAGTGTGGTGATGTGCTCTGCAACACTGGACTGTGCTGCCAGACAACAAAGTGACTGTGTGAAATACCCAGCGCAACCCTGACGATGTGAGTCATCCAAGGTAAAGAGCCTGAGTGAGGTTGAACAGTATAACATACCTGACTACTCTGAAATCACAGGAATCGCACTAAACAATGACATATCTATCAAGAGTAAATAACTACAAACATTTTGGGGATTTTTAATAGCTGGCCAGACTTCCAAATGTTATTATGTGGCATATAGTCTTTTTTTAAACAGAAAAATCTAAATATTATTTAAGAAAACAACAATCAGATGTATTTAAAATCGTTGTTTGGAGCTGTACGCTTGACCCAGGGTTCAATATGATCATTTCTCAAGAGGAAAAGAAACACAAGGCAGTTTAATAAAAAAAGAACTAAATCCATTCAGGTTATATTTTGAGCCTTTCCACAAGACCAGAACCACTAGCCTGAGATGAAAGATCCGACATAGTTTGTAATGTACTGCAGTCGAACAAATTTCTAAGCAGTGAACAAAGAATCAAGTTACATAGACACAAATTGCACAGAGGGAGCCTTGTCCTTGCCTCTGTCTGGGGTGATGCAGCACTTCATGGGGAAATCATATCCTGTGGCTCTTTTCTGGTTATGCTGCGCTTTCCTGCGCGCGGTTACATGTGTCGTCACAGGTAGCTCACATGATAATATCAGCAAAACAAGTCGAGCACATGTCCCCTAAGAGAGGAGGATGGCTACATTTTGGGAGGATAGTTGCTGTGTGGTTTTAGAGCGTTTTCTGATGAAACTATATGAAGAAGGACACAAGGTCGACAAACCTCTGATTGAGCTTCTTTTTTAACTTTCCTGTTTATCAGGGACAAAACCTGAATTCAGTTGTACAGATGTGTTACCATGGTTACATTTTAAAATATTTTTTTATATGCTATCCGTCCTTTCATCGGGACACTGCTCTTTGTAACAGTTCAAGATCGGCAGATGGGTTTAATAGTGGTTATAGCAACGCTCTTGCACAACGCTGCTGTTGGTCTCCTTTTCCATAACACCACAGAGGGTTAAACTGATGCTGCTTTTTTCAGGTCGTCCCGATCCGGTTGTTTGGGATACACCAACGTGTGATTGATGGCTTTCACACCAGTCTAAAAGAACAGCTCCAAATAAGAAAAATGCATCAGGGTTTTGTTGTGTCCAGCAGCTTAGGTGTGAAAGCATTCTAAAGGATCGCACATCTCACATTGTCATCGCTGAGAGAAAAATAAATTCAGATATAAAACAAAGCAAAACTGCACACACGTAGAAAGTGTCATATTTCTGGTGAGCAAAAATGAAAACGGATTTTCTGTATATCTTGTCAGATTCAAAGCTATCAGTTCTTGTCCCCGGAGGGCTATTAAAGCTTTGAAAATTGGATTGAATTGATCACTGGTCCCTACTGTGGCATCACTTAAATCAGAGGTGGGGGAACTCCAGGCCTCGAGGGCCGGTGTCCTGCAGGTTTTAGATGTGTCCTTGATCCAACACAGCAGATTCAAATGGCTAAATTACCTCCTCAACATGTCTTGAAGTTCTCCAGAGGCCTGGCAATGAACTAATCATTTGATTCAGGTGTGTTTACCCAGGGCGATATAATCTGCAGGACACCGGCCCTTGAGGCCTGGAGTTCCCCACCCCTGACTTAAATGTTAACATGTCCTACAACTAGTCTGTCATCAAAGTGTCTTATCTCAATGTGGAAAAAAGGGGAAAAAAATGTTTTTGTTGTGTCTGATGGTGTGTTTCTCAAGCTGATGGAGTGAACTGTGTGTGGATGTGCACAGGATGTGTCTGTCTGCTGCGTTGACTAATTATGTAGATTAAATGTTTAGTTCATCAGAAGTTCGACTTCAGTTGGCAGGGGAGGATGGGATAATTTGTGAAATCGTTCATTTTATCAGCTGTTTGCGGCTCATTTTAAGGTTTCTGACGTGACCCCATGGTTCCCCCGCCGCTGAATAAAATCATGATTCATTTACGATTCTGGGCTAAATTTACCTGCTGTTAAATCACTCTTGCGTTCGCTTTCATTTATTTATTTTTTCTGTCTGTGTATGTGCAATGTGCTATATTAAAGGCATTTTTGTACATGTTTAGCCAACATTAGATTCATGCATTCTTGCTTTGTTGATGCTAAAATGTTTGATCAAGGCTTTAAGGCATCTTTGCGACGGTCCAGAATCTCCAAATAGACAACAAGGCAAAGATACGTACACCAAACATATTAGTTGCATTTGCAGTATGTTATAAGGTTGAGAGTTATTGCTGTTTGGACATAATTATAAATGATTGAACCAAAGAGAAATGACATCAACCACAGCAGCTGACGTGTTTAATATTGCTTCAGTTTCAGGGCGACACCACGGATCGACAATTCATTCATAAAGTACATGTCCGTGTCATGTCAGTTGACTCTAAGTTCTGGCACAATGCAGCTGTGTAATTTAAACAAATGGTACAAGGTGCCATCAATTGAGCATCATGGGGGCTTGAAAAGTCATGTATTTACCCTAATATTTCACTTTTGCGCTGCACTCAATCAACCGTCTCCGAGCGTGGTGGGAAAAAGAGCGAGTGAGAAAATTGAAGGTAAAGGCTGTTATATGTAAGAATCCCCGCACCACACTTCCTGATTTATTTTATTTGCACTCCCCTGACTCTCTTCCCTCGCTTACCTCTCTCTTTCATGCTTACTCGTTCCACCTCTCTCAATGTCTTTCTCACTCTCCCTTCACAATTATCTGTTATAGCCTGTGAGGTGATTAATGGGTTTCATTTGACGGCCTCTCCTACCCTTCACAGAGCACCAACAAATAAAACCAGGGCCCAACACACAAATTGACCCTCAAAAGAGCAGTAAAACTGGGGAAAATACGGGGGCAGCAAAGACAATGAAGCAGAGAGATCTGGCCTTTGGAAAGAAAAACATTTGCAGAGGATCGGCCTGGAACGATTTCCTCTGTAGTCTCTCTCCCAAGAGAAATCCCCCTACCGCTAATCTACAGTTATTGCTATTGCCAACGGCAGTCTCCAAATTAAAGAAGGGAGGGGGATAAAAAACACTTAGACCTTATCGTCTCTTTACTACTTGTTATAAACACTCTCTGTGTTTCTGAATGAGAATATGGCATTTCTATATAGCTTTCTTGACATTTTTGTCCCAGGTATCTGAAGGACCGTTTAAAATTTGAGGATTCGTACCACTTACTGGCATCTTAATTTGTAAGGCTGTAGCAATCCAGGCATGTGGTAAATGTATCATAATCCCTAGAGATCTCAGTTCTTGACAGGAGACTAGCCAGGATCTTAACCCTGTAATCCATCTCAGAGCAGTTAATGTTAATAGGGACGTGTCACTTTATGTCAATACATGGCAAACACGTAAAAGACAAAAATTTCAGTATGTATGCAAGATTTGTGCTATATCAGCAAAATATATAGAGACATATCTAAATACAGGCTCTTGGTCACAGAGATGCTTTCAGCATGATACACATCTTGGATCCAGATGGCTTACTAGCTACTTTACTCTTCTTTTTAGAGCCACTGCCATCTACAAACCTTCTCTGCTTAGCGGTTTGGTGCATGGATCTTCTCCTCTCTCCTACCATGCCCAGTAAGCTGAGGGCTTTAAACAGGAATCCAACAGCAAACGAGACATTTTGCTCTCCAAATGGCTCGCTGACACCCACTAACCAGTCCCTTGAGCTTTGTGAGCTTCTTTTCAAAAGCCTCTTCCATGCGTTCGAACTGTCAGTGCTGACAAGTCCACTTTAGTGCACAGGTATCAAGGTAGTTGTCACAATGTATGTGGGAAACTTCATTCGGTGCTCAAGATCAACTAATAGCTGCTGGTCTCTTACGGAGATGGTTTTTCAGTCCGTCAGCTGTTTGCTAGCTCTGATTGACGTAATAGTTTGTTTGGATGGCTGCAACATTTCTCTGGCTCTTGTCAGTCTATGAGAACATGAATGGCAGTTGTAGCTTTTTGCCCTGAAGACAGTGCCTTGCAGTCTCATCCACTGTGTCAGGCTGATGACCTTCCTGTCCAAGATCTCAACTTTGGAGACGGGCTCTTCATACATGGTGAGTTGTCAAAGGTTTCAGGGAAGAGTGCCATACTGGTACAACTATGCTTTGAACGTCTCTAGCAGGCCAGAGTGGTCAAATGGCAAGCCAAATATCCAGCTCAGTGCAGACTGAATGGATGGGAAGTATATCCTATAGGATTACTTGCCTAACCTCTTAAATAGATTTTCCATGATGATTGACGCTGTTGCACCTGAAGCACTGAACTAAGGCTTTTTTCTCTTCTGAGCACCTTTGATCTTGACTTGGCTTACTTGAAATGCATCTGGGTTTGCTCCGCAAGCTTTTTGAGATCCTGCAGAATCTACTGACAGCCGTGAACTGAATCTGCGGTAACTGTGATAACATCCATAAATGCTCTGATAGGTTGCTGCTGTTGAACTGGTTTCCTTTGCACTCTGGTTCAGTAGGTCACTGAGATCATGAACACATCCCATGGTAATTCTCAGTCTTGTGCTACTTCACTTCTTTCATTTATCTTCTCCTGAAGAGACTCTAGTCAAAAGAAGGTCTCTATTTCTGCTGGTGACCTGATGTTTGTCATTGTGCTCTGCACCCATATTATCTATCCATTCCTAACTTGTCCCTTTCATGTTTATATGTTATCATAAATACCTTAGTTAATTTTCCTGTAAAAAGCTCATGTTGCCACATTCATATTGCTATGAATTGTAATGATAAAAGTTAAAAATGATGTAGTCTGCCCCTATAGGTTACTTAAAGACATGATGAATTGCGTTTAGAGAGACCTGTGGCACTCTGGACTTCAGATATACACCCCAGTTTGATAAATCTGATGTGATGGACAATTTCACAACAAGGTCACAGCTTCATTAATCTATCCATCTACCTGCCGACCTAAAGTAGCATTTTGCTTCAAATATTTTTTTCTTTTATTGCCATTTTATAGGAATGTATCACTATCTCGTGTAATTAATAAGTATGCAGTCGCTGCCAAAAACATATCACTTCATGCACTGTTACAGTGAGGAGGGCCTCTCGTTTTTGCTCCAGGCCATTTTCAGTAGTCTTATCCATGAGGCATGGTGGAAAATGCCAGCCAATGACATTCAGCTCTGTAAAGGGTACATCATTCCATCTGCTTTGCAGTTCGCAGCTGTCTGACCACTTACCAAACCCTGTCTAGGAATCATTACCATATGTTCGACGTTCTTCTGACAAGTGGACCCTATGTGAGGCAAATATAAAGGGAGCCCTGGGGTCATCCAAGTACCTGAGAGCAAACGGACAGCAGTAATGTGTGTTCAACGCTTTCTACTGTAGCTATCGGAGAGATAAGTGTCCAGACATGCCGTAATTCATTGTTTTCAGTCATGGGTCTGGCTCTGGGAGCTAGAGGGCAAAACATTATTTCAGTGTGGAAGCTAACTCTCGAAACTCAACAGAACTGCACCGAAAAACCTGTCAGTCTGTTTTATGCCACAAATATTTAGATTACCTCCAAAAAAAGCAAATAAATTATGTTTTGATCACTCTGGGAGCATTGACTGTAATATTTCAATCACTAAAAAAAACAACGTCACCATACCAGAGCTGCACTTTGTCAATAGGTTTCTTCAAGGATTCATTCCCCTTACACTGTCACCAGGATGCAAACGTATAAACTACAGAAGAAGATGTGTTTAGTGGGTCTAGGCGGGTGAATAATGATGCAATGTGGATGAGAAATTCTGTACTGTCAAACCAGTGGCGAGTTTAGATAATGTACCAGTTCCTACCTAACAGCGTTGCAGGATCTCCGTAGACAGAGTTTTAACGAAGTAGTGAGAAGATACTGTTTTTTGGATTAAATATATTCCCTAACATAAATCTAATTGAAACCTATCTGTGTTGCCTCTTTAAATCACTCTTTGACTGCTTGTGTTGCAAAAGAAGAGAAAATGGTGCAGCTGGCCAATAAATGATGCTTGTTTTTTTCATTTTGGTGGTGGTTCCTATAGCGATATGACATTAGCTATGAATAGCATCAGTAGATAAAAAGATTAACTTCTAATGAGCACTGATGACCTTTTAAAGTAATTCCATGGCATACCCCTCTTTTTAGGCATTCATATAATGTTTGTTCTTAAGGATTTCCACATATAGAATATTCAGATTTAGAGTTTATTCCTCAGAAAGTGAGGATGTAGTCTCTTTAAAGTTTGCAGATACTCAATTGCCATTTAACTGTAAATAGTAAACTGTAACCCACATACACTGCCCAGCATAGGTTTTCCAGCAAAAGAGGCTCTCCAATAGGCAAATTGCCACAGTACACCACAGTGTTACAAGGAAACTGAAGCAATGAGTAAGTGAAGGGGAGCTATAAATCTTTCAAATCACCCATCTTGAAACATAGAAGGAATTTATCGCCAAGCGTGGAATGGGATGGTAGCGTTGGCAATGTGGGAGAGGCAGCAGGAGTGTCTCAGTGCTTTACAAACCTCTCAATAAACATATGAATAATTTTGAGAGTCATCATTAGCGGCCCACTCTTGGTCCTAAATCGATACATTGTGGATAAATTAAAGCCACCGAGGGAGGAAAGAGTGAGCGATGAACGGAGAGCCAAACTCAAGCAATATTACAAGGTGATTAAAACAGCCTCTGTGTAAACTGATATGCCGGGAGGCTAGTGCACAATGAGGAATAAGGGTGTGTAAGACAGGCATCTTTTAGGCCGATTTGTTGAAGGCAGCATCTGTTGAAAAGCGTTGCTCGTGCCCAAGGGCTTGTGTGTCAGCACAATCCCAACTCTTAACTGGTTTCTTTGAACACACCGCTCCAGCGTTCACGAGAAAAAGCAAAAAGGTGAGTGCTAAACGGTGCCTAAAACCAGAGCACATATTGCTTCAGTGTCTGCAAACATATCGCAACGTACTACTACACACTCTGCAGCAAGCTGTCATGAAGTGCTGTCATTGTTTTGTCTGGATTCCGATGCTCCGTGTTGACAGGAAGTACATTTGGCCCCTGCTTTACACAAGATTAATCTAATCTGATTTGAGCCTGCGATGAATCTTATTGGATTTGTGACCCTCATTTCTCCGGCGATGTGGCATAACCCACACAGGTAGGGGAGTAGTAAGGAGGAAAGCAGGTGTGGAGATGAGAGGTAAGACGAGATCAAACAAATAACCCCAATCTTAAATGCCTCTCTTCACATCCAGGATGTTTGAACGTGCGTTATGTCTGCATTTACTTAGAGGACAGAACGGCGGGAGCATTAGGACAGAAAAAGGCAAATTATTTTGTTTGTACAGCAAAATCCTTTGAATTGCAGATGAAAGCAAGTAAAACCTATTAACTGCCTCATAATATGCTGGTGGCACACAGGCTCTTATCAAAACACACTATTATTCAGCCCCTGGCAGACAATAGCTCTGGTGTAGTATGGCCGGATATGTTACAAAGATGATTGCTGCTTTTGCTTCAAGGGTCCTGTTCTTTCCAAATGTCATATTTGCGTAGCTTGAGAAGAGAAAAGAAAAGTTCATAGCCAGAGTGTCTTTAATCCACTGGCTGACATTTTTTTCTTTTTCGTTTTTCTTTTAATTTTTTTTATTGCTCGGCTGCAAAGTGATTTATACCGTCCCACTAGTCAAGTCAAGTCAAGTTTATTTATAGAGCACATTTAAAAACAACCAAGGCTGACCAAAGTGCTGTACAGTAAATACAGATAAAAATACAATAGAACACAATTTTGTAATAACACCTCGCTGATAAAAATAAAATAAAAATATATAAAACAAATAAATTAAACCTTTCTAAAAGCCAATGAAAAGAGGTGAGTTTTAAGAGCGGTTTTAAAAGTTTCTAGGCTTTTGGAGAGTCTGACGTGAGGAGGTAAACTGTTCCACAGTCTGGGTGCAGCCACAGCAAACGCCCTCTCTCCCTTTGTCTTTAATTTATACCTGGGAACATCTAAAAGCATCAGGTCGGCTGACCTCAAAGATCTCCTGGGGCGATAAGTACTAAGGAGTTCTGACAGGTAAGAAGGTGCAGTGCCATTTAAAACCTTAAAAGCCAGCAATAAGATTTTAAAATCAATCCTAAAGGCAACTGGGAGCCAGTGGAGAGAGCAGAGAACCGGAGTGATGTGGTCTCTTTTTTTTGAACCGGTCAACAGGCGAGCGGCAGCGTTCTGCACCAGTTGAAGGCGATGTAGACAGGAACGATCTAGGCCAGCATAGAGGGAATTACAGTAGTCTAGCCGTGAAGTAATAAAAGCATGGACCACTCTTTCTAGATCGTTCCTGCAAAGGTAAGACTTGACTTTGGCTAAAATCCGCAAATGATAAAAAGATCCCTTAACTACAGAGCTAATTTGTTTATCAAGTTTAAAAGCATTGTCAAAAATAACACCAAGACTCTTAATGGAAGAAGTGCAATCGGAGGTTAGGGGTCCCAAAAAGTCAAGAGAGAAGTTGGGATCTTTAGGAAGCCCAAACACAATGACTTCAGTTTTGCTTTCATTAAGGTGTAAGAAGTTAAGAGTCATCCAAGTCTTAATGTCAGACAAGCAGGAGAGTAGCGGCTGCAAAGAAACATTGCAGTTCAACCTCAGAGGGAGGTAGATCTGAATATCATCGGCAAAGATGTGGAAGGACACATTATGTTTACGGAGCACATCGCCCAGAGGGAGCAAGTACAGAATAAACAACAGGGGGCCTAGTATGGACCCCTGAGGTACGCCACAGGTTAAAGGAGCTCTGGGAGATGACAGTTCACCAAGGTGAACAGAAAAACTCCTATTATTCAAATAGGACTGGAAAAACTTTAAGACAGTGCCCTTTAAACCGACACAATGTTGAAGGCGGGATAGCAGTATGTTGTGATCAACAGTGTCGAAGGCTGCTGTCAGGTCCAAGGTTACTAAGACAGCAGCACAACCAGAGTCAACAGTTAAAAGCAAATCATTAAAAACTCTCAGAAGGGCGGTTTCTCTGCTATGCCGAGCTCTAAAACCAGACTGGAACTTCTCATAGAGATTGTTATTGTCAAGAAATAGCTGGAGCTGCGTGAGGGCGGCTCGTTCCAGTACTTTAGACAGAAAAGGGAGGTTGGAAATGGGCCTATAGTTAGAGAGTAGGGATGGATCTAGATTAGGCTTTTTAAGGAGAGGTTGAACAACAGCGTGCTTGAAGGGTGTTGGAAAACAACCAGAACTGAGGCAGGCATTGATCAGGACCAGAAGGAAAGGTCCGACTGAGTCCAGAACCTGCTTCAGAAGCCGAGAGGGGATAGCATTGGTGGAACAGTTGGTAGTCTTAACCTTGCAGACTATTTCATGCAGCTGAGAGAGAGAGATTGGTTCGAACTGATTAAAGGCAGAATGGCACAAAGACAAAACACAGGGATTGGAAGGTGAAGATGGAATGACAGACTGCAGGGAGGAAATCTTGTTTACAAAGAACTTTAGAAAGTCATTACACTAGTGCAGCCGGAGGAATAATACCATCAATTTGCCCTAATTCAGTTTCAGTGACAAACCTCTCACACTGGGTAAACCTATTCCCCCAATCACCTCAACTGCTTAAGTGGCCAGCAGTTAAAAGCGGAAGTTTGCAGCACAAAGCCCAGCATCCCCCGCCATCACGGCAGCGATTTTTGAAGTCAGATTACTGTCACAGCCGGAGCTATCCCGCCAACAAGCGAGACAATATTGGGTATCATAGATGCGTGAAGGACTTAGAAATCTCACACGTTTAAATCAGCAAATGTAATGCATTCTATGCTGGCTTAAAAGTCTGGACTTATTACTTGGATCTGCGACACAGTAGCAGAGAGCGCTGCCTCACCCCGAGTTCCAGTTAGTAGCTGTTCCAAAGCTTCTGATTGCATAATCCTTATCAGCAAATACAAGCACACAAGTATAGTACTACAACTGTGCTACAACAACACACTGCTACTGAAGAGCATAAGATTTGATTAAAAAAAACAAAAGCAAAAACTCTCTGGAATACTTCACTGATTTAATGTAGAATTCCTTGTTATTAGATTTCTGTTCACTTGTATCAATAAAAAAAGCTCCTCAGCAAGAAACATTGTTGCAGTTTGGTGGCTTTTTTTAAATTAACGCTTTTGTATCTGAGAATGATCGTTTGCGACAACTTTGAGCAAAGTTCTTGAGGCTTTAACGTGTGCCAGTGGATTCCTGTAAACGTAGATGAAATCTCTCAGCTCTCAGAATTATTTTTTTGGAAACTGAACGTAGTCCTTTATCGTTTTTTCTCCGGGAAAGCCGAAAGCTGGTGCTCTTTTGCTCTGTCCACTCTTGCTACCCCTATTTCTCCATCCGCAGATATCCCGTCCTACTTAATACTAAAGCCAACCATGTGTGATATTGGTTGTGCTGGCTTTCCAAATGGCCACAATCCATCCATTGCACTCCAGCCGTGTGTTGCTTCACCAATGGCTAGCAAACTGTGGCTACTGGAGCTAAAATATTCTTACACCAGGAGAGCATTTTTCTAGGTGACGGAGGCTGAGAAGTGACTTGAAATACATCGCATTAACCTTTGTGGTCACACAAGTCATCGCGCCATTTGTCAGATGGTAAAGAGCTCGGCTCGCTGACCCGCGGAGATCTTGGCGGGTCCTGCTTTACTTTGTTCAGACTAATTTTCTCAACAAGATGTTCAGATTCCCAGTGAAGCAGATGTTACACTCTTAGAAGTGTTTTTTTTCTATCCCTGCAGGTGCACATCAATCAAATAAGAGACCATTCTGCCTGGGCTGAATTTGTTGTGGACATCTAAAGTCTAGCTTGACGCTTCTCCCCTCTGGCTTTTCTCTCGTACAACACTATTACCACCAACTTTTTTTTCTGCCTAGACACTGAGGAGAGAAAAAAAAAAGTGCTGCACAAGTGTGACCCGGGAGAAATGGAATGAAGGATTTCTCTGCACCATCCCTATCAACCAATCAATTAGAGCATTCTTTCTGCCACGGTGAAGTTTCTGCTTCTGGTTATGCCCTGCGTACGCCTCTTTTCTGGTGTTGTTATCCTTGTTTCCATAGCGATGACTCTGGTTGCTCCCACACTCGACTTCCAGGTAGGCTCTGCTGGGGTGACAATGCTTCACTGAAGAATTTCTCATCGTTACAGCTCCTCTGCTAGACTGAAGAGAGGTATTCTAGCAGTAAGTCAATTGTCCTTGAGTGTGCTCCAATAAATTTCCATTGATGTTTCGTTGAAAGGCTCAGGCGTTAACGTTCGACATAACAGAGGGGCTTCATAAAACACTTTACACTCTGTGTTAAACTGAATTAAAAGGGTCACAGAAAACGAGACGGCGGTGGCTCTTTCTTTTAAAACCAACACATCATAGATATCAAGATCAAATAGGAATGATATAATCGATGCCTTCAGGCATTACGTTCCTATGCAGAGCAGCCAAATGTTTTTGTATCATTTTCTAATAGTTTTCATTCAGGGCAACAAACTTTCACATTATGCTTAGCTCCTGGATATTTCTGCCCTCCTCTGTGCTCGGAGAATGCACAGCCTAACTGGAATTTAGCCCGCACCGCTAACAAATACGGTATTCTTCTTCAAGGTCACCCCCCCCCACCCACCTCACATTTCACATCACTACACCCACCCCCTCTCCCCCTTCATCAGGCCCTGCTGACGTTGCTCAAATTCTGATTTATCTTAGCTGCCTTTGTATGATTCAACAAAATGACCAAAAAAAGTAAGCGCTGGAGCAGGAGAGACGTACATAACAGTCTTCCAGAGCCATGAAGGGATATTGCCTCTGTGATGGAGAAGGAGGATTTTTTTTTTTTTTTGGGATAGCCATTTTCATTTAAGCATGGGAAATACTTGCAGCCAGAATGCGCAGGGATAAGGGTCTCACAGCCAGTCAATTAGTAAATCAAGCCTGATTTAATGTTCCCTCCACCATCTAATCATATAAAACACTTGAGCTCTGTGGTGATTTATCATGTGCCAGTCCTTCCCATTTCCAGAAAGGACCACACGGGCAGGGAATCACATAATCACGTTGCTTTTTAAAAAAAAATCTGTTCACTTATCACAGGTAAGTGAAGGAATCCACTACCATCCATGGGATGCCAAATGAAAGAAGCCCATGTAGCATGAACTAGTGAAAATCACTCTTCCTTATTATATACTCAGTTGCAGTTTACTTCTTTTCAGCTTTGACTTTTCTTTCCCCAATAAAATGTCATTGTGTATTTGATTGCACTCAGAGAAATAAGCTTAATTCTGAGGAGCCTCATTGTAGTATCAAAGTCGGAGCTCACGAGCGGCGGTGCGAACTTGTTTTCTTTCAGGCCGACAAGTGAAAAGTCAGTGCGACTTCGCTGCAGCTGTGTGAAAGCACACTAAAGAGTTGAAAGCACTGAATCAAGTAGACGCTCGTCGTTACAGGCAGGCAGAGCGCATTCTATGTGCAGCACAACATAAACACATTTTGTTTTCCTTTCCACACCAAAGACTACATGTAAATGAAAAGGTGAATGTGAGTTGAACCGTCACCGCTGCTTGTCTTTGAACTGAGAACATATGACATTTCCCTCAAAATAGTTCAGTGGCCCTGGGCACCAGCCCAGTGTGCTGACAGGGTGTGTGTATGTGTGTGTGTGTGTGTGTGAGGGGAGGGTGTGTTTAACAATTTAACAAGAGACAGATAAAGCGAACGTCCATCTTGACACTATAGAGTCTTGCAGGCAGCGTGTCGGGTATCACAGCCTTGGATGGCAGGAGATCAATGGAGATGGCTCGTCTCCGCACTCAAACAGCCGCCCTGCTCGCACTTACTCATACTTTTATCGGTTTCACAGACCCTGTTAGGAAGAAGTCACCGAAATTATGTCAGATGAATCTCAATCAGCAAAAAACGTCTGGAAAAAAAGTCAGGTAGATGCAACAGAATGAAATATTAGTTCTCCAAATCTTTTTTCCCTTCTACTTGAATTCTGGTTCAATATTATTGGAAATTCTCACAATTTATAGTCATTTCTTTGCCATCATAACAGACTGCATGGGTATTTTCAATTTGCAATGGTACTAATAAAATAATAAAATAATCATTCTGTACATTCGATAATCTTTAATCCTACAACTGTTTACAACTTGCATAGTTCCCATTTCTGTATAGCTGTATATCTCAAATTCTGTAAAGTTATTTATTTCATATTCTGTATAGTTTTTCATATTTATATCCTGTTCATAGCCTGTACATAGCTTGTACTCACTACAGCCTGTACATACTTATAGTTATAGAATATTCACAACATACTTCATACCGTGTACATTATAACATACCATAATAGACCCATTTCTGTAATATACTCACATATCTATATTATTGCTAATATATATTGTAATATATCTATATCACTAAAGCACTTCTGGATGGATGCAAACTGCATTTCGTTGCACTGTACCTGTGCATGTGCAATGACAATAAAGTTGAATTCTATTCTATTCTACTACAGCAGTTTTACATGGCTGCCGAATTTGATAAATAAATAGTCCAAAATGAGCAGACCTGGGCAGCATTTACTTTTAATGGAATAGAATATACGGTAGTTCTTTTTAAACACACAGTGGGATGTTTGTAGTGTAGAAAAAATTAATCTGAAACGTATAAGTGAGCTCAGAGGTCAAATGTGACATGATATTTGGATTTGAACTATAATGCAATATTTAAAACCCCATATACCAGTATCATTTTCCAAATGTTCCCAATAGAAACAAAGGCAGTTAAATTTAGGATCATTTCTTAAGGCAAAAGATCAGTGTTGGGGAGTAACTTAATACATGTACCGGCGTTACGTATTTAAAATACAAAATATGAGTAACTGTACTCAGTTACAGTTTAAAAAGGTGGTATTCAGAATACAGTTACTTTGTTGAAATAAATGGATTACACTTCTTTTCCTGTTTCATACGTTAGGCTATGCCCTCTTCTGAAAATTCCACGCCGGTGGAAACCTGAACAAAACACGCATTAAGATGCTCTAATGCGTGTGTCGCAATGTCACCTCGACTTGCGGCCGCATAATGACGTGAAGAAATATTTTTTAAAAGTATTATTATAAAAAGTATTTAATATGAAGGAAATAAGGCAGAGTGTTACATGCATTGCATGTATGAAGCATGTAAATATAATAATAACCACTGCAGCCAAAAAGAGTGCCTGACGAGCCCAGTTGTATATAAGCTATTAAGACTCGCCTGTACACTGTCTTCATGTTTTCCTCCGAAACAATAGGTTCTGTTGAAGCAGCCTTTCAATGCCTCTCTCTGCCTCTCACTAGCAAAGTTGATCCAGACAACAAAGTAAAGCTAGTTTTCAGCTACGAGCCCAACACGGAACCCGACGCATTAGCCAGAGGTCCCTGTACTACGGTTCGGAGCCGCGGACCTGTTTTATATACGCGCAGAATAGTTTTCCATACGAGATCGCTGCAAGAAGTGCAGCCTTACCTAATGTCCACCCTACTGTTACTTATTTTATATTAAGATTTAAAAATCTAGTTGGTATTGGTATGGCGAGTAACCTTCAGTAATAGTAATAAATCACACAGCAATAGTACATTCATGCAGTTGTAAAAAGCATGATAATATATTAAGTAATCCAAAGTATTCTGAATACGTTACTCTCATTGAGTAACGTAACGGAATATGTTACAAAATACATTTTGGGGCATGTATTCTGTATTATGTAGTGGAATACATTTTAAAAGTAACTTTCCCAACACTGCCAAAGATATTTGAGCGTTTGACCTTATTTGACCTTCAAGAAAAGGTTAGAGGTCATATTTAGAATTCCCATATACCTTCCTTATATGCCAGGAGCATACAGGAATATATATTCTATTATCTATTCTCATCAGTATAACGTTATAGCAGTAAGAGAAATAGTTTATTATCACTTAGACCTTCTATTGACCTGGTATGAGAGGTGTGACATATTTTAAATCTTTATATGGTGCTTTCTACGTGTCCACTACACACCGCATGTGTAAGAATCATAGTTTTTGCATTATAAGGCTTTTTGACCAATAAATCGTTAAGCTGACATTAATGATCTTGGTGGATGTAAAACAAATTTGAATGGATTGCTAACACGACCCCACTCTACACTCACACAAAGTTTTATCAGAATTCATTCAAAACTTTTCGAGCTGTCGTGTTTACAGACGGAGTGACGGCACTACTAAAAAAGTAACCTCCTTGGTGGAGGTAATAACTCTTCGAATGGCCATGTGTTGATGAGTTCAAAACAACATCCAGGGAAAATTTGTGTGCACGGGGCGCTAGCAGACAAACACGGATGGAAAACGAATCTCCCATAAGCATAAACTCAGTGAGCAAATAACTATGCAATGGCTAAGCTATTTGTGTTCATCATATCGAAGCTGCTGCTTGCTGATCATCCTACCCTTAGTCCCTTTCACTCCCCTTTGTTACTCGTGTAAGACCAGTGAGTAAAAGGCCTTTTACATAACTTGACCTGCTCAGCCAGCTGAGTTTGTTTTTAGTGCAAACATTATCCACTGACATGAAATAACTCCTAAATAACACAGCTGTAGCCAGTCGTTCATTATTTAACGAAGCAAAGGAAGTTTGGCAGATGAAATGCTGACACTCTATCTCAACACTGCTTCTCTTTCACTCTTGAAAGCCAAAGACGTATATCCAGCTGTTCACAGTCATACTGCACAGCGTCAGAGCCACTATAATCAACATAAATCCTGAAATATAGGTTTGCTGTTGCAAAGCTGCCTTGTACATTGTTTGATCAACTACTCCTTGAATGCAAATATTTTATTCTGATGTTGTTCTTATAATGCATAAAGGGGTGCACAGAATTCTAATCCAGCAAACACCAAAGGAACGCTCTTCCTTTAGAGGCCACAAGTTTGTGATGTGGTAATGGATAACACATACATTGCAAGGTATTATTAAACCCTCCCACATATGTTGCTTGATCCCCACTAACAGCCCACGCATGCCCTTCATGTAGGCAGAGTCAGAAGACATAGAAGACGAATTCAAGGAGATGAACTGAAATGTGAAGTCACATGTTGGGTGTCTTGATGTGAAAATCAATCAAGCTCATATCGGGGAGTTTAAAAAGTGCCAAAAAAGAAAGTGACTGGTCAGTTAGCAGTTGTTTACTCTGGCATCAATGACTCAATTTCAAAGTAGGAGATGCTTTCTTGCACCTCTTCTTGGACGATAATGACTTTTCTTTGCATTTTGTGTTGGCAATTTCACACTGCTTTCCTCTGGACAAGACTGAAATGCAGCACACCTCCTCACTCTGTTTTCTGTGCTGTGACTTAATTTAATGTGGTGTGGATAATTCAATTCACAATGAAAAACCGAAATGTTTTTTGAGTTATTAAAGACAACGGCTTGATTCATTGTCCTTCCCAACACGTGTTTTTTTCATTCATTAGTCATTAGCATGCCAAATGTTCCATACACAAAGAGTACATTGATCAGTTGTGTCTCCTTTAGTTGAATTGTGCTCTAAGAGGAAGTGGATGAGAACTATGGATGGCCTGGAGTCAAGGAGCAATATATATCAATAAATATCTAACATAAAGTAGTCTTTCTGAGTAGACTGTAAGCGAGCTTCACTTAGCTTCTCTTACAGTCCAGTGAGTGTGCACTACATAATCCAGGCAATACCTTCTGTTATTTATAGGAAAACTCAACCCCTGCTTTCAATTGAAATATTCTAATTAAAGTATTGCATGTTTTATGTCTCAGACTGAATACTAAAAAAAAGTGGAGTGGACAGTTTCCACCAATCCAATCATAGCAGAGTGCCAAATCGGATTCCTTGGCCACTCCGCATGTGGCTCAGAGTTAATGCCTAAGAGCTGAGGAGAAGCAGGACTATATTGCTGCCCTTTAACAACCGGTCTATTTATAGATTTACAGACTAATGTTAAAGAATAACAAGCAGCATTTTAAAAATGTTCTTTTTATTTGGCATTGTTTCTTATTTGTCAGCACAAAAATATGATCTCTGGTAAGTTAGACTGTTAATCCCAGCTGCCACTAAAATGTTCATCCAAATGATGTTGCCATAGTAACATCAGCTTTAGTCTCAGTCGAGCCTGCACATATTTGACCCACGAGATGCTGTGATTGTTAGATGTATGGTTGACATGCTAAAGAGTAGCTTGTGGATGTGTGTACAGCTTATCAGAGTAAGGAGACAACACATTAATGTGGGTTCAGCTCTGCATGTCCTCCATCCCTGAGAACTGAAGGTGGGCAACTCAGCCACTCAGTGTACTGCCATCTACAAAATAATAATAATAATGATAATAAAATAAAACATTAAATGTAAACCTTCAAAGGTCATCTCTTTGTCTTGATGTATTTTGGCAACATTTAAAGAACAATTTTCACTCCCGAGTGCACCTTTTATTCAGAACACTGGACATAATTAAAGTTGTAACATAGGAAAAGTATATCTACACCAATATCATAGCTTACACAGCATTTTGCGATTAAAAGAAGCCAGTACAACCTTTGTGATGTAAAAAGTTGCTTGAAGAAATCCAGAGACTCCCCTGATAGTAACTCTTTTCCTCACAGTCTTTTGGGCTATTCTGGGAGACATGTCTGCCGGCTGATTCTGATTGGCACTACTTTGCCTACTAGTAGCATGAAGAGGAAAGTAAAAAGTGCCTATGTTGCAGCACTTGCAATATATTTTATCTGTGCTTGTGATTTCAGTTTGAAATTCCCACTAGCAAAGACGTTGACAGGAGAACCTGAGATGAAATTTTTTTCACTCTTTGATTCATAACTTTCTGTCATACAATGGAAGAATAATTTAGAGTGTTGTGCCAGGATTTGTGGGGTATTATACATTTATAGTTGTTTCATACAGATGTTTTTAACTTGATTTTCTTTCTTGAATAATTTTCAGCTGCAACAAAAAGGTGAAAACTTGATTTATATATCAAACTGTTAGATTATTAGATCACATTTTTAAAAGGAGTTACATATAATATGAACATTTCAAATGTAAATGATTAGAAATGTAATTGGATCTGTCTGTGATTCCCTATTTAAAACATGAGCACTTTGATATTGATGAAAGGGATTGATGCTTAGTTTAATGTGGCTTTGAAGATGCAATGAATAAAGAAATACATAAATGAAAAGTTGGTGACTAGTCTCTTCTTTTAACATTAGGAATGTTGGGACAGATACCTTATAATTTTGCTTGATAAAAATGTGTTATCTTCTCAGTCTTCTGTGTAACTCAGTGATATAACCTCTGTCCACGAACATAGTCCCACGTGAAATGTGAAAAGGTTTTATTCTTGATTTAAAAAAACCCCCAAACCTCTGTATTATACAGCTATACAGCCACACTAACATTAGCATGGTGGTTCAGTTGCTAGCACTGTTGCCTCACACCCAAGAGGTCTGGGGCCTTTCTGTGTGGCGTTTGCATGTTTTCCCCATTCTTGGGTTCCCTCCAAGTACTCTGGCTTCCTTCCAGAGTCCCACATGAATGGGTTAGGTTCACTGATTATTCTAAATTGGTTGTAGGCATGAATGCGATAGTGAGTAGTTGGTTTACGGGCGCTCTGTTTAAGCCCTGTGACTGACCGGATGTCCAGGATGTAACCCACTTCTCACCCTATGGCAGCTGGAATGGGCTCTAGCCCCCTTGCAACCTTGAGCCTGATAAGTGGAAGAAAATGGACAGATGGACAGGTTGCTTGGTGCTTGGCCTCAGCGTTAGAGCACCACTGAAGACTCATATTCCCAATCATCAACTTGTGCCTGGATCTGATCCTTTGGCCCAAGGCAGCATGTCCTCACTGTTGAGCCGACAGCCCCATGGGAGGAGGTCCTCCATGAGGAATATCAAGGGAACTATTATATGCACACTTGGCAGCTGTGGCGAAGGTGTGGGGCTGGAAGGTGAAGGTGTGGCCAGTGGACGTTAGCTGGAGAGGCTAACTAGAAGACTGCTGAAGGAAGTCCACATCAGAGGACAGACCCATCAGAAGGCAATTAAGGAACTTGACACTGTCACCGACATAAGCACGTGGCGGACCTGCCTTGCCCGAGGATGTCATGTAATCAAAGGCTCGAACACCCAGTGTGGCTGGTGTATGCAACTGAAGATGTATTGCAGTGGTAACTACATGAAAGGGTCAGGAGGATCTTTCCAGCATCACTCAGAGCAAGTGCTGTGATGAATTTTCAGGGACTGTGACACCAGGTCAGATCAAGCAAAGTTATATAAAAACAGGACCAAAAATCTCTATATGTTTACACTGAAATAACATAATGCAGTAATGTTAAAGCAACTTGGAAACTCTTTCTTTTTTCCTTAGTGCTTCCAACAATAACTCTAATAAATGCAAACATTGAAGAGCAGCTAATTAAATAAAAAAATGTCTTGTCTACCTTTCCCATCTGTAGCTCAAAAAAGAGAACGGAAACAAAAAAGTCAAGACGGTAAGCAACAAAAACTAGTAAAGTTTACTGGCTGACAGTCACTCACAATAACTCATGCTGATGAGAGGGGATTTGCTCCATGTGGTCAAGCTCTGAAACAGATTACTCAGCAGGTTTTGGGACTCTGGATAGGGGTTTCGATTTGTGAGGGAGAGTTAAAGTTATTTGACTTCCTGATTTAAGGGGCAGTGGTGGAGCATCAGAGATACGAGCTGTAATTAACATATCGCTGAAATGTTTGCTTTGTACTGATAATCAAACCAAAATGACTAATGATGACTGAATGATGAATATTTCCCTGTTTAAGGAAGGAAGAAAAGTGTGCACACTTACAATATAGTTAAGCTTTTAATTTGACTAACTTGTGGAACAGAGTCTTTTAGCCAGAGCCGAATAGCATTTTACTCACTATTTCATGTTTCCTCATAGCAGAAGGAGTTTCATCACATTTCCCTGCATGTGCATCCTTTAATAGTATATTTAAATCCTGTATACAGACACAGTTTCATACAACTCATTTTTGAAAAGCTCATTGTGAGAAATAAGTGAAATAAGTGAAATAAGTGTAACGTTTACCGAAGACGGTTGTCTTGCTTTAATCTTTGTAAACTGATGTTTGTGAGCTCTGCTTCATACTTGGATTTGTTTTTTTCTTTTAGTAAGTTTACAGTTTGGAAAGTAGAGGACGCCGTCCCCTGCAGCACCAGATTCAGTTTGTGAAAAAACAAGTGAGGGGCAACCAATCAGAAGAAAGCCTACAGAGACTGTAGCTTTAAATTGAGACACTTGTTTCAGACAGGGTATTAACTGAGCATCCGGCGTAAGATAAATGAGGATTAGTTTGAACTATGAGTCATGTAAAATTATTCCAGTGGAGTCCAAGAATAAAAATACGGAGACAGCACAATAGGTCTACTTCACTTTGTGAGCCTCTGTGCGCTTTCCGCTTCTGCTTCCAGTCACAGGAAACTTCTATTAAAGACAGAGCGAGTTAACTAATACATTATAAATAAACTGTACATAATTATTATCGTTCACTGGAAAACCAAATCCATCTGTGTGCTTACAAGCTCTTTTCGTATTCTCTTAAACATCTGTGCTTGTGGCCGTTTGTATAAACCTCTTAAGATTTCACTTTAGATTAAAGCCTTGGGCAGTTCAATTCAGTTTTATTTGTATAGCACCAAATCACAACAGATCTGGCTCAAGTCGTCTCAAGGCGCTTTGCACAGTAAGGACAAGCCTTCACAATATTATAGAGAGAAACCAAACAATTCCCTTTGAGCAAGGACTTGGCAGCAGTAGGGAGTAAAAAAAACAACAACTCCCTTTTAACAGGAAGAAACCTCAGGCAGAATCAGACTCGGGGAGGGCGGCCATCTGCCTCAACCGGTTGGGGTGAGGGAAGAGTGAAGAGCGCAAAGAAGAGCACTGAGAAGCAACAAACAACAAATACTCACCAGGTTGCTGAGGCCAGTAACAGATCAGAGACATGAGTCGGAAATACCCGCAGAAAGGTATGGGGGGGGGGCACAGGAGAGAGAAGACACAAGAGACATAAATGGCCTCTTCCTCAGGGAGAGACTGTATGTTCTCTCCGTGTACCCCCAGCAACACCACAGCTTTAAACTTCTGCAGCATCAATTTCACCCTTGCACACTTAACTGTACCCACAACTGCTGTTCAGAGTGACTCAGTCCAGCTTAGCAGACACACAGCAATACCCAAATCCCTCTTCCTTTTAATTCGCACTCTCTTGGCGGGGTGTTAATGGCTTACACAACAGATGTTTAGTATGCTGCGTTTAGGTCCATGTGAGCCCAAGCCACCCGCAGCCTTATATATGACAACCTGTGACTCTTATCTCGGAGGCAAAATAAGCCCGTTAACACTTTACTGCACATATGCTGCTCGCATGAAGTAACAAAGGCAAAGGCACGTGCGAGTGCGCACACAAACGGGAAAGGGAGGAAGACGGCATGCAGAAACAGCGAGTGTGGGATATGGAGTGTGAATGAGAAGGGATGAGATGGAGGAAGTGACAGAGAGAAAAAGAGTGATGACAGCTTCCATCTGCTGCGGAGCCACGGACCGCTTCCTCAGACAGAGATACCCACTTGGATCAGTACGTACGTATACACAGTAATGGAGTAATGAGGGTATTTGACAGAAGTGTGCTTTATAGCAACAATTAGTGGGGGAGGAAAGTCGCATCTTCGCGTATAGAGCAGTTGTTACGGGTCCCAGATGTGAAGACCACAATAACAAAAAGAATACAAATCTGTAAAAATAAAGGTAGAGTCTCAGAGAAAGAATCACAGGAGCACTCGTGTCTTTTCCCGAATTGCATCTCTTATTTCAGATCAACAAATATAATTTACATCCAGTGCTTTCACTTGTCAGATATGCTCAATAACTGTAAAAGGTAAATAAAAGGCATTTGGCAAATATATGCATCTATGGTCATTACATTTCTCCAGTTTACACTGTTAACCACACTATTCCTTCACTCATTTACATCAGCAGTGCAGATAGCATATAATGCCTTAAACGTCTTATTGCTCTTTCTCACATATAGGGCAAACTCAAAATAGCTTATCCACAAATCTGATATAAGTGCATAAATCTTACTAGATTAGACAAAACACACCTGGATGTATTACTTTGCAATGTAACAACATAAATGTACATTCATTCTTAGCTTATTCTTAACATTTCCACATCACTTGAACCATAAAGTATATATAAGATATTTTAATCTCAAATAATCTGATGTCAGGGCCTTTACAGTTAAATTGGAGCACCACACACACATATTTGCTTGTTAAATGGAGTTTACCAAGTTTAAATACATCCCGCGGGCTGGCGAACTCTCGCGGTAACTCTCGCGAGACTTGGGGCTGCGCGGCTCGGCTTTACCACCGCTGCGGTGCCGCGCTTCAGTAATTTTCAACTAAACCCCACTTAAGGTTACATCGGCGGTGTCAACATAACTCTCAGTAAACACCGAAGTAGAACAAGGCACAAAACCCTCATACACTGTATTTTTAAGACGATACTGACCTGTAAAAATAAAGGTAGAGTCTCAGAGAAAGAATCACAGGAGCACTCGTGTCTTTTCCCGAATTGCATCTGAGAGGACAGGAAGTTGGTCCGCTCTAGGCAACCGCGGGCGAACGACTACAGTGTCAACAGTTCCGCTTATTATTTCTCACTTTTACTCTCCTCAATTGTTATGGACTACACGTAATGAATGTAAAATAATAATTGTCTTAATTGCTGACATGTGTTTTTCTTAAAAATAATAAAATTTCCCAAAATGTGGTAGCACATTTGTGTTCACCACACGCTCCCCAACAGCAAAAGTGGCTCCTGACATTTATAAAAAAAACCTTTAAACTAACAAAGTCTCTTTACAGAAGTCCCTGGAATATTCCTCTTGCCCAGGTGTCCTTAGACTTCAGGCATTCTTCTTCCTGAGATTTCTGTTCGATTCAATAGCAAGGAACAACATATGAAACAGGTAAGTAAGGGCTAAGGGTGAGGGGAGAGGGGTAGGGGGGTTGGGAGTAGAGAAGAGGGTAGTAGAGGGAAGGATATGGCGAAGGTTGGACGTTGATGGTGTTCACCGCAGGATGGAGCCTGATAGGCTGGTTGACCCAAGGATGGGTAGGTGAAGAATGTGGTGGGACGTCTCTGCCTGCTGGACTGCCTAAGATGAGATGGTGGCTCTGGATGGATGTCATCCCCTGGCTCCACCCTGGGTTCTGGCTCTGGGTCAGGAAGCTCTACTGGATCAGGACTGGACTCAGTGACGTCAACTTCTTCTTGAACCTGAGGCATCTCCTGATCGTCACTTAGTTGAGGTAGGTCTGGGTCTCTTAACACAATTAGATCCTCTTCCGGAACCATGGCACTTTTTTTTCTAGGTTGGACACGAGCCCTTAAGACTTGTCCTAGTTCACTTGGACCGGAGCTCCGTTGCGCTCCACTTGGAACTGGTGTGACTGGAGAATGGCCCCCTCGAGGGTATCTGGGTACACCAAGCCAGTACAATGGCTCACCCTCTTCCGAGTCAGTTGTGTCAGGGTTCGGCTCTGGTGTCATTGGTCTTCCGGTGGACTTCTTGTTTCTCTTGTGTGGTCTTGTAGCCTGACTTTGGATAATGTCCACTGGCAAGTCATTCACTTGTAACAACAAGTTCCTGTGCAAGGTGCGAACAGGACGGCCTCCCGCCTCTGGACTCACTTTGTAGACGGGGTTGTCGCCCACTTGCTCCCTCACAATGTAGACCGTTTGCTCCCAGTAGGGTCTCAGTTTGCCAGGGCCCCCCCTTTCACTCAGGTTTCGTACCAGTACTCGGTCTCCTGCCTGTAGCATTACTCCTTTGCATCTTTTGTCATAGTTTGCTTTGCCTTTGGAACTTGACTGTTGACTGTTTGCATTTGCAATGCGGTATGCTTCTGTCATCTTCCCTTTCCATCTTTCTGCATACCCATGTGGTGTCTCAGTGTTGTTTTCTGCCATGAGACCAAAGAGAAGGTCTACTGGAAGACGAGGGTGTCGACCATACAAGAGGTAGTACGGAGAGAAGCCAGTCGATTCATGCTTGGTACAGTTGTAAGCATGGATAACATGGGGTAGATGTTCCTTCCAATTTTGTTTCTCCTTTTCTCCCAGTGTACGCAGCATCTGTAACAGGGTGCGATTCAGTCTTTCAGTAGGGTTGCATTGGGGATGGTAGGGGGATGTCCTTGAGTGACCAACGCCTGCGAGTTCTCTTAGGGACTTGAATAACTGATTCTCGAACTCGCGACCCTGGTCGTGGTGGAGCTTGGAGGGGTAGCCGAATTTGGGAATGTAGTCATTGAAGAGGCGGTCTGCCGCGGTCTTTGCGGCCTTATTCTTGGTGGGATACGCTTGTGCGAACCTGGTAAAATGGTCTACAACAACCAGTATATATTCAAACCCACCTTTACAAGACTCTAAGTGCAGGAAGTCAATGCAAACAAGCTCAAGAGGGGAGCTGGATGTTATGCTACCCATGGGTGCTCTCTCGTGTGTCGTTGGCTTCTTCTGCTTGATGCACTGACACTTCCTTGTGACGTACTCTTCAATTTCTCTCTTCATGAAAGGCCAATAGAACCGCTCTCGAGCCAGGTTCAAGACTTTCTCCACGCCGACATGGCCCATGTTGTTGTGGAGGTGTGTGAGAGCTACCTGTCTGTAGAGAGTAGGTAGGACCAGCTGCTTGCGTCCTGTAGTCTTTCTATAGAGAAGGTCATTCTCCATGTGCAGCCGACTCCACTCTCTCAACAGTCTCTTTGTGTTAGTGTCAGCCTTGTCATCTTCTGTTGGTCTTATGTCCTTCTCTACCATGTCAATGACTTTTCCGATTGCTGGATCTGCTCTCTGCGATTGTACAAGTTGGTCATGACTGATTGACTGTAGGGGTTCTTTGATGGGTAGGTTTGGTGCGGTGAGGTTAAGGGCTGCAATCCATGCTACGTCTCCTTGCTTCGCTCTTCTGCTCCCTTCCCAAACTGCACATACGGCTTCCTCCGACAGTTCCTCTGAGCACTCTCCCATGAACCTCTCAATGTCAAGTGGGCAACGTGACAGCACATCTGCATCAATGTTTACTTTTCCCGGCCGATATTTGATGTCGAAGTGGAAATCTGCCAATTGTCCGACCCAACGGTGTCCAACTGCATTGAGCTTTGCTGTGCTGAGGACATATGTCAAGGGATTGTTATCTGTAAAAATGGTGAAATGTGGAGCATAGTAGAGGTAATCCTTAAACTTGTCACAAACTGCCCACTTGAGGGCGAGAAACTCTAGTTTTCCGCTGTGCAAGTGGTAGTTTTGTTCAGCAGGTGTGAGCGTGCGAGACCCATACCCAATCACTCTCATCTTGCCTTGTTGGTTCTGATATAGGACGGCACCAAGGCCCCTCTGGGATGCGTCCGTGTGCAATATAAAAGGGCGGGTGAAATCAGGGTACGCTAACACTGGTGGCTGAGTGAGCATGCCGATCAAGCGCTCAAGGATCTCTTGGTGTTCTTTGTTCCACTGTATCAGGGCTCGAGAAGGCTGCTGAGTGTGTTTTGCTCTGCCTCTAGTTGGCTTTGGTGGCAGTGTGTTGGACGGGACTTGGAGCAAGTCATACAACGGTTTGGCTATGCGGGAGAAGTCCTGCACATACGTCCGATAGTAGCTTAGGAATCCCAAAAGCTGCCTGACTTCTCCGACGGTCTGTGGCCTTTTGTGTTTGAGTGCCTGTACTGCCTCGGTATCTTTGGGGTCCACCTTTACTCCATCTGCAGATACCAATCGGCCGACATAGCGAACCTCTTTACGGAACAGCTCACACTTCTCGGGTTTTAGCTTTACACCATGCCGTTGTAGGGCTTGAAGGACTTTCTGTAGCACTTGGACATGTTCGTCAAACGACTTGGAAAAACAAAGCACGTCGTCAAGGTAAGGGATACAGCACTCGTCTCTGAGGGTGTCAAGCATTTCTTCCATGCTCCGTTGGAAGGCTGCTGGGGCATTAGACAGTCCAAAGGGTATCCTCACCCATTCATAGAGGCCCCACGGGGTAGTGAATGCCGTCAGGTACCTTGAGCCTTCTGCGATGAAACCTTGATGATAAGCTTTACCCTGATCCAGGATCGAGAACCAGCTGTAACCACCTAGTGAGTCTGTGAGATCCTGGATCCGGGGGAGTGGGTGTCTGTCTGGCACAGTCTTGTTGTTTAAGAGACGATAATCGATGCACAAACGTAAAGACCCATCCTTCTTCCTTACGCAAATGACTGGAGCAGCATACGGCGACTGTGACTTCACTACCCATCCCTTGACAATCAGCTCTTGAATATACTCCTTTACTTCCCTGTAGAGGGGTTTAGGGATAGAAGCATAGGCCCTCTGGACTGGTGTATCATCTTTGAGCCTGATTTCCATTTGTAGTGAAGGGATACAGCCTATGTCTGTGCTGCTACGAGAGAACGCCTCACACTCTTCCCTTAACACCTTTTCAACTGACTTCTGTTGGTCCGGACTCAGGTGGCTAAGATCAACTGGGGGTAGCCATGACTCAGTGGACAGTTCAGACACAGGGGTGGCTGCGCTTACGTCAGCTATGGTGATGGGGCTCTGTGTGGGTTGAGTCAGCTCTGATGTGTTTGTGGGTCGGTCTGCCTCAATAACTTTAGCGACATGTTGAATAGTACCCAGGGCTGTTCTCTTCGGTAGAATTATTTCGTGTTTGGAGTGGTTAGAGATGGGGACCTTAACAAATGGCCTTTGAGGGTTGTTGATCTCAAGGAGCCCTTCCCCAACACTCAGGTGTCTCAAGGCAGTGTTCTCGTCGGGTTCGTACAGCACCAGGGGGTCACAAATGTCAAAACTTTGGGGTACTCTGCACCACACTTGGACTGCTTTTCCAGCAGGAATGGTCACATTGCTCTTCCCAATTCTCACTGTGGCTGGGTCACATTCTGCTCTTTGTGGTACTTGTATGAAGTTTACCATAGCCATCACTTGCTCTTCGTCTGTACCAAAAGCTTTGCGTAGGAGACTATACAATAGAGCACTGGCCTCTCGGTCTGACTCTTGTGTTTGGATAATGGCGCCAAGCACGTTCGCTCCCAGGAGGGGCTGAGGGAGTGACAGCTTACTGACAAGGAAAGGGGCTTGCACAGTAAGATTGGGATCTTCGTGACCAGCGAGAGTGACTGTAAGTTCAACCCACCCATCATAAGGAACTGCTTGTCCGTTAACCGCATAAACTTCAAGTCCATCATTTAACAGCTCTTGGAGGGGTCGCACCTGATAGTTAGGAATAAACCGCTGAACCCACTGTCTGTCCACTAAACTCACTTGTGAGCCGGAATCAAATAACACTGTCACTGGATAGCCACCAATCAAACACTTGAGGAGGCTTTTCTTTCCAACTAGGGGGACTTTACAGCTGTTTGGTGTTAAACTTTGGCAAGAGGTTACCTGTTGCTTTCTCTGGTCTCGCTTTGGCTGCTTTCTTTTTAGCTTACTGCGACGTCTTGCACACTCAGTAGTAAGCTGTGCAGAGGAAGACCTTACTGGCTGGGACTGTGACTCTGCGCCGGCCTCTGGCTGTCCCTCGACAGAGACCAATTCCAGTTTCCCTGAGTTTTGGTCCGCTTTAAACATCCCACCGCTCGGTGTCCTGACTCGCAGCATACAAAGCAATGACTACAGTCCTGCAAGTTCTGTTCAGTACACTTTGGACAAAGGAACGCTTTCTTTTGAGGAGGTCTGTTGGGGTTGGCTGGGGTTTGGAAAAGCGGGTTGGGAGGTGGTTGTGGGGACAGCTGGCAAGGCTTTGCCTCCTGTTGTTTAATTAGGCTGGCGACCATGTTAGTTAGAGTCTCTACTTGGGCGGCGAGTTGTTTGATTGTTGGTGAGGATTGTTCTTTGGCTATCTTGTTGTTTGCTTCGATCCCAGCACTTTGGGCTTGTGCACTCTTTTGGCGGGCGACTTGGCCTAACCTTCGCTGGTGTTCATTTTCATCACTGATAATCTTTGTGACCTCACTAAGAATCTCTTCGTCAGTGACATTGTTGTTTGAGGTGAGAGGTCTTAGTCTTTGTCGCAAGTCTGCGTACTTAGCCCCCAGGCCTTGATAGATTGTGTGGAGGAAAACTTCCTGGACAGTTCTTGGGTCATAGGAGATCTCAGTGTTGGCCTGCTTCGACTGAAAAATAAGCTTCTGTTTAAGTCCAATCATGCGATACAGAAACTGCTGGGGCGTCTCTTGTTCACTTTGTCTAGCACACATTAACTCCTGGAGCATTTCAGTTGTCGCTTTTTCTCCGAGATGAGACCTCAGAAAGCCCTGAAGTTCATGGAGAGACAGGTCATCTTTGAGCATTAACATGTCCCGGAAAGTGCCAGGCTTCACAATTCTCAACACACCTCGAACAATTTCAGCCTCCACAAATCCTTCTTTAACTCCTTCATTAATCTGCTTGGTGAGACTGTTGTAGCTGATTTCGGAACTGTTGTCTCCAATCTGTCCCCCAAAAACTTTGAATTCTCTGCGTGGTAAGTACGAAAAGTCTCTTACAGTGACTGGCTGCTTAGGGCTAATCTGTATGATTGGTTGTGGTTGCAAATTGCTCTGCTGGCGTGCTACAGCAGGTGACTGGGCCCTTACAGTTCCACATAGTCTTAGCCTCTCACCCAGTGTCTCATACGCTTTCCTCAACTCCTCTAACTGTTGTGTTTCTGCGTTTGCATAGGGGTTTGGTGATATATCTGGTGGATCTTCCGGCGGTTGTGGGTCTAGCACGGTATTGGATGGTTGTGGACTGGGCATGGCATGTACTTCATTCTCACCAGCTGTTTGCACGGTAGGATTACTTCCCTGGATGACTAGATTAATCAAATCATTCAGCGTCAACAAATGACTCATGCCCTCATCTTCAAGTTGCAGTAGTGTGTTTGACTGTATGTAGGAGGTGATATAGTCCATACAACCTTCTTTATCATCCTGACTGAGCTGTGTAGTGTCTTTGTTTTCTGATGCGAGGCTCTTAGCGAGTTCGAAGAGGTCTTGACCTTGGAGTGAAAACAAGCGTCTCCTGATATTCCAGGCGAGTTCCTTTCTCTCGGTCGACATGTTGTATGTATTTCTGATTATCCTTCAGCTCGATAGTGACTAGGATGCGTCACACTCCCCTCACTGAAGTACGGTTCCACGTTGAGGCAAAGGTCCCCTTTTCACCTCACTACCTGGACACCTACTCGCTGGCTTGGCTGGAGTAACGGCCTTGTCACGATTGTGTTGTGGTTCTGGTATCACTGGATCTGCCCTCGACGACTGTAGAGGAGAGATCCCGGACGAGCCCCCACAGTTTGTTACGGGTCCCAGATGTGAAGACCACAATAACAAAAAGAATACAAATCTGTAAAAATAAAGGTAGAGTCTCAGAGAAAGAATCACAGGAGCACTCGTGTCTTTTCCCGAATTGCATCTCTTATTTCAGATCAACAAATATAATTTACATCCAGTGCTTTCACTTGTCAGATATGCTCAATAACTGTAAAAGGTAAATAAAAGGCATTTGGCAAATATATGCATCTATGGTCATTACATTTCTCCAGTTTACACTGTTAACCACACTATTCCTTCACTCATTTACATCAGCAGTGCAGATAGCATATAATGCCTTAAACGTCTTATTGCTCTTTCTCACATATAGGGCAAACTCAAAATAGCTTATCCACAAATCTGATATAAGTGCATAAATCTTACTAGATTAGACAAAACACACCTGGATGTATTACTTTGCAATGTAACAACATAAATGTACATTCATTCTTAGCTTATTCTTAACATTTCCACATCACTTGAACCATAAAGTATATATAAGATATTTTAATCTCAAATAATCTGATGTCAGGGCCTTTACAGTTAAATTGGAGCACCACACACACATATTTGCTTGTTAAATGGAGTTTACCAAGTTTAAATACATCCCGCGGGCTGGCGAACTCTCGCGGTAACTCTCGCGATAACTCGCGGTAACTCTCGCGAGACTTGGGGCTGCGCGGCTCGGCTTTACCACCGCTGCGGTGCCGCGCTTCAGTAATTTTCAACTAAACCCCACTTAAGGTTACATCGGCGGTGTCAACATAACTCTCAGTAAACACCGAAGTAGAACAAGGCACAAAACCCTCATACACTGTATTTTTAAGACGATACTGACCTGTAAAAACAAAGGTAGAGTCTCAGAGAAAGAATCACAGGAGCACTCGTGTCTTTTCCCGAATTGCATCTGAGAGGACAGGAAGTTGGTCCGCTCTAGGCAACCGCGGGCGAACGACTACAGTGTCAACAGTTCCGCTTATTATTTCTCACTTTTACTCTCCTCAATTGTTATGGACTACACGTAATGAATGTAAAATAATAATTGTCTTAATTGCTGACATATGTTTTTCTTAAAAATAATAAAATTTCCCAAAATGTGGTAGCACATTTGTGTTCACCACACAGTCACTGTTCTGAAACAGCTGCAGTTCTGATTGGGAGATGAGTGACTTTCTTCATGACTAGATGCTGATCAAGGCAACCCCAGACAGGCACGCCAGAGGCAAAGTCGGCCTCGGGTTTAGACACTGAGAATTGGAGTGAAAAGCAAATTTAAATTCAGTAAATACAATGGCTATACATGCTTTTTTCTTCTTTTCCAGGAAATTCTAGAGCGGCTGCAAAGGCTAAAAAACAGGTGTGATGCGTTCACCAGTTTGACACGTTGACCCCGAGGTGTACAAGAAAGGCCGGCACATCCCCTCTTTCTCTCACGCAAGAGCTGGTCTTGTCATGGGTAATATTTTCACCTATCTCGCTGTGCGGTCACATGAGCACAATGATTCTAATGAAATTGGATTTTGCCTACCGCTGATATCTTGTAGTACAGGTGTGCAAAAAGCCCCCAGGTTGACAGTTTAATGCTGCATTCGTGTCATATGGGAACGATGGTAGATATAAGCCCCTCACTAGAGAATACCTGTCGCTTTAGCTTCAGCACTCAGCTAGCAAATGTTACAAGGAAAGAACATTTAACCTCAGATTGTGGAGCTATTCCAAAGCTCAGGTGATGTGATTGATCCTGATGTTCAGAGCACTTCCTGATATCTGACATCTCATTGTAGCTATCTCTGTTTATACTGTGTATTGTACACTATGGACCTTTTTGACTTGTGGGGCAGGGAGTGTGAAAAGCACTGACAACATCAATCACAGGTGAAAAACACATGATAATCAATTTGATTACATTGAATGATGGATGAGATCCCACATTTCTAATGACAAACTGATCTAACAGAATACAGAAATGTGTCTTTTTTCTGTCTCTTTTGAGCCTTTTAAAACAGTTAAAGTGTTACAGACTTAACTGTAACTCTACTCACGTGTTACAGAGTAGGGGACCCTTAAAGTCTTACTTCTTTGGCATACAGTGAAATAATTCCTGCTCATTGCCTGCTGTTGCCATGCTTTCCATAAACAGAAACTGGTTCTCTGGTGAAGGACCATGTCCTAGTGGCATCAACAGGAACTACACATTCTGGATCATGACACCTGTACCAAGGAATATAGGAAGTATGAGCCAACACCAAACTGAAAAAGGATGGGAGGTGGAATACAAATTATGAATAATGGTATAAAAACGTATTTCAGTCAGGCAAGTTCTAGTTTGCTTAATACCACTTTCTTACAAAAGTAAGAAAGTGGTATCTTACAAAAGTAAGAAAGTGGTTCCATTATTCATTCATTCCATTATTTGTTCCATTATTCGTTCCAGTTCTTTGGTCAATTTACACCATCAAAATAAATCAAATGAAAAAGGTTTGAAACTTCAATTTTCCATTTTTTGATTACTTCACAAATGGGCTTGTCCGTGCCTCTGGTTAAAATGTTAATGTTTCATATTGGGCTGTTGCTTCAGAATTGGACTTTTGAACAAAAAAAGGGACTCTTTTTAATTTTCCGGGCACTCCTTTGTGGTTGGACTGGATCATTAGAGCATTCGCAGAGTCTAGAGCCAGTTCAGCAATAGACCCTGTAATACAATTGCAGTATGTATCATATAGGCCAATATTACCTTGGCTAATTTATTATCACACTGTGTTAGACATGCATAAAATGTCTTCAGCCACAGGTCAATGTATTGTTGTATTATACCTTACATGTGCTGTAGTAGACTGTGTCATTGATTGGCTACATATTTATTAATCATTTTTATTTATTTCCCAGAGATTTTTTAATCCAAAAATATTGCTTCAAAAATTTATAAAGCAAATAAGAAAAAAACAACTTCTTATCTAAACTGAACAACAAGTTTTGCGGCTTCAACGAAAGACTGTATATAAAAAATGTATCTAGTTACTGTGATGCCATCTATTTCAGCTTTTTGAAACCAGATGCTGAAGAGTATATGTGATTAAATCAGCAATCCCGCTCCATCACAATTCACAGGTTATTGCTATAAAAAAACAACAAATGCGACGTTGAACACGAACACAGTTGGGGTGAAGACCCATTAGGCAATCATCGTGTATAAGTTTCAATAAAATCTCTTTTCAGAGTAAAATCTATTCTGAAGGGAGTAGCAAGTCTTGTAAAATTGCCCATAAAACAATAAATATGATTTTGACCTTGACAATTCAGATGGCTACTCATTAGATAATCATTGTGTAAGTTTGATTAAATTCTGATCAGTAGTATAGGAGGAAGATTAGAGGAGAGAGGATGATTTTGACAACCTCCTTTTGCAGCCAGACGCATTTATGCTTATTGATGTCCTTGTTGTGTCCATCTTTTATATACAGTCTATGGCTTAAAAAAAGAAATAACAAGAATAACAAGCAGTTTGTGAGCAAGCTGATATTGAGCAGTGTTGTCGATCTGCCTGGCAGAACATAGCAACACCCAGGCTAAATGAACTGGGTCGTTTCTATTTTGTGTCTCATATCATATAAAATATAAATTATTTTATGATATGCTATCTTACAGGCTACAAGGTTATTTGGCAATTCCCTTAGCTGGCTACAAAAGTGCAGATATGTAATGGTCTCACTGTTATATGGTCTTCCAACCATAGTGTGCAGCTCTGCACACTTCTGTACTCTACTGGATTTGTCATACCCAGTCTTGCAGTCATGAATGTGCACCCATATGACGTGAGACACTCCAGCACATGACATATTTGGCTTTAAAGTGACGTCACGGCAGCGTGGGGCTCAGCAGGCAGATCGTTCGTCAGTCTGAGAGAAGAGGAGCAGCAGGAGGAGACGTGCCGGTCTCCTCTCCGCTGTAATGACAAGCCCTCACAGCCACTCTCTCCAACTCCTCTGAAACAACCCTCAGCCTCCAGGATTTTCCTCCGCCGCTTCCCCTCTTCCTTTTTCTTTTCAGTTGCACCTTATTTCATTTTACTTTCATTTATTTTACTTTATCTAACCTCTCAACCACCCCCCTCCACAGAGATGTCAACAGATAATGAAGATCCCCTGCCTCTGGTGACTTGAATCCTCCCTGCTTCAGAGAACTGAACATTCTCATTTTCCGCCCCCCATTTTTTTTTCCAATTTTCTTTTTTGGACGTTCATCTGCCGTTCAGCAATGTAGGAGAAGTGACGGCGTCATTTCAGCAATGAGGATGCCAACTGCATGCCCCGATTTCGGCTCTCGGCATCTTGCATCTTTGCCTTTTCTGCTGGGGCGACTGAAAAATGAACGATTTGCGTGAAGGCAAAGTTTGAGGGTACCTCTTTCGGTTTCCCGCTCACCTGTCCGCCTGCACGCGCCTACCCCCTCTCTCTCCTCTCGGCTGGTGAGCAGGGAGAGCAAATCATCGCCAACAGAAGAACTGACGGACAACTTCAAAGAGACCCGACAATTGTTCTGGTATTTTTAGTGGAATTTTTTTTGTTTGTTTTTTTCGGCAGTGTTTTTTTCCTCCTTCCCCCCCCCCCCCCCCTGTCCTTTTTTTTGGGAGGAATTTGATGTGCGCAACGTAGAAGGATATGGCTTAAATGATGTTTGCGTTGACAGCTGGAGTAAGGTCCGTAACTTGAGTGCTTTCTTCTCATCAGCAATTGCCGACTTTGGTGGAAAAACCCATCCAAATGGGAGGATACCTGGAGGACTGAGTCGGTTTTCGACAGTCGAGAGAGAGAGAGAAAAAAATGTGGATAAAACGGAGTGTCGCGCGCAGGTAAGGCACAAATTATTTTGTTCAGTAATTACTTTGTACTTAAATTCTTGAATGATTAAGGGGGGAAAATGTAGACTGTGATTGTGCATTGTAATTTCTCTTCAACAGCGTGTCTCAATTTTTTCTTTTAAATCTACGCCACTGCAAGTTATTAGAGTCTGCTGGAATTGATGAACGAATAACATAGATCAATTGGACTGTGAAAAGCGCGAGGCTGTGGCTGCCGCTGTGTTAGAGTTATACACATATTAGCTGCTTTAGTGTTGGTAATAAAGAATATCCGGGTACAGGCTTTCTATAGATATGTTGTGTGATTTTTAAAAAAAAATTTAAGGAAGAAAATAATTGGAAAATTTCACATCCTGTACGCTGGGGGTCGCCAACAGTACGGCGCAAGCGACGCACATACATTCGCAGATAACAGACGCGTGCTCAAAGCGACACGTGTGTAGACACACGCGCGCGTGCGCGTGCACAGTCTCAAGGTTAGGTCTGTCAATTCCTCCCCACTTGTGAGAATAAACGCGTCCAGGTGAGCTCCACGTGCAATTCGTTGGCATAAAGTGAAGGTAAAATGATGAAATAAATAAAACTGAGAAGCTTTGCCCCCAAAATATTAAAGCACTTGGTGTTCTGATGAGTGCGTATCCAAGCACAAGGAGAGGATGGCATACAAAATATCTGTGCGCAGGGGTCAGCTTGATCACACTGAACAACACATCCCTTATCTTTTTAGGCTACATTAAAGTCTTTTTGCCTGAGAAATAGTTTTTTTTAAATGATAGATATGATAGAACTACATCCCTAAAGTGAAGATATAGAAAGTAGGCTTCAGACTTCAACTGATGAGTGAGGAAGTCCAAACAAAAGCCCTAAGTGAGATCATTCATTTGCCCCAAAGTGGGTTTATAGGTAATGACACACTGCAAAATGAGACCAAGTCTGTTTTCTTGCCACCTGCTGGATCCCATTCCCACCGGCAGCTCATATTCCTGCCCAGTTGCAGCCGTACATTTGTTATGCATGACACACGCTGTACATCTTTAGGGCTGACCTCGCAGGGTAATGGCAATGCACGTCTTAGACAGTGCAGTTGTGCGAGATGATGAAATGAAATGCCATGCCTTTAGATGGATCGGCAAGGGGCACAGAGAAACCAATTTCCATCATCGGGAATTTCCTTGTCACTTGCTCACACAAACTGGAATGTCCAAATGGGACATTGGACGATCTGCAGCCGCTGTTATGGACTGAAGTCGCTTGTTATTAGCAGTAATGTACCCTGTTTTGTAGTCAGGTATTTTTACTGGCTTGGGCCTTTTCAGGGCGCAGAAGTTATTGTGCACACAGGAATCTGTGCACATGCATTAAAGGCAATAAAGTTGTTTATGTGACAGAGATCTGTCCATTTTCCTTTAAGTTAAACCCCAATTATCAAAACTCGTTAAAGAATATTAAAATGCTCTCGGTAGTTCAGTAGCTGTAGCCGAAGCATCTTCATGAGGTGCCCATGGTTACTCTGTGCACGAGAAACCCCGCCACAGTCTAAAGTTTTGCAATGCTGTTGCTGATTATCAGACATTGATGGCAGCAGTTGGTGGCGGGGCTTTTACTGGAGTGATTTCCTTCCCTGCAGTATGGGTGGTGAAAATATTTACTTTCCTTTGTTTGAAAAAAAAAAAAGGATGGATGAACTGAATGTGTACAGAGAAAGCCACTGTACCTGTTGGAAGAGACAAAGAACAAACCACCTACAGAAAGTAAATATGTGGGCGTAAATGCAACCGCACTGGCTTCAGTAGACCAGGAGAAAAAAAAGGGCTGATGGAGAGTTACAGATACAATTTTAAAAAAACAAGGCTTCTAGAGATGACTACAGTAGTTACTCATCGTTCTGGGCAAACCGTCTCATTAAGACAGCCTGTGGGCTAAGGCTGGGCTTTAGTGATTATCACTATTATTTATAGACTTACTAAAAAGACTGTAAAGATGTGATGATAACATGGGAACGAATTGTAATTGGGTTCTTATTAAAGTAGCCATCCCAAATTGTAAACCAGCTGTTTGTTGGTGTGCATTCAGTTTTTCTCGTAAATGGATAACAATGAACGCTCATGACCTGCGACATGCTTCACTGTCTGTGATGTGTGAAATCTTCCAGTCAAAGCTAAATGCTGGTAATTTGCAGCGTTATAACGAGCTTGAACCAGAGAGCATCTGACTCGAGGGTTAACCAGCGGGGATTCGGCTCTCACACACTCGGGATCTCTGGGCTGAGCCTTTCATGGATGTCACACAGTTTCAGGTCCCCCATGGCGAGCTCTTGTACAGCTGAGGCACCGGAGATGCTATCAAGCCTCGGCACACTGCGGCAGTAAAAAGCGTTGCTGACTGAGACACCAGTTGCCTTTTACGAAGGCTTTATTTGTCTTGTTTCACTTGCCTGGCAGAGGATTGTAAAGCATAGATGGCTGTGTCTTTGTATGTTTAGCCTTTTCTGCTCAATAGGGATACATTGAGTTAGAGCTGGGCGATATATCGAGTTTTTAAAACATATCGATATTTTTTTATACGAGATATAAGATGTGACAATATCCTTTATATCGATATAGTCTATGTTACGTTATAATTATAGTTGTGGAGCCGCAAGTTTGCCTCTCTTTCGTCCACTTTTGTCTCTACGCAACGTTACTCCGCCTCGCCTTCACTGAAGACAACTCCCCCTCCTACCCCATCGCTTCACGTGCAGGCAGCGACAAGACGGACACGGCAAATCTCCGTTAACGAGTTACTGCGCATCGCCCCATGCGTGGGGCTGGACGGCGTCAACGTGCTAACGAGCTAAACATGCTAACGAGCTAACAGCGCTAACCCTAAAATCCTTTCATTCTCTCAAAAGTTGATAGCGCACCTTATGTATGAATTCTGGTTGTGCTTGATGGCCGCGAACCGATTTTATGTGGTACACGGCGCTCAGCAATCTGTCACAAATGTTTGAGTACGACTTTGGTAAACTACGGAGCTGCACCGCTTGATAGATTGTCGGCGCATTACGGCTACCGAAGAGCTTCGCGGAGTGATACGTACTGTGCTTCAACGTAATATTACCGTACTGTGTGTGTATAAGGACCATAAATGGCACCTGTAAGAGACGTGGTTATGAAGTGGATTTCAAACTCCAGGCTGTCAGTCACGCAGTAAAACTTGGAAATAGAGCTGCTGTGAAATCTGTCTGTCTTTGTTATTACGCTCAGCGTCTTTTAGTTTACATTTTGACTGCACAATTGTGAGCTCTTTGTTTAGCACAAAAACAACCTTGTTTTCTTTTATTTATGGAGCATGATTATTTAATGAATGCTCATAATTTAATTTTGAGTAATTTTTCATGTACATCTGTGCTGTATGTTAATAAAAGTGCCTGTGTGACATCTGGGACACAGCTTTGACTAAGAACTCTCTTTTTGTTCTTACTTTATGGCTTAAAAAAAAATATATCGAGATATATATCTTATATCTCCATCCAGCTAAAAAATATCGAGATATGAATTTTGGGTCATATCGCCCAGCCCTACATTGAGTGATCAAGAGTGATACATCGAGTGAATTTGACAGTAGTGATTCAGATATGCACTAAAAAAGAAAAGAGAGTGGTTTTAATGAGCTGTGAGCTGCCTAATATTGCTACACCTGGTGATAATTTCTTTGGTATTTTGCGAGTTACTCCTGTGTGAAAACATGGCATTACTGTGTTAGGGGCCATCAGATATTCAGATATTCCTATGATTTAGGTGCCATCTTAATAGCCTCTATGAGGGTTATTAACTGGGCCTCTCTGGAGTGTGATTAACCTAATTTGCAGTGAAATAGGCTGTGTTGCTTCTTGGAGATCCTATCCTCTGGAGGCGTGTGTGTCTGTGTGTATGTGAGAGTGTGTCTGCATGTGTGTCATTAGCACCCTGTGCTCAGCAGGAATCTGTTAGATCCAGAAGGACCGGTACAGGTTGTCCCTTTCTAATGACATAAAAGACAAAAAAGGCATGGACGCTGTCCATCTAAACCTTCTGGAAATACCTCTGAGAAAGAAAGAGAACAAGAGAAAGGCTAGCTGTTGTTGAAGACGTGGGTGAAACATGAACGACCTGTCACTGACTGGCATAGCAATTAGCAGAGAGGAGTCAAAGGCAGAATGGGACCGTAACTGCTACTGTGCTTTAATTTCTTACTGCAACACATGAGTGCATATCGGAAGCTTGAAATGAGAAGCCTGGAGTTTAGCTCATTAAGTTTTTTCTTTCTTTTTTTTTTTGAAAACCGAACACTTAAAATACTTGAATTTATGCGCTGGTGATCAAAAAAAAAAAAAAAAAAAATCAATAGCAATCAGAATAAGTGTTTTGCTTTGTGGAACCGGCTGTAGACCGCCAAATGACAGTAAACCTCAGAATAAAACCTCCATATTCAGATCTCATGAATTTATAGTCCGTGTTCTAACTTTATTGGCAGCAACCTTCAGCCTGATTGTGTTTAATCACCGGCTTGTCCGCTTTGTGCTACATGAAAAAAGTGTGCGTGTTTCTATCGCACTGGAGCACAACCATCCACAAAGTAAAGGAACTAACAGCACAGAACTCATACTTGATTCATGTAGTGAGCTTTTGCTGGATCAATACTGCCTCTACAAAGGATCAGACTTATCCGTCATGGCCCTTCCCACTAACTGGCCTTCTCCAGGCACTGGGGTGCCTCTCAGAGGGCCATTTTCTACTCCTCCTCCTCCACCAAAACCCCAAACTGCCACCTGCTTTATTTTGTGTTTAGCTACTTAGTGGTATTTGCTGTCAAGTTTGTCACAAGAGACAAACAAGACTTAAAGACAGTAAAGGGCTGATATGACCAAAGCATTGTCCTGTTATTTCCTTTTTCCACCATGTTTCTTTACAGCCCTGCTTATCTTTCTGAGCATGTGGGTCATGTACACTCTACTGCAGTGGGAGTAATTAATGGGATGATGCAACACTCTTGGCTGTTGCACCTTAGACCCCCCATATACACACATATACACACTCTGCCCCACCCATTTTCTCTTTTGTTTGTTTTCCTCGATGAATTATGTTCTGACCTCAGCAATGCAGCAATGTTTCTTACACTACGGCCATAGTAGCAGCTGCTGCAGCTCAGCCTTTCAGGCATGGATGGAGTCTTATTTGTGTGCATATCTGTTTGTGTGTGTGTGTGTGTGTGTGTGTGTGTGTGCGTGTGTGCGTGTGTGTGTGCGCGTTGCACACTACCAAAACATTTGGAGGATTTCATACAATATTTGCCTCCCAGAGGCCTGCTGCACCGAGGCAATCCATAAATCTCTGGAACTCTTTGGAAAGCCAACTGTGGTATTTATCTCCCTAATACTGGATATCTACTGAGGACAGCTTAACTCCTACACCTTGGAGCCTGCATTTTTACGAGCAATGCAAGCACATGCCGCTGAGATCCCTAAAAATAAAATAGCTAAATAAATAAATATAAACACAGCAAGCATCTAGAGATAATCATAAACAGTACATTTTGATTTATGATGAGAAGAGCTAGGATTTATTTTAGAAGTAGAGTGGGGAAATAAGGGATGCACTGAGGCATTCGGGCATCATCCAAAGTAAAAGGTCATAACAGAAGTTCATGTTTCTACACAGATGATCAGTATCTTCCTACCAATGTTTCTGACCTTTCAATTTGATGTTCAAGATATTCTGGAACAAAGCTCTCATGTATTACAGATAACATGGAAAGGTACTGTATGTTCACTATCAGTAACTAAGGAGGGTCGCTCTGTATTTCTGGTAATTTGGAAAAAGGACAAAACATTTAGTTTCCTCAGAGTCAAGATGAAAGCCGGGCCACTGTGGAAGGGAAATTGTTTGTATAACCTGCATCAAAGCAGACAACTTGAGTGATATGCCTTTTTTCTTTTATTGCTGATCAGTGGGATATGTCAGCGGGGATTGTAAACATCTGGCAAGTCTCAAAGCTAATCACATTCATTTGATACTAGAGGCATGTTACTTGGTTAGAGTGGCATTGAGGAGGATTTAGCCACCACAGTCAACAAATTAGAAACACAACGTAGTGGGAATAAGCGATTTGGTTCCTGTGTATCTTGGCAATTGTGCTTGCCAATACAGAGCCATTTCCATGTAGGTATGTTAGTGTGTGTGAGTGCGAGTGTGTGTATACATGCTGGGTTATAGTTGCCCCATCACTTAGTCTGAGAGCTGAGAGCTTGAGCACACAGCCCTTTTCACTTTCCAACAAAGGCGTGATTGCATATTCAACAGGCTGCAAATACAGACTCAGGGTATCACGGCTCTTCCTTTAAGTGGACAGAGGATGAACCCCCTCAGGTCTTCTGGATGAAATGCAAATGCTTCTGCAATTGAAATGCAAACAACGACCAACAACCATGGTCTGATTGTCAGTTTAAGTATGTGGTGTTAAGCTGAACGGGAGGGTTAGAAAAAGTGCAGTACATAAATACACAGGTCAACTAATTAAGGTAGGCTAAGCTATCATATGAATCCAACTGTAAATCAATTCTCCCCTTCTGTTATAGATACATTTTACTTCCATATTCCACTTCCCAGTGTCTCTCTGCCTCTGCCTTCTCTCCTCCTGTGTGCACATACGCAGTCTTGCTGTTCTGTCTGTTCCACCACACAATTAGTGATTAGCGCTACAGCAGGTAGCTAGTGCTGTAAAAATCAAGTGCAACATAAAATTGTACCCACCCTCTCCAGTCACATCTAATCACATTTATATGAAAAACGTGATGCTCTTCTTCCATGTTTCTGCACTTATGTCTTCAAAATAAATGACTAAATAATACAACTGTTATTGTGGGTGTTGATTTTTATTCCACATATTAATTTGTAACATTTATATGTGGAATATTTTAACTATAATACATTAGAAATACTAATTTTATACATTTAGAGCCATAATTTGTTTGTAAATTAGACCATTTCTGTAATTCTGTACCAAGGGATTTTCTATCAAACAATCAAGATGTGATTGAAGTTAAAAAGAGGCTATAAATTAATTGGAAAAACTAATCTGATTTTTACATATAACGACTGTATTTATTACTTGGATTCTTTGACTGACTTGGCCATTGAAGAGTCCTAATTTTCTTTATCTCGACAAACTTCATTTGCACTGTTATGTACCATCTAATCAATTTTGAAGCATTCGAAAATCTGAACAGAATATATACTTCACATTTCTTCCTGCTACTTCTGTCAACAGTCACATCATCAATAAACAGTGGCGCCCCGGTACCCCTGGCAGCCGTACAGCCACACCCTGTCACATTGCCTCCATCATGTTTCACAGATAACGTGGTATGTTTAGGATCATGAATTGTTTCTTTCCTTTTCCAAAGTTTTCTCTTCCCATCATTATGGCAAACAGTTTTCTTGGTTTCTTCCATTTTTCTTTGTTTTTAGAAGTTGCACAGGCTCTTGTTTTCTGACCTGGCCTTCCTGTTCTTGAGTGTAACCAGAGGTTTGCACCTTGTTGTAAATAAACACTGTAATATTTTACGAATGAATCAGACTGTTAATGTTGCCACTCCTAAAAGTTTTGCTGTCCCTGTGACAGGTGTGCTCTGTTTTTCAATGTCATGACGTCTTCTGTCCCTTGGACTAACATCTTGTGGAGCATATATTTAAAACGACAGCGAAAAGCTATAAAATACACATCCAACACTGTGAATCGACTTCACACATTCTGATTGTTTTGTCATGAAATAACAAGAGAACACAGGCTAGACCTGGCCATGAAACTTCCTGGCCAGTTAATGTTGAAGCTGTAAAACTTTCTGAAATAAAGCTGAAAGTATGAACTTCAATTATATTTGATTATTTGTGTGTGGTGTGGGGCGATAACTACAAAAACAGGTTTTGTTCAAAATTTATGACTCTTCCTGTAAATGCAAAAATCTAATAAAACAAACCTACCTAAATAAAGATACAATACAATACAGGCATGAAACAAATAAGAATAAGAAAATCTCTGACAGCAAATAAACCACAGTTATTAAGAGTGAAATGGTACTTAAACATAAATACTGTTAAATGTGTGTAACATTGGGGGATGAAAAATAAAAACGGAAAACATGATGTTCATCATGAGGATCGCTTGTAGTTAAATGTATAAAGATGCAAAAACTCCCGTCCCACTAATATTCCCTCAGAAATAAAAAGGCCATTGGAGTCTTTTCCCTGAAAAGTTCTCTGCACATTGGGAGATAGTGGAGGGAAAAAAAGTGCCAAGCAAAGGGAAAAATGAAAAGTGAGCAGAAATGGATTAAAATAACAATAGAGCATTTTGCTAATAGTCCATTTTGAGCTGTTGCCACAATGTAATACTGTCTGTGAGAATTATGGTGGATAAGAAAGGTGCTGATGTCTCTAGAGACATACTAATGCTTTGCATGCCTTACTTTGTGAGAATGTTAGTGTTTGATAATGGATAATGCTGACTGTCATTCTTTCTCTAAGACACGTTGCCTATTAGCACATATTAAATCCTGCAGACAGTTTTAGTAAATGAGGCTTTGCTTTCTATTAGAAAAGAATTAACTTTTGTATTTGATAAAAATCTAAAGCACTATTTCAACAGTGTCTCAAAGTTCAGTGCCATAAAATGTTTCCATTGTGTCTGGGTCTGTGGGCCAGGTGCCAGTTAAAATGAGTTTTAAATGGAATAATGGAACGAACTGTGTAGCCTCATAATTCACAAATATCCTGTATGCAGCACCATTCATCAAAGCTGCAGAGAACTCCTTTCAGCATTTTGTATACCTTCTGACATTTTCAATTTGCATTATCATTAGCAGTCTATTGTGTTTATTGAACTGGAAAAGCAGGCCTGCCATATTTTTCACATGAATAACATTCATTTCTCTGAGAAGTTCAGCCTTTTAAATGGTCGTATATTTTCTTAAATGACAACTGGGTGTTTCTTTCAGGCTGTACGCATGATTACACACTGTTCTGCAGATTTTTGTTTCTTTTTCAAGAGATGATCCCAGTCAATTTAGGCATTATCTCCCTGGAGACACATTAGGCTCTTTCAGATATGCACTTCTTTGCAGCGATGACACTGCGCCTGAACTTGTCGACTTCATCCTTGCACTCTGGTCATGTGTCCATAAAAGCGGTGGTGGCAGTATTACTAAATTGGATTTAGTAACTATAAAGATGACACAGTATAGTATTGGCATATTTTTCAGTATTATACACTAAATATTAATATTTTCTTAAATAAATTAAAAATACTATGAACACAAGGTCTCATCTCTCTGATGCCAACATGTTGCCATCGGTCTGAATGAGTTTTTGTCAGGGAACACAACTCAAGGAAACTCGACTCAATTGGTTGTCAGTTGGTTGTTTACTGGTTATATTCATATAGAACAGGATAACCATCCTGTTCTGCTGAGCACAGGTGTACTAATTAAATGTGAATTTCTGTCTATAAAGAAAGATATGCAATTTTGATGATTTATTACAGTTAATTGCTGGATAATAAAAAATGGATTGAATGTAATTGCCAACCTTTAATTGGCATTCAGTTGCAGACTGATTGCAGTCTGACTCTGTCTTAGGGCAACATCTATGGCAGGTTTAAATGACAGTCTTGGTGTGCTTGACAGTAATTTTGCAACGAAAATGACATAACAAAAAATTCTGAAGGGATTTGATAACCTTTTCTTATTGGATAAAACAGACATTGATATGGTTTAATTTTAAGGACATAATTTGCAGTTAAAAACAAGGTCCCACCTCTTGTAGTAACTATACTGCATGCATTACTTTAAACACAATAAGTTTGAATACTTGCACTTGCACTAAAGAGCAGGCATGCACGGGGCATGTAACGTGTGCTGCATGTGCTCATAGTTTCTCAGTTTGATAAAGTTGTTTTGGAATAGCATTAAATACTATTAAGATTATAAACTATCTGTCTGGGAAACATATTCTTCTGCCATTTTTTTAGTAAGAAAAAAAAATCATTTAATGCAGCACACATGTACTGACCAATCGTGCATGTACTGTAGCTCTCTCCATCTTATCTGTCATGAGCAACATTAACATAAAAGAAAGCCCACTTTCACAGACTTTCACAGACTGATGAAGCCTGCAATATTATAGTATCAGCTGTATTAAAGTAACCCCGACTCTAGCTCTGATCTGCCTGTCAGGTTTAAGTGATCAGTGTACTGAGGTGAGATCAGGGTAGGCTCATAGAATACTGTGGCTACGAGTAACCGCTAGTTGCAGTGATATGACATAAATATTTTAGCTGTTAATGGCTTCACATTTTTACTAATGATGCCCTCATAATAGTAGATTTCATGCAAACCAGTGTAGAAGAATATTACTGTTATTGGAACCTTTGCATTTGCTTTATGTTACAAAATTTCTGCTCAAATTTGCTGGCAGCTTTTGAATTGATAGAGACTGCTTATTTTGCTTATAGAATGTGGTAGATTTAACTGACAGATAAGCAAGCTACAATAATGGTTAAATGAGATGTAAGTCAAATTCATCCAAACCTTTATCTTAGTCCATCAAACAGTTATAAAGGAAACTGAGTCTGGACTAACATGGTGGGCTGAACAACACACCAGTATGTGCTTATTAAAATAACAGATGCAGATTTAAAAGCAGTGACCAGGCTTATTGCCAGAAAGCAGTCTTTGTGTGATCAGTAGCAAAAGCACATTAACTGAGTAGTCTGTACGATAGGTCAGCTCTTCATGTAAATGGATAGGAGGATGAAAGCAAATAGCTGGGGGGAACAAAGGTGGTGTTATTTCTACCATAAATAAAGAACAGCAGATTTCATTCTTTTGTTTTTTCTTTTTTTTAAAAGGCAGAGCTAGTTTGATTCCACCCAGAATCGTGTGTTTTCTCCATTGTGTGGAGAAAAAAAGTGTGAGAGGAAAAAGAAAGCCTGAGAGACAGGTGTATTAAGGGCAGCAGAGTGGTCAGAGTGTATTTGAGTAAGTGTGTTTCTGGACCTTGTTGCGGTGAAGCTCCCACATATTCCCTCAGTCCCCCTGAGAGTTGTGCACCGTGTGAGCACTGTGCAAAAAAACAGCCTCACTTTTGTTCTATAACCTAAATGTCCCAAAGGTCTGCAGCCCTATCATCTGCTTCCCACCCCACACGCACACAGATGATGAAGCAGCAGTTTGAAATTAAACCTGTCTGAATACATTTAGTCTGCATCAGATTTATTCATGCACATAAAACGTCTGCTTTTATATATTCTAGATCTTGAGTCTATTTGCTCACAGTACACAGTAGAGGTTGGGCAATATTTTCTCAAAATGATATTACAATATTTCAAGGAATTTTGTGATAACGATATTTATGATGATACAGAAAAAAAATACTGAAGTGTATTTTCCACCATTCTTTTCAAATGAGCTCGTTTATGACACACTAACTGATTCAAAGTGAGAATCTTGTGCCCTCAGTTGTCAGCAGGAGCAGATTTATATTGCATTACTAGTGACATAGGAGTATATATAGCAACACAGGAAAGCCACAAAAGTAGCCAAGGAAATGTTATGTAAAAGTAAAACATAACTGCTTATCACTTTAGTTTAACAATAGCTAAAGAAACTTTACCTTTTAACTCTTCGGGAGTCTGGGATGTTGAGCTTTTTAACCAGCTGCTTAAAGTCCTGTTTTACCACCATGTAACCGCATCAGTAATTTTCCTTTACCTTTCACACAACTGGCAGATGTTCCGGCGTCGTCCAATCGAGTCATTTGTTAAAGCTCGGGTCACACGTGTACTTGATGGTTTGTTTGTAATGGTGAGCCAAGTTTGTTTTTTCCACTTCGGTGTTCCTGCATTGTAGTGTCTCCACCTTACAATATAAAGTGTCTTAATTGACTGTTATTGTGATTTTGTATAAACAAAATTATATTGAACTGAATTGAATTGAATGTTTTGCAAAGTGCTGTGTTTGGTTGAAGTGACTTCTTTACTAAACATCAATGGAGGCTGACACATGGCCTTTGCTGTCAGACAAATTTGGCCTTGTTCTGTGTGCTAGGAAATATTATTGTATCATTGATAGCGTGATACCACTACAACACAGTTTATCACAGAAAGAGTTGCATACATACAGTAAAGTATGTAAAAAATAGAAGCAAGTTTTGAAAAATAGAAGTTTTCATGCATGAAATACATTTTTAATCTTTGTTTGCAGTTGATTTCTCTGTACATCATTTTAATCATAATTTTAAACCCAAACATATTCTGTGAGTAGTTTTGTCCATTGTAAAATTGTAGGGCTGCTTGATTATGGCAAAAATGATAATCACGATTATTTTCACTGAAATTGAGATCTCGATTATTTGACGATATTTATTTAACAATAACAATGTATTGAATAATGACTTTAAAGATTGTCAAAAAATAATATAAAATAGTGTGCAATACTGATAACAGTGCAAATGTTTGCAATATAAAAAATAAATGAAAAATGTAAACATCTATGTTTAGTGAACTTTGCAGTGTTGCTCTGTGGTGCAGCTACGACACTGTAGCAAAGTTTACACACTATGTCTACTTGATCCACGTCTGACTCCGCGAACCCATAATGTTTCCGCACCACTGAAGTTTTTTTTTACCTCTCTTTTCAACCAACGGCAGTCACTCTCCTCTCCAAATAACTTCTGCTTAGCTTTCCGAGCATCCCTCGGGTCCTCTTAATCAGCGGTCCCCAACCCCCGGGCCTCGGACCGGTACGTAAGTTGTTTGGTACCGGGCCGCGAGAGTTGAGGCTCAGGGGTGAAATGTATAGTTTTCAGGGTTTTTAAATCGGTTTTTAGTGTTATTTTGTTAGCGTTTTTATTGTTTACTCTGTTTTCCTGGGTCTTTTCACGTGTGCTATGAATAAATTTTCTTTTTTTCGGTACCGGTACTAGTTTTATTTTGTTGTATTTATCCGCGACACCTTAAAGGCCGGTCCATGAAAATATTGTCGGGCATAAACCGGTCCGTGGCGCAAAAAAGGTTGGGGACCGCTGCTCTTAATTGTTGTGACACGTGTTTGAAATGCAGAGAGGTGTGCTCGATTTGCCACACGGAGCAGCGCGAGAGTAAAGCACGAGGGAGGGGCTAATAATCGGCTCAGTCATTTTTAATGATCGTTGAAAGCCCAGATCGTAATTGTGATTAAAATTCGATTAATTGAGCAGCCCTATAAAATTGTTGATTTGTTTACCAAACACAGATGAACTCATTTCTACACCGCCACATTTTCTAACCAGCAGTCTCTGAATATAAACTAGTACTGATACTAATATATGCACAATATTATCATCATCAGTGCCGTCATACCATGACTGACTGAGATTGACCAAGGCTTGGCTGTTGGCATGCCTCAAACTAGCTATAAAAGCACCATCTCTGATCTTACTGAACTTGGTGGAAATCTGACTGGACAGAGGTACTGAGATCAGGTGTTCTAACCTGAACTTGTGGCATTCTTGCAGCAGCAGTCCACCTTTCAGCTATTTCAACAGAAGACTGCTTGTTGCCACACTGCCAGAGTACACAGCAGGGCTTTCTGGATCCCAAACATATCTAGACACTTCCTTGGCCAGCTTTTATTTATGTCTGCTATTGAACATGCCTAGGACATGCTGGGTTGACATGTTCATCAGAAGTAGCTACAAACAATGACCACTACACAGCTGCAACGACAGACACTTCTGGGTGCCAACTTGCATAACGTCCAAGACCTCATATTAAACATCTTTTAGTCCAAGCTTTATCAAGCTAGTATCTATAATATCTATTTAAAATACAAATTTCTGTTTCTGTTTTTGACTTGCTTATACACATACATGGAAACAACTGTTTTTAGTCATGATCTACTGTATTTGTAGTCACTTGTCAATAATCACTAGTTGACATGGTTATTTACCAAAAAATAGCCAAAACAGAACATTTGTTATTATTTATGATACCAGGTCTGTTAAGATATTTTACTTTAAAATCCAGGTATGGACAATCATGGTAGCACAAATATATTGTAAATGTGTGAAGAGTCAAGTTGGTAGCAACTAAAAGTGAGAATCACTTGACACCCCATGGTATAAAATTATCACAATACTTGGCAAGATACCACATTATAGCAATTTTAACATTTTCCAATATTCTATATATAGTATTGCAATAACATTCATTTTGATTTATTAGCTTTTCTAAACTGCAAATTTTGTCCTCATAGTTAAACTTGGTCAGTGTCTGTTTTATCCACTAATAAACTGATATTATTTCACTCCAGTTTGACAGGCTACTAACACTATCACTTAAACCTGTCAGAAATGTTGCCTTAAGTTGGAGTCAGTTTGCAACTGAATGGGGTATAATTGGAACTTACATACAATCTTTTTCCAATAATACACCAGTTAACCGTGATAAACCATCAAAAGTCACATATCTGTTGCAATCTACAGAAATTCACATTTAACTACCACATTTGTGCTCAACAACCTTCCTGTTCTATAGGAATATAACCAGAATACAGCGATGTGACAGCCAGCTGAATTGATTCCTGTAAGTTTTGCTCATTGACAAAGACTCATTCATACTGATGTCCATGTGTTGCCAATCTGTGGATTTATAAATTAGACAACAATTATTTGTAAATTGTCAACAAGCTCTCTGAGGCTGATAGCAGTCGGTCCAACTTCATCAAGCTAAGCGTGTCCACTGTCGGATGGATTTTCCGTTGAGTTGACTTAATGCAAGTTTTCTCAGCGAACGTTATCTCAGGATCGTGATGCATGAGACGAGGCCTCTTGTTTGTTGTATTTTATTGCATTGAATAAAATATCGATATTTGGTGTCCTTATATCAATAAAATCTCACCACGCAAAATACGGCAATATTATGCCTTCATTTTTTACTCACGACTAGTAGTAAAAAAGTGCAGTTCCACCAATGATTCAAAAAAGCCTCAAACATTAGAAGCTTAATTTTATCAGTGGGGAATATGAAGGTTTGAGAGCCTCTTTATTACACACATGGATCAAAACAAAATTTAAAAAGGTTCATAATTTTACATGAAACTGGCTTTGTAATCATTCAACCTTTCCTTTTATCTTCCACCTGCTGCTGATGTGAGCCTGTCTGCTCTGGGTCTTCTGCTGGGGGAGAGCAGGATTTGATTCAAGTTCTACATAAAAAGCCAACTGTATGTCTGGTTATAAGTCAAAGCAACATGTTAAATCTTTCATGCACTTTTATTAATCTGTCTAAAATGAGCCAAAAAAAATTATCACAGGATGTGTTTTAACCCTGTCAAATTGTCTTTCTGGAGCATTTGGAATTTTCAGGAAACTTACAGCTAACAGGAAACATTTTATAAATTTGATTGTAGGGTTTAGAAAAAATAAAAGCTTAGCTGACTAAACTGTTTCCACTCCAAACTTCCTTTGCTTTCTTGAAGTGGGATTGTATAAGGTACTTATCCATAGTCAGAATATTACCTACTGTTGGCATGCCCTCAAACAGATATGGAGATAAAGCAAGGTATTGATGTAGGCGTGTATTTTAGCCACCCACTTACAGAAATCAATATTAGATTAGGCTTAGGCTATATTTAAAACAGGCTGTAAAACATTTTTCTGCCTTGCCGTCAGATGACCATTTCACAATCGGTGTAATCGCCTTCTAAAGTCACTGGACTTTGTCAACACAGTAATTTTACCTCGGAGAACGCTGCATTTGCAGGTCAACTGCTGCCTCAAGTGATTAGCTTATTTTTCTTATTTTCTGATCACACAGTGGTGGTCCAGCAATCCAGTGCTCTGCACGGTAAAATTGCAGTTTGTGTCAACGGAGCCTGTTGACTTTGAATCAGCAAACTTTGATTGTAAGATTAACTCTGTAAGCCTCCCAACTTTGAAATATTATTTATTCTTGGACGAGTGCCGTGAGAGCAGCCAGACATTCATGTTTCATACCCCAACGTCAGAATATGTCATTGTCAGCTGTAATTTCTTATCTTGTATCTCCCTTAAAAATCTCACCTTGACAGGGGAAGTGTATAACATTGATCATATTGATAAATATTAAAGTAAATACCCCAGAGTGCGATGCTGCCAAACCTTTGGTCCTGGCATTCATGTGGATAAAATTTCACAGTTTCAAGTTTAAAAAAACTTTGCTTGATTTTTTTTATCATCTTATCTTAGCAAGCTTTCCATGATGACTCCCCCCTCATTGTTGTCAGATTATCCTCCTAATGATTGGACTTTATGTTTGATTCTTCAGTAAAACTGTGAGAAATTCTGAAATACAACAGTAAAAATATTTGTAAGTTTGTTTTGATCATGTGTGGTGTCTTCTCCAGTAGCGCCTTTGTTTTACAGAGAGAGCCAGTTGTTTTGAGCCTCCCAACTTGAGGCGGTTTCAGCTGCACAGGACATCTCTGCTGACCTCCTCTTGAACACAGTGATTATTCTGGGTCAGACTCTTTTAAAGCTACATGCTGGAATTAATGGAACTGGGAAGGGCAAATAGGGAATGTTATTGTGCCCTTGTTTCTCAGTGCGCTGCAGCTGAAAAAAAAGACATGTTTTACCTCGCTAATCCTAGAGGGGTCAGTCATTTCCATTCATTGTAAATTTGTGTTTTCTGTAGGAAAGCACGTCAATTCCCAGTGTGAGAGTGATGGAATTATTTAATGTGTGTCGGCATTGTTTTTCATGTTCTAGAGGTCAGAATTGAGTCTTTGGGGAGATTAAGCAGCACTTTAGCTCCCCAGGGCTTCATCCACTTGTGGTTTTTATTGTGAGGCTAAAATGACATTAATCCTCTTATTACTACTACTGAAACTGGAGGTCTGTTAGCATAATGTGACAGTGCATGATACATTTTATGTTATACATTTCTATCAGTCCTACCTGGCCAGTGATCTCTGTGGCAAAGGATTGTTTGATGTTTGGTGACTATAGACAAGTTAAGTTCACTACCAAGATAGTGATATTGTGTTGTGAGGTCAGCAGTGACCAAAACAATAATAACAACCAATTATAATTACCACATAAAGATTTTAGGTTAACTGAGCCACAATGCAATGCCAATATGCCAATAACATGTTCATGTAAATCTAGAATTTATCAATATTCAGTTTGCAAGTAAATAAGGCCCTGTTGTAATCTGATACAGCAGTCAAATGCAGCTAGCTTTGCCAGTGCATCCAGTCTGCAAACCTATGTGCATTGCCCTTAGAGTAAGTCGTCCTTGTTCTGTGGCCTGGATGTTATCAGAGAGTTTTTACCCCCAGAGGGGTAAGACTACCACACAGCTCCTTCCCTGTTCTCTCCTTTCTTTCTCCATCTCTGTCACTCTCTTAGGGTAATTCAAATGCATACTCCATATACTCCCATCTCTATTTTAAGAATCTTCTCTCTCGTATGGACATGCTGTGCTTGGGGCTGGTCAAATTGGGGAAGGTTGAATGACTGGAAACAGACTGTATGAGCGCTCACAAGCATCCCACTGTCTTTGGTGTGTTCTCAATCCATAATCCTTTAAAGTTGTTCAATCTAGCAACATAGCCACTGGAGCGACTTAATAGTTGCCCCAAAGTGTATGACTTTTAAGGTATGAACCATCCACAAATCCCCTGCAGGCTTTTGCAAAAAGCCATGACCGTGTAATGTTTTTCAGACAACTTGGTTATAAATAATGTTAAAGGACTCAATACCAGAATTAATGCTTCTAAGGGAAAAAGTTAATTGCACAGACATAAGATATTAATTCACTGACTGATAATAACCTGGTGTTACTCTGCAAACATTACAGTAGCTATTATAACAGTGTTGGGAGAATGAGTATATGACCATGAATAATAAATGTGTCAACAAATACCTCCTTTTTGTTGATACATTTAATGTAAACAGGAAACCCCTAGGGACCTCCATCGAAACCCGAAAAAGCGATCAGTGTAAACACAGTCTACAAACTTGACATGCTGACTAATCTGCATTGTGCTGTTATGCTCAGTTCTATTGTTTGCTTTAGCCTAGAAGCTGAAGTATCTGAAAGTGGTTAGAATACAGCAGTTTAACACAAAGCATAAATCATGGATAAAGAGGTGCCTTTTTATGGAAATGTTTTAGTTTAAAAAAAAAAAAAAACCCTTTTCACCAAAGAAAATATTTAACAGTTGGAAATGGCCTATGACAGATGTCACCTACAATCCAGTTTTGAGATCCCTTTCCAGGGCCTTAACAACACCCACTCACATACGTCAGTTGAGCTCAGTAGGTCTCATGATATATTGAGGCAAGGTCTCATAATAGTTTCACCTGAAAACTCTGGTGATAATGACCCACACCCTTTTTCACACCTTGGCTCATGTGTTGAGGCACACGATCAATCGTTGGTCAATGACCCTCTTAATGGAAAGCTCTCAGTAGGACTGAAATACCTTTTCTTTACAAGCTCCTTAGTTAAACGAAGTTGTTATATTACTTTGCGTATTCCACAGATTCATTTGAGGTAATATTGAATTTTTTTTAAAATAAGGCTTAACAAGAAAACATTTATGGCAAAATGATGTCTTTACATAAGAGATATAAACTCCAACTGAGAAGCAAATGTTTGTGGATATCCATAACTGAATACAAATTGCGATCAAAAACTTAGCCATAGAAACAAAAATGAGACGTGATACGATGATACACAAATGATTAAACGTTGCCAGTTTCCCCATGGTGCAGCATGTTGTTGTGGTGGGTAGCACCATCACCTCACAGCAGTCCTGGGTTCAAATTTGCTTGCCAGCTTGGGCCTTTCTGTGTGCAGTTTCCATGTTCTCTACTTGGCTTCACTCTAGGTACTCTGGCTTCCTCCCAAAACATGCATGTTACATTAATTGGTGATTCTTAGCTGGCATGATGTGAAGGTGTGTGATTGGCTTTATGATAGCGCTGCAGTAGATCGGTGACCTGTTCAGGATGTACCCTATGACAACTGGGATAGTCTCCAGCCACACCACTCAGGTTCATGGAAGAAAACGGATGGATATCATCTTGATAAATACTATCAAATACGAAATTCTGTTACAAACTGAAAACTTGAAGGTGTGGCGTATCCTATAGTTTGCTGTTTATGTACAGCTCAACTTCAGTATTCATCAGATACTTTACTATTATATATGTCCCCAAGGGTCAAACTGCCAGTGTGTAGTTCTTCTGTACCATGCTGAGGCATCTAAGGGACAATGTTCAAGAAGAGCACACAGATTGAGATTTAACTACCTGCAACTGTATCTACTTTCAGTTGTCTCGATAATGGCAGGTGGGAGTAATCAAAATGAGGCCCAGGAGACCAGAAAGCGCAATAAAAGTACAAAAATCAGTCTTTGACCAAGATACAGTGGTCGGGAAAGTCAGCAGAGGAGGCTGCTGACTTAACAAGATTCAAAATATATCTTATTGTATGTTATTACCAAATTTCTGTGCAGTGTTTACATGTTTCACTGTAGCTGTATGTAGGACTCTGCTAATTTGAGATTACTGAAGATGACCACAACCTTAAGTGCAATAAAATCTCCCTAAAATCCTTGAGCTGATGCTACTGAATACCTTATTCAGCGATATCAAATCAAATCAAATCAAATCACTTTTATTGTCACATCACATGTGCAGGTACATTGGTACAGCACATGTGAGTGAAATTCTTGTGTGCGAGCTTCACAAGCAACAGAGTTGTGCAAAATACAAGAATGGCTACATCTGAAACTAATAAATATATGCACAATATATAATAGTATATGCATTTCTGGATGTGTATACTAAATATTTTTCTACGTGTGTGTGTGTGTGTGTGTACACATATTTTACAAATTAAATAGAGTAAACAGTAAATAAAATATATAAAAATATACAAAGTTGAGACATGTATTATTAGGATGTATGTATGTATGTATGTATGTATGTACATGTATTATTATATTAGGAATACTTTATTGATTTTCTGTTACAGCTTCTGCTCTCTACAAACATTATTATTATGTTTTTTTAAAGAAACCAATAAAAAAAGGCACACACAACCTCCACCACTACCCCGACTCCCTCTGCCCAGCCAAAGGGTTCTGTCTCGGGGAACAATATGAAAAAAGAAAAGTCAAGTTAGTTAAAAACAAGTATGATGCTGAGATGTTGTCCTCCAGTTTATGCTCATAGTCTCATTTTAACCGCTTGCTGCGCCTGCTTGGTCCAACCAGGGAAAACCACCCACTGCATTGTGAAACTTTCTGAACTGTAGCTGGTGAACCTTTTCCCCAGTGTATATATATATGTGTGTGTGTGTGTGTGTGTGTGTGTATTTACAGGTGCTGTTTTTAGAAGTGTGTGGGAGACACATGAATACCATAGTTCAACGTGTAAATACTCTATAAATTGCTTGTGCTACCCTGTATAACACCAGTTACTTTTTGTACTCTTGAGATTGTTCACAAAAGGCTGAATTGGAGCACTTTTCCTGGGGCATGCAAAGCCCCACTGAGAGGTTATAAAAAAGGAAAGGAAACCACTGGTTCAGTCTAAATCTTGTCTGGCATATAGCGTCTGCCATTCCACCCAGATTTTCAGCAGAGGTGGAGTCACCTTCAATAAGGCACCTTTCAATGGCCAGCCAAGAAAATTAGGTGTACTCAGTGGCAGGGCTGTCAAGACCATGCTGATCAAATTTCTATGGATGGCAGCCTGGGGATCCAGGTTGAAGGGATTGAAGAAGGCATGCCTTTTTCACCTCCCTCAGGTGGGAAGCCCATCTGCTGAGGCCTCAGATCTGCAAACTCCCAACAAGTTCTAATTAAGACCTACTTCGCACAAGTGATCACAGTGTGATGATGAACCAAGAAATGGGCCAGAGATAGTGCGCAGAGACAATTAGGGGCAATATCTGATTAGCTTCAGAGATAATAGTTTTGTTTTACTGGGTCTAACAGGGTGAAAAGGATGAGTTCAAAGAGTCAGATAATCCTTTACTAGGCCCTTGTACTCTCATGACGATAATTTAAGTACACTATAAGGAAGAAATTTTCCTCTAAATTTAGACTTTTTAAAATAGTCTGTGTGTAGTATCACTTTAATGTATTCTTAACTGTTTTATCACTCTCTGTTAAGCTTGACTTCTTCTGATTACTAAAACATCGAGGCTCTGTGAAGCATTATAAAAAGGCTTCAGAAGAGCCTTTAAAGTTGGCCTCATTCACAGATGCTGTTTCCTGCCCTTTGTTTCTTTGCTTATCCGTGTCCCACTGGCAAATGGTTTGCAGAATTGCTGCGCATAATAGCCTACACAGCACTCAACTACTTTGATCTTTTCTAGGGAAAGAGCGGAATCATCAGGCACCGGGCACTGCTCTCCTTTTTCAAGATGCTTGACATGTTGCAAGCCGTAAGGATGTGATGAGTTTCCTCTTCACTCGGATAAAATGGTGGTTGTAACCGGCCCAAAAACCGTCACGATGCTGACTGTCACGATTAGATTATTTATTTAGATTGTGGTCGTTTGACATATTTAATACAGCAAATCTGGCATTGCATTGAAATCCTTAAAAGAATTTGACAAAATAATACTGCAAATATGAAGAAGATAATGATGATGCACAGACTGACTTACAGTTTAATGTTATTAAAAAACCTCTAAAAATGCAAGCTCCTCCCATCATTTATGTATTTATTGACCTCATTATGTGCACACGTCTATTAAAATTTTAATAATGTACCAGTTCAATTATTAAGCTTTCAGATTTGCTTTCCACCCAGTTTATACTGTTTTTATCAGCTGAGTTGGTTATTAGTGCCTTTGTAGGTTCTCATTCATCCAGGTCATGGTAGTCTAGGGTCTCGCCTCTTAGTGGGAAAAGTTTGTCTTGTGCCAATTCAAGTGAGTCGACGGAAAAAACAAAATATGCAACTAACCTGATGTTTGAAAATATTTTATTTTATTAATGTTTTATTTTGTTTGACCATTAAAGGAATTTGAAAGTGTGACTTTAGACTGAGATGTTTATAAACTAAAAGAATTAATCTAGCTGACACTCAGAGAATTCAGACTGTGAGTAAAATAAAATTATAGTGTTTTTAATATATACAGTGGCTTGCAAAAGTATTCGGCCCCCTTGAACTTTTCCACATTTTGTCACATTACAGCCACAAACATGAAACAATTTTATTGGAATTCCACGTGAAAGACCAACACAAAGTGGTGCACACGTGAGAAGTGGAACGAAAATCATACATGATTCCAAACATTTTTTACAAATAAATAACTGCAAAGTGGGGTGTGCGTAATTATTCAGCTCCCTTTGGTCTGAGTGCAGTCAGTTGCCCATAGACATGCCTGATGAGTGCTAATGACTAAATAGAGTGCACCTGTGTGTAATCTAATTTCAGTACAAATACAGCTGCTCTGTGACGGCCTCAGAGGTTGTCTAAGAGAATATTGGGAGCAACAACACCATGAAGTCCAAAGAACACACCAGACAGGTCGGGGATAAAGTTATTGAGAAATTTAAAGCAGGTTTAGGCTACAAAAAGATTTCCCAAGCCTTGAACATCCCACGGAGCACTGTTCAAGCAATCATTCAGAAATGGAAGGAGTTTGGCACAACTGTAAACCTACCCAGACAAGGCCGTCCACCTAAACTCACAGGCCGAACAAGGAGAGCGCTGATCAGAAATGCAGCCAAGAGGCCCATAGTGACTCTGGACGAGCTGCAGAGATCTACAGCTCAAGTGGGGAAATCTGTCCATAGGACAACTATTAGTCGTGCACTGCACAAAGTTGGCCTTTATGGAAGAGTGGCAAGAAGAAAGCCATTGTTAACAGAAAACCATAAGAAGTCCCGTTTGCAGTTTGCCACAAGCCATGTGGGGGACACAGCAAACATGTGGAAGAAGGTGCTCTGGTCAGATGAGACCAAAGTGGAACTTTTTGGCCAAAATGCAAAACGCTGTGTGGCAGAAAACTAACACTGCACATCAGTCTGAACACACCATCCCCACTGTCAAATATGGTGGTGGCAGCATCATGTTCTGGGGTGCTTCTCTTCAGCAGGGACAGGGAAGCTGGTCAGAGTTGATGGGAACATGGATGGAGCCAAATACAGGGCAATCTTGGAAGAAAACCTCTTGGAGTCTGCAAAAGACTTGAGACTGGGGCGGAGGTTCACCTTCCAGCAGGACAACGACCCTAAACATAAAGCCAGGGCAACAATGGAATGGTTTAAAACAAAACACATCCATGTGTTGAAATGGCCCAGTTAAAGTCCAGATCTAAATCCAATCGAGAATCTGTGGCAAGATCTGAAAACTGCTGTTCACAAATGCTGTCCATCTAATCTGACTGAGCTGGAGCTGTTTTGCAAAGAAGAATGGGCAAGGACTTCAGTCTCTAGATGGGCAAAGCTGGTAGAGACATACCCTAAAAGACTGGCAGCTGCAATTGCAGCAAAAGGTGGTTCTACAAAGTATTGACTCAGGGGGCTGAATAATTACGCACACCCCACTTTGCAGTTATTTATTTGTGAAAAATGTTTGGAATCATGTATGATTTTCGTTCCACTTCTCACATGTACACCACTTTGTGTTGGTCTTTCACGTGGAATTCCAATAAAATTGATTCATGTTTGTGGCTGTAATGTGACAAAATGTGGAAAAGTTCAAGGGGGCCGAATACTTTTGCAAGCCACTGTATATACATATATACGGTACTACACCATTTCATGATCTTTGAAGCATTTTCAGTGTTGGTAATGCAGACTACTGGTGCAGAGAGTGTAACAGAGTTTTAAACAACATGATAAATCTAACATTTGCATAAATTCAGTTTAACACAGACCTGCTTAAGCATCTCTATATGATGCTTCAGCTAAGCCCACATAACATATGCTTGTATAAGAGGAAAGGAAATGTAATTACTTTAGAGTGCCATAGTCTCTGTGCTGCTGAAAGCAAGAATCCGCAAACGCTGCTCTGCCTGAGTTCACAGACCATGAAAGAGTAAAAAACAATAGGCGGGAAAACCAGTGGTCAAGCACACACCACAGTAGTCCACTTTTCATGTCAACAATCTGACATATAGGATGCAGACGCTGTGTCTGCGAGGCATAATGGCCCGTATGAATGGTCTTTTTTTTATTAACCGCTCACACCCTTTGCTTAAGCATTTGATTCAGGATTATGCCGTGAATCTTTTTCACAGACTTCAAAGGCTACTCTTCATTCATTTTGGTCTTTTGATGGTATTATGTTGGTTAAGCGAGGTTTCCAGTTTCAAGGACAGGTAAATGGTATTAAGTGCCGTACGCAATGGATTACTCTCTGTAATGTTTTCCTGTTTTGCGCAACAGCACTGCATTGGCTTTTGAAGAAGAAAGTGACAGAAAATCGGAAAAGAATAACGAAAAATTCATTTTAGTTCCAGTGTTAGTGAGACAGTCACGCTGTGTGCTGAAATTCTGCTGGCAAAGTCTTCACTTTGACATTTGTTGTTAGATTTCGGATGACCTTTTTGGCATTTGCACATTGGAAGCTTATGTATGGTTTACTAATAATATATTTGTGGCTGACTGTGATTTTGTGCTTATAGATCATCTGTTTAATTTGGTGTGCCTGTCAAAGAGTAATCCCCCCCCCCCCCCCCCCCCCCCACACACACACACACACACACACAGACACACTCACTCACACACACCACCCCCCCGACTGTGGCATTTGTAAAAAGCTGCAGAATAAGTTGGAAGTAGATTTACTGAATATAGTACAGCTTAAACTGGCAACGAGCAGAGTGAGAAGTCAAGCTTGGTGAACCTTCCTCCAGCGCTCTTTCATATTTGGTAATCTAAATATATTGCTCCAAAATATCACATCTTACATACACTGTTACATCACAGAGTTTCTGTTGAAATCCTACATCACTTGAGTTTGGTTAAGGATGATAGAGGCTTGAAACACACGCGCACACACACACACGCACACACACACACGCGCGCACACACGCGCACACACACACACACACACACACACTCCATTTCTTGCATTTTAGTGTAATTAGAGTCCACACATATAGCAAGAACCACGGTTGCTGGATTGATAAGGTACAAGAAGCAGTGAAGGATAGCAGCAAATACAGTGGGGCAAAAAAGTATTTAGTCAGCCACCGATTGTGCAAGTTCCCCCACTTAAAATGATGACAGAGGTCAGTAACTTGAACCAGAGGTACACTTCAACTGTGAGAGACAGAATGTGAAAAAAAAATCCATGAATCCACATGGTAGAATTTGTAAAGAATTTATTCGTAAATTAGGGTGGAAAATAAGTATTTGGTCACCTCAAACAAGGAAAATCTCTGGCTCTCACAGACCTGTAACGTCTTCTGTAAGAAGCTTTTCTGTCCCCCACTCGTACCTGTATGAATGGCACCTGTTTGAACTCATCATCTGTATAAAAGACACCTGTCCACAGCCTCAAACAGTCAGACTCCAAACTCCGCCATGGTCAAGACCAAAGAGCTTTCGAAGGACACCAGGAAAAGTATTGTAGACCTGCACCAGACTGGGAAGAGTGAATCTACAATAGGCAAGCAGCTTGGTGTGAAAAAATCAACTGTGGGAGCAATCATCAGAAAATGGAAGACATACAAGACCACTGATAATCTCCCTCGATCTGGGGCTCCACGCAAGATCTCATCCCGTGGGGTCAAAATGATCATGAGAACGGTGAGCAAAGATCCCAGAACCACACGGGGGGACCTGGTGAATGACCTGCAGAGAGCTGGGACCAAAGTAACAAAGGTCACCATCAGTAACACACTACAACGGCAGGGAATCAAATCCCGCAGTGCCAGACGTGTTCCGCTGCTGAAGCCAGTGCATGTCCAGGCCCGTCTGAAGTTTGCCAGAGAGCACATGGATGATACAGCAGAGGATTGGGAGAATGTCATGTGGTCAGATGAAACCAAAGTAGAACTTTTTGGTATAAACTCAACTCGTCGTGTTTGGAGGAAGAAGAATACTGAGTTGCATCCCAAGAACACCATACCTACTGTGAAGCATGGGGGTGGAAACATCATGCTATGGGGCTGTTTTTCTGCCAAGGGGACAGGACGACTGATCCGTGTTAAGGACAGAATGAATGGGGCCATGTATCGTGAGATTTTGAGCCAAAACCTCCTTCCATCAGTGAGAACTTTGAAGATGAAACGAGGCTGGGTCTTCCAACATGACAATGATCCAAAACACACCGCCCGGGCAACAAAGGGGTGGCTCCGTAAGAAGCATTTGAAAGTCCTGGAGTGGCCTAGCCAGTCTCCAGACCTCAACCCCATAGAAAATCTGTGGCGGGAGTTGAAAGTCCATGTTGCTCGGCGACAGCCCCAAAACATCACTGCTCTCGAGAAGATCTGCATGGAGGAATGGGCCAAAATACCAGCTACTGTGTGTGCAAACCTGGTAAAGACCTATAGTAAACGTTTGAACTCTGTTATTGCCAACAAAGGTTATGTTACAAAGTATTGAGTTGTATTTTTGTTATTGACCAAATACTTATTTTCCACCCTGATTTACGAATAAATTCTTTACAAATCCTACCATGTGGATTCATGGATTTTTTTTTCACATTCTGTCTCTCACAGTTGAAGTGTACCTCTGGTGCAAATTACTGACCTCTGTCATCATTTTAGGTGGGGGAACTTGCACAATCGGTGGCTGACTAAATACTTTTTTGCTCCACTGTATGTTGTTTACAAAACATATTGTGCTTTATGTGTAATATAATGGTAGAAACTCCTGGAATGTGTCTACGTGCTATACACAGCAATTTTGTTTTGCCTGATATGTCTGCGAACAGAATCCCAAGGTACCTCTTTCATCTGCTGTCTGTCAAGTCTTGGTTAAAATCATCATTCCAGCAAGTCTTTTGCTGACCTTCAAACCTGAGTCCTCCAGGCCAGCAGACATGCTAATTAACGGATTGGTCCGTAACTTCACAAAGCAATTTCATTCCCTGTATGTCTGGGTTCAAAAATGGGCCTGGCATACTGAGATTCAGGACTAAAAAGTATCCTGTAGGGTCACTGAATGATGCCTGAATAATGCATTTAAATTGGCTTTCGGTTAACTTCACCAAGTCTCCAGTAAACATGTGCATGAGATACTCCTTCTTGTGCAAAGACTGCATGTAAGAAGGTGCTCGAGAAACTCATTAGAGAGTCATTAGATGTCACAAGCTCTACTAAAGAGATTTCCTGCCATATCGGCAAGGCTTACCTATATTCTGAAGTTAGCATTGACAGTATGATAGAGCATGTGCTCATAAAATAGGACACCAGACACACAATCCAACCAGAAAGCAATCTGGTATGTTCATGCTGTGAAAACTGCAATTATTCCGCCATCTGTGCGGTATACTTGTAGATTATATTTTCATTATGCAGGATGTCAAAGAGTATTAGCAATTCTGAAATTATGCAAGTGCTGTTCTTAGAAAACATCGGTTGAAGGAAATTTATCTGTAGCATGTGTTGTTCTTGCTGTAACTTTTTTTTCCTTTTCTGTCTAATTCAACACCAATATCAACACATTGCTTCACGGTGTAGAAGGTATGTGAATGAAAGGCAAGTGAAAATACATCAGCATGTTAGTGAATCAAGTTTATGAACACTGCTTAATTTTAGATAAATTTTAGAGCAGTAATAACAGTATTTTTTAAAGATCTCTCATTATAGCTACTTTATATAAAACACTGGGTGTGACTTTTTTAAAAAGTTATGGTTTTGCTTCTTAATATTGATCAGACAGTTTAGTCAAAATAGGCTAATAAAACATAAACCTTGAAGTCCACAATGAAGTTAATCAGCCTATAGTTGACTTCTTATAGGTGCTCCTCCTTATGGTTCAAAGCATTTTGGTAATACATAATGCTCTCCTCTTTTTTCAAAGTAATTAAGAATGATTAAGCGAACCTACTGGACAACTCGGGGTTTAGTATCTTATCCAAGAATACTTAAACATGCAGGCTGGAGGAGCTAAGGATCGAACTGCCAGCCTAATGATTAGCAGATGACCCGCTCTAGCGCCTGAGCCACAGCTGTGATACTAAAGATGGTGCAGGCACAGAAAGAAGTTCCTTTTATTTTAGGAATAATGTTTGCATCTGTGCTCTCAATGTTCAGTTGACAATGAATAACATACAAAAGTTACCTACCACTCCCTAATGAATGAAGTTCAATACCCAGCATGAGCTCAGTATTTGTTGTCTGTGGTTGTTATTCACTTATGTACCGCTGGCAAAAAAGAACAACACTTCCATCTTACTCAATCATATCAGAGACTTGCGTGACTGAGATCATAAAAGTCCTCTCTGCTGCCTTTTGTAGGCATCTCTCCTCAGGGTTATTTTTGCTTACATTGTTCTGATCATGTTTGAGGTACAGCAAACAAACATGGTCAAAAAATGTTTACACCGCATTTTTCCATGCTGTAAAATAATAATATTCCTAACAGCCATTTTCCTTATCATGTATTGCCATAATTTGGATTGGAGTGTTAAAATTTACTCACCTGAAGTGTGCAGGTTGAGCAGGTGCCAAGGTCTCAGTCTGAGGTCAAGGCCAAAACACTCACAAGACAAATTATTATCCATATTTTTAACTGTCAAAAATCAAATGACCTTGTCACAGCTCTTTCCTGACCACATCAGTCACCATTTACAGCTCAATTAAGATGTCATTCTAAATTATTTATCAGTTAGTGGTCGGCTGGTCTCTCACACCTTAAAAATGGAACGCTGGTGATAATAAAAGCCTGTTGTCATTCTTCATGGGCAGCCTGTCTACATAATAATTGTAAAGGTCTCTAGTTAGCATGCTGGATTACCTTTGAATTATAATTGAACAAGTTCAAAAGGTGTGAAGCTCACCTCAAGTGACAAGCAGTGTTATAATATTACTGCCAGGCAGCAACGGTTTTATCTTTTAATATGTTTTTATGCCACTGAAGCGCTTTGAACCTTGTTTATAGCTCAAATCCAAAAACCACATTTTCTCTTCTTGTTTTTTACATTCGAGGCAACAATCTATGCAGAGGGTCAGGCGGAGATTAAATGTATGGGGACTGACATATGTACCGTCGCCTGTGAAATATACATTTAATTTGTTTTTAAAAATTGGTATTCTTAGTGAGTAGAAATGATTTAGCAAGGCTCTTGGCACGCTGTACTTATTTTGTCCTATTTGTGTACATGTGCTTGTAAGAAGCATTGTTTATGATCAAAGCAATTGTAGATACAACCTTAAAAAATTTAGTTTGTCTCATCAAATGTCACCGTAGTATAGTTAGTAGGGTCATCATGATACTAGAACTTTACACTCGACAAATACTCAATACCATTTTCCATCAGTGGGTAGAAAATTAAGAGTTAGGCAGAAATAGATTAAAACAATATTGTTATGTGCAAATGTATTTATCTACATCCCAGTTCATTCTTTTTTTCTGCTGGTGACTTAGCACCCTATTTTCATTGCTTATCAAATGCAGTTGGTGAGGTAGGCTGCCACTGTTTCTGTCACGCTGTTAGTAGACTTTTCTCTGCTTTGATCTGGGACTTAAAGGGAACCTTAACACTTAAAGTATAAATAACTGTGTTATACTATTCAACAAGCACTGCCTAGCTCCCACATAAAACCATCCGCGACGCTCTGAGATCCCGCACCGCTGCCTACAACACGGGACTCATGACGGGGGACATGGACCCGTACAAAGCCGCGTCATATAACGTGCGGAGGGCGGTGAAAGAGGCGAAGCAGCGCTACGGGAGGAAACTAGAGTCACAACTCCAACAGAGTGACTCTAGGAGCCTGTGGCGGGGGCTAAGGACAATAACGGACTATAAAGCACCAACAACCGGTATGACGAACGCGGCCGTGACTCTGGCAGACGAGCTGAACACTTTCTATGCTCGCTTCGAGGCTGCAGCTAAGGTCTCCAACAATGCTAGTGTTAGTGGCGCTAACGGCTGCAGACAGGAAGATACTGCCAGCACCGGAAACGTGCTCGTCATCTCCGAGCATGAAGTAAGGAGAGCCTTCAAGAGAGTGAACACCAGGAAAGCAGCAGGACCAGACGGCATCCCAGGTCGTATCCTCAGAGACTGCGCATACCAGCTAGCTCCTGTGTTCACTGAGATATTCAACATCTCTTTATCTCAGTCGGTGATCCCCACATGCTTCAAAGAGTCCATCATTGTTCCTGTCCCGAAGAAACCCCACCCTGCTTCTCTCAATGACTATCGCCCTGTAGCCCTCACCTCAGTAGTGATGAAGTGCTTTGAACGCCTGGTCAGAGACTTCATCATTTCTTCACTACCAGACACACTGGACCCACTACAGTTCGCTTACCGTCCAAATCGTTCCACAGACGATGCCATCTCTCATCTCCTCCACACATCACTCACTCACTTGGACACTAGAAGGGGGAATTATGTTAAAATGCTCTTCATAGACTACAGCTCTGCATTTAACACCATAATTCCCTCCACACTCACCACCAAGCTGGAGCATCTGGGACTCAGCTCATCTATGTGTCAGTGGATCTCCAACTTCCTAACTGGCAGACCACAGGCAGTAAGGATGGGCGGACATGTCTCAGCCTCCACCACTCTCAGCACTGGAGCCCCCCAGGGGTGTGTTCTGAGCCCCCTGCTGTACTCTTTGTACACATATGACTGTGTGGCCACTACCAGCTCCACCACCATCATCAAGTTTGCTGACGACACCGTCGTGGTGGGCCTGATCTCTGATAACAACGAGACGGCCTACCTGAAGGAGATTAGGAATCTGGAGAACTGGTGCCAGAGGAACAACCTCCTTCTAAACGTCAGTAAGACAAAGGAGCTGATAGTGGACTTCAGCACTAAGCAGGAGAGGAACTACCAGACCCCCGTCATCAACGAGTGCCCAGTGGAGAGAGTGGACAGCTTCAAATACCTCGGAGTTCACATCACGCAGGACCTGTCATGGTCCTGTCACATCAACACTGTGGTGAAAAAGGCCCGACAGCGTCTCTACCACCTCAGACGCTTGAGAGACTTCCAACTGCCCTCCAAGGTGCTCAGGAACTTTTACTCGTGCACCATAGAGAGCATCCTGGCGGGAAACATCTTAACCTGGTTCGGGAACAGCACCATGCAGGACAGACGAGCTCTAGAGAGGGTTGTGCGGTCAGCTGAGCGCACCATCCGCTCCGAGCTCCCTGACCTGCACTCAATCTACAGCAGGCGGTGCTGGACCAAGGCCAGGAAGATCGTGAAGGATCTCAGCCATCCCAACAACAGACTGTTCTCTCTGCTGAGGTCAGGAAAGCGATTCCGCTCCCTGAAGACCAACACAGAGAGACTGAGGAGGAGCTTCTTCCCGCAGGCGATACGGTCTCTCAATCACACCACCACACAGTACTGACCCACACATACAGTTCTTACACACACACTGGACTTTCTGGACTTTGGTTTTGCACAACACTGGTCACTATATTCTTCATTTCCGGTTAATACTTGTACAGCTGCTGTTATTGTGTATATATTTATTTATATTTAGATTTCTTCATACATTCTTATATAGTTCTATATTGTGTATTTTGTTGTACAGTTATTTTATTTTCAACTTTAATTTATATATTTTATCTTATTCTTCCCAGTTAAATTTACCCTTCATTCTAATTTGTGTTGTACAGTTATTTCATTTTTAACCTTAATTTATATTTTATTCCTTCCTAGTTAAATTTACCCTTTTTAATTTTTCATATTTATTTCCTATCTTATTCATAGCCTTTTCCTTTTTTGTTTTCTTTAGGTCACGAGCAGTTGTCCAAGCATTTCACTACATATCGTACTATGTATGACTGTGTACGTGACAAATAAAAATTTGAATTTGAATTTGAATTTAATGTCACTTTGTTATTATTGGATTTAGCTAGACACTGTTTTGATAATGGTTTTGGATTCAGGAGATAGACACTATCTCTACTGTTAAGATTAGGGTTAAAACTTTCCTTTTTGCTAAAGCATATAGTTGGGGCTGGATCAGGTGACCCTAAATCCTCCTTTAGTTATGCTGCAATAAGTGTAGGCTGCAGGGGGATTCCTGTGATGCACTGAGTATTTCATTTTCAGTCACCTTTCTCACTCAACATGTGTTAATAGACCTCTCTGCATTGAATCATACTTGTTATTGATCTCTCGCATCTTCCACAGCATGTCTTTTATCCTATAAACACATCTTCTCTCACCCCAACCTGTCGCAGCAGATGGCCGCCCCTCCCTGAGCCTGCTTCTGCTGGAGGTTTCTCCCAGTTAAAAGGGAGTTTTTCCTTCCCACTGTCACCAAAGTGCTTGCTCATAGGGGGTCATATGATTGTTGGGGTTTTCTCTGTATGTATTATTACCTTACTGTTGTTGTGATTTGGCGCTAGATAAATAAAATTGAATTACATTGAACTGAATTGAATAATAACCCATGGCTAATGTGGCTGTCGCATAATAGTTAAATGGCTTAAGGTAAAGTTGTGTGTCAACTGGAGGAGGCAAAGATGGTACTGTCTGTATTGAGACTGTTGCAAATGAGTATCTAATCCGGTAGTAGTTTTTGTATCGATTAGTAGCTGAGTGTTGATTATTTGGACAACTGTAATAGAAACATGATAGAGACTTTATGATTATATGATCAAAAGATGTCTAATGCTGCTTCTGACTGTTGACAGACCCGTTCAAACTTTCCCACCCATCATTACTTCTCCACAAAAGTCCTCCGTATGGGTTTAAATTGGCCAAGGACAGCAGAGATGAAAGCTGCCCATAATGAGGTTCCTCCCTTAGGATTCAATGTGTAGCTTTGTCCCAGGGGCTCCTGAAGGTTGTCTCTAGAATCAGTCTGCTATGGGGATCAAGCCCGAACAGCCAGCTTGTCTGTCACCTTGCCATGCAGTTAATGTTGTCTAGAGGTGAAGTTTACTTAGGGACAAAATCTATTTTTGGACATCATAAAATATGAAAAAAATGTACGCACATGTGATATAAGTGAAGCTTTCTGCAACGTAGTCATCATGCCTCATCTGAAAATATTGCACCGTGATCCACACTTTTAATTTGCGCCCTTGTTCATAACTTCTTCATTTAACTTCACCCAAGTTTGTCACTGTGGCTTTTTCCGCAGTGTTCACAAATGTGAAACAATAAGGCTCTTCATTTTTTGTTGTCATGAAAAGACTGCCATGACACCTCGCCTTATAGGCGATCACTGTTCATTCTGACAACAAATGATAAAGAAAAGCTGCCTTGTATTAAACTGTCTGCTCCAGCTCCTCTCCTCTCTGACTAGAAGTAGGTTTTTGAGTTCACCGGGCATTGAGCGGCTGCACTAGGAAGTAACCTGCTAACTTCTCCACAAAGCTAGCATAACTTGATTCCTCACGTAATTTTTTTCCACATGCGTTATCGGCATCAACAGTCAGTGAAAACATTAACATATTCTCACGGACATTTTACAGAAAGCAAGTAAAATAAGGTAAATTATATAACTAAAATGCAATAACATTTAAGTCTTGAAAAGACAATAAAGCATGTAAAAAGACAGACATAGTAATTCACTGTTCTGTATAAGAGGGCAAGGTAAGTAAAAGTTAATATCACTAGATATCATATTGTAAGCAGTACTCAACCTCAACAAAGCTAAAATACAACGTCAAACTTCAGTGATTCGATTTTATAATCCAGCCGCAAACTACGGAGACACCTGCGAGTCAAAGTGCACAGTGGTGCATATTAAGGCAGGACCCAGCGGGAGTTCACAGTGCCCAAAGCAGCAGAGAGGAGCGAAGGAATCTACGACTGAAAATAACAGCATGTACACACTGAAGCAGACCTGTTATATGTGAAGCTCACTTGTGCATTCCCATTATTGTTACACTAAACCTTCTTAGATGTTTCTCTGCACGACCAGATTTCTCTTTTGGGAATCAGATGACTTTGTGTTTTGGAGGAGATAATGCTGAAAATGATGATGATGATCAGTTAAACGAGGACTGACCTTGTGTGTTGTCGTTATCATCACTGGGTTGATGTGAATCTGCAGCTTCGCCCTCCCTGCTTGTTACAGTTGAGAGTGAAAAGAGCAACTCCAGAATCTTTCCCATGTTCTGCAACGTTTACCCTGCGTCTGACCTTTATGTTGTTATTGAAGAATCACTTTGCGAGGCTAATTATTATCATAGTGTAATTGGGTGTGTTTTCCAGAACTTGGAGTTAAGCTTTGCTAAGTGTGTAAATAGGGGATAATTACTGCTGTGCATCTTGACAAAAGAGCTAAAACTTGGTAGGATGGGAGACGGAGAAAATTTGATTTGTATTTTTTTAACATTTAGTGCTAAATCTAAAACGCTGCCTCTCATTTACTCTCTCTTTGCAGTCCGTCTGCTTTGAAGCCAGGCAGCTGTGTGGGGCATCGGGTGTGGATCCTGCTAGCCATGACTCACCTTACCTTGGACTTTTCTGTGTGCAGCCCTCTCAGTCAAGGTCTGGGGATCAAACTCACGCCTAAACCGGTGCCTCGCTCACGGCCTCGCTTGCAGCCCCTCTGGGATAAGCCTAACATGCTTCACTGGAGAACAGTGAGCCCGTTAGCCCACCGGCTCCTCAGCCCTGTTCCTCCGCCCCAAGACAGCAGGGCAGGAATAGTGCCAAAAGTTAAAGGTCAAAAGCATTGGAAGCCAGCACACAAAGGACAAGCAGCGTGCAAGAATTGCCGGCTGAGATACTCTCAAAAAGAGACGGGCGATCCTTTGGCTGTATTAGCAAAAGCTCCAGTTGCTTTATCAAGCGAGAGGTTGTTAATTAGAACCAGGAGGCAGCTCAAATGGGACAGCTATGACAAGTCTCAGGAGGGCCGGACTACAACAGTGGCTGGATTTATTGACTGGGGACCCACGGGGACTGATAGCATAGATGAGGATGGCAAAATGGAGCCAAACTTAACGTCCACCAGGGCTGCAACTACTACAGTGGCCACAACCATTAGCACTACAACCAGGCTCTCCCAAAGGACGTTCACTGTGGTGACCACAACAGAGTCCAAGAGCACCACCAAGTCCTCTATGAGCAACACGGAGTCTGTCAAACCACCAAAGCTAGACCCACCAGGGGACACACCAGGTAAGAGATATAAGATATATATAGATATAGATATGTTTTTTTTCTCTCAGTAACTGTTAAACAGACAAACATAGAGTGATGTGAAGGTAATTCTTCAAGTCAGCAGTGTCCAAACATGCTACTTAGATTTTCCTTTGCAGGTTGTCTTTTTAATAAAACATTTCTCAGGGGAACCTTAAGTGGATAAAGGTAACACATTTGTTAAATCAGCTCTGAAAACATTATAAATAAATTATGAATTGGCTTTTCTCTGCAGAGCTTTATTTTGTGATATGACAAGTTTTCCACAGTTGTGTTTACAGGTATATATACACGTAAAACAGGTTCTATAGGAATGAAACGTATGTTAATGACATTTCCTAACAAATTCATAATCTGTTTAAGCCCCAATGGATCTATGGATAATTGGCCACTCTCTGACAAACTGAAAATCAAATGAATCTGAAATATACAGCTTTGCTTTTACACTGAAAAGGGGTTAAATGTGTGACCATCACACATTTACCACCCTTACTGGTCTAGCCAGTAACGGTCCTGGCTAGACCCCCCATGCTTAAAACAAAGCCCTGGAATGGCGCGGCTATGTCTGCAGCCTGTCCGCAGCTCGGACGCAAGAATTTCACTACATGTTGTACCCTGTTTAATTGTCTATGTGATAAATAAAGGTTGTTGTTTGTTTGATTATAAGCCTCTATAATCACCTTTTCACTGTACATCTGATGATCTGCTTTCATGACTATAATATTGCAGCTTAGAGATATAGGCGCTGATACTGACAGACTATGCCCTCGACTATATTGTAGCCCTCAGGTCTGAAATACCGGTGGTGGGCATTTTATGGGCAAGGATTTTTATGGGCAGTTCTTCTGTAATGTGGAAACACAATCTTCTCCTGCCGGGCTTATTAGATTTAGTATGTCATTATGTCTATGAGGAACATGTTTTTTTTTATTAAAATGACCTATGTAAGTTATGTTTTAACAACTTAGGAACAATAACTGTGGTAAATTAAGTTTTCCCATTTAGTGCAGTAGCAAAAATGTCATAAAAGTATGCAAAGATAAGGAAGGACTTACTCAGTTTCAATGATAAATGTTAGAGGAATCAAGAAAAGTTCATCCTGCAGTGGGAGTATTCAGATAATGAACACTTTGAACTATTTGCTGTTACTCAGTGCTGTTCAAGCCCTATACTGGAACAACGATGCCTCCTAAAACAGCCTTGAGTGTTAGTGGCATACATATAAGTTGCACTGTGATTGAACTGTATATAGCTCATGCAAAATGAAATGGCAGGACATAATTATCTTGTCAGTGTTGTTGTGATCTCTTCATTTTCTCTTGATTGGGAGGTAAGTGTGAGACCACCTGTGATTCAGATGATGGCTTGTATCCTGGAGGAAATCAGTCACCACAGCTAACTGAGAGCTGATAAGAAAGGAGAGTTGAGACTTTTTCTCCCTCCAACTGGTTGAATATTATTGTATCAATAAGCACATTGTGTCTGATCAGAGCAGATGAAGAGAATCATGTTTCAGAGCAAAGAGTGGGTGTGTAATCGCAGCAGAAATTTTCCCTCTGCCTTCACAACACGTTAACCCTCTGCCTCATATTAGCCCCAAGGCAAGATGTAATTACCACACGAGCAGTGCAGCATTGGATTGCTGCTGAATTGAAAGCATTGCAGATGGAGAGGCGCTTCACTGTATGCCTGTCTCTTACTCTCATATCTCTGAATTGTCTTAGTGGATGCATACAAAATTTCTTAGTCATGATTGATGAAACTTGCAGTGGGATAACCTCTCACTTGCAAACTTAAACTGATTCTGTTAAAGTGGGAAAAGTGTTAATAAAATTTATTTTAATTTATCTAGGTTTCTCCTTCTCTCTTACCACTATCCCTCACAGGAAATCCTTTCATAGAAGGTTAAGATCTATCCGGTTGTTCAGTGATGACGCGACGAATCCTACTTCCGGGTCTAAAGTAGTCTGCGTTTAATATGGCTTTTGTGTTGTTAACATGTTTAATGTTATGTATTTTCTTCTATTTGATCTCAAAAAGCTCCTAAAACAGTCAGCGACCACTGTTGACCTCCCTCGGCTTTTATTACCGCTAATCATTTATTTAAGCTCAGTTTTTAAAACCTTACGATGTAACTACAGCCCAGCCCATGCAGCAGTATATGAATGACTAACCTCGTATTGTGGATGGATTATCTCAGTTGTTCTCCTGGCTGAAGTTTGGTCCTTTTACAGCATCCTGCCATGCGATTACATTTGTTCCTGACCACCGAGAACACTCACGGTAACTTTTATCGAGTGGAAAAAAAAGTTAGCTTGTTTATATTATGCTAACATAGCTGTGTCGCTAGCGGTCACGTAGCACATCATTATATACCAGCTAGCCCAACTTCAGTAACCCTACAAACGTCACTGCTGTTTAGTTTTCTGTCTTCATTTATGCTGGAAGTGATAGCAGAGCTGTACGTTTTAATTTGTTTCCAAAACCCCGCAGTCAGGACATGCTATATTGTATTTAGATAGAAGCTAGCGAGCTAACTCCCTGCTAACTTCTAACTCCGTTAAATGTCATAAATTCCGTTTTCATGGATGCCTGGATGTTAAACTCAATTGTTACACCTGGTAGAGGAGAAGGCTGATCATTTTATTAAAGATGAAATACTTTAGACAGTTTTTCAACTCTCAGTAATGCCATAGTGATCGTTTGATATATGGACCTGCAGCGGAGTTTAGACCCAGACACGGCTAGTGACGTCAGACTGAACAACCGGATGACTGCACTTCCGGATGTCTACTGTGTCTAACCTGCCCGCTGCATGCAATGTTAACTTTAACAGGCAGATGAGTTGACATCATCTGACAGCAATGCTAACAACGGCATCTAATCTGTCAGTGCCTAAGACATAAGGCTGCTTTGTCACAAAATAACTGCTGAAAGTAGGGCTGTTCGATATATCGGATGACGATATAAAAACGTCTATCGTTTCATTTTACGCTATCGTTTGTTTCGTGGTGTCGCAAAATAAACTGTTTACAGCAATATTTTTTCATCGTTTTGATGGTCACTGTAGTGGCTATATTAATTTCTTAAAGTTCTCTCTTTCTCTTATATTTTATATAACCACACTACGGACGGACAAGAGCCTGTTTTTATGCGTTGTGGTTAGCAACAACGACGGTAACAGCATCGCGTGTCCGCTTGTTTATGTTCCACGTAAACCTTTCACAATAAAGCTCAAGATCCTGTTGAGACTTTTCAAAATAAACTGAATCACGTGAAAGAGCAGATTATCTACGGATGAGAATTAAAAAAGAGCCGCCAGGTGCTAAAAAATAAACCTTAGACTCAAACGTTAGAACAGGCTTTTCCCCGCAGCACGCCGTGTAATAAATACAAAGAAAACGGCGGCCTTTACAACTTATGTCTAAAAATGTATGGTTCATGCATAGGTTAAAACACTAGACTCCAGCTAAATGACGCGCAGCTGGAAACACTTTCCGCAAGACGAGCTGCCCGAGATTCACAGAATTTACAGAAAATCTTACATTTTTGTGATTTATATCGTTATCGGACGATAGAATTCTTATATCGGGATATGAGATTTTGGTCATATTGCACAGCCCTAGATGAAAGTTATTTTTCATACAAGACCAACCTAAATGTCAGTGCTTAAACAGAGCTGTGTCGAAGTCCATTTAAGGTTAGTAGTGAGTAGGAGAGAAGCTGGTGCACATGCATGCAATGTAGATGCATTGCTCTGAAAAATGCATAACCAGTGCAAAAGACTGTGCATGCATCATGCATGCATGCAGAGAGTTCAAGCGCATTTGGCACCCAGCTGGTATCTGCTGAATGTACTTTTCGCTCCGTGGTTGTGCCTTGCCATCCTCGAAGCTTTCACTCACTCTGCTAAGTTAACTGTGGCAGTTATTTCAGGTGAATGATACAATATTTTCATGTACATGGAAGTGCCGCCACATTTCAGTTCACATTCAAAACATGGTCAAGTCATCTGCAGCCAGTATGAGAAGAACCTAAGAGACTATTAGTTTCAATGTTATGAGGATTTAAACAACTTATGCTGTTTACTAACCAAGTTATTCTAAACTAAACATTTTTAATTACTGTTGTAATTCTCCTGTGCTTGATTGTTTCCTATATTCACAGTATCAATAAGCATGTATAACCCCAATTCTGAAAAATGTTGGGATGCCGTGTAAAATGGAAAAAAAAATTAAGGTTTAAATTGAGAAAATCTGCCCTTTATTTATTGAAGAAAAAATATTAGCTCATTTTGAGTTTGATGGCAGCTCTTCTCAAAAAAAATTGGGAGAGGGCCACATTTTCCACTGTGCAGCACCAAGGGCACTCAAAAGTAACTGCATTCTTAAAGTATCGATGGAGAATGACAGTTAGCTCATAGCATGCATTCTGGATTCCGGGGTTCTGCCATCCATCCATCCCTCCATCTTCATCGATATATATACAATTTAGGGTCACGGACATTCTATAAAAAAATCTAAATTATTAAAAATGCCAGAAGTGTTATTTCAAGTTGGATGATTAATTACAAAAATGGTTTCTGCAATGCTCTGAATGATTGCTAAGAAGCTGCAAAATAGCTGAAAAAGATGTCTAGAAATTATGTATTTAACAGAGCCAGTTATTGACTAATTAAATATTCATTTGTTTGGTACATTCATCCTTGCAGTTACTTTCAGTACCTTCTTCTTCTCTTCATCTATAGTGTTGATGCAGTCTATAGACTTTCTAAGGCAAAAAGGTCCTCGCAGCATGGGCTGGTAGCACGTTTCCTAAAATAATTAGATACATATTCAGATCACAAATGAACTTCCTTATACTAAATCACTTAGTTGCTTTAGCTCAGCAGCTCAGAAAATGTCTATATCTTTGCTGCTTAGGCATTCACTGACTATGAGACCACAGTACAAGTAGAGATATGCAGCCATGCTTGCACAAACGCAAGTCGTGAATGTACTTGGTGTCATCCCATATGGCGTGTGTGTAACATGACTGTAATCATTTCAGAGTGTAATCGCTGTCAAACATGAATGCAAAGAGCAGAGAGTGGCAGAGAGTAGAGGAAGCTACTTTCGACTGCTCTCTTATTCACAAGGATTTGCCAGTGATAGAGGAAGTATCCAAAAAGCCTTTTTTTTAAATCAAAAAAGAAAGAAAATAGAAGTAATGTAGATTTTTTCCGACAGTAGTCTGAATGTTACATTCTGTTGCTTGACTGTGTTCCGATAAAATCATTAATACTTCAGGTGATGGTGAATTTCTGAACGCATGTTGCACCTGTATGACCACAAGGATAGAAAAAAATGTAGAAAAGCAAGCTCCACAGCACTTTGAAAACCAGGTTTATTCTGTCATTAGCGGAAATGTCTTCAGATATTAAAAAAAATTCCAACTTAACCCCAGGCTAAATCAAACCTAAGACTGCCATTACCATGGCAACAGGCAGTTACACCTGTGTTGACGATTGGGACTCGAGTCACAAAAGGAGGAAAACAGAGCTCATATTTTGTGCTTTTCTAACATTGATTTTGGTCACACAAAGCGAAAGGAAACTGTCCTGATCCTGACTGCAGAATTCACAGAACTATACTGAAACCTGAAAATAATCCCACCTATGCCACAGGATTGCACTGCGCTGAGCTTTTATGCAGCAGAAAGTTTTCTGTACTGTTTGCACCGTTGACTGTTGCTGTCAATTTTTCCCATATTTTTTTTTGTCATAATCTTTTCTGGATTTTCTGGAAGTCCTTATTATTCTTGAGAGACTGCAGCTCATTTGGATCCAACTACCATCAAAAGCTTGTTTCTTTCTATATTTATGTCAGTGTCCAGAAATGAACATTTGAGCTGTATTTCCTCACGCCTGCCGTGGGATCCAGTCAGTTACTCTGACATTTCTCCAACCAGTTTGGGTTGGTAGAAAAACCAGCTACGTAGTGACACAGGGAAAGTACACAACAGCTTGCCGCAGCTTGACTGAGTTGCACTTGTTGAATACAGGCTATGTGTCTTAACTCCCACTCGCTGTTGGCGTGGATGCACAGGACAACAAAAGAGATGGTTCTTTCTGGCACTGGTGAAAATCCAAATTGTTTAGACCGAGATAAAGAAGTGAATGTTGCCCTTAATCTGTGTGAAGGAAGTAGCTTTCGCATGCCTTCTGTCTCATTAACAGAGATTGAACTATTCTCATGCATGTCATCTGTCAGGGCATCCGTTTAACACCTGTGAAGTTTTATTGGCTTGCAGCCGTAGGTTTTTATGATTATGTAATTAAATGCTTTCTCACAGTATTATAACCTTTGTGGTTAATCACCAACATGCAATCTGTAGTTTCTTGTATTGAGACAATATGCCAGCATTGTGCATGTTACACATTTTACTTTGTTTGGATTGGAGTTTTTCGGGATACTGTAAGCAAACAGGCTCCTGTTGATCCTGCTCTCTCTGGCCATCATAGAGGAGCTGAGGGTAGGGAGCGGAGGCGGGTGGAGGGGGGGGTGTTATAGCTGTGGAGCCTCCAGATGCTCACTGATTGTTCCTGTTGTTTGTGCTGCTAGCAACTTCAATCCCCCTCTATTCCACGCAGATGGAGCTGTCAGCTCCATTATGGATATGAGATGATTAAAACTCCAGTCAGCAAAGCCACTACTGATAACTTGGGCCTTGTTAGATGATCTGAGGGTTGCAAGGTTAAATGTTGCAGTGTTATGTTGGGCCATCGAACGCCACCACGTGTTCCCGAACGGTCCCGTTGAGCCGTGCGGACCTGTCGGTTGCTTGTAGAGGATGTTTAAAATGCACAGAACAGCATTCAGCGTATGAATTCGAGGTATTTAAACTAAACGGATCCATGTGGTAACAAATCACGTCACGCTATCAAGTTTGTGATGGACGTGTGGGTAAAGTGGATGGAGTTTACATCCACTACGGAGCAAAGTGAGAGCATGTAAAATGTACGTTAAGCATCCCAGCAATCTATTTTTAAAGAAGGCAGCGCGGCGAGCATTGTAATGCAGATTTTTGACCTGTGCACACCCATATAGGCGTACAATGCAGCCTCTTCAACAATGAGAGATACACATAGAGACAGAGAGAAATCACTTCTCCCAACAGTTACCATGGCAATCCAATAAGGTTGCCTTTACTCTCTGTATTGACTCTCAATAAAGTGAGTAAAAATGAATCTCCTTTTCTCAAGCATTAAATCTGGACTTAAATGCTGATGCCCGGCGACAGGCGTGCAGAGTCAAACCCCCCTGTTCCTGATTTACAGAAATCTCAGCCAAGAGGAGCTGAGCGGGCTTCACTGAGCAGATGCTGTTTCACTTTCTGTTTTCTCCAGCTCTTTCTCCGTGGCTTGACACGTCCGCCTCAAGGAAGAAGACTACAGATGTTGACCGAGACACTGTTTTGGCTATGTTAGATTGTTCTGTCAATCAAAAGTGCTTAGGGAGAATTTTTAATATGACTTCTCCAAACTCTTATTTGTTTTATTTTTGGAGGTTTTGTTGGAAAAATAAGAGAGTGAGAGAGAGATATTGTATTGCCTGCCAGTTTTAGGTCCAATCGCCTGGTCAGCAGTTCAGCTAAGCTTTTTGTTTGGTTTACAAAAATGCCTCCTGTCACCAGCATGATAGTACACAGATTTTTCAGAAGGTTGTTTGAAACTGCCTCAGTAGCAATGCCATTTTACACCCTCCTGAAAATTGCAGTAATTTTCATTTGTTTGTTGTAGGATGAGCTCTTGTGTGCTCCCTGCTGTTTCTAATACAGAGAAGGACAGAAGAGGAGCGCATGTTTGTGGGAAAAAAGGCCTTACTGGAGCAATAGACTCTAGCTACTTTTTCTTTTTGGCAATGGATTGTTGCATTTGCCATTGAGCTTGACTTATGCAGCAATGCTTTTGACATTGAGAGAAAAGATCTGTAGACTAATTGTTTCCGATCTTTAGCTTTCTTCCTCTCCCCCTCTCGCTCTCTTTCTTCCTCTCCCTGCTCCTCATTCAGCTCTCTTGTCCGCTTCTTCAGTGAGCATTTTAGATTGCTCGGTGACTCTGTGGAAATCAGCCCTAGACTGACACTTTGACACCAGCATTAATTGGCAGTTTCTAGCTATCAGTAGGCAAACCTTTGATGGAAGCCCTCTCCTAACCTGTTTTGCTCAGTCTTGGAGGGTTTATATAGGCATGTATTGGGTATGCCAGAACAAACACACATTGCTCTCTGTGGAAATGAGGTTGCTCAACCTCTATAAGCTAAAAGTCTGGTTTACAAATGAGGACCCTTTCCTACATTTTTCAGGTGCTTTTAAGCAAATACTGCGTGGGCTTTGGTGCCATTACCTCTAAATCACTTTGCAAATAATGCCTAAACCCACTACATGTAGACGATGCAGTATACACACACACACTCACACTAACACAATAACTCATACATATGCACAGTGATTAAATATTGATTTTCTTTGTAGCACCATCACCATTGAGTTGTTGCATCATTCTAATTTACGAATGAAACAGCAGACAGACAGATCTTGCATCTCAACTACTGTTTAGAAAGGCTAAAGTAGATTCCTTGTGCATGGAGACGATTTGAATGGTGTTTGCACAAGAAGAAATTTTGATATGCCACTGAACAAATAAAACGACTACTGCTAATATTATCAAAATAAATGATGTCCCTGTAGCTTGCAGTCAGCATTTGCCTGGGTTGAGCCAATCCCAGGCCAGCTGTTTCATGTCAACATGCTGTTTTCTTGCTACACTTTCAGGTCTGACTCAACTGCCACTATTCAAAAGCTAAAAATAAATCTAATCTCATTTAATAACCCGTTAGCTATAAGGGAAAATAACAATTTGTGTGCATAACATTTTAAGCCAAAGTGATATTTCAAGACACTGACGGCTGAGGAGTTTTACCCATATAAATCATACTGGATTTTTAGAGAGAACTGCTGTGACTGTATTTTCCTTCATAAAAACAGCCATAACCATCACTCCACAACTCAAGAAATTGGTGACTTATAAATATAAATTAGTAAATCTTCTGATTAGAGATGTGATTCTTCAGATTAATGCAGCAACAGTGTAAAAAGTGGATGTTTTTCCACTTGGAGGCAGCAGAGTAAACACAACACCAAATTTTTTATACAATTGTAATGGCACACATGTCAATAAAATGTTTTTGCTTGACACTTTGAGCAGACTGAAAGTCCCATATTCACTAGTTTTGTGTCCACTAAGAAATGTGCTGAGAGAAATGCCTGGCTGTTTAGCTGCTGACTGTGCCTGATGTTTGGTGCAAAACAGGTAGGAAAAGCTAACTACGGCATCCAGAATTAGAGAAGATAAACTATGTACATAAAGAGAAAGGTTGATGGTTTAAAACTAGAAGAGAACCTGGACTTCACAATCCCCTATCAGTTATCTTGCACTTTTAAAGAGGGCAATCTAGAGCTGCACCGACATAGGCGAAGTTTTCTTTCTCCAATGCTCCACCACTCTGTAAAGGTGGGGCTGTTATTTTTGGTGTACATATATCTGTAAAAATGTTACTGTATTTTTGTTCTTTTGACCTTTTTGCTTTGATGAGACAGATATTTGTCTTCGACGCATTAACGTCACATTAATTGACTCCCCAGAGTTTTTGTGTCTAAGCTGTCGCTCTTTTATTAAAAATAGGTGGCAAGGGGAAATTTAATTTAATTGTACTTCTTTTTGTTGACATGTTCATCAAACTGTCATAGCAATGAAGGTGAAAAATCTCATTTATTCCTTGCTGGGAGCATTGATGGGAGCTCCACAGAGGTTACAGGCCAGCAGTCCCTTCCCTTTTGTATCACTTCATGTCCCTAGTTCCTCTTCCTTCCTCCCTCTGCCTGTGTGACTCTCTGCTGCTCTTTGTTTGGCAGTGATTTGACCAAACAAAATCTAACTGGGTATCTCTAAAGCAAGGTGACTGCCAAAGGTGATTTTTCAAGCTGACTGCCAGGACACAATGAGTTTTAGATAGAGAGGCCAAATTTCCCTCCCTCCAACTGGCAGTCGTGGATTAAAATAGAACTAGCCTCTGCACTCAGATTTGTCACCCGTGTCATTATCTGCTCCATTATTCCCACAGCCTTAAATGTACTGCCCTGAAAATCAAGATGCAATAGACTTAATGTTGTGTTTGTGTTGCTGGACCTCACATTCTTGGGTACAGTTGTTTCATTAAAGGACGTGTGATGAAAGTGTGCTTGTTTTGGCTCCGAATAGCAGCTGGAAGTAACTTTGATTTAACCCTCTCAGGCTCAAATTAAGTTTTTGTTGCTAATGCACAAAACAATACCTGCAGTGGTACTTCTGAGTAAAAAAAACTCATAAAATATGTATGTGGGATAATCAGGTTGTTAGCTTTTACTTGTTACAAATCTGCAACGCCTGCCTTGAGAGGGTTAAATAGCATTAAAAAATAGCAATAAGATGTAAAGCCGCATCAGTAAGCCCTGCACAGCATGTGAATGTTTGCCTAGCGTAGCCAATCACATTCCCCTCATACAAAATTATAGAATTCTGAACATGTTTACAGACATCAATCATCATATTTGTCAGTTAATGGCAGTTTGTAATTTACTAATTGAAGTTCCACTTGTTTCCTGAGCTGAGGAGTGTCCATAGGAGGCTGGAAAGGAACACAGCCTAATTCTGTCCCATAATGGGATTTAATCAGTAATGGCTTTACAAATCAAATTAGTGCAGCTTTTGATTTTAAAATCTACTGACTGGAAAGTCCCCCTCTTTCAGTCTGACATCGATATAAAATGAAGCAATCCTCAGTGGACAACTCAACTATCGATCAAGGTCAGGTTGGAGCTGTATTGTGCCTGAATTTGGACAGATGTTAATTTACAGCTGAACACTTTCAACTTAACAGCTTCAGCATAAGCCTGGCACAGGCAGAGAGGGGGGTTAGAGGATACAGAGGGGATATGAGGCAAATGCAAATGACTTGCCAGATAAGTTAATGTGCCTTTGCCATGGCAAGGGACCCTGATTGCACTGGGAAGGTAAGGCTTCCCTGAGCCAGCCGGAGATATCATTAATCCAAGGTTGACCTGGTATGTCTTTTGCATGGTCCTGCCCATCTAAGTTTATTGTCTAAGAAGAGGCTGTTTAGACAGTTGGAAGGCAGAGGAGACGTTGTGTGCTTTCTAAAATGACCGAGCAGCACTTCCTTTTGAGCGTTTCCCGAAGACAAATTGGCTTGGATCAGCAGCCAGGCAGCTGGCTGATGGAGAGGTGAGATGTATAAGGCCCACGTGGGCATTTTCATCATGACGGCTTTTCTTTCCCTTTTTTCTCTTTTTTTGGCTTCCTGCTGCAGTGTGTCATTGTGTCCTAGTCTCTCTCATGCTGTATCACTCACCCACACAGATACACACTAACCTTACAGTACAATGCAATAGGCTTGCACTAATCCTTACTTTAGACATGTCCTGGGCAGTTTTGTTTGGATTACTCTCCTCTGGCACCAGTGAGAGATCAGCACACATGAGTCTGAAGTCTTTAAGTAATAAAAGCACTTTTATACTTTAGTCATACAGAACATACAAATGTGGGCTTCATATATATGTGGAAGCTGATTAAGATGTCCTGCATAAACAAAAGGCTGAATACTTGTATGGCTTGGCACTGTCCAGAAAGCTTAGCAAACAATCGTAGTGATTGTGTGAATTTACAATGATATGGTTGCCACCAGGTTGACTTGTGATTATACAGAGATTTGCGGGTTTTATAATCCTCCTTAGATCAAATAATAATAAGCAGTGATTCATACAAAAGTGTTCTGTTCTAAATTGACCACTAAAGACTCAGTCCATATGAGTTATCATTTTGTCAGCTAGCAACCACTCTTTCCTTCTGATAGCCCTATAATTGGGGTTTAATTTTTTCCAATAATGATTTTCTAAGAGCAGGGAGACACGTCCAAATAGATCTTACTCAGCCCAGAGTATCATGAATATTAACAGTGAGTGGATAGGAATGTGACCTCAGAAGTCCTTGCAGTGACTGAGTCAGTGTTTACTGTGGTTCAAATTTTGACTTTATCAGTAAAGAAGTGAAGTACCACAGAAATGCAGGAGTATATATAACCTCAGTCACCGTATGCTACCTGCCCAGCACCAGACAGCTAACAAACACAGTTAGCAGCTAGTTGGAGAAATAGTGGTATATGTGACACCAAACTTTAATTTAAGGTTTCCAAAAACACCTTAAATGTGGAAAAATGTTTCAGTTTACACAACAAACCAAACATTCAAGTGAATGCAATCTTTCCTAGGCGGGCCATGACTAGTTTGCCATCTTAACGTGGTAGTACTTTTCTGCGAATTATATATGGTCATGTCTTGTTGCCCCAAATCAATTAATGATTCACATAATGTGCGTGTGTGTCTTTGTATGTATGTGTGTAAGTGGCCTTGGTTGTTAGCTGTGCAATGGCATGCCTCCCTTTAGAGCGTTCAGACTGCAGATCATCTTTCGATCTGTTTTTTTTTTCATGCATAAAAATATACATCTATAACATATCAACTTGTTTGCTCTCATTTAATATTTAAATAAAAGCCTTGGGGCAGTATCTACAAAGACAGCATTATGGAAAAACATGTCAGTTCTTTTTTGTAGAGCTACTGATTGTGAGTTTGGTGACATAATATAAAGTTCCGATCTGCAGATTAGAAAACTCACTTACCCATTCGAGTGGACTGTACTGTAATAGAATAATTTCTAATTCTCAAACTCAGTCAGTGTCACCAGTACACTTTGCAGCTTGTTATCCTCTACATTTTAAGAGGACGGCCTCGAAACTTTGTCAAGTGCAGCAAGTTTGTGCAGTTCAAAAAACAAAACAGAAGTGAAGTGCTTGGCCGTGTGCTGTGAACAACAGGGGAATCCATTTCCTATACAAATGATTGTAATTCTCTGCTCTCCTGCACATTTCTGCCCTTTTTACAGGTTTGGCAGTTCACCAGATAATCACAATCACTGTGTCTCTCATTATGGTTATCGCGGCCTTGATTACAACACTCGTCCTTAAAAACTGGTAGGAAAGATTCCTTTACTTTTTGCTTCACGACACGTCAGACGCGCACCCCCGTTCCTTTTCAGAAACCCTAATAGATGAACGAAGGTACAAGGTATGATTTTATGTTTGTTTCTTGTCTTTGGTGCGTGTTTTTGTAGCTGTGCGCAGTCTAGAAATGGTCGCCACAATAGCCATCAGCGAAAGATCCACCAGCAAGAAGAAAGCTGCCAAAACCTGACAGACTTCACCCCAGCTCGGGTGCCCAGCAAGGTGGACATATTCACTGCCTACAACGACAGCCTGCAGTGCTCGCACGAGTGCGTTCGGACTGCCGTACCCATCTACACTGATGAGATGATCCAGCAGACGCCTGTCTACAAGACTGCTTATAACGGAAACAGGTACTGACTGTATGACAGGTGGATGCACGCTTCCCAGTCATTCAGCACTTGGAAATCCACAGTGTGAATGTTATTAGCATGTGGCTTATATTTTATGAAGCTCCGTGCTGAGCAGCAAGGCTTGATCGGTTTAAAATAGGTTAAAAAACGTTCCAGTAACTCGTACTCAGGATTAAGAAGCATTAAGCAGAAACAGATGAGAATAAGAGCATTGAAATGTCGACCACGAATCCTCACATTCGTCTCCAAGCTCGTGTTTTTACCCCGCAGCCACAGTCAGCTTCAGTCGGTATTTTGCTCGAGCAAATCTACACATAAATTGGCGGACTGCTTCCCATCACCTCATCCATCTGCCGCATGCCTCAGCATGTTCAGGCTGCACACACACAAAAAATAACATGTTCTACTGATTTCTATTGGTGTAATGAGTCAGCTGATAGATGTCTTTACTGTGTCGTTTTGTGTCTGGCTCTTCATGGGAGTATTAAACGTTGGCACAAAGGTGTATGCTTTGAACTTCAATACCTGCAAGTTATGTAATATCAGTAAATACACTTTACATGCCCAAGTTTACTGAACATGTAAAGTGTTATATATACAGAGAAACATTAGGCGAGAGATGTGTCTTTGGTGAGTCGTTGGTGCGTTTGCATTCCGCTTTGCGATTTAACCGGACAGGTAGGTTTCACATCGAAATCGCACACACTTTGCATTGCCACGCCGACAATAAGTTGGTGGAGTATTCACAGTGTTTGCTGTCTGAGTGGATAACATAGTCATCTAAGCCGCAGGACCAGCAAAGATGGTCACACTTACTCAGTGAATCCAAACCCTGTAACAGATTCATTATGTTGGCAAGGATGGCGGGATAATTCATCTGCTGTAAATAGTCTGCTTTTAAATTACACAGGGATGGTTAGGTTTTTATAGCTTGTTTTTCACAGGTTAACCAACAGCACTGCTGAAAAATCTAGGATTTTTTTTATTTTTGCAGAGCAGCCGTCCGAGGCTGACATAGACCTTCACCCAGTGCAGGTCTCTGTCACCCCGCTTGTGTACGTGACAGTGGTACCGTGTTGATTTTGGCACTTAAGGCTACCAAGAGACATAATTAGGCCTTGTAGCGTGTGCAGCATAAAAAAGAAGAAGTCTTATGAGAAAAAGACACTGCTCACCAATGATAATTTTAGAATCAATTATAGGAGGTTTACTATCAACTAATATGTTGTGATGGTATCTAATATAAAAATGTAACCAGTCTGATTACATCATTTATATTCACAAGTTAACTTCTTGCAGTGTGACTCTGACTTCTTGCGTTTTGCCTAACAGGCCCTCACCAACTGAAAGACAACTGATTCCTGTGGCCTTTGTGTCAGAGAAGTGGTTTGAGATCTCATGTTGACGAGCTGAAGGCCTTGTTCATGTTCTGTGGGTGGAAGAGACTTCCTGAATTCACGCTTTGGTGGGTACCGCAGCACTTTATCCCCTTGTAAATAATCATCTGAGCCTTCGATCCCCATGGTGATGCTGCCCCACTTTGGGAATAAAAGGGAACTTGGCATATGTTTGTTATTTGTGACATGATTATGCTCCCTTTCCATCTTGTTCCCTTTTGATATAAAAAAAACCCAGGAGGAATCCGGTTCAATGCAGTAGCCGGGGTCTTTAGCTGAGATAAGAGACTAATTATGTGAATATCAGTACTATGGTCACTGTTAATTATTTCTCCTCTCACATCTGAAACATTTTCATTGATATTTTTGGTGCCGCTTTCATTCTTACACCAAAGGTGCATTGTTTGGCGCATTTCAAGGAGTAAGGGGCACTTTTGCTTGACTTGTGACACATTTTTATGCGTGGCTAAAATATGCCAGAATGGGCCAGCATTTGAAATTCAAAGCGTGAACGTTAAACACATGGTCTAGCCCCACAGTGTTGCTGGAAGGTCAAGAAGCGGTGTAATGTTTGCTATTGACCCAGATTTTTAAGAGGAATAGATTGCCAGCAGGTAACACAGAGAGGCAGGGACAGGGACCCTGGGTTATCTGGACACACATTAGTCTCACTCAGCTTAGCTTTCCACAGCTTGCTCCCTGTGCTGGAGTCATAAAAGACATAAGATCCCTTTTTATCTTTGCAAATCTTGTGTATTTTTTAGGCTTAAGTGTATGCAACAATAGACCTTAACTGTACTGATTTTTAATACAACACTGCCCTTTCATATCATGTAAAAAAGGCACTGGAGTCACATATTCTCCCTATAATAAGTCAGAAGCAGGCTAGCTTTGTGTGTGTGTTTAATTTTGCACTGGCAACATAATGAGAAGTAACTGGGGTTGTGTTCTCTGCATCTCCACAGGATCCAGTTGGAAACAAGAAACACAAAAAAACAGCTTCTTTTGTAAAATAGCGTGATCTTTGGACACTGGTGAAGATATTTATTTTTCTAGAGTTGACAAGCAGCAGCCATAACGCTGCGAAAACCATATTTCCAAGAACCTACGGTCATTTAGATATAGATTATATATAAATATATTTACAGGATGTATGGAACTAGACTGTGGACGTCGCGGATGTCTCAAGGAAAACATTAGCCCTATCACAGAGGAACTCAAGGAGCTTCTTCGGGAGGAAGATGAACTGTATTTCTGAACAATGTGCCAATAATGCCACTATGTGCCACAACCTGGATGGACAGAAGTTTCAACAACGACTGATGGACTAAAAAACAAGCCGACAAAAAAAGAGCGTTATATTAACCCTGTATCAACTGCAGTTACATTTTTTTCTTTTGGTTTTTGGTTTTTAAAGAAATATGAAAGTACAAAAAAATGCTAAATGTATTTGAATATGTTATGAAATAGTTTTAAGAAATGTGTTACAAAAGAGTCTAAAAGATATTTATATGAAGCACTATTCTATTAGCTGGGGAAGAGAGATGATGGAAAACGGTATATGCTTTATTGGACGGTTAATTTAAGAAAAAAAAGAAGAAAAAAAGTTGTTTCTACCGGTCCCATTTTAAAATCAGAATAGTCGTGTCTATTTTTTTACACACAAGAGTCTGCCACAGCCCTAACGGGGGAAGTCAGAAGCGCTTGGAACCACTTTTTAAATACTCCCACCTAAGCTGAGGTAATATCAAAGACAACCATCTGAACACATCTGGTCCAAGCCAGTACAGCGCCCACCTCGACTGCTTATTATGTAAGATTTGCATCTGATTTAGGAAAATGGAAAAATACACAAAAGGCTTCTGTGGCGCAGGCGTGTGTCCTCGTTAGATCCCACAGCGGCACATTCACGAGTGAGTACAGCCACAGACTGCATGGAGCTTGACAGGACATTCATACTGCCTCAGGTCTGTCTAGCTTTCTCGCACACCTTGTATCAGTCTCTTGTCTCAGCAGCTGTCTGGGATAAATCTAACGGTTTAGATTTTTATCCGAGCTCCAAATTAAAGGGTAGAAGAGATTTAATCTGAACCTCCTGTGTTCAAATAAATTGTGGTCATTTGCATAAACAGCAAAGTTGAAAAACGGATAGTAATTGAACATCCCCACCCAACTCCCAACTCTCGACCGGTTTGACAAATTAGTTGTTGAGCCTGAAACTCTTAAATTATAGGCGGAAGTCTATGTAATTCCATCGTCAACCGATTTGTTCAAGGTGGAATTAAACAGAAGAAATGGGAAGCTAAAAATGTGGTGTCCCTCAGGATCAAAATGCATGGTTTGTTTAACTGTGGAATGTAAGCAGGAAGGAATCCCCCATCAAACACAGTAGGTTTTTTAAGGGTTCGCTCTCTCCAGACCCAAATAAACTCTTGAGGACAATGTTTAAATCATTCAGTAGTTAAGCTATCACAGCCAGGATGTTTGGGGTTACTCTCGGATAATTTGTTTTAATTTGTGCCGTAGAAAGCTGAGCAAAAAGGGGAAAAAAAGGACAGAATTAAGAGGAAAAAATTCTATTTTGTACTTTCAAAGGCCTAAAAACACTCCCTCTGTGTTTTGTTGTAGTAAGGGGATTAAGACAAACCAATCTGCTGCTGCCAAATTGGTTTAAACTTCTGGTGAGGAAGGACAGTAAAGCTCTCCTGAGAGCTTCCTAGCACCAATACTTTTTATTATCATCTTCAAGCTCCTGAAACAGATTAGCTTTGTGCTACGAAGCTTTCGAGAAAGTTGTCTGTTAATCTACCTTTTTATTTTGCTGTGGGTTTGTACAAAGCACAACTACAATTCTGCAATTGTAAATGTTTATGGCTATAGACAGCAATATGTACAGATATAAATGATGGGTTTTACTAGGTATAGACGGTCGATCTCCAGTACTTCACTTGCTAGGTTTTCGGACTTGTACTCACTTCCTTAAAGGATTCAAGACAACAGGTTGTCCCAGTGATCAGTATCAGTACGTGGGAGCCATTCAGGAGGTGTCGAGATGGCTTGGGATAAACACTGTGGTGCAAAACTCCTGCTCTGGCCAATTCACAACATGAAACTCATCTCATGAATGACACATACCAGTGCAGCCTCACGATAGGCTGCGTTGCTTCTTTGACATAACATATATTTTTTTGAATGAACAGTGATATCTTACTAGTAAGAGGGTTATGAAACTTGCTGTAAATTATACACGTGTAAATGTATTTTCTATATATTTGCTTCTATTTGTGTACAGGTGTGTTCTATTTTTCAAGACCTCTCCCATTTTTTGGGAAGGTTTCAGCTAGGTCGGGGATAGTGTCTTTGTTTACATGTGTAACTATGGTATTTCTTTCAAAACACAAAAACTAACCTTGTGCCAAGCTTCTTACCTGCACTTTCAAGCAGTTACTTGTATTATATCTTTAGCTAACCAGTATAATACTTCAGTAGACGCTGCAATAGCTCAGAGACTGAAGAGTGATTTCCAGGTGGAAAGTAAAAACAGTACCGAGTGGTTTTAAACGGTGTTGTGATCATATCTTGGGTTCAGCTGTATCCATGGTTGGCTGGGAAACCAATGACTTGCTCTTCTTAACTATCATTTCTGCATCGATTTTAATAGACAGTGTATCATCACATGAATTAAAAAAAACAAAAAACAAAAAAACTGTTAATCCAACAGTAGCTGCCAAGAAACTAACTAAACTTGATTTAGACTGGATTGCAATCATTTGTCACCATCCTCATTTTGTATTTGTATATACATACTGCTACAACTGCCCCAGAAAATGTTATTTACTGTAATGACTCTGAAAATAAACCAATATCAGCATTTATTAAGCATATAAGAAAATCAGGGAAAGACATCTAAAGGAAAACTTTTGAAAGGAGGACCGTTCGTGAAGTACACTGTCTGTATTTTCCTTTTTGATGTGACTGCTAAATAGTCAGGGTTAAAAATACAAAAAGCCAACTTTAGCGTTGATAGGCAACGTTTTCATTTTCAAACTTTTTCAGTAATCCTGTTTTTATTCCAGCTTTGCCCTTCAGCTATAATCCCGGCATGGCTATGGCAGTGTTGGTTTCAGTCAGTATGCTAGGTGTACCTAGCATGCTAACACACTGAACTAGGCCAGTGAATATGACAAACCTTACACCTGCTCAACATTAGCATGTTAGCACTGTCTGTTTATGTGCTGTTTTAGCTGAAATCACAGCTGCTGTGCTTCAGTGCGGCCTCACAGGGCTGCTAGTTTGGTTGCAAATTCTTCTGCTTCTTTAGCTTTGGCCAAAATTTCTGCTGTTTATAATGACAATGTACTAAACAAGTAATTTGCCAAAAACTGGGAGCGCAGTCATTTTGCCTAATCAAGCCAGGTTATCAAATCAATTCAAACTCCAACTGTACAAAGAAAACCTCAATAATCAGACGGCCCCATTGAGCAAGCGCTTGGCAACAGTGGGAAGGGAAAACTCCCTGATAACAGGAAGAAACCTCCAACAGAACCTCAGGGAGAGGCATCCATCTGCCTCTCCCTGAGCCCAATGAGGCTGAGGGGAGGGAGCCAACAACAACAGGACAATGAACCTTCAAAGTGGAAAGTTTGTGAGATCATTTTATAATTTGCCCATTTCTTTCTCTTTTAAATGGCTGCCTGATGTAAACAATTTCCCAGTTACTCTGTTGAATACAGTATATTAATATTATTGAATGCAGTGATGGCCAAATCTATGTAAAAATCCCCCCCCCTAATTTCTAGCTGTGCTAAAGTTGACTGTCGTTTTAAGATTACATGCTACATATAAGAGACCTACACAGAAATTTGAACAACTTCTATTTTAGTCTCACAACTTTAAAACATTTGGCTGATTGACATTTGATGTAAACAGTTTCATCTGTTAACAACACCATATCTGATGATTGTGGAATATCAATGCAACTAGCTAGAATTTGCTGAAAGTGTCAGCTGAGATTATACCGATATTGTGGGAAAGATTCTGGATTCCTTGGAATATACTAAATGCTCTAATTGAACAACAGGAAACTTTAACTTTCTGAAGTTCTTTGTGTTTTAATACTTTGGGGAAAAAGTTTTTGAGCTTTTTTTTTCTTTTCAGGCATTGGGCGTGTTTCGGGCAGATCTATAAAGACTTGAAAAGCTTGATTTTAATGTTAGTATTTCTCTTTGAAATCATGAGGAGCTGCTAAAAGGAATTCTCTTTGCATTCCTGAAGGACATTTAGACAAAGAAAAATGTAACCAGCAGCTGTGATCTATATTTTAAACAGTCGCGGATGTCTGGAGACATCAGCATACAGCACGCTTCCCCCTTTTACCGCTGTCTGAAATCAAACTGATACGTAAGGAAGCGTCTTACTGCTTTCTTGCGTTTTCAGTTTACATTTCAGTATAGCAGATGAGTTTAGTTTATTATAACTAAGAGGCAGGAAAGTAATTCCACTCGGCCCAGTCAGATTTGATTGAAGAAATATTGTGTTGTTGTGTTAGGTGTGGGTGTGGGGGTTACTCGACATGCCTTTTTTTTCACAGCAAATGAATATTTTGCGGTTCTCCTTTCTGTTTCTTCAGCAGCCCATAAAACCTGTGCTCTCCTCGACATAAACAAGCTATCAATCAGCGAGGCTTTTCCTGTCAAGATGAACGATGTGCCACATTTACAGAGACTGTGATTCCTCTTTGCATGTCAGAAACTCAGAGTGGAAGTTATTGACATGTGTTTTGTTTGAATGACATGCTAGCTGAAGGACAAAGTTGTTTTCTTTCCACATATTAATGGAAGCATTCATACCAGAGGAACGGTCAGAGGAATCCGTGTATTGGCTATATTGTGGACTTATTAGCACACTGTGTGATAACAAAAATATCTTGTGGACGCTTTATCAATGAAAACAAAAAGAGACGTTTAATTAGAAGGTGAGAGGACAAACTGAGAGGAAAGGATAAAGTTTATCTTTGCAGAATGATATATATCCATCCTCGGCCGGTGTTTTGGCCTTTTGTGAAATAGTGACAAAATATAGTCCACTCGTGCACGGACACATCTTTTGTCAGTCAGCAGGATTTTCAGGCTAATGCTAGTGGACGTGTTTCTTTTGAAACTGTCCTCTGACAGGCAACTTAGAAAATTGGATATTTCCTAAACATATTAACAAAAAGTGTTTTGATCCAAATCGTGAGTTTTTTTTCTGAACCAAAGAAACCAAAATCAGCAAGTCGACAGAAAAGAAAAAATATATAAAGAAGGTGTAGACAAGTCTTTGGTGAAGGTCTGTTGATGCCTAATGTGTTGCTTTTTCAAAATGAAGCACAAAAAACAACTGTGACACAGCTCTTTTCTGCCTGAGAACTTCAATAAAAGTGATTATATTGTTGTGACTATTTCACAAACTGCCCCGAGACTGTGGAGGTATATCACTGGATCCATTTATTTCTTTTTTTCACTCCCAGTAAACTGTAGCTCCTCACTCCTCGCTTTTCCGCATCTTTTCAAAAAACTAAAAATCACGTACTGTGCGCTTACTGTATTTTAAGCGGAGGGCTGCGACTCTCCTCTCGGGTCATGTTTTTACTTTTTCTATTCACAAGAGCTAAAGCACTGTCACTGTCAGTGATTATCAGTGCAGTCAGACTTGAAAAAGACTTGGAGAAAAAAAAAACGACTTTGTTTGCAACATCTCAATTCTCTTATAATCCCTCTGCTAGAATGAGACTAGCAGCGTGACCCAAATCTGCTGTCGTGCCAGCTAATTCATGCAGATGGCCTCTAGCCCTGGATCATGCCTTCGCGAGCTAAGTGCAGGCCTGAAACGAGTGACACAGCGAGGGAATTCGGAATAGCAGGCGAATGGGATAGCCTGCGATTGCATGTTCTGCGAGAGCTGATCAAAGTAGATGGAGCAAAAACAGCAACAAAACTAAATATGAAGTACAGTAAAAGTTCAAAGGTCAAGTCAAAGGTCAAGGGGTGAGGAGCTTGTATAGATTCTTTTCTCTCTGGGGCAGGGGGGAGGGAAGGGCTTTTCACACACAGTTCATTGAGGCTGACTTACAATCATGATTCATACCTACCATGAAGGAACCTGACTCAAGTTGTGTTGTCGCCATAAAAATGAAGAGTTTGTACTTTGTGACTCAAACTTTTATATTTGTGTTTAATATATCAATGAGTACCTCTGTTAACTTTTGTATAAGACCTATGACTATAGTATATACAAACACACTCACACACACAAAACACACCTCCACGAAAAGGGACTCTAGTCTGTCTCTGTGACGGCTAAATGTTGTATAACTTTTATTTTGTGTCTTATGAACCACATCTCTTCCTTTTGTAGTTATTGGTAAATGTTACGATTTCCAGGTGACTTTGATTTGGTTACTCTTGTACTACTAAGCTCTGTATTTGCAAGCACTGTAAATGCGATTCTCATTGGACTCGTCCTCTGTACATTTAGTACTCTGATGTTGCTATTAATAAAATGTAAAACAACACGAGCACGTGCTATAGGGAGTTTGTTGGAATGAATCTGGGGGAGGGCAGCGATCTGGGCAAATGGCACGAAATAAAAGATTTTAATATGAATCCAATCGATGCTTCTGTCAAATCCAATGATGTGCAAAATTCTGAGCAGCTAAATTCTCAGCATTTTAATGAATAAACATGAGTTATCATGTCAAATGTGATACATGAGCATTAATAATGCTAACAAATGAGACTAGCACTCACATCCACCAGCATTTACACTATGTGGTATCAAGGGCTCAGGGTTCTTCCAGTAACCACAGTGGTAACAATGACTCATGCGTCGCTTTAAAAGCATAAAGATGACACCGTTGGCGAAATATATTAAACATGGTGAATATAATATGCGGAACTCAAACAGCTCTAATATTCTAGATGGAACATGAAAAGTATCATCAGGGAAAAACAAAAACAAGAAACATCCAGCAAGGCAGCAAAATTCAAGGGTAGTATTTACTTTTAAAAAACTAGAACTGTATTTTGGGGGCTGAAACATAAAAGGGAGGTTAGGGGTCAAATGTGAAATTATATTTGGATGCAGACTATAATGTGAAATCTCCATATACCGGGATCATCATATCAACTCAAATTTAATATGAACAAAGTCCTCTGCAAAAAAAAAAGAGTATATAGACTTTAAAGAACATTTTATGTATTTTTTATTGTTGATTTTCTTTTATTTGGTGTTACATTGTTTTCTCGATCAATAATAGAAACTCCCTCAGCAGTATTGTTAACACCTGCTCCAAAATCACGGGGGTCAGGCAGAGAGGTTTGTGTTCACTATGGGAAAACCAGGTGGCAACGAAGGCAAAAAACATTAATATCCATCCTGAACATGTTTTGTCATCTGAGTTCAGGAAGTTGCACACAGGTTACCTTTTACCCCAGAGTAACACAAACAGAAACTTAAAAGCCTTCATTCCCTCAGCCATTAGATTACTTAACACTGCCACGGCTCATTAAGACTAATTTTTCTGTGATTGTTTATTTTTCGATATTTGTGAGCTTGACCATGAAATATCTATCTTGATCATCCCAGATATGAAGCATCGATTTTTTAATTGATCTATTAGTTTATTTTTTGCTGTTTCCCTTGTAAACTCGTCATTCTCTCCATTTCACAGCCTTTTGGTGGTACGGTGTTACGGTGGTTAGCATTATTGCTTCAAAGCAAGAAGGGCCATTGATTCAAATCCACTGACCTGGTAGGAGTTTACATGTTCTCCATGTGCCTGTGTGGGTTCCTTCTTGATTCTCCAGCTTCCTCCCACTGCCCAGAGACATGCACATTAGGTCCACTGCTGATTCTAAATCGGCTGTGAATGTGAATGGTTCTCTTTCTAGCCTCCAGCCTGACTGTGACCAGCGACCTCGATGAGCAGAAGAGTCTAAATGGATGACCGCATTTGTGATCGGGTACATTATACATGCAGGATTATCTTCATAATATTAAATTAATAAATTGGACTCTATTTTGCGTTAATGACACAGGAAAAAAAATGCAGTATTTATTTATATTAAAGGAAAGTTAATGGAAAATTGAAACTTATGAATATCACACTATGTCACTGTTATAATACTAAGGTCAAGAAGCTCTCTTCATTGGCTCCAGTCAACAATTTCTTGTAAAATGACAAAAATAACTAATAATAACGTCCTTCGTGGCTTGCCTGGATAAAAGCCTCCAGAATGAGTAGTGACATATTTGCAGGGAAAGCTGTAAGCGCTCCAGTGGTTGTTTTTCTACCTGATTAAGGTGCGAAATGTCTTCTCGGCTCGCGTTTCCTCCTATCTAAACCACTCAATCATTAATAATAGCAATGATTAAAGCTTTGCGAGCGCGGGCCCTGTTTGTTCAGTATGCGCCACACAATGGTTTTTGAAGGCTTAGTGGAGAATCCCACTTAACACTGGCCCAAAGTTACAACCAGCTCACATGAAAAAGCAACTGACAACAAGCAACTTCGCACCAAGTGGTAATTATTATATATCCTTCGTATTCAGATTCAATAATCAGTTACTCGTCTTTTTTGTGATAAAACTAAAGCAATTTAGTATAATTTGTGAGCCATAACTTATGTATATGTTCTTAAATATCTTAACAACTACTGAATGGATTGCCTTTAATTTAAAGAAAATTCATGTTTCTTCCACTTCAGCCACACTTCAAAAAGGTCTAGGTTGACATATTGTATCTGTCATATGCATCTTTCCTCTTTGACAAAATTCACAGTGTGACAATAAATGCTAATTTATCTAAGCATTGTGATACTGCTCCTCGGTTTAACAGCATATCTTGTTGATCAGCGGCTTCTCTTTAGTCCTTGCTTTCTCACCCACGCTGTGCTTTTGAGATCACCTGGAGATACGGTTCTCCTCTCATGTTTGACGAATCGGCATGGGCAGAATGAGTCCTCCTCTGTACTCCCTAAAGCCAGACTCTGTCCTCGGGGAGGCCTGCCAGGCCGCATTAGCATGAGGCCAGTTGGATCAGTCTACACTGACTGTGACAGGAACGGAGCCCCTCTCGCTCCTCATACATTAAATAGAATTATGCAGCCCTGCCTGCACAGACGGACACGATCAATGGAGTGGACGGCACATGCCAACAGCTGCCAGGGAGATACTTCAGCACGGTGAGATTAATCCCAGTTGCAAACCTGCACCCTTCAAAGAGTCTCCTGCCGCCTTGCCCAGACAGGGGAGTCAAAGTTGATTAGCTCCTTAGTTGTCCAGTGGGGAGTGGAACATCCAGACCACCTCTGAATGGCAGCTAAGATAGTGTAGGACAGGGCTGAGAAGACTACTAAACTATTCTACTCACTTTTTCAATTGATATTTTAGAGTCTTTAGAGGTGATTGGCTTTGTCTACCGGGGTCAAGCCTTGTCAGTGTGAGTGCTTTTCCAAACCCATCTCATATTTTCCATATTTCTTGAAGAGACAGAATGTCTACTGTGCTGGAAAGAAGAGCCACACATGTCCTGCTTTGTGCCATAAAGTAGTCTTCTCTGTAGGAAAGAAGCAGTTCTTGTTGCCAGTTCTTTGGGCTCCATGTGAAAATGTCTTGACAGACTGTTATGCTCATGTTTCCTCCTTTGGCAGCTGGTTGGGAGCATGTTGAATAAAATCCGACAGTTTAGCAAAACAATAAAGAAATTCAAAATGGTATGCCTCAGGCAACTTGATAAGTCATAGCTGCAGGTGATGTAAGGCTGCCACTGTCTTGGTCTTGGCCTTAAAACAGTGGCTGCAGTACTCAAGAGCTAGGGGACAAAATGAGCCACTCCTGCAGGTCTCTAACCAATTGGAGGATCTGTGCTTCGACAACATGCAGTGGCAAATGACTCCTTTTGATAAGCTTACCACTTGTGCAGTATGTAAGGTTAGCTATATGGTGCACTACTTTATGCGCAAGCACTACACTGTCTGCCAGACAGTATTGCCTAGCTACTAGGTTTCTGCACTGAACGCCTGAAAGCAGTTTTCTGTTACTGCTGCCCTAGCATTGAAGTCTGTGGAACTAGATTGGAGTCAGCTTAGAATTTATGACCTGAGTAGAACTTTCTAAACTCTACTCCCATTCAATGCCATCTTGTGGATAGTGATGGTTTAAACAGACACCACCAAGAGTAGAAAAATAAACAGAGGGATCAACATTGGTTATCGTTTCTTTTAAATGTTAAAACTTACACACATACATATTGCATAATTATATTAGCTACAGTAGTAGCTTGTGAGGCAGTTTTTCAGTGTCTGCCTGAGTTTACTCAGATCTTCTTTGTTTATAAAAGAACTGAATCGCACTGAATCAATATTAAGGTCGTGTCTCAGTCCAACCAGAGTGCGGAACACTGATTAACACCTCACAAGACAAAATCATCAACTAATTTGCCTGAGCAAAATACAAATAAATGAACCCATCTAGTTCTTTTGTATTTTCATTCCCCAAATTTGTTTATTTATTTGTTTTTACACTGTTTTACTGTAGGGGGTGTTAAGGTTCAAAATTGAGGAAGGAGAGTACAAACCACCCATGGTCCAGAAGCTCTTGGTCAAACAATGATTTTTAATGAATACACACGTGTGGGAAGACACTCTGTACGCAGACAGCAATTGATCTTCGACTTCCTCAAAGCATACACAGATTTTATACCGTCAGGGCTTGATTTACTGACGCCCCTTCATGCGTCACAGACAGGATATATACACATACGTCAAATCAAAACCACGACTTTTAACACAGTTTAAAAAGAACATCGTCTTCTATCTTCATGGCTGGCACTTCCTGTCTACCTTTCAGTTCTTGTCTTGTTCCTCTTTCTTGCCGAGACAACAAGGAACGGTTCCTCTTTTACCGAGACAATTTTGCAGTTACAGCCAGACATGACTAAACTCTTTCCTATAAATAAATCTAACTAATGTGTGTGTGTTGACCTCACTCAGCCTCTATGTCACCTCTCGCACTTCTGACCTTTTACCAGACCAGAGGCTCACTGAGACTATGTATATGTCATCTGCTAAATAAATGTTTTAACCAAGAACCTCTACTAAAACCTTAATATAAAATGACCTGATATATAAGTGTTTTGTAAGCATGTATTGCAATTCCTTCTATGTTCTAGTTTTCCCTCAGCATGTATCACCTGAACAGTCACGTCAGTGAAGCTTAAGACCTTTAAAGAACCTGAACATCAACTCAAATAAGCACAGATATGCAATATGTATAAAATAGTTATAACTGCACCTGGAATACAAATTTAACATCATCATAAACATCTTAAGGCCATCTTAAAGCTATCTGTTACATTGTTAAAGCAATGATCATACTGCAGATTATATTATCAATGCAATGGTACTGATAATAATTATTTAACAATAACAGTAAAATAATTTCCCTGCTCCACATTCCCTCTCTCGACCTCTGGAACACCAGAGGTTGCAATACATTGTGTCCTCGCTCAGCAAATCAGACAACCTCATGTCATCTAATTGGTCCCGTAATAAACACCAGCTCCCATTCGAGAACACTCCATGTGTACGCTTAGGTTTTCTCGGTCCCTCTCTTGTGGTCCATTCACTCACATCCAGTCACACCATATATTTGCTAATAGTGGAGCTTATTAGCGCAACTGATCAGATTCTCCACCCTCAGCAAAATGAGCTCAGTCATTTTTTATTTTCCATAGGAAAATATTTCTTTATGCTTTTGGACTGGATTGACTCGCATAAAATCCTTTTTACAGGGACTTACGACCTGAATAGTCCCCACAGGTAGCTTTCTCCTCAGCCAATTGTAATCTGGAAAGCCCCCTTATATTTGCTCTTCCCGAGAATTTTCAGCGCCGTTATTCACTGTTGCAGGCCTCCCAAATCTGTACTTCTCTTGTCTGCCATGCTTCCTCTTCTGAAAGTCACTTCCTCAGTCACACACACACACAGGAAGTTCCTTCGTCACCACTCACTCCAACTAATTTGCATACTGAGTCATCTCTCAATGAGTTGCTGTAACAACAGAAACATATGTTTAAACATTACCAACTCATTAAATCATTTTATTTCTTTCTACAGTGATCACTACTTGATCACTCAGTACGAGAGAGCACTCCTAAGTCACTCTTTTTAAAACTACTTTAATCACTTTTATTTTCATAACTCCCTTTGTCATATAGCTTCTTTGAGTTATTCCTCAGCTTCAAACTCAAGTGTATTTCATTAACCATTCACACCATTCTACCACTCATACAAGTAGCAAACTGATCTTCATTGCGTATCTTTGTGTTCTAAGCCAGGTTTAATCAGTATCTATACAAATAATCATCATGAGCTTGTCTTGTCTTTATAAGGTTAATGCATTTTCTGTTTGTGTATGTTGCTTTTGCAGTGTGTCAGACTCCTTCATAATTCTCCACTTAAGCCGTCAGTTTCTTTCCCAAATTTACTAACCCTCATTTTGATTTCCCCTTAAATAACAGCATTCCTTGTCCTCAGCCAGAAGTTAGGGCTCCACTTGCCACTTACCCCCTCCGCCTTAGCCCAGCGGCTTTACCCTTGAGGTCCCGTCTTCTTCACTTCATCTCACCAGTGAGTCTGAGCCCACAGGGACTGAGTGAGGCCGAGTAATCGTGACTGTGCCTGCCTTAGGTTGTCCCAGGGTTTTGTCATGATTCGAGTTTTGAGGAGAAGACAAACGACTGCATGGTCTCAGTAGATGTCAGAATAGTGATCTTTATTACACACTTCTAAGACAGAAGCATGGGAAGACAAGCGTACAGCCACAGATCTCCAAAGAGTGGACCGTTCCCCATCCTTATATAACCCATGATGACATCACACAGTTAGACCTTACTGGAAATGATAACAGTCTCCCCATAGTCCAAAGTTCTCTTTATACAAACATCAGATGATACTTTAGAGAAAAACAAGTGTGTGACATGTCATGTTGTGCAGTTCTGTGAGCCTGTGTGTCCAACTAGAGAATGTCCTGACATGACCTCCCTGTGTAAATAAGGGTGAACGTGCGTGTTTACATAACTCTCTATGTGCATGTTCTGATGTAGGCCTGCAAATGAATTAGAACAAGGTCCTGCTGGACCCTCCAGTTATGGACGGTGAATACAATGCTGTGGATACCATTTGAGACTTGATTACAATGATGATAACCTGCATACATTAATCTTTACTCAGATTACCATAGATATAAACCAAAGATTATACTGTCATCAGATTCCACAATGGTAAATGATTAATGATTGATACTTCTAATTATAACTGTGATCATAAGAATACAAAATAAAATATCTCCTGGTCACATTCCTCCTCTTTGGGCTGGCTTGCCAGCCCAACTCACACCAGGATTTGTCTCCAAACCAAACAAACACGTTATAACACTTATCAACCCCAACACCTCCGTTGTTTTCCAATTTTCCCACAACCCAGCTGTTCTTTTAGCTTCAGACTCGAGTTTCAGCCTGTCACGCTTCAGGCCTCTTCGCCACCTCCTCTTGGAGTGAAGAAACACCCTCGGATTCTTCTTTCTTCAGCTCCCCAGGTAGACTACTGAGTGAGCTAGCCACGTTGCAGAGGATTATTCTGCCTCTGTTTTACCACCCGTGTTGTGACTTGGAATGAGTTTTCCCTGAGCTCCCCTCGGCTCATTCACCTTGAGACCACCGGAAACAGAACTATTACTTCCGGAGCTTGGCACGCTCCCTCCTTCTCCTGGAAGCTCAGTAGCACAGCTCTCTGTGCCATTTCCGCTGTTCTGCTCAAGATGATCCCTGACGCCTCTCCGCTCACGTCTCATCCAAGCATTCCCCGAGACCTCATTGTTCTGGTGTCTATTCCTTTCTCTGCAAGAGACAGAAAGCCAACACATCTCCCTCGCTGGCTCTCCTAACCTAATGTTGTTGACTTTGTTCATTCCAATCCTATGCTATGCCTATGTGACTGATTTATCTGATTCTGATTCTGATTCCGATTCTATGTGTGTACGCGTGCATGCATTTAACCCTCTTCACTTGAAGTCAATACCTCCAATATATCAATCCGATCCTTCGTCAACTGGACCATCCCGTCTCCTTATAAGCACATTTGCAATGTGTGTATAAAAGTGAACAACAGACCTCAAACAAATTGGGCATTCTTAATTCCAACTTAAGTGTAGTACTCAGTTTCTGATCATCTAATTATGCTTCTGACTGGTCCCCTAAATTGTCTAAAAACCTTTAATTTTGCCATACCTAAATTATTACACCACAAAGCAAATCATAGACCCCCTATATAGCTTTTGCCTTTATGAGCACACTTCAATAATGAGCAACAACCTGCAATCTGTACCAAAAATCTTCATGGTCACACCTGCAATTAAAGATCAGATGCATTTTATACCTGTTTTAATTCTTCCTTATATAGAACCTCCTCAGTTTCAGGTTAGTTGCGATTAGTCTCAATTAATCGTTCTAGTTGTATTTTGCAATTCAGCTAAAAAGCAAACCTGTTAAAGCAAACAGCTTATTTACAACCACCTGCAAATCATGAGAGTAATAAAAGATTCAGGACAACAGACAAGTATCATGTTCAGGATTTCTCTGATCATTAAATCACTATTATTGCCACAATTTGTTTTATTCACCCTTTGGGCAATGTTACTCCACTTGTGTATCCCTACCCAGAGCTCCCTAGTGGCCAGTTAGTGAGCTCTGTCAAACTGTCCCCAAATTAGTTATTTGTTATTATTACTTGTTTTCATGTCACTTGTCTGTTTTCTACTGCACCCTCCTCACACATTCTTAACACAGCAAAGCAAACATTAGCAGCACATCCACATTCCAGAGGTGCTATAAAAAGATTTCCTGTAAAAAGAATCACACATAAATTCATCCACCCTCTTGTTCTATCTCGGTGGAGGTTAACCTTAAGTCGTAGTCAAGTCTTGTCAGCTTTTACCAGTCAGTCCGTTTGTTTTATTTCCAGTCTTTCATCCATTCATTCATTCATCCATTTTTTCTTTCTTTGCTGATAGTGGAAACCATCGCCGCATTTAGATTTCCGCCCTCAGCAAAATGAGCTCATTTCAAAAAGAAAAAGAAGAACTTGAGATCGGATTACCTCGCTGAATCCTTTTTTGGGCAGGGACTCTCATTTTCTAATTGTCCCCATAAGTGGTTTCCTCCAGAGCCAATTTTAATGCGGAGAAACTCACTTACAACAATTTTCTCGCCGACGTGTAATGCTTGTAATTTCCGATGTGCAGATCTGCTTAAAGAAAAGATTCACAAACAAAAATCAGTGCACTGTTCAAAATATAAAACAAAATAAAATGAAAGATAACAAAAACAAAAATGCAGACGCCCGGGTCTTAGGACTTGTCACTGAATATTCCTCCTATCAGTAAAAATGCCAACCTAAACCTACACAGAGTCAAATCAACACCACCTCAACCTTTTCCTATTCCTAAACCTATATGTTTTGCGTTCGTGAAACAAAATAGAACCGTTTCCATATTAAGTAATTTGAGCTCTTGAAATGTTTTAATTCTCTTAATTCTGCCTGTTTATTTCAACACTTATTCAATGACTTTTATTCAACTGCTACTTGGTCACTCAAATCTTAGCTGTTCAAATTGCCTAGAGTTCAACAAAGTCTAGATCCCCGTTATCATGAAACTTGAACGGGTGTACGATGATTTACTTACAGTAATTTAGAATCATCACTCAACCTAGCTCTACTACTGGCACTGCGTGACTTTTCTCACACTGGAAACCAGAATTTAGTACAGAACTTTAATACCTCAGGCAATCGTGTTCAAGGGCTGCCCCCCCTTTCTCTTCTTCTTTGTCCGTGTGTTCCTCCTTTTATTAAATCTCCATCACAATGATGTGGCGCTCTGAAATAAGACTCACACTGTTAATTCATCGTTTTCACTCTGCACCACTGCTCAGGCTGTTTTCTTTTTTTTTTTTTTTAGTGTACAGTAAACAATTGAGTCGAGGCCTTAAGCCCCAGATATCTCGCACGGGCATCGTTTTCATAACCAAACCGCTCCGGACTCTGCTCCCCAGACCACACAAATGCCCTCTGGGCTTATTATTGTAGCAGATTCTGTATTTGAATTTGTTGTGTGCAGCATTGAGCCTTTGTCAGTAAAGCATTCTTCATTGCAGCAGCTTGGAGCATTGTGTGTCACTTCTTAGTGAATTGAATCAACATTTTGATTTTGGTGCATGGGTGTGTATCAGTTTTCACTCACTCAACGAGTGCATAAGTGTTCATGTGTGTGTTTCTCTTCATTCTAAGTCGGCGGATGCAGAAGTGTGTGTTTGTGTGTTTGTGATCATCACCTTCCTGTTTTGTTGTTTGGGTAAACCAGCGGCCTGAAGCATGCCCTGAGGTCCTGCCCTCCTCTTTGGGTCTGTTTGCATCCGTTGTTGCAGCTGCCTGCATCTTCTCCTTATAACTTGACCCTTTTGCTTCTGTAGCTCTTTCAGGGTTTACTCCTGCTGTTGGAGCTTTGCGTCAAGTCTGACGACCTCCTGCTCCAGCAAGCTTCCGCCTGATTTCAAGTCCTGTACGTGAAACTCCAAGTCTGACTGATGAGTTCAATTAGCAACCAGCTCCTCCGGAGCCATGCTCAATTTCTGTTCTCATGCCTTGAGCTCTTACTGAGGGCAAAAACCTCAGAGTCTTTTCCTTCCACGTCAGATCGGAGTCTATTTATGTTGTCCTTACTTTGCTCCACGGCCTTCTGCAGCTCTGCTGTTCGGCTCTTCTCAGAGGTCAGCATTCTTTTGCTCACCCTCCCTTTTCCTCCGGGCTTAATGCGCGTCTCGTCACAGGTCTGTCAGCTGACGCAGTCTGGGAATTTTCCCCCGTGTAGTGAAACGGGCTTTAGGTTTAGTGCTCTCCGTCTCTGCTGCATGAGATCGCTTTTTTGCAGCACTGTTGACATCCTCAAGTTGTTGTTGTGAGTCCAGCTGCTGTGGCCTTCAGGGGTCAAAGGGTCAAAGATGGTCGCGGAGAGGGCAACGATGGTAGAGGGGAGGGTAGGAGTCCAGGTCAGCTTCGGCTTTCAGAAAAAACAAAAACAAAACAAAACAGGCGAACAGGAAAATGATGTTGTGTTGGCTGTGTTGTGTTGGCTGTGTTATCCAGAGAGGGGAGAAACAACGGGGTCTCCTCTCCCCCCTTTTTTGTTTTTTCTCACCATATAATCAACTCATAACCCCCCAAGTTGGCAGGACAACACAGGTGCGTGTTAAAATTCTTAAGATCATGTTTAAAACCTAAAAAGGAATTTTCTGTCCTTCAGTAGTCATTTGTCTTAAACAATCAACAAAAACATGTCCCACTTCGACCCTTTTAACCACTACATTTGTCGTGTCCTCACTTAATCATCAGACCAGTGTCTTTGTCTTTTGACGTTAAGTTGTTGTCCTGCAACCCAGAGAGTTTATTTGTCAGTAGTGGATAAACTATATCATTTAAAAACAGGTGTATGTTAAGTGTCGCTACTTTAACCTTGCATGTACGTGCACATGTATGTAAGCTGTTTCTTCATTGCATGTATGGGTGCGTCTGCATGTGGGTTAATTTAACTTTTTCTCAAACGAGGCATTTCTCTAACACGCACATGTGTCTGTTCCTCACACTTCTCATACCTTTCTCTGGTTGTGTGTGGTTTTATTTGTTTCAGTCATTTACCAGGAACATCTTTTCCTTTTTTCCATGTCTTCCGCCAGAGGTTAACACTGGTGAGATTCAGGGACACAGCACCCAGAGCAGTTCAGCGAGAAAAACCTGCCTAAAACTACATTCTCTCTTTTTTTTCCGGGAGGGGTGGGGACAACTCTGGTGTCCAGCCGTGAATTTTTAGCCAAAGCTTGGCCTGTCTTCTGCTGCCGTACCCAGGTTTCCAGGTTAAGAAAAAACACCTGTATGAGGACACTAAACATACATTTAGTATTCGTATAAACATAACTGCCTAAATTATTGAACTCTTGAGGAGGGTTGATTTAACTCTTTACTAACTTTAAACCCCACCATAACAATTTCTCACTCACAAACTTCTATGCATCCATTTAAACATGTGAAGCCAGCACAAAATCACACCCATACCCCTACAGCAAAGCTTTAACATACCCACAATCCAACTCCTCCCTGAGGTGGGATCTTACCCGTCATGGGCTATCCAGCCTTCCATACTCGCCTGATACGGGGCCCAAGTGGGCAGGGGAGGGAACACACTGGCTCTGGAAATTAAAGGAGTGTAAGCTGCTTCCTTCATTGCATCTTATATTAAACTATCTCACTTCTGATTCCTTCCTAGAATAATTTCACATATGGCACTTTGTGTATGTGTGTTTTCTATTCATTAATGTAATTGTCAGTTATTTTCTCTCTTCATTTTACTTTTTATCTGTTTGTTTGTAACGTTCTACTTTAGTTCTACTAAATCTTGATGTAAAAACAATACACCCTTATTTCACGCACACACACTCTGCAGACTTCCTCTGTTCACACACTCGCCTATGAGTTATTATTATTAGTTATTTATTATTTTGTTCAAATCACACAGAATCATTCAAATCGAGTACTCACAGCATTCACATCACAACCTTCAACGTGCTCACTTTCAATCCTGCAAGACGCAGAGATGGACATCTCCTTCACCTAACATAAACTAAATTACCATATCAACATACAATTACTGAAATTCAGACTCAAATACACCGTCTGTTTTAATAAAGTCAAAGAGTAAACGGGTGTACCAAGTGTATGTACTTATGTGTTTTTAAACTGAAAGAAAAGAAACTCAAACTCTTATAACATCACTCATGCCTCTCTCAAATTAAAAACACTTTCAAACTTTAAAACATCCTACTTTACATCACCAAAGAAATACCTCTCACACCTTTATTCATCATTCAAAACCTTCTAGTCACCGCATTCACACACTTAAACTGTGACCAGAGTTGAGGAATATAACTCAAAACACACTTTCCTAAGAGTATTTTAGACATGCTTGTCATAATCAAAAAGAGCAAGTCAAAAACAAACAAACGAAAAATTGAAACCTCCATTGATTCTCACCGCACACACAAGAAATTGAAAAATAAAACACACCAGCAACTATTGCTGGAAAGAAGTAGTATGTTAGTTTTAAGTATATACAGTGCACTCAATATATTTATATATCTACATCCAACTTCAGTCAACTACTATACATCCACTACGGCAACTCAATACTTTATTTATAGTCCTCTAATAAACATAAATGGCATTTCAAACACACTCAACAATGTTTGCAGCAGTATTTGTGAAACCAACTGTGGTTTAAACAGTTCACTGCTTACTCATTTGCATTTTCACTCACACACACTCCGTCTAAAAATAGCTCCAGCATTGCCTCAGACTCCTTTCACACAGAGATCTCTTATTTTATATTACAAAGACATCTTATATTTACAACCACTGTCAGATCTGTCAGCTTTAGCGCCTACACAATTTCGACAAATTTAAAATAACCGCCCAGCGGATAAACTCCCTGAGTTTTTTGCGACCAATTAACCAGTATCAGACTTTAACTGTTTCTGGCCTCATCTCTAAAATCCCTAACTCAATTTAAAAGCGTCAACCAACCCAAACTTTGCCTGAAGCTCTATTTTTTGGCGTTTCCCAGCCAAGGCTTTCCCCGAAGTTTTAAGTTAAAGTTACACGCCCGAAGTCCAACTTCTTCTGACCAAAAAAGCGCAGGTACCGTTCCAAACGGTAAGGAGACTCTAACTCCTAGCTATTTTGGAGGTTCCCAAGTTCTCCCCGGTTGCCGACCGTACTAACCCTATTCGCCGATAGGTCAGGGCCAAGCGTCCTTGGCCGGGAGGGAGCGTTACCTCCGAGAACTGCACTTCCTAGCAGACTCTAACTGCCGTCCTAGAATAATTTATAATACTTTGAAACAACAATCAACACCCAACACAAGTGTATGACTGAGGCAGATCTACCCTGATGGACAATGGGGACTCTAACCCACAAAATGACCAACCAAGGTCTGACCTAATGACCAACCGGGACTTTAACCCACAAAATGACCAAATTCCCTACCAAACTACTTGAGACTCTAACTCAATTTCTTTGGGACTTCAACCCAGTATTTAAACTTTTCCTAGCAGACTCTAACTGCTTTAGCAGACTTTAACTGCTTCAACTTTTTCTTGGCAGACTCTAACTGCTTTAGCAGACTTTAACTGCTTCAACTCATGAGATTTTCCATCAAAATCAAAACAGACATCCACCAGTAATTTCAGTGAGTAGACTTAAATTTTATCATATCCAATTTGGCACACTTTGGAAATAATTCAACAGGTGGTGCCTTACCTTTGGATAAGCCGGCTTATGCCCACTCACTTCGACCACTGGAATTCATGTCTGCCCGTCAGACCACCTCAGACCATAGGAAAATATTTCTCCATCTACACCTTCAATTCTCCCTCCTCAACCACCGGACGAAGCCCCCAAATGTTAAGGTTCAAAATTGAGGAAGGAGAGTACAAACCACCCATGGTCCAGAAGCTCTTGGTCAAACAATGATTTTTAATGAATACACACGTGTGGGAAGACACTCTGTACGCAGACAGCAATTGATCTTCGACTTCCTCAAAGCATACACAGATTTTATACCGTCAGGGCTTGATTTACTGACGCCCCTTCATGCGTCACAGACAGGATATATACACATACGTCAAATCAAAACCACGACTTTTAACACAGTTTAAAAAGAACATCGTCTTCTATCTTCATGGCTGGCACTTCCTGTCTACCTTTCAGTTCTTGTCTTGTTCCTCTTTCTTGCCGAGACAACAAGGAACGGTTCCTCTTTTACCGAGACAATTTTGCAGTTACAGCCAGACATGACTAAACTCTTTCCTATAAATAAATCTAACTAATGTGTGTGTGTTGACCTCACTCAGCCTCTATGTCACCTCTCGCACTTCTGACCTTTTACCAGACCAGAGGCTCACTGAGACTATGTATATGTCATCTGCTAAATAAATGTTTTAACCAAGAACCTCTACTAAAACCTTAATATAAAATGACCTGATATATAAGTGTTTTGTAAGCATGTATTGCAATTCCTTCTATGTTCTAGTTTTCCCTCAGCATGTATCACCTGAACAGTCACGTCAGTGAAGCTTAAGACCTTTAAAGAACCTGAACATCAACTCAAATAAGCACAGATATGCAATATGTATAAAATAGTTATAACTGCACCTGGAATACAAATTTAACATCATCATAAACATCTTAAGGCCATCTTAAAGCTATCTGTTACATTGTTAAAGCAATGATCATACTGCAGATTATATTATCAATGCAATGGTACTGATAATAATTATTTAACAATAACAGTAAAATAATTTCCCTGCTCCACAGGGGTTATGTTCACTGGCAACATTATTGGAAAAAAAGGAGGGCATCCTTCAAAGGTAGTGAAAAAATTATATGTGTAATAGAGAGTGTCTAGCCAAAAAATGAATGCAACCATCAGCCATTTCTACAGATCCCAGCAAATAAGATTTGTTTACTATCAAGTAAACTCCCTTGAAGCCACAGTAATAATGAGTTATCTGTCAGGAAGGGGAAAGAATGTTATTACGAAGCCAAAAATTCGACAGAAAATCTTATTGGATAGCTAGCAAAAACAAACATTGAACTTTAACTGAAGATATTGCTATTTCCCATTTCCTAATGACAGGTGACACTGCTTTCTTTCCCCATCGACACCCATTCCCATTTTAACAGCGGTAAATGCACAGTGTAGATTGCAAAACGCTCATCTATTTTACCTCAAAACATGATCTTCTCTCTGCATGTGTACCTATGCCTAAGCAAACCTTGGCAAAATGATGTCTGCTCATAAATTGGCTTTCATAAATATTCAGTGTAACACTGCATACATTTTCTAGAGAAAACATTTTGTAAGCCACATTAGTCATGCATGCACATAGCATTTACATGACGAAGATGAAAAATATCAGGATGTGTTAATAATACTTATGCGTTGTGACATTTGGAGCACAAAACTTTTTAACAGTTGGTCAGATTTAGTATAAATGGGCTGCAAGGTAAACAAAGTTCTGAAAGCCAGTCATTATTTGTGACAAAGGGACCTGAGTGACAGATGTCTGCAGGGTGGCTGCTGTTTGCACATCACTTATCAGCACAATCCAGAACCCTTTGTTTGACCAGTCTGCGTTTTACTTGTTCAAGAATTGTCAGGCCAAATCCAGGTTTCATGGTTCCTATGGTGACATGAGCAATCTTAATCCTTTTTTTCCATCAAAAATTTACAATTGATGCTGAGACTGAAATGATTTTACAGCTTTATTTCTGAGTTAAACAAAACAAAACAAGAAGCTCATCAAGAGTGCAAACCTCTGTCAAGGCAGCTCACGCTTTACTTTCAGTGTATTGACCTTGAATGACAGGTCTGAGGTCAAATGTGACATGATATTTTAGTCTTTATATGGGAATTTCTATATGATGACTATACACACCATACTTGTAGGAATCATAGTTTCTAAGTTCTAATGCTTTTGGCCAATTGTCTACCAAAAAATCATTAAGTTGACCTTGAAGACCCTGGTGGATGCAAGCCAATTTTTAATGGATTTTATAACCTGACCCTGCTCTACACTCCTGAAAAGTTTGATCAGAATTTTGTGAACTATTGTGTTACAAACAAAGGAATGACATGCATAGATGCAAGGGATACCAAAAACATAACAGAACAGTACTCAAATATCATGATCTAGAGAAAATGTAGAGAACCTATGAATGTTTATCATTATTTCAGCAAACTTGAAATTAGAAGTAAGCACAGTAATGATGACTGAATTTCTTGTGCAACGGGGAGAAACACTCGCAAACAGGCTAAAACCCGGAGCCTGGAGTTGATGTGTGGTGATGTCACCAGGCTAAAATAGCTCCTCATTAGCACCTCTGAAGCAGGTCGTATGATTAATCGTCACCAAAGATTTACAATCCAATTAATGAGTGTCTGAGCGTGGAACAAATGACTCACCTTTGAGGGAAACACATCAATGAACAGATCCAAATGGGCTTTTTTGGGGGGTGAATTTTTGGGCCTCGGGCTGATTGATGCTGAAGTAGATGGGCAGTATCTCCAGGTTGGTAGATGCTTGTGACATCCAAGAGTCCATCACTCACTGGGCGCCTCGTCATTGAAACTCTTTGGTGAAGTGTTTTTCTTTCATACTGTGTTCTGTGAGAGTCCAACAACAAAAACTTGGTCTCTGTTTTAGCAATTATGAGTGCACATACACACATTTCTGCAAATGCATTTTGCTGGGAATGCCTAATTTAGCAGTGAGCGCTTCCCCGTTACCAGCCTGGCCTCAAGTTTTAATCCCCACATTTGCATAGCTAAACATAGATCAGCCTCCGCACTGGATATCGACTCGAGGAATATAAATGCTTGTTTTGACTGCACGTTGAAAACGTTGATTAAACATTCATGAGCTCACTCCTTCTCTGTCTCTGCGGCAAGCCTGTAAAACGCTACCTGTATATGATACAGTGAGACAGTATATGCAAAAGTTCCCAAGTGAAGTGAAACAGCTTCACTTTTTTTTCCCTTTAATCCTTGGTGGTGTCAGGCCACTCTGTGTTCCAAAGACTGATTCAATTCCTCGCAAATGGCTCCTCCAAGAGTTTCTTTGCTGAGTTTAAGGAGGGAGCTCACAGATGCGGAACGGACGCAATAACTGCCGACTTGCTGGCTGATAGGACAGCTTTATCACACACTACTTGCACTGCTGAGCTGGGGTATTCTGTCTTGCTGGTACTTGCACACACAGAGAAAAATGCACAAACACACAGAAGTACTAAATAAGAAACAGTCACGTACAGTACATGACAAAGAAAATGCTGGCAGTTTGTAGCCACTGTCTTACATAAAGCCACAGTATATTGATATTGATTTCCATTTAATGAACCATGAATAGAACTGTGTGTATTGTACTGTGTGACTGTTAATCGTAGCAGACACTGAACGCATCTAGGCAGCTGTCCGGTCCGCCTGTTTGGCAGAGCTTTTAATCTGACAGCGCCTCAGTTCCTGGACAGCTGCCTCATGGAACAAAACAAAAAACAAAACAAAAAAACACTTGTTGGTGCAAACAAATTACTTTATGGATCGCTAATCAAATCAGTGATCACTAATCAATTCTTTTTCATTTGAGGCATGAGCAGAGATATACACCGATCAGCCATAATATTATGGGAGGTGAAGGGAATAACACTGATTATCACTACAGGGTGGGCCATTTATATGGATACACCGTAATAACATGGTCCAGTAATAACAAGTCCTGTTTGTGGCACATTAGTATATGTGAGGGGGCAAACTCACATATACTAAACCACTGTTCCTTCCTTGGACCACTTTTCATAGATACTGATCACTGCAGACCGGAAATACCCCACAATAGCTGCAGTTTTGGAGATGTTCTGACCCAGTGGTCTAGTGCCCATATCAAAATCATGTAATCAAACTCTCTGAAATCCTTACCTTTGCCCATTTTTCCTGCTTGTAACACATCAACTTTCAGGACAAAATGTTCACTTGCACTCTGATATATCCCACCCACTAACAGGTGCCATGATGTACAGGGTGGGCCATTTATATGGATACACCGTAATAACATGGGAATTTTTGGTGATATTAAAGTCCTGTTTGTGGCACATTAGTATATGTGAGGGGGCAAACTCCTCAAGATGGGTGGTGACCATGGTGGCCATTTAGAAGTGGGCCATCTTGGATACAACTTTTGTTTTTTCAATAGGAAGAGGGCCATGTGACACATCAAACTTTATTCACAAGAAAAACAATGGTGTGCTTGGTTTCAACGTAACTTTATTCTCTCATGAGTTATTTACAAGTTTCTGACCACTTATAAAATGTGATCAATGTGCTGCCCATTGTGTTGGATTGTCAGTGCAACCCTCTTCTCCCACTCTTCACACACTGATAGCAACACCGCAGGAGAAATGCCAGCACAGGCATCCAGTATCCGTAGTTTCAGGTGCTGCACATCTCGTATCTTCACACCATAGACAATTGCCTTCAGATGACCCCAAAGATAAAAGTCTAAGGGGGTCAGATCGGGAGACCTTGGGGGCCATTCAGCTGGCCGACGACAACCAATCCACTTTCCAGGAAACTGTTCATCTAGGAATGCTCGGACCTGGCACCCATAATGTGGTGGTGCACCAGCTTGCTGGAAAAACTCAGGGAACGTGCCTGCTTCAGTGCATAAAGAGGGAAACACATCATCATGTAGCAATTTCAAATATCCAGTGGCCTTGAGGTTTCCATTGATGAAGAATGGACCCACTATTGTTGTACCGATAGTGGGTCCATTAGTTGTACCGACTAATGCCACTCTACAGTGACATGCAGCGAGTGCTACGCTGTGGGCTCTTGCTGAATGAAGCTAGGACTGATGTTTCTTCATTAGTGACAGTTTTCTTGCGTCCACATTTTGGCAAATCCAACACTGAACCAGTTTCACGAAACTTAGCAAGCAGTTTGCTAACTGTAGCATGGGAGATGGGTGGTCACGTAGGGTGTCTTGCATTGAAATCTGCTGCAATGACCCGGTTACTGCGTTCACCAGATATCAACACAATTTCAATCCGCTCCTCACGTGTTAACCTCTTTGACATGTAAATGGCTGTGAACAAAGAGAAACTTTTGATGAGATGATGATGAGATAGCCTTTATTTGTCAGTTGCAGGTCTTTTGCCCACAACCGAGATGACAGACCTTGCCGACCGTACTTACATACAATACACAAACATCACATTGGGGAGACAGGTCAGGCTAGGTAGCGAGGAAAAAAACATCGAAATGTGTAACACAAAAGGATAATACATGAATGCACAGATATCAACACACCATAGCACAATAAACACAGACAGCAACATGGGAAAGTGTTCCAGTGTGTACATCTGATCTGGGACCGCTGCAATCTTCGACTGCGCCTCCAGCTGACCCGATGTCCACATCAGAGGGGAGGTAAGCGTTGGAGGTGGCGTTGGATCCGGGGTAGGGAGGGTGATGCGTCAGTGAGTGCTTATCAGTATCAGTATATGTATGTGTGTGCGTGTCCATAGTTCAGCTGAGACAGTGTCCTTCGCCCTGCCAGGCTAAGTAAACAGTCTTCCAGCCAACCCAGGTGGCCTTGCATGGAATGGGAAGGAACAGTCTAAACACAGTCGTTATCAGGGAGTTTTTGTTCGGTTTTGATTTTGAGGGTAATTTGTCTTTTGCAACAACTCATGAGAATTTCAAAGCTGTTCTTTAACACTCCGACACTGGTCTCTCAATCTCCCGTTGGAGAACTGCGAGCTTCCCCATGATGGTATCAAACTTGCGTTCCGTGGTGTTGTCATTCTTTTGCTCAGAGAGCCGATTCTGAGAACTCACGACTGCAGTCAGCTGTTCCACGATGTGATCCAACTTTCGCTCAAAGATGTTATTCTGAGCAGGCCTCTCCTTGATGTAACCCAATATACGCTCAGAGGTGTTATTCTGAGTATTCACAGCAGCTGTAAGCATCTCCAAGGTCTTAACCATGCTGCTCTCAATGATCCCGTTCTGAGAAGTCGCGCCTCATCCCATCGTTTCAATCCCAGCGGGCAGCTTTGGGGGGGTTTGAACAGCCAGTTCCGCTTTCTTAATTCTCCTATAAGCCAGGGCCAAGCCAGCACCGATCAGCAAGAACCCTGTTATCATGGTTCCGAATAGGTAGATATCTTCAGCGTCCTCGATCAACAGTCCCGCCAGGCACACGACCCTCCATTCCTGCCACCTGTCCATCCGGCAGGGAAAGTCCCTCCAGGGCACTCGGGCTCTCCCGAGCCCAGACTTCTCGTTGAGAAAAGGGTGTCAATAGCATTCAGAGACCAGTTGATCAAATCCATAATTCTCTTTAGGTTTTAGAAACAGACTGTGAGAGAGTGTTCCAGGGAAAAGTAATACAAAAAAACACGAGACTAGACAAGGACATAAGAACTAAGCAGGGAAGATAAAGGGGAGGAGAGCCAAAAGGAAAAACTAACTCATGACAGAATAAAGTTATGTTGAAACCAAGCACACCATTGTTTTTCTTGTGACATTACCACTAAGTTTGATGTGTCACATGGCCCTCTTCCTATTGAAAAAACAAAAGTTGTATCCAAGATGGCCCACTTCTAAATGGCCACCATGGTCACCACCCATCTTGAGGAGTTTGCCCCTTCACATATACTAATGTGCCACAAACAGGACTTTAATATCACCAAAAATTCCCATGTTATTACGGTGTATCCATATAAATGGCCCACCCTGTACATCATGGCACCTGTTAGTGGGTGGGATATATCAGAGTGCAAGTGAACATTTTGTCCTGAAAGTTGATGTGTTACAAGCAGGAAAAATGGGCAAAGGTAAGGATTTCAGAGAGTTTGATTACATGATTTTGATATGGGCACTAGACCACTGGGTCAGAACATCTCCAAAACTGCAGCTATTGTGGGGTATTTCCGGTCTGCAGTGATCAGTATCTATGAAAAGTGGTCCAAGGAAGGAACAGTGGTAAACCAACAAAACGGTCATGGGCAGTCAAGGCTCACTGATGCACGTGGGGACTAACCCATGTGGTCCAATCCAACAGATGAGCTACTGAAGCTAAAATTGCCAAAAACTTAATGCTGGTTCTGATATAAAGGTGTCAGAATACAAAGTGCATTACAGGTCTCCATCATCCAGGTCATGGTAGTTCAAGGAGCTTTGAAAGAAAGCGACTAGACTTCTTGCATCGTGTGTGCATCACTTACCTGAGGAACATCGACTATAGGAAAAAAGCAAACTGGTGGAGGCAGTGTGATGCTTTGGACAGTGTTCTGCTGGGAAACCATGGATCCTGCCATCCATGTGTGTGGTGTTCTTTGACATGCACCACCTACCTGAGCATTACTGCAGACCATGTACACCCTTTCACGGAAACAGTATTCCCTGACGACTGTGGCCTCTTTCAGCAGGATAATTTGAGGAACACAACAAATGAGGTGTTGAATTGTGAAATATGTCCGATATACATGTCCGATCCATACGGCCGCACCTCACAACTTACAGGACTTAAACATCTTGGTGCCAGGTTACCACAGCACACTTACAGGGATCTAGTGGTCTCCATGTCTCGATGGGTCAAGACTTAATAAAAATGTATCAAAACTTAAAAAATACTTTAAAAACAAGACCATGACAGTCATTTGTCAAAATTCGCTAACAGTGAAATGTAAAAATTAAATTAAACATTAAAAGAATTTAAACAATGGTCATGTATTGTACGTTCTGGTTTAAATATATATCTTACACAATACATTCTACTTGATATAAAGGAAACACATCATGACAAAAGATGTAAATGTTTAATTAAATAAATAGCTCATATATTTATTAAACAAGGCACATCTCGACACAAATACCAATAGAAATGCGACTTCTGTAATTATTAATTATATGGTTTTATAATTTTCATTTAAATGTCAAACCCCAAATACTGTCTAATCAAGTCAAAACACACACACACACTATATTGCTTATCCAAATCATTTAATTCAGGTTTTCCAATCACTTCCATGGCCATGGGTGTGGAAGAACTTGACTGGCCTGTGCAGAGTCCTGACCTCAACCCGACGTAGCACCTTTGGGATGAATCAGAGCAGAGACTGCCATCAGTGTCTAACACTGGAATGTCACTCAAGCCTATATGCCTGTGAAGGCAGAGAGGCGAATACTTTTGGCAATACAGTGGGGCAAAAAAGTATTTAGTCAGCCACCGATTGTGCAAGTTCCCCCACTTAAAATGATGACAGAGGTCAGTAATTTGCACCAGAGGTACACTTCAACTGTGAGAGACAGAATGTGAAAAAAAAATCCATGAATTCACATGGTAGGATTTGTAAAGAATTTATTCGTAAATTAGGGTGGAAAATAAGTATTTGGTCACCTCAAACAAGGAAAATGTCTGGCTCTCACAGACCTGTAACGTCCTCTGTAAGAAGCTTTTCTGTCCCCCACTCGTTACCTGTATGAATGGCACCTGTTTGAACTCATCATCTGTATAAAAGACACCTGTCCACAGCCTCAAACAGTCAGACTCCAAACTCCGCCATGGCCAAGACCAAAGAGCTTTTGAAGGACACCAGGAAAAGTATTGTAGACCTGCACCAGACTGGGAAGAGTGAATCTACAATAGGCAAGCAGCTTGGTGTGAAAAAATCAACTGTGGGAGCAATCATCAGAAAATGGAAGACATACAAGACCACTGATAATCTCCCTCGATCTGGGGCTCCACGCAAGATCTCATCCCGTGGGGTCAAAATGATCATGAGAACGGTGAGCAAAGATCCCAGAACCACACGGGGGGACCTGGTGAAAGACCTGCAGAGAGCTGGGACCAAAGTAACAAAGGTCACCATCAGTAACACACTACAACGGCAGGGAATCAAATCCCGCAGTGCCAGACGTGTTCCGCTGCTGAAGCCAGTGCATGTCCAGGCCCGTCTGAAGTTTGCCAGAGAGCACATGGATGATACAGCAGAGGATTGGGAGAATGTCATGTGGTCAGATGAAACCAAAGTAGAACTTTTTGGTATAAACTCAACTCGTCGTGTTTGGAGGAAGAAGAATACTGAGTTGCATCCCAAGAACACCATACCTACTGTGAAGCATGGGGGTGGAAACATCATGCTATGGGGCTGTTTTTCTGCCAAGGGGACAGGACGACTGATCCGTGTTAAGGACAGAATGATTGGGGCCATGTATCGTGAGATTTTGAGCCAAAACCTCCTTCCATCAGTGAGAACTTTGAAGATGAAACGAGGCTGGGTCTTCCAACATGACAATGATCCAAAACACACCGCCCGGGCAACAAAGGAGTGGCTCCGTAAGAAGCATTTGAAAGTCCTGGAGTGGCCTAGCCAGTCTCCAGACCTCAACCCCATAGAAAATCTGTGGCGGGAGTTGAAAGTCCGTGTTGCTCGGCGACAGCCCCAAAACATCACTGCTCTCGAGAAGATCTGCATGGAGGAATGGGCCAAAATACCAGCTACTGTGTGTGCAAACCTGGTAAAGACCTATAGTAAACGTTTGACCTCTGTTATTGCCAACAAAGGTTATGTTACAAAGTATTGAGTTGTATTTTTGTTATTGACCAAATACTTATTTTCCACCCTGATTTACGAATAAATTCTTTACAAATCCTACCATGTGGATTCATGGATTTTTTTTTTTTCACATTCTGTCTCTCACAGTTGAAGTGTACCTCTGGTGCAAATTACTGACCTCTGTCATCATGTTAGGTGGGGGAACTTGCACAATCGGTGGCTGACTAAATACTTTTTTGCCCCACTGTATAGTGTATGTCTTGAAAAAACTTTCTCTCTCTGAGAGATGTTGTACCAAGGGCACAGTGTTTGGTTTTTAAAGTGTTCCTGTAAATTCTTCTACTAACTCTCTCTTCGTCCACTGACATTAAGAAGTCCCCTTTAAATAATCTAATACTCAGGCTGTGTAAACGCCAAGTAAAATTCAATAGAGGCCTTCAAAAAAATGTCTCTTGACATTTAGAAGTGGTCTTGCACATAAACTGAAGTGATGTTGGGTTGATATAGGAAAATAAATTCGCCTTGAATGTCCAAAAGCTGATATTTGACCATAGCCTTCACAAGGTTTATTTTACTGAACCTGTCCACAGTGGCAGGATTTCCAGTTGGGATGAGAGGAACGTGTCTGTCTCCCTTTTATTGTTTCATGTTGATTTTTCTTTCTGAAACCTCTTTGAAACTTTCCTTCTTACCACCAGCCACAATAACACATATGAAAGATGTGATGAGAGAATCTTGATGCATTCATCTTACTAGCCTTCAGTAATTACTGCGCACTCAAAATAATGAGCTGAAATAGCAGGAGCAAGCAGTGTGCTACTTCTAAACTGCTGGGTGTGTTGAGTCTAAGAAATGGAGTACAGTCATGTGAAAAAGTGTAAATTGATTTATTAGTTTTGACATTATTTGATTCTCTTTGAAAAATTGCCTAGTAATACAAGTTACTCCAAAAAAAGTCCTGATGATCTCTTAGCTAAATACACGTGTGGTTTCATTTAGATCGAAAAAGAAAGCTTGTGAATGCCTATAAATGATGCAACTAGTCATGGTTTGTGGTGGTTCGGGGTTCTTTTACTGTTTCAAGGGTAGCTGCAGTTATCAGCTCAAGCTGAGCCATTTGAGTAAACGTGAAGTGGCACAATCTAACAAGAACTAGCTCAAAAAGAAATGAATTTATAAAATGAAGCATTTCAGTAAAAAATGAAATAAAGAAAAAGTAAATGGTAAAAGCAAATGAATATATCTCATTGAAACCGATCATAGATACAAGAAAATTTTCTAACATCTTGCAAAAAATATCAAATAAATAAATGCCGCTATACTCAACTATCATGTTTCTTATATGATTATATTGTTCCCACAACATATCATATAAAAAAATCAAAATAACTACTTGGTATTCTGAGGAAGAGCTGCAGCTTAAATCAGAATTGCACCATCCCCTTGATCTTCCCTGTCATACCCCCTTCTGTGCTTGTCGTCCCAACTCAGTCAGGTTCAGTCACGTTCATGGTGAGTCACCAAAATTCCAAAAATGCACACTAAAAAAGAACAGACTTTGGCAGACTGTCCTTGATAAAAATACCGCATTTCCTCCAGCTTCACAGATGCACAGCACCAGCACGAATTCCATGTATACCATAGAAAAACAGAACAGATTCTGTTCTTATGTGTACAGCCAAGTTGGCAGCAGCTATAGGCTCATGAAATCCAAATGTGCACCTTGCTCACTCAATCAAAATTTAATGTTATGATTTGTTTAAGCCAGTAGAAAACAGCACACAGGCTACAGCCTACCTCCAAAATTGCCCGCTGCCCACTTTCTCTTCTCATCATCTTGAAGAAATAAAGTTTCCAAGAAGACTGATGGGTCAGATCATATAATGTGTGGATGTTCTATCAGTCGGTGGTTGCTGGTGTACTTTTCTATGCTGTGGTGTGCTGGGGGAGCAGTGCAGCAAAGAGAGACTCATCCAGGCTGGAAAAACTACTCAGCAAGGCATGAAACTGGACACTCTGGTGACAGTGGCAAAGAAGAGGTCATTTAAAAAACTGCTAGACATTATGGACAATGCTGGGCATCCTCTGCATATGATCATAAATAACCAGAGGAGTCTGCTTAGGACCAACAGACCTAAAAACTCCTTTGACCCACATGTCATCAAACTGTTGGGGGCAACAGGAGGGCAAAGGAGGGCGGGGACAACTAAACTGTAGTGTTTGCACTAAATAAGAACTTATCTATCTATCTATCTATCTATCTATCTATCTATCTATCTATCTATCTATCTATCTATCTATCTATCTATCTAAAAAAACCAAACACAAACGGGAAATTTTCCTTATTTTCCTCTGAGTTATTAGCTGTGACACTAGTTAGTTAAAATAAACTAGTGTAATCATCTTTCTTATGACTGTACTGTTGCCCACTGCTATTGTTTCTACAAACCCTCAATATAAGCACAGCCCTTCTGCACAGGCAACATATAGTGATTAAGCATATCCAGTTACAGCTAATGATGGCTTTCTACAAAAAGTAATAAAGCTACAAAGTATTTCTGAGTCTGAGCATGGAAATTTCAGTTGTTTTGCAAGTATTTGGTCATAAATCAAAGAAATTGACAAAGTGCAATTCTGACCTGGTAATGAATCTTGATGAAAAGTTACAGGCTCATCAGTGTCGTTAAAAAGTTACGCTGAGCAGGAGAAGAATGTCTGAATAAATTGGCAAGTCACTCAGCTGTGAAGACATCACACTCTCAGCTAAAATGCCAACCTGTTGGTGGCACTAGATGAAAAGTCAGAGGCTCAGCAATGTAGACTATCACTTGAAACCTCGTGTTAAGCATTATTTCATAAAGATTATTCAACAGAGCTGGAGATGTTTTGGGGGAAATTTTGAAATGCTTATCTGTTATTCATAATTTCATGCCATTAATCATTGTCAATGCTCCGCCCTCATTTGGGTAATGCAAAATTCACAGTGAGAAAATCAGTAAATATTATTGAATGCCTTGTTTTCTTATATGCACATAAAATAAAAGCATATACTTGGGCATTCTTTTAAACGTCAGTGTTGGAATATGCCGTAATAAATCTAATCTATGCATTCCACTGGTATTCCCATGCTGCTACCACCTGTTCATCCACACTCTTAAACATGTTCCTAGCAGTTAGCGGCAGCTCATAGTAACAGAGGGAAGTCACCTCCTGTGGGTATTGATTTTTCTCTCTGTGAATGTTAAATGTTTATTAAAAGGCTTGAGCAGCGACAGAAAAGGCAGAATGGCCTGAGGTGATATCCTCTTCCCTCGCTGAGAACGCCTCCCCCTCCACTCTCTCCTCTTGAGCGAACACAGATTGACTTCAGGACAGCCCAGATCCGCCTTTTCCTATCTGTCTCCGGGGCACAGCCCACTTTCCTAACTGCCCCGATGTCCCTCTTCTCTCGTCCACGCGCAGCCTTGATTGCCTTCTCACAGCCCAGTGCCTCTGAATGCCAGAACCGCGGGTAAGGAATCCAGCTAACAACACAGGCAGCAGGGAAGAATAGGGCCGACTGAGAGAGCTCCCGCTATAGTCATTGTCTGCCATCTGTGACTCGTTTTCTTTCAGCTGATAGAAGATGACTTCTTTTACTCTGGCTGAATTCTCTTTCAGTCTTGCAGGTGAATAATCAAAGAGGTAGGAGTGACAGCGAGAATGAAATCACTTGAAATAGACTTAAAAAGTTTGCACTGTACACATTTAACACGTTTAATTTTTCTCTGTTACCCAAGCAGACAGGTTAGGGTCACAGGTTTGCTATCTATGTAATTGTGTTACCTATATTGTACCGAAAGGTTGCCTTTACAAATCAGTAAAACTTAAACCCCCGTCAACTATAAAACTGCGGCGGTCATTCATTTTAAAAAAGAAACAAAAAAACATCCAAGTAGTACACATGTGACCTCAATTTCAAATTAAAGGGGTTAAACAAGATCAAAGCTGATTCTGATGTTAATATTTTAGTGACAGAGGAAAAGAAAAGTTGCACTTTGCTAGGAGCCAAAAGCCTTCCTGTCAGTTTTATTCACTGTAACATTACCTCCTGATGAGAGTCGCAGCCACTGAAGGGATGATGGAATTAAGCAAACTGAATTTATGCACACTACCGCAAGAAATCCATAAGGCTGCATTTGTGCATAAGGAAGGCTGTAAGTGGATGAGTCAAGCAAACAGGAAGTCATGTAAACATGCAGATAATGTAAGTGTGTTTGGAAAATCCGTTTTTTTCGTATTATAAATGACTCTGATGTTTTATACAGCTTCATGGGGATGAACATGACAAGCAGTGAAAAGACAAAACAAATCTCCCTGTCTGTCAGCTGCATGTGTGAGTGTAAGTATTTCCATTATTCCAGTATTATGTTCCATTATGCGATTAATTTGCGCCATCTGACATATTCCCATCCAGATGCTAATTGCCTCCAGGCAACAGATGAGGTGGCACACTGTGATTATAATCACAGATAAGTTGGAGATTTTCATATTTTGTAGACAGAGTCCCGCCAGCTTGACCTTTGAGTTGTTTTCATGGGACTTTTCTGCGTGTGATCAATCAGCAGCAGCCCTCCTGAGGATCAGGCCCAGCGCTCAGAATTTTTCATTTCTTTCACAGCCTCAGTTCTGCTGTTATTGTGCATCATTGCAGCGATGATAATCTTCCAGCCGAGTGTGTGTGTCTGAAAATGCTATGCTTTTTAATATTTTCTTTTTTTGGTATAGTGTTGCATCTAAACAGTTTCACGGCTATGTGACTGCTCGGACCGGCTGGGTACCAACTAAGATCAGCTAATTATTATAGAAGCCTTGATAAAAATGAAATGATTCCAAATGTCAGATTTCCACCGTCCGTCCTGGACAGGTTTAGGGTGGTGTATATTCACACATTTTCATGTGGAAGCATCTATTTTTGAGGTTCAAACATATCATAATGACCAGCAAAATCATCATGTTAGTCCTCCCCCTACTGCTGTGCTATAAGAATTCATTTTTTCAGACTAGCAAACAGCAACAATTGGGTACAGTATGTGTAAAGTATGTAGCTTCAACACAAAGTCTGACAATGAAATAGCCATTTTAACCCAAACCACAAGGTTTCCTAAACTGAAGCATTTTATTTTTGTGCCGCGTTGTGTTCTTAGCATTGGTGCCATAAACACACATGAAAATAAACAGTAAAATAAACAGTAAAATAAACAGTAATGTTTTGAATGATTCCATTTGACGAGCGAATAATTGAAAGAATCGAACATACTTTAGTTTGAATAACAAATTCTTTGGTGATAATAACAAAGTGGACTATATACGCTGGTGGTGGCTGAGATGAACCAGGTGGATGTCATGATGAGGGGGAGTTGGCGAGGTGGAGGTCACACAAATGAGAGTCTGAAAGGCAGAATGACAGAAGAGCAGTGAGATTTAAACCACACACACAAAACGGCTGATTGGCTTGCGGAAGGCAGGCAAGGAAATTATAAGCATAGCATTTTCCTGATGAGGAAATAGTTCAATGTGTTGATCTGAGGAGCAGTTATTTCTCTTTTATTTTGAGAGAAGGAAATGTTGCTTCACAGCCCGAGGCTTTAGCTGGTGCTACAAGGTGGGATCTGGGGTTTGGGGGGAAACTTCTTCGCCATGGTGCACATGACGTGCTGCTGAGCGGGTTATAGTGGAAATAACAAGTGCTTCAAAATACCAAATAGTGATCTAACCAATCAATTCTCATAGAAAATACAGGTAATAGATGTCTATACGATCCCATTTAGCTAACTGTGAGCCTGGTAGACACTGTGCAGTGTTGTTCCTAATATGAACTATAACCAAAACCATAAAGGAGTCATAGAACTGAAGTTGGATGCTGTAACAGCTTTACAACCAAAGATGGTGTAGCGTGTCAGTGTACACTGATTGCTGCTACATTTATTAACTAATCAAAGGGAATGCAGCATGAACTGGCAGAGTGGTCAGCATGACATCAACACTAAATGATAAATAAATAAAACACATTCAAACAGACTAGATGGAGATAAAATGTGCAAAGGTATGTGTCTGTTGTCATGACAACACCAAGGAGGATGTAGCATGGAAAACGTTATAGGGGAATAGCATCTGTGTGTCCTAAGCCAGGATCAGAACTCAGCTGAACTTTGGTACGTAAATTTTATTAGATCCATGAGGGGTTACGATGAATGTATAAAACTGCTGAATTACTGCACGATTACTGCGGTAGCCTGGAACTATTCTCTAATTCCAGTTCTTCTATCCACCAACCAGTTTAGTTCATTAAGAATCCACCACAGCTTTTCTACCTCCCTAAATATATTAATATGAAAATCAAAATAGTGAAAATGTGACTTTAATTGTAATTATTACACACTGCCAAAATGAAATAACGCCTCTGAAAGTCTAACATTTCTTACTTAAGGTGAACCACTCCTACCGTCGACTGCCCCAGTTTCTGTGTTGATTGAAAATGATGGAAGAATAAAGAATCATCCACTGATTCTTTATTCTATGGGTCAGCAAAACAAAGAGTTTTTTATATTTACTGAATGACTTTGGCTTTGGTCTATCCATCCACCCATCCATTTTCTTCTACTTATCTAATTCAGGATTGCAGGGGGACTGGCACCTATACAGGTACCATAAATGCAGGTTACACCGTGGATAGGTCGCCAAGAGAATTGCCTAACCTAATCCCACTAACTGCATGTCTTTGGACTGTGGTAAGAAGCCAAAGTACCCCGGAAGGAACCCAGACACAGGGAGAACATGGAAATTCCACACGGAAAAGCTCTGGCCAGATGGTGGAGTCAAAGTCAGGACCTTCTGACTGTGACACAACATCGCTAACCTGGTCTTTGGTATTTCTTCTATTTACTGAGTGAATCCAAACCACTATCTCACCTTGAGCCACAACTCCAAAACCTGCATTTTATACAGTTTTGAAGGTTAAAAAAATGTTCTCTGAAGTAATCAAGAAACAAGTGAGAAGTGTTTGTAGTTTACTCTCACTTGCATGAATATAATGAAATGCAGTGAACTGCTGTTCCCAATAAACATCAGTTTAAATCAGTTGAGAAAAAGACGGAAAAAAGCAGCACTTTTGGAGTCCAAAAGCACAGGATTAACATAAAGTCGTGATGGCAGAGAGAACAGTACCGTCCCAGTATGAGAAATACTGGAAGCTCTGGCATCAGTGTTGCTGGAAAGTTTGAGCTTTCAAAGTCACTTCAGGAGGTTTCATCAGCGGCAGCCGGCGAGAACATTAATTGCCAATCAGTTGATCCTAGCAGTTTGCAGGGGTTAAGACCACCTCATCTACTTAATGTCATCCACTGCCTCTCCCTATTCACACTGATCGAATGTTGTTTAATTAGCAGCCAACTGTAGAGACTCAATGAACTATTAAATAACTTAATGATTTGGCACTTTCCCCCCAATAGCTTGGATCCAGTGAAGCGGCTCCCTGCACATAATGTACAAATGATTACTGACAGAGGTGTATCAGCTTTGTGCTCCTGTACTATACCAAACGCATTGTAATTTAGTTGCTGTGAACCACAGAGACTATGTGAGCACCCCAGAGATCAAAAACACTGCAGAGAAAATTGTTATCCTAGATTTGCTCTTTAAGGGGCTTTGAAAACACAAATAAGTAATTTAGTTCTTTGGTGGTAACGCCATCCCTTGAGCCTGTAACACTGAACCTTTTAAATTCACCTGCACTAACATCTCCCTGAGAGGTACTGCATCACCTAAGTGAATGGGAGCATTTCAAGCTTTATGGATTGGTTATGAGATGACTGCCATTGAGCCCACTGTGTCAACACGTACAGAGCAGGATTTGCAGGGCTGTTTCCGAGCTACCGCTTTTTCTTGCAGCTTAAGTGTTAAACTGAAAGTTGTGGATTATTAAAGGCAGCTAAAAGGCAGCTGTAGTAAGTCTGCACCACTGGAGAGATGTCAACCCAATCTACACACTGGCCGAAGGCAGCTTTCATCTTACTAAAGATTCTTTTTAGCGCTTATCAGCCTGGAACCTAGACAGGTCGCACTGTACGGTATACAGCTCACCCACGATCCTTCCTGCATCACCACTCAATGCAAATGCACGAACATCTCTACATAAATAATTTAAACACCTCTCTGATCTGAGCAAGAGCCAAAAGAGAATGTACAATGTACACAACTGGTCAGTTTGCAATATTATAAAGCTGCTTTTTTTCCCCTTCTTTTTTTAAAAGCACATTAATAATATCCTCAGAGAGAAGGGAGTGTTTGCAATACTTTACTGTCGGGAGTTTGAGTTTTTGCTGAATACCACCCTTTTTAATCTGAAGCATGACCTCATTTAAACTATACTGTCAAAGCTTTCTTAATACTTGCTCTCTGAATTTGAATCTCACAGGCAGTAAAAGCAATGTGTTGGCTTTAAAAAAAATAAGTGACTTCTGAAAGCACAGTGCTTAGAGTGCTTTATATATGATTGGGCTCCTTGCTCCTGTAACGTCAAGTCTGATGCCAACTCTCTTTTCTTCTCTTTTATAATCAGTTCTCTGCCATTTATTCTCACTGAATAAATCTTCCAGCCAAATTGGTTGTCTTCACTTGCCTTTGTACAAAGGTAAAAGCTGCTGATTTTGGCTTGTCCAGACATGCCTGGCCTGCCTGTCCTGAAGTCCACACACAGAGATGGTGGGTCATTGATCGTCAGCCCTTTCTTTCATTCCGTGCCACAGAATGACCATCCATCCATCCATCCATCCATCCATCCATCCATCCATCCATCCTCTTTGCAGCACAGAAAAGTTATCTGTTCACCCTTGGTATGCTTCAGCATGACCGCTCATCCATCTTTAGCCACGTTTAACAAACCGTCAGCATTAAAGTAACATACACTTCGCAAAGAAAAGCAAAGAAATCTGCAGTTTTGGAAATGTTACGAATTCAGTCCCATGTATTTCAAAAGACAGTTACACTTAGCTACTGCAAGTTCTTCAAAGAAAATTTAAGAGTGGAAAGAACTATTCAGAGCACAGTGTGGGAAATAAAAGAAATGATTCTATTGGAAATTTAGGGCTCTAATGCATGATGTGCAGCATACTGCATATCCAAAGCATGTAATTCAGCAGTGAGGGACTGAAGATATGCTGAATGAGATTTCAGATGTACAGTCTTAAGTGGGAGGTAATTGCTGAGTGAAAAGTCCAGAACTGCCAGTGCACTTTGCATCTACAGGTGTATGTAAATATTTGTGTTTGTCTATATCATTAGCATTTATGTATGCTTGTGTTTAAAATGCACAGCGGTGCACCCTCCTGGAACTACCGCATGCACTCCCCCCTCTCCATGCTCACCTCTGTAATAACAGACTTTGCATCTGCAGGCAATGAAGAGGTTTGCACATTTAGTTATTAATGCTGCTGCAGAAACTACAAAAGCAAAGTTCACTTTTATCAAGGCTCTGATATTACTCCTCCATGCTACACATCTACAGTACAGTCTCTTATTGTTATCTGATTACTAAAATAAACTGAATAGCTTCTATTGAGTAAAAGTCAATATTTAAGTTATATTAAAAAAAATCTTCAAAATCATTACTGGAAGGATAGAAAAATACATATCAATATCACAATGCTGGGATTTGTAGTTAAGTGAAATGTCCAGTAACCACTGGACTGTATCTACTGGACTGTCGTGCCTGTCTTTAACTGTAATCACTTTTCATCCAGCATCATCAGTTTTCCCCTTTAGCTTCAGCATTTCTTTGTCTTTACAGCTAATTAGCAAATGTTAACATGGTGATGAACTAAAACCGCTAAATGTCACCATGTCAGGATTGTCATAGTGAGCATATTGCATGCTAATGTGAGAACTGAGCTCTATAGCAATGGTTACACAACTGCATTAGCATGGCAATAGTCACGCTGTTCTGTCTGGATCTTGTAATAGAATTTTACTCAGAGACCAATGTTTTCATATTTTCACATCCTGTATTGAAATGTATAAAACCATCCAGTTCTGGGTGGTATGATTAAGCCATCATTTTGTGGTTATGGAATGTGGCCGGAAATTTATGGAATATTGCATTCAGGAACTTTCGGCCTTCTATTTGACAGGAACAGTGAAATGTAGGAGTGGAGTGAAGGGGAGTGACATTTGACTTATAAATCTATAAAATGTAAAGTTTGTGATTGGCACGGTTAAAAGTTTGGTTCATGGTCACCAACACCATCAACAGCCTCTTCTGTTTCTCAGTAGTGAAGTATTTGAACTAGGTCAGTCATAGTGTGCAGAGAGGGCACAGAATGACCATACAGCTTGATGAAAACACTTGAAATCAGCCCAGAGGGCAGCAGGTTTGTTGAAGAGAGAAGAACCATCAGGTGCCTTTATTGAGGATTTATCCTATGGTTTTGTTTACTAGCTTGCAGAGAACAAGGCTTAGAGCCAATAACACGCAGTTTTGAAAAGTGAACAAATTGCTTCAAGGAAGAAAAGCAACTTCATCTCTGTCCTAAATTACTGAAATGTGTCTCCTTTTGTACACTCTCAGTTTTTGTGTCATCTTCACTTCAAAGCTGCCATTGTGCTAGACAGGGAATGACACAAGCGCAGGTACAAGTAATTAAAAAAAAAAAAACCTGGTTCTTCAGCACATAAAAATTTAGGATTACCAAAGCAGCATTTTCTCCCAGACATTGTTCCCTAAAGATGTCCTGGTAGTGCCCGCGCACCCTCCCTCATCATCCTCTTCCCCTGACTCCCGGCCTTTTGCTATTGTAATGCAGAGAGAGAGTAAAAGCGATTGAAAGCCTTGTTTTCAGCAGCTGCTGTGTGTGTCTCTGTTGAGCTTTTCCTAATTACCTCCCAAAGGAGCCTTACTGCTGTCAGACAGAGAGAGAGGAGGGTGAGAGGAAGCCAGTTAGATGTGGGGTGACGATATAGGGGATAGGACGGGAAGAAAGACAGAATGTCGACAGCAACAGGAAGACAGCAATACACAGTGAAATGAAACAAGTAGAAGGAAAAAGAAAAAGCTTGCATGCAGTCCTCCATTTAGCCTCGCACTTGCATGCTGACTGTCACTTCGGCTCTGGAGAACAGGTAGGAAGCCTGCATCTCCAGTACAGGGTACACTGGTACACTCTGATAAAACTGTAACCCTCCATGTGGATACATATACTGATCAGAACATACCACCTTCCTTCCTAATATTCTGTTGGTCCTAATGCTGCCAAATCTGCCCTGACCCATGATTGAACTGAGATCTGGGGAATTTGGCAGGTAGGTCAACACCTCAAACTCATTGCTGTGCTCCTCTTTAAACCATTTTTATGATAGGGAACAGTATCCTGCTGAATGAGGCCACAGTCATCAGGGAATGCTGTTTCCATGGACTGCAACAGTCCTTAGGTAGGTGGTGCATGTGAAAGTGACATCCTCTTGGATGACAGGATCTTCCCAGGAGAACAGTGCCCTAAGCATCACACTGCCTCTGTCAGCTTGGCTTCTTCCCACAGTGCATCCTGGTGCCAGGTGTTCACCAGGTAAGCGACTCACACATATGGGCATCCATGTAATGTAAAAGAAAACAAGATTCAAACCAGGGCACCTTCTGCCATTGTCTCCAGTTCTGATGCTCATGATTATTAGCATTTTTGGTGGTGGACAGAGGTCAGCATGGACACCCTGTTTGATGTGTAGTTATGCAGGAGTTGTCCCTTAAGACTATTGATCAAGTATCTCACCACATGGGCCAAGGTGTGAAGCTGAAGACGGTTTTAGAACTGAAGAAGCTTCTCAGATAAGAGCTGAAATGTCTTGAAGAAACTTAAAGAACTCCAGCTCCTTTCTTTCCAAGCTCCTTGAACTACCATGGCACCTGGTAGAACTACCATGGCACCTGGTAGTTCAAGCACTTTGAATCACCTTGTTGTTGAATTGTGCTATACAAATAAACTTGCCTTGCCTTGCCTTGCCTTACCATGACCTGGATGATGGAGAACCTACACAGACATGTGATGCACTGTGTATCCTGACACCTATAGATTATATTTACCTTTAACTTTTTTTTGGCAATTTGAGCTCTAGTTGCTCATCTGTTGGATCGGACCACACGGGCTAGTCTTTGCTCCATCATGTACATCACTGAATCGTGCCCGCTCATGACTCTCTCACTGTTTCACCACTGTACCTTCCATGGACTGCAGACTGCAGACTGTGAACTCCCTACAAGAGCTGCAGTTTTGTAGATGCCATCAGAGTTTGCCCCTTGTCAAATTCCCTCAAATCTTTACACTTGCCCATTTTCCTTATTTCTAACATATCAACTTTGAGGACAAAATCCCTAATGTATCCACCCACTAACAGGTGCCATGATGAAAAGAGTGTTATTCACTTCACCTGTCAGTGCTCGTAATGTTATGTAACTGGTATATATAGCTTTATGGTCTGGTCTGACTTATCCACAGGCTAAAAAATATTTGCCTTCAAAAATAGCAAGTACAGTTAAATGACAAATTGAATTTCAAAATACTGAGGTTAGTGGTTATCTCATAAATGTATACCTGCTTACTAGTCACCCAGAACACCCTTACACGACTCAACTCCTTGGTATTCCTCAAGCTATCTGTGTGTAGCATTGAAATAATGTTAAAATGCCCAAAACTGCATGAATATGAACCTCTAGCTCGGAGGATAAACAGGAAACAAAACTGTGTGCGATGATCAGTCAAGATACTTACAGCTAGCAGTGCCAAATCAGGTCAGACTGATGTAAACACTTTACTTTTTGTTTGAATCTGCAATGTATGCCATCAAAAATAATTAGAAGGTATAATACAGACATAGGTTAATACCTAATCTTTTTAAAAAGTAAATTCTAAAGAGCAAACACATGGCAAATCCTAATAATGACAGTAACAGGATGTTTTTCAAACCACATTTAATCTTTCAGTTGAAATTTAGTGTCACATATGTGGTTAAGACCAACGGTTGGATATAAAACAAACATAAAAGAACATAATTGCAAGTTCAATAGGTTGTTTAATTTGACCTAGCAATCATAATGGTCAGTCTGTGCCAGTGGTACAACAGTGAAAACAGTTTGTGTGCCGCAAGTGTTAATGAGCTGAAACATGTTTCCTCTGATGAGAATTCTCCGGGCGATTTTGTCCCATTTATTCTTTCATTTATTCACCCAAAGCCAAGTTACTGGAGAAAGCAGTTCAACTATATAGTTCACTTTCCTTAACAGAATTGAGGCTACTGATGAAAAGCTTTAGTTTTAATGTTTATAGTGATACAGATTTATTTTGTATTCTTCTTTAAATGTCATTGGAGCGACTCCAATGTTAATATTAATATTAACACATCCCAGACCCATTTTCTGCCAGGAAAACTATGGGAGAGTCAGTGTTAAAACTTTAACAGGAACTTCCCTCAAAAACGTTTCTTCAACATTTCAAAATTTCACAAGTAGTTCTTCCTCCCTGCGATTCTCACACACCGCTACACACAGTGGGCTCATAGAGGCGTTCAGTTCATGCTCTCTTTCTCTCTCTTTCTTTTTTTTCTAAATCAGGGGATAGTCTAATTGACAGTAGTCTGTAAATATTGCTCCAGAGGGCCGTATTAAAACTTATTTCCCTTGTGGTAATGTGATGGCTGTGAAAGTAAAGAGCTATTACTGAATTATATTTGAGAAACGAAAACGATTTTTGGTGACCAGAACCAAGAGACTTCCCTGTTAAATTGCCTTTATTTACCTAATTGCCCTCAGTGTTACCTAGCTTAATGTTAGTGTTCTGAAATGGTTCAGGTTCATAAGTATTTAGACACTGTCACAGTTTTTCAAATTTTGCACTGTCACAGCAGAGGGATTAAAGAAAATCTTATATTAATGGAATTGGAATGACAGCCACTTTTATACATGGGTGCTCATTTTCAGAGGCTAAGAAATAATGGCAGAATTTAAAAGTATTCTCATGCTCATGTGAGATCGAGGCTATACAGACCAGAGAGAAAACTTTCTTTGGAAAGATGAAACCAAAACTCAGAGTCATTGGAAGTACAGATGATAAAAAAGTTAGCTCATGATTCTTACCAAGGTACAACACCTTCTTACTACCTAAATACCAATTACCTGCCTCTCCACAACATGTATGCTCCTCTCAATCATCATAGCAACCAAGCTGAGTATTAGGCACATGAATGATGCTCAGAATGGCATTAGAAACAACACCACTGGGCCAAAGCACCAGCTACTGGATAACAGAGCTGTAGACCAAGACTATAAGACCAGGAAGACCAACCTGAGCGCTGCTTGGATTGACTGCTAGAAAGTCTATGACTCCACACATGGATACTGGAGCACTTGAAACTATACAAGGCAAAAAGTGCACTGATAACCTTCATCAAGGGGACTGTGGAAGACAGCACTCAAGTGCAGACTATATCACAGTATATTCTGCACCATCATCTGCAGAAGATACAAATGTGATGCATAGTCTTCAGCTCCCTCAGCAAGCAAAAAGAGCAGATATGGAAACCGATTCCGCTGTGAGGTGACCATCAGCCATCTGCTGTACACAGATAACATCAAACTACCCCAGGAAGGAGAAAGAGGTTAACTCACCTGACCAGGAAGTACAGCAAGGACACCTGGGTGTCACTGAGACTGGATAGGTATGGTTGAGTGGTGGCAAAAAGAGGGAAGGTGGATTCACGAGAAGACAGAGCAGTAGACAAACAGGGCAGTCACAAGTATTTTGGTATTTCCCCATGTACAAATATCTCAGCAATAAAAGACAGGTGCCAGCTCACAGGTCAGAATATAATGCAAGCCACCAATACAAATGCACTAGTATGTTATTAGATATCCAGCTGGAATAATAAGCTGAATGCAAGAGGAGATGCAACTAATGTCAAGATGTAAATACTCCTCACAGCGCAAGGAGGTTTCCACCCAAGGTCAAGCACTCTTAGGCCCCAGGCTTGAGAAGAACACAGGGCTGAATGAACAACTGGAGCAGATGTGGAGTGTAAAGTTCAACATGGTCTGCACCTTATATACTCAGTACATATTGAAAACATAGCTTACAGCCAGAGCCTGCAGCTTGCTGCCTTGTGTATGATAATAATGACCTTGCACGCAGTAGTAATAGGTCTTGTAAGCTTCCCCAAGGATAAGTGTTGTCAGTAAGTGCAGGTACTTTGTTGTCATATGAACATGCACATATACAGGAATGAGAGAGGATGCACATTGGGGCTTCAAAAGAAAAGAAGGTAAGAAGAAAAACTGAGAAAAAAGACAAAACTTTTATGACCTTATTACTGCTTATATTTTTATCTTCTTTGTACCACTGAGCAGTCGCACTGTGGCAATATGTTAAGTTGTCATAGGAGGAAAAGCAAAAGTGTAATTAATATTAACATAGTATTTTTAAATTTAGTGGAGAAATATATATGAATTATCATTTACATATTCTATATTTACATCACAATTGCAGGAAACTTGCACATTCATCCCTCTTTGGCCTCTTCTCCGAGTCTTTCAGTTTCTTGAAGAATATCTAAAACACTCCCAGGAAGTGAACTTAGATTGAGATAAATTGCTAGGGTTTAATATTATTTAGTTTAATATACAGAAATACCTTAATTTGCCAAAAAAGATTCTGTTTCTAACTAGGGAATGCTCTAATACATGACCCAACCTATCGTATGGATTTTTCAGAAGTGTTGGCCACCTGCAGAAAGTACACAGGTTTTTGTTTGGAGAAACCTGAGGTGCAAATTTACTTATGGAAATGAAATGGGAGTGGGTTCTGGTATTTATTTAATAATTTATCAAGTATGGGGCATTACCTTGGTGGCATATCATTTTCCATTTTCCTGGTGCCTCCCTCCTCTCGACAGGCGGTATTTGTAAATGTGTGCTGACAGCAGAGGTTACCTTGAGCAGGCCGCTGGACCTGGGGGCTGTATGTCTTCATTTACCCCAGTATCTGCAGATGCCAGGGAAAGAGAAAGTTATTTTCTGTGCCTGGCCCGTAGGGAAAACTGAGGCTAACGATCTTGGCCATGTTGATTGTTACCTTGCTCCTAGAATAGCAGCTTGCTTTTAGGAGCAAGCACCAGGGAATGCAAGCAGGAAGGATGGGATGGGATATGTGGGTTGTGTGCATGTGTTTGCAAATATGGCAAAGGCTGAGACAACTGCTGGAGGTAGACATGCCGGGGTCACTAGCTGCACTCATACACACACAAACACACTCGTGAACCCACCTTCCAAGAGTCAGCTGTGTAGTGTGATTACACTGAACCTTTATTTCCTCCTATTAATTGCCTGCACTATTCAGGTCAAACATCATCCAAACACCTACTATGAAGAAACTGTGCAGTGCCCTGTTATACGAGACCAAAGTTAGTACGGCACTAGCTAGGCTAGCTACATAGCACAACTTCATGGAATAAGCAAAAAAACCTTGTCAACACAAATTTTTTAGGCTGCTGACAGTTACAGTTTTTCTCAGTCGCTTTGGTGCGTTTCTCAGATCAGAATTGAAATTCTCATAACTATTAGTTCAACCTCCACAACACTCAGTCATTTGTGCACATCATAGTAGCAATTTCTCCTCTCTCTGAACAAACTGCAAATGATTTTGGACATGAATCAGTTGCTTCCATACATTTCCCTGCTTCTTTCTGACATTTCCATTTGCTTATGTCATGTCAGTCAAAAGTAATCATACCTATGGATGCTGAATAGTCATTCCCAATAAAACTAATAGTCATACATCCATTGCTTGAGTCATCACACACAAAATTGTTGAACTAGTTATCACATGCCAAATATTGGCCATCTGTCAAGCAAATCCTATACCTTTCTGTATCATTGTTCCTGGAAATGTCTCCGAAATTGAACAATTGATCTCGGGTGAATTACAGCTGTCACTCATGAGGAGGCGTGTGAAAGTTTAGTTGTAACCAATGACAAACAACTTGTTCACTGTCAATTATGGATGAATCCTGTGAATCCCCAATTGGCAAGCATATATAAACTGCGCAGGAGCTAGTGTGTACCATTTCTACACTTCTGTGACACAAAATGGAAGGTCAGCACCGTGGAAGAGGGGTGAGGATGCGGGGAGGAAGGGGAAGAGGGAGAAGAGGCAGATATAGGCGGATTCCTAATGAAATAAGGGCTACAATTGTGGACCATGTTGTCAATCACGGCCTCACCATGGAGGAGGCTGGTCGAAGGGTGCAACCCAATATTGGAAGAACTACTGTCAGTTCAATCATTCAAACATTCCGTAGGGAAAACAGGTATGCAAACAGTAATACACTGTACTGTACTGTGCCATCTCAGACACATCACATGTTACTGTACTGTATTTGCAATTTCACAAAAAGTTTACTCTGCACCACATAGGATTGTAAGACAACCTCGCGGAGGCGGAAGAGGGCCCCTTTTTACCCCACAGCAAGAAGAAGCCATTTGTGCAATGGTCATTGCAAACAATGCAATAAAGCTGAGAGACATACAAAGCGCTGTCATAGAGAATTACACGGTATTTGGCAATATTGAATCTGTTTCAATTTCAACAATTGACAGAGTACTCAAGAAAAATGAAATCCACATGAGCAAATGGCCCTGCTAGCAGCCATGGATGCAGCATGTGACGACATCACAGCAGGGTCCTGCAGAGGATGGATTCGCCACTCCAGGAGATACTTTCCTCGCTGCATTGCGAGGGATAACATCTGTTGTGATGTAGATGAAAATATGTGGCCAGACAGACAGGAACGTCTGGATGTGCCAGAATGATTTACTGTACTGTTACATGTGCTGTTTATTGTTCACATTAGTGCACAGCTCTACCAAATGGGTGATTTTATGTTTACATGTATTCTACAGTGCACAAGTGACTGTAGCATATTTTTCTTTTGCACAATTCTGTAGGATTACAAACACTTCTACACAATGGAAATGTGAAACGTACGTATTCAGTGTCTCAGTTACTCCCAAGACTCCCATAACATCTACAGTGACTTTACTGCACATTTCAGATGGCTGTACAGGTAGGCCATAGTGCTGTCGTCAGCATTTTCAGGTGTCACCAATTGTTTTTGCAATGGGAAACACTGAAATTATAAACTGTCATAGTGGAAACATGACAATGCCATTTGACTATCTTGTTCATAAAGATGGTGTCAAGACTTTTCATTTTGATGGCACTGACAGTTTCATTGACATAGATACTTGCTTTTGAGGTATGGATAATCAATTCTGTGCATGTGACGTGCTTTTGCAGGCTATCCACTAGGTTTTGCAGTTTGCACTAATTGTTTTGGGAAATGCACTAACTGCTGTGCAAATGTTAATGGTGTTCTGAGAAACGCACCAAAGCGACTGAGAAAAACTGTAACATAGTCTATAAGACATTAAGGTCTTGCTTCATTCTTTTTGCAAAATAAGATGCTCAGGCATTTAGGGGCATTTCTCTTATAGTATCTCTTTCTATCTCTTTGCGGTAGTAACATTCTACGAGTCTGCATGAGGGGCAACATAGAAGCTTCAGTTGATGTCGATTTAAATCGCAAATTTTGTGTGAACTCTCTGTGTTAGAAGCACATCCACTACATATGACAACAGTTTTTTCTTTTAAACTTTTGAGTTTCACACACACAAATGAGTTCTTGTTCTTACTTTTAAGAACCATTATGTTAAAGAGATTATACAGAAATGCAATGACTGTTATGTGGTGTTAATACTTGCAAAAGTAACGAACGATAGATAGATAGATAGATAGATTTAAGTCAGCACCTCAAAAATGGAAATCTTTGACATTGTTCCTTGTTTGATGGTGACATCCTTATCTTTTTTAAACAGAGCTTTGCCCTCTAGCTCTTTCTTTTTCATCATAATGGAACACATAAAGAGCACAGTGGACAGTAGGGAGCAGTAGTCTCAGCCACTCAGCCAAAATGAAGCTTTATTACAGTTAAATACAGGCTGACACTGTCTGCTAATCCTGAGGCGGCCATTATGGAGAAAACTAAGAGGCACATCAGTAATCAGGGCCAAATTCATTGTCTTCTCTCAGGCTGAAAAGCACCTCTAAATAGCACTACAAGAATCACTGTTGATGATCCCCCCCCAATATTTAGTAACACATACAGCCTACCCTTTTTAATTAAAGCTTGACATTGTATAACATTGATAATCTCAGCTGAGCACCTTAAAAAGAGTAAATGATGGTGACTCAATCCAAAAGCATTTTGTTTAGATCTATTTGGTATTATCTAAAATGCTATATTGGTAATTTGTTCCACATCCATACCTTTGGATGGACTCAAAGTGCTCAGTGTGCAGTTTTAATTGTCCCCACATCGGTGACCTCACTGATTACCTTTCAGCTGAGTGGAAGCAAGCTCCTCAATACAGTTTCTACAAGTCTGATTAAGGTCTTCCCTGAAATATTTGAGGATACATCAATGCCAATAACATATGTGTCACGGCGGGGTGCGCCGATGTGTGTGGAAACAGGACCCAAAAGCAGATGACGATGAGGAGTAGTAAGGTTTAACAGAAAGGTGAGGCTTTATTTAAATGACGGCAGGGTTAAACCAGGAAACCAAAACAAACCGGCAAAACACTAAGAAACAAAACACTAAACTGGCAAAACACTAAGAAACAAAACACTAAACTGGCAAAACACTAAGAAACAAAACACTAAACTGGCAAAACACTAAGAAACAAAACACTAAAGGTACTAAGACCAAAAACTATAACTGAGGTGGAAAATAACAGGCAAAGACTAAGACTATAACTGTAACTCTGGTGAGATAAACAGACTAAGACTAACGTGGAATTAACAGACGAAAACTAGAACTATGGCTGAGGTAAACAGACGAACCGACAATGGCATGAAGAAAACAAAAGGCTTAAATACAGACATGAGGCAGATAGCGGCTGAACGGTCCCCTCGGACCCTCCAGCTGACGAGGCGTGAGGCTGGACGGGCTCCTCGGGCCCTCCAGCTGACGAGGCGTGAGGCTGGACGGGCTCCTCCGGCCCTCCAGCTGACGAGGCGTGAGGCTGGACGGGCTCCTCGGGCCCTCCAGCTGACGTGGCGTGAGGCTGAACGGGCTCCTCGGGCCCTCCAGCTGACGTGGCGTGAGGCTGAACGGGCTCCTCGGGCCCTCCAGCTGACGTGGCTTGAGGCTGGACGGGCTCCTCGGGCCCTCCAGCAGACGAAACTTGGAGCCGGCTGGGTTCACCCGAACCCCCAGCAGACGAAACTTGAAGCTGGCTGGGTTCTCCTGAACCCCCAGCAGACAAAATATGAAACTGGCTGGGTTCTCCTGAACCTCCAGCAGACGAAGCATGAAGCTGGCTGGGTTCTCCTGAACCTCCAGCAGACGAAGCATGAAGCTGGCTGGGTTCTTCCGAACCTCCAGCAGACGAAACATGAAGCCGGACGGGCTCCTCGGGCCCTCCAGCCAACACTGAAAAAGCCTGCACAAGCTGCACCTCCGTCCCCGGCTCCAAAACGGCCTGGATAGCAGTCCCACAACAGCTTAGCTGAGCCTGTTGGCTAGCATTTCCTGTGCAAACAGTCTCTTCACAGCCGGGCTCATGAACCGGAAAAACAGTGTCAGTCTCCATAACCTCCGGAGAAAAAACATGAGGAGCCAAAATATAATCACTCACTTGCGTTCGTGGTGCGGAGCGTTGGTGACGCGCACGCCGCTTTTTCTTGTGAGTGGAAGATATCGGAGCGATGGGTGGAAGTCCCTGGTAACTCCGAGGTCCCCCGAGAGCCAGTCGAGTTCCCCGGAAAGAGAGCTCGTGCTCCGGAATGAGCCATGGCTTCCACCGGAGCTCCTCCTCCAACAGAGCGCAGAATATTGACTGGCGCTCGTCGTGGTCTAAGTCCATGGTGTCCAGTGCTTCCCCGCACTGGACCGTGGCAAGAGCATGGAGAGACTGTGACGAGGGCGTGGAAACTGGTGAGCTGTGAGGTGGGGACGCTGCAGCGAGTCTCAGCGAGCCGACACGAACTGTCTCAGGCTCGCAAGGCAGCGGCAGTGATTCCTGTTCGCAGTCCTGATGTTGTCGAAGTGAAAAAAATAGTGCGAACGAAATCCTGCACATCCTCCGACAATTCTGCCGTGTAGACAGGGTAAGCAGACAGGATCTGGCGAAGCCGAACTTTAACTGACTCCGCCTCACTCTCCTGTCTGCATACAGAATAGATGTTCCATTGTTCCTGGAGGATGGTCACACGAGCGCTGAACTCAAAAAAATCCTCGCAGACATCCGCTGGGTCCATACTGGTCGGTTCGTTCTGTCACGGCGGGGTGCGCCGATGTGTGTGGAAACAGGACCCAAAAGCAGATGACGATGAGGAGTAGTAAGGTTTAACAGAAAGGTGAGGCTTTATTTAAATGACGGCAGGGTTAAACCAGGAAACCAAAACAAACCGGCAAAACACTAAGAAACAAAACACTAAACTGGCAAAACACTAAGAAACAAAACACTAAACTGGCAAAACACTAAGAAACAAAACACTAAAGGTACTAAGACCAAAAACTATAACTATAACTGAGGTGGAAAATAACAGGCAAAGACTAAGACTATAACTGTAACTCTGGTGAGATAAACAGACTAAGACTAACGTGGAATTAACAGACGAAAACTAGAACTATGGCTGAGGTAAACAGACGAACCAACAATGGCATGAAGAAAACAAAAGGCTTAAATACAGACATGAGGTGATCAGGGGAAGTGGGGACACATGGGGGAACAGCTGACAGACATAAACCTAATGACAGGACCAGGAGAGGAAAGCTAAATACAATGAACAAAGAACACATGACATTGTCAAAATAAAACAGGAAATACTAAAACTAAACATGACAACACAACTTAACAGACCTAATACGTGATGAATAAATACAAAACCCCAAAACATAGAAAACCCAGGAACAATAACTGCCTAAACTAAAGGCAGATAGGAAATAACACAAACTAAATCACATAACAAAATGAGACAAATACAAACATGAACTCAGAGCGCTGGGTCAGAGACCCAGCCTGTGACAATATGGGTATAAAGGTTAGGTGTACACATACTTTCCCAATGTAATTCAGAAAAAAGCTAAATAAGCAAATGTGAAATCTCTGCAAAAATGGACAGTCTTTATCTGATAAAGCATCAGGTACGCATTTATTGAATCACAAAAATGTCTAAAAATGCCAAGGGGATAAGCACAAAGTTTTATCATTATGGGTCCAAAGCACAAACGCACACTAAGCTTGAAAGCATACTATATCCAAATCAACCCTGATTCACTGCTCGGAGCGTACTTAATGTATTGAATTAAGTTTAGTTTAAATTTGCATCCTAATTTGACCCAGCCACCTCTGACTAAAGCTCACGGCGCTTTTATTGCTCGTCACTTTGTAATCAGACAGTTATTCATGAGGATTCTGAATACCAATAGTCTCCTAAAGCTGCAGAGAGGTGGGAAAATATCAGATATTCTATTATTTAGAGGCTCAGAGTATGAGGGGTTTTTAATAATTCCACTTATTTTTGTGAAACTGCTGCTAAAATAAAAGATTTTAAAAATACAAAATATAATGACAAGATAAGAGGTTAAAAGAATATGAAAAGCATAATGTCAAGATTTGTATTTTCTGAGCAGCACATACTATCACCACCAAGAGTCATTTCTATCAAAAGTTTCGCTGTTGTGTACTTTTATTCAGCTTCAACTTACACTGACCTACATTCCCCAGGATGCCTCGTGGCAAACCCCCGAGAGTGTGCCTGAATGACTGTTTTTATGTAAGTGAAGGATGTACCAGTTCTGCTGGAGTTTTTCCAGGTGAAAAAAAGAACATTTCCACTCAAAATGGAGCTGTCACTCTGCTACACAGTTTACTATTTTGCCATTTATTAGTGTAAGTGTGCAAATATAAATGTTTGTGTGCATTGTCAATCTTGCAGTATATCTTCAATAGATGGAAATGTTCACTGATTAATCCACGCTGGAAAGGTAAAGTGTAACTTTGATTTGAGAAATGGATAACATGTTTCCATAAATGTTTCTATAAATGTTCATGGTTTCTTCTGACTTTTATGCTACTGCTAACTGTAAACATAATATGTTTGTTGCCCTGATATAAAAAGATGATTTGTAATTACTTTGAGAATTAGTCAAATGATCAGCTTAATAGAAATTTACCATAAAGCAAAATTAAAATAATTTACAATGACATAATACGCTATATTACACTATTATTAGAAGGCATAGCATGCAGTTTAATTATGCAGATGACACCCAGCTTTATCTGTCTATGAAGCCTGTGAGAATTGGTTCTAGTTCTTTAGATATATTTTTTTATCAGAACAAGCTATTAGTGTTTTATTGGTCCAGTTTTTGACAAATTGTGACTTATTTTCAACAATGATTTAAAAAAAAAAAACTGCTTCCATTCATCATTTCCTGGTCAGTGTGTGTGAATAAAATTTCTGAGTGTCTTATTGTAATGCTGACTGCAGAAACTTCACAGTTAAAAGATTCCCTGCAGGAAGATGCGAGCATTTTTATTTTCACACAATTTCCTCGTCATCATTTCCACTTCCTCAGCTTTACGCAAAGCTTTATCTGTTCTAAGCTTTGAGGAAAAATAACATCTGGCGCCATGAAAATAACCATAAGTTGTGGATAACATATCAATAACTCTTGGATTTGTGCTTTTGATTTCTGAGTGCTGTTTCAAGCCTTTTCAATATATTTCTGTTATATGAGGGCAGGCATCCAGTAGCATGATAACTCACTCTGCTTGAATTACAGTCCACATCCTCCTCTGGCATTACTGCCAGACTGGCAAACCCAAAGGACAGTCACTTCTGCTGGCCAGCGATGGCTACATGCTAAGACCCTGTCCATCTCCCTTGGCGTTTTTTGTTATTTTGTCCTCTTTCTCTCTCCATGCCTCACTCTCTGGTTCCTCATGGGTCCCCTAGGCAGCGGCAGGTGCACTTGGGGGGCTATGGAAGGTCTTTGCCAGGGGCTTGAATGAAGCCTTTATAGGCTGGCTTTCAATGTCTCTCCTGTTCCCCAGTTCTATCTTAGGAAAACCACTATCATCTCTGTTATGATTTACAGCCTTCCGATTGTGGCTTTTCCTGCCAGAGAAGAGGGGCTTATAAAGACCTCCTGGGGGGTGTGATGCTCCATTTCAATCAGGCTCGTGAATCAGCCCCCCACATCCACACACCATCACCACAGAGACAGAAACTGCATGTAACTTCAAGGCAGCCAGGCTACAGTGACAGCGAACAAGACAGACAGAGAAGTCTGACACCACAGCTTTCAGTGGAATTACTGCAGAATTAAGCTGGTGAACTGAGAGGAAGGAAAAATGAGTCAGCACAGCCTGTCTTTGTCACTAGTCTAGCCTAACACTGTGGCCGCTATAAACCCAGAGAGAGAGAGAGAGTTAGCTCTCTAAAAATCTGCAGGATTTTTATCAAAACAAACATGTTATACAACTATGAGCGATTGCTATGCAACAGCAATCCAACCTATTTTCAGCTCGCGGAAGCTCTTACATTTGCTCTTCTAAACATTCAATGCCGTTATTGGCAAGCAGTCATCTGGTACACAGGGTGCAATGCATTCAACATATTCAAGACTTCTGAAAGTACACAAACGAATTAATACAACAGTTCATTGATCCTCTTTCCTGCAAAAAGGATAGGAAAAAGATGTGCACGTCGGGTGCTCCATTGGCCTGAACCATAGTTTCTTCTGGTTCTGCCGTGCCTAGTTAGGGTTAGATGGGATTTGGAGTCTTTTCATATCAAAGAAAGAGCTCAACTGTGTTACTTTCACAGCTTAATTAGAAAACTTCCTTCACGGTTTCCCTTGTGTCTGTATGTATTGACTTCAACACAGCTGGCCTCATTTGTGTAATTGCCGCTTACTGAATCTTTTGTCCTCAGGGTTATGATGACACAAATTGATTATTGACTACTAGCAAGTCATCGCACTTGGCTGTAACAGAACACCATTAAAGTTCCCCAAAACAATGGCGCAAATGAAATGGAAAGCATATTAGCAATATCCTTGTGATGAGCTCCAGTGATGCTGCTGCTGCTGTATAATTTGTTCTAAGGCCTGGTTCCACTTTATGGTCACATAGGTCAGTGAGGTGTAGTGATGCATGTCAGCGTTTTGCCCTTTTGACTTCCAGGTCAGCTACATCATTAAGAATCTACAGTAAATCACTTGTACAAAGTTATTGTTCAAGGAAAATGAAAACCAGCTGGTTTGTTGGTGTTTCTTTTGGTTTTTATTGCCATTTTCTGTCATGAAAGAATCTTCAGTGTGCCACTATTATTAGTCAGATGGTACAGCTGACAACTCGACTTAACTGTGACGTGATTTTTATAAATACAAACAATGCTTAAAGGCCACTGTCTGAATCTAATGAAAGTTTGGGTGGTAATTAGTCCTTGTCGTGATTTTCATTCATCATTTCTCATACCCTGAAGATCACGAGCATTCAATACTGATTGTTGCACATGTCCCTAACTTCTTAAAATGGTGGAATTTCATAATTTCTAATTGAGAATTAGAAAACTTCTAATTTCTATTGCAAATAAAATGTAGAGTTATGAGAAATCATTATATGCTGTTGGATGGAGCTATAGAAGTAAAAACTATCCAGTATGTCCTTTGAGCTAATTACCGCCCAGGTTCTTGTTATATTCGAACTGTGGCCTTTAAGTTTTAAACCGTGTGTCCTTTAAACATTCATTGTATTCATAAACATCGTAATTATATATTTTTTATTTTGATCACACCCTCATTTGAATCTACTTAAATAGTTTTTGAGGCTAAAAATAACCAGTTAGAGTGAAAAATGTCTCAGTCATACTATGCTTCATTAGTTAAAATTAAAAGTGTAAGGACAACACCTAGCTAGACGCCATGAGTGTGATAAAATCAGTAGTAGTAGTACTGACAGCAGTAGTCAACCCGATGTAACATCTGTTATCAGCTAAAACTTACTCCACACACTCTAGCATCAACCTTGTCCTTATTAGAGAATATAGTACGTTTTTATACAGAGAAACATGTGCCTATACTCGATATATACTATGAACCAATGACTGTGCCACTGTAAAATATTTGGTGTCAGCACATTTATGAAGGTCCACCCTAGAAAACAAGCCAATGGTTGTTTGTGTTTGTAGTGTCTTCAGTATCAATGGGCAAAACTCAGCAACCTGTCGTGGTCCCTGGTTTTGGTTCCAGCGTTTTGGGATTCTTGGATTTTTGATTATTATTAAATGAGAGATAATTGATTTCACTGTTGTTGTTGTTAGGTTGATAGGTTGAATTCTTGACTTTGCGATCATTCCAGTATCTTGAGCATTAGTTAGTTACTGTTTAGTGTTTAAGGAGTTTGGATATGTGTCATGATGATTGCCCTTTTGGTGGGTGGTGTACTATTTGGCGTTAGTTTTGAATCCTTAGTGGATTTTCATTCTGCTTTAGTTTGGATTTTAGGTTTATTACTTGTGTAATAAACGTATTACTTTTATCACTTATTACTGTTATTCTTTCTCTGTCTGTCTGTTCCTCCCTTTTTCTTGTCGTTCTGTGTTTCCCCAAAATTTGTTATGATAAAAAGTTACCCCCATGTACCTTTTTCTGGGTTTTACTTCCTGTCTGTTGATTATCTTGATTATGTTCAACTGTGCCTCATTCCCTGACTGTCTCATCCCCAGTTCCCAGTTAGCTTCATAGTTGGATACATTTTAGTTGCTTTCTCCTGACTTCTATTATCAGCTTAGGATGAAAGCTCATTTTTTGTTTACTCCATGTTCTTGCCCACCCTTGAACCAAACTTTAACAAGTTGCAGACTGAACAGACTGAAACTCCAGTTTTCTGGTCCAAAGTCAAAAGTCCCTCCACCATCCAACCCACCAGCGGAGATTTTTTCACTCTTATTTAAAGTTTAAAAACTCCCAAATCTTTTCAGTAAATACATTTTTATTGGCCGCTGTTCTGCTGTAGTGTGTGGCTACTGACAGACATAAGTAATCAAAGCAGGACAGATTGCTTGTCACGTGTTAATACCCTCCAAGCACAGAGCAATGCAGGGTTAATCATACGAGGTGCTTCCAAAGTGTCTTCCTCATTGACTTAGAAATAAATGCTTCCCTTCACCTGTCATTGTATATTAATAAAGGTCCTTTAACAATATGCAGGGACCATTCTCCATTTCTTCCTCATTGCCAATGCTGTTTTAAAGTAAGAAGCCCTTAGAAGGGCAATTTGTTAATTATTAATTAACCCATGCACTTATGCACTGCAGTGATGATGAACAGAGGCTTTTAGGAACCCCTGCTACCCTCATCCAATCCACAGCTTGCTATGAATTTAAGACCTTGATGGAGAAACAATGCGAGCAAAAGCCAAATTGCAAAGTTGCCCTTTGCACCAGCAGGGGGTATGAAAATATATTGAGTTGATCTTTGTGAGAACAAAGTCCCCAACCCACCCACGGTGATTCACAATTATCTTTTATCAAACAACGCAGTGACATTGGCCTCTATCAAATCAGTTACCCATCAGCCATCACTCCAATCTGGGGGGTTTTAGTATTGGCACCAGCATTGTGTGCCTCTGTGGATTTCCCAAATGTACTGATCTTGCCAAAGACTCCATTGCCTTATTAAAGTGAAGTCACAGAGGCAGTGCTGTCGTGCAGTAGGTTTCAGCAGCCCAAGGGAAGAGAATGAGGAGCTAGTGACAAGCAAATTCATTACACCACTCTTGTTGATAGTGTTGTAAAATAGAGTGTGAGATGCTGCACAAAGGTCATCCACTCGCACATTTTTGTCGTTGGGAAAAGATCTGAATGACTGAGTAAGCTAGTGGCAATGTCTTGACCCTTAACTTGCATCCAACGGGCTTATTGATTTTTCCCTGAGATTCTTGGTGTATTCAAACCAGGAGGGGCAGGTTATGCAAACACTTCCATGCTAATGTGTGATCCCTTGACTTGCAATATTCATTGTTTTCTTTTCACTTACTGTTGTATTAATGTGTCACAAAGCTGTGCCTCATCTTTTTTCTTTTTTTTACTGACAGCTGTGGCATGGTGTTAATATCTTAGCCTGCAGCAGAAAGCCAAAGCGAAACCGGAGAACTTGCAGCAGGTTAGTAACAAATCCAGATTTCAAATCTCAGTGACATTTACAATAAAACAAGTCACAAAAACATCCCCAAGAAGAGTGTGCATGCAGTTTAATGGGACTGTTGTAATGCAAATAACGATGGGAGTAACTTCCTCTTCCTCCTTGTTGTCAGGCTTCATTAAAAGATCCTAGATCCTTTTTAAATGTATAACATTTTCCAACAATTTCACCTTAGATCCTGCTAAATTAAAGTATACAACAACACATTTAGCTAATAAATATGCTTATATGATTAAAACTGTTAGGATAAGATCTTATAAGATGCTTAAGATCTTAAGCATCTTATAAGAGAAGAAAACAGCAGAAAGACAAAGGAAAATGAGAAATTTTCTCCAAATGCTGAATGACAGTGAGCTAATGGAAAAACTACCGATTATATGGTGCAGGGATAATGCTTGTGTTTGAATTCATTAGAGATGTGCTCACAACTTCTACCTAACGCAATAATACTATAGCAGCAGAAATGAAGGTGATCACAACATTAAGATATCTGGCAACTCTAAAAACGAAAACAGAGCAGCTGTGATGACTTGGGTCTGTTGCTACCTTCTATCGTCAAAATGAACAAATAAACAATTACAGCACTTTCGCAGTCTCATATTTCGAGCTGTGCCAGGTGTCCCCCATGAATTTAAAATAGATTAAGTGCGAAAATTACCACCAAATGGTAAATAAATGTAAGCAAACAAATGCAATGATTACCATGCAAATAGGCTGCTGCACAAGTAGGTCTGTTTTTTCATGCAGTAATCGCTTTTAAAGAATGCCTTACACGTTATTCAATAAATGCTTATTGCTTAAATTATTATTGATAATTACACCACATCTTCTTGCATGAAGTGTCGTTGGGCCTGTTAACATCAGTATAGGGAGCATCACAGTCATTCTTATTGCAATATTTTCTAGATAAGCTGGAAGGTGCAGCATTTATTTTGTAGTGTGGTATCTGCTGGTGCGAGTTTGCATGGTCACAATAAACTTGAAGTTACACCGAGGTCTGCCAGACCCTTTCCTGCTTCCACTGGGTTAAAGGTGACGAAGCTTGAACTATTTTAAAAACTGTAAATTTATTTTGAAAGAAAAAAATCTGTCAGGAGATGAACATGCTTGAATTGCAGAGGAAAACATGAGGTGGAATGATGAGCGACATCTTACATTACTGACATACACAACTGGGTTTCTGATATTCATGTTGCCAGTTTTACAATAACCTCGTGGCTGTGGATTTGTCCAAGACCCCAGGGTAGAACATTTCACCAAATGCAGTGCTAAATTTATGGCGTACTTTGACACATTACCTAATATGGCATATAGTTTATATGGGGTTTGTGCAATGGCATTGTTTGCACTGTGTAGTTCATAACCCACTTTAAGGCTGCGAAGACTTTAATTAAAGCCATAGATATTATATACCTGCATTACCTACAGAGAAAAATGAATCATAAAGGATCATAATAATTTATGGTGCTATGTTATTCAATAATGAATAAGGTGGATAAATCTTATTGTAAAACCCCAACTGGTGTAAATATTTTGATGCACGATCTGTTAAGACTTTGTAAACTGTGCAAGGCAAAGCGCCATCTTGTTTTTCTACAGCTGATTGAATCATCTGCAGTGGATTAAACTGCTCCTGCTCTGACCTGAACCTTTCATTATAAAACAAATAAATTTTGACATTTTGAACACACAGCAGAATGTATACACAACCAAGAGACTCATTACTCTTTTGAATATACTAATTAATCCCTGAGCGATTCAAAAGACTGGTTGCGGTCCACTCCTTGCGCTTAAAGTGCAAGCGGCGCAAAACGCAGTAATTGCCTGGCGGCTGCAATGCAATAAACACTTAATTGCTCTCTGTTTGCGATGTAACATAAAACATCACGTATGACATTCTGCTCAATGGTGCCATTTTGCTGGGAGCCTAAACCGCAGCGAGGTGAGAAAAGAAACAAGGCGGCAGTTACGGTGTGAACTCTTCAGGTGGACTCGGAGCATAATTAATCAACCTTTACAGTACTGAGGTCACGGAGAGGTTATAGTCATCACGGAAGTATCGAAGGAAGCTTAAAAGAGAAAAACGACCAAGTGGCTATCTGTCACATGGCCCTGACCCCCCCGTCCCCCCTCTCTTAAAACCACATAATTATACAATCCTGTAAAAAAACTCATTTGTGAAATAAATTGGCTCCAGACCATAGGTTAAATTATGTCACCTTTTAACTGATAATGAACTTTATTCACAAAGATTAAGGTAACGAACAGTGTCTCCACATTATTTACATGGCGCTGTGAATGAAGCATCTGTGTTTAACAAATGCAAAAATCGGGGGGGTCTTGTTGATAATTTCAAACATCAATGCGTGCCAGCTCGTTGCCGCTGAATATCGAATGGTAAATGCTCAAGGCGGATGATGCATAAAAAGAGATGACATATTTGTTGATGCATGTTGTTTTCATGCTGGGTGAATGTACAGAAAGACTTTGTCATAGTTTACTATAAGAATTATGATTCATGCTTTCGGTGAGTAGGCCGGAGAGTGAGCCATACAAGCAGCCATATGGACAGCAAATAAATTTAAACTAAATCAAATACCAGACACTATATCAATGTGTCAAAGTAGATATAATATCCCGCCCTTCCTCACTAAATAGTAGATACATTCTGTGTTGTGAATTTAGTCTGAAAATGATCCAAGTAGCTTCTAAGTGCTACCAAAACTGAACCAGACCTGGGCAGTACTGTGTCATTATTAGTGTTGTTCACCGATCAATGGCCGTGAGTACCATTCACAGAGAGTGTTGGCCATTGATCAGTGGTTGTTGATCAATGGTCATGAGAATTTGCATAATTAAGATTAAGGAACTGACCCCCCAGCCCATTGTTCCTTCAGTGGGCTGGTTTCAGTCATTATGCAAATGTACTGTTTATAAGATTGGCGAAACCTGCAGTCAGCTGAGACTGAAGAAGTCACTTGGATGAGTGACGAAACGTTTCTCCCACAAAACGCTATGTCCAGATGAACAGAATCAACTTTTTGGAGATTTACAGTGGGGCAAAAAAGTATTTAGTCAGCCACCGATTGTGCAAGTTCCCCCACCTAAAATGATGACAGAGGTCAGTAATTTGCACCAGAGGTACACTTCAACTGTGAGAGACAGAATGTGAAAAAAAAATCCATGAATCCACATGGTAGGATTTGTAAAGAATTTATTCGTAAATCAGGGTGGAAAATAAGTATTTGGTCAATAACAAAAATACAACTCAATACTTTGTAACATAACCTTTGTTGGCAATAACAGAGGTCAAACGTTTACTATAGGTCTTTACCAGGTTTGCACACACAGTAGCTGGTATTTTGGCCCATTCCTCCATGCAGATCTTCTCGAGAGCAGTGATGTTTTGGGGCTGTCGCCGAGCAACACGGACTTTCAGCTCCCGCCACAGATTTTCTATGGGGTTGAGGTCTGGAGACTGGCTAGGCCACTCCAGGACTTTCAAATGCTTCTTACGGAGCCACTCCTTTGTTGCCCGGGCGGTGTGTTTTGGATCATTGTCATGTTGGAAGACCCAGCCTCATTTCATCTTCAAAGTTCTCACTGATGGAAGGAGGTTTTGGCTCAAAATCTCACGATACATGGCCCCATTCATTCTGTCCTTAACACGGATCAGTCGTCCTGTCCCCTTGGCAGAAAAACAGCCCCATAGCATGATGTTTCCACTTTCCTGGATGATTGAGAATGCATCAAGACAAACACAAACATCCTCACTTTTTAGTAAGTTTAAATTACTCCTGGTAAGTGTCCCAATAACAACAAGATAAATTTGAAGCCTATTGGTCAAACAATGAAAAAAGTCTAGTCTATCAGACTACTCTGCACATTTAATAATGGCATCAAAAGGGTCGCACATGACATTAAAATATGATGGTATTAAGTTGGTACAAAGTATCTCAGTGGGATGAATTCAGAGTGAGAACTGGTGGTCACCTAGGTTGGCTATGGTGCCTAACCATGCAGACATTAGTGAGCCCTGTAGTTTTTGATCAGTGACTATGGCTATTTCCCATGTTGTTACTGCACACTGGCTTTGCCATTAAACATAACTGTGAAGTCAGTCTGACTCAGCCATATGTCGACACCCTCTAAGGCGAAGATTTTACATTTTTCTGATCATTTACACCATAGAAGTTGATGTTTGTAGACGTCTTAGCAAACACTTTCCTATTTACTCTTCCAGCAGACACAGCAAGAATACCACATACAGCATTTGTTGTAATGTTTCTGTCTACCTGCTGTGATCCACGTTGTATTTTATTTGCCACTGTGTACCTCCAGTATGTTAGTGCAACTAACATACTGGAACCCTATATTTTCTTGCTTCAGCACTCCTTACAATCTGTGTTAGGTACTTAATGTTTCTTCATGTGTGACGGTGTTTCCTTTCTGAATGAACAATGACCTGGTCAGGTTTGGAGTTGAAGAGTAGTACTTTTCTTGTGGAGAAAGAACATGTTTGTTTTTTAAATTTAGAATTCTGTAAATCTTTGATTATAATTGCAGAGGAGATTGAAAAGAATTAAAGCTTTTTATGACAATAGTGGCAGGAGCATTGTCTGACGATTACAACCAGATTGCAAATAGACAGTAGCACCAGTATTGTCCTACATGGGGGAAGTATTGTACTCAAAACTACAAACACTGCTCTGGTAGTCAGATTTTGATTTCCAGAATGATTACAATGTTTTCTTTTTGGATTGAACAGCCATTTAGAATCTCTTTATTTGGCAGAAATGCGTCCTTAATAAGTTAGCTTAGCTAGACCTGAATTCTCCATCACTCCCACCTCCCGCTTGCTTGTAGTTTATATTTCTCCTATCCAATCAATGTCTTAATTTGGTCAAGCATGATACTAAATTAGCATGAATGACACCGAGGTAGAGTACTTAATGGCCCTGAAATAACCGCTGAGCTGTTTGCAAGTCTCGCTAATATTAATGGCAGGCTAGCTCCAATTATGAGCATGTTTACAAAATGTCTAGCTTAGACAGGAGACAGTAAAGACACTGATAAAGACAGCACTAGGTCTCTAATCACTGTGTCAGATCTCCTTTTGCAGCACTCCACACACTAAAGTTTAGCTTGAACTCTTCTTATAACAAAAATAAACAGTACGTTACACTGACAACTTTACCTTGTGGAAGTTGTTAGGGTTCTGAAGCTGTCTTTATGTTACAGATTCTTCCTTCTGTTGGTAACACATAGAAGAAAAATGGTGCTGCTGTTGTCCACAGGGAGAAGCCAAATGAGGATTTAGAGAGAAGTCAGGAATATCGACAGTCTGAGCCGTGACTGATCAGTGCCTCTAACTGTCGAACTAATGCGCAAAACCTTCCATTTTCTTGTGAATGAAAAATCTTTTACCTGTTTCGTTCTTTTCAAACCCTTCTTCCTTTTGCATGTTATGTTTCTTATCCCCCCCCCCCCCAATATGTGATGGTGAAAAATGTTCTCTTCCTCTTCATGCTGCAATGGATTATAGGCAGACGTGAGTGCCATGACAGCTTTGTGACTCTCTGTAAAGAAAGAAAGAAAAAAAAAGGCTGATTCGTATTTGGTAAATCTCCTTGTCTCGTTGCCCTTTCACTGCTAATTTTAGATGACTCCTTGGAAGTCAAGTTGTAACTAGCACATGTGAATTTCTGACATCACCATGGTCCTTCTGCTTAAAATTGTTATGTCAAACTGACCCAAATTTGTAGATGACAGTCATCACTGTGAGACTGTACAGCAGTTTTCAGTGGGAATTTGACAATTGACAGTATCCAAGGCCATCAGGTGAGAAGTGTGACCATCATTTTTTTATTTTATTTTGTTTGTTCATAGGACAGACCACCATGAATTAGTGTGTCTGAAAAGATACAAGCTTCAATTCAGTCAAATATTTGTTAACCCTTGTGTGGTGTTCGTATTTTTGTTACTCAGCCAGTGTTCATGGGTCTGGTGGACCCGCTAGAGTTTTGGCTTTCCAAATTAACACTATCAAACAATTTTATGTTAAATTACTCAACAGATGTTTACTTCATCCCAATTACAAGACATATGAACAGCAAACATGGTTAATTTTTTCCCTTTACCTTTGTTAGATCACATTTATGAATTAATGTGCTTCTCGTTTTTCTTTTATATAAAATGTTATAAATAAATCAGTTATAATCAAGTGGAGTGAGTGGAAAGACACAACACATTTACACGTGAAAAAATAATTAATTGTTTAATTTTTCTTTTGAAAAAAACTGAACACGGGTCTCACAGACCCGAACACCATACAAGGGTTAAATACACAACAATACAACACAAAATAGCATTTAAAGAGCATTTAAAGAACTAATGGAAAAGGTGTAGGCTTTAATCTTTTTTTAATCATATTCCTATTTCCACCATTATTGTCTCATTGTCTCCTCTCTAACGTCGTTCGTTAAAAATGACTTCTATTCTTGCTGGATGTTATCAGTCTAATTTCTTGGAGCTCTCCCACAGATGCTGGACAGTGTAGAAGTTTTAAGTAATTTCAGTGAGTTTCTCATCTCAGGCGCTCCTCGTTCTCCACCTGCTTTCTTCTTTTTCTTATGTCCTGTTACTTCAGTGTGAAACCTCTTTTATTTTATTTGTTTTTACCTAAGCCATAATGAGTGTCTCAGGGGAAACAATATTTCACACCTGCCGTTATTTCAGCCCAGGCCTCACATTTTCAAAAAAATGTCCAAATGAAAGTTTTCCAGCTTGCTCCTTGGACACTATTATTTCAATTTTCTTCAGTCTAGTTTTCTCCTGCTTTTTGCTTTAGTGATACAGGCTTCGTCCTCAGACATCATCACCTCTTACTCCACTTCACATTCATGGATGTTTATATTTATCTAATATAGGTAAAGGGGGCGTGGCAGTTGAGAAATTTTGTGTTCACAATTATTAATTGTCCAGTGTAAGGATATTTTTCAATTTTATTCAGTTTTATTTATACAGCGCCAAATCACAACAGCAGTCACCTCAAGGCCCTTTATATTGTAAGGTAGACCCCACAATAATACATACAGAGAAAACTGTCATGGTAACGTTGTGGTGATATTAAGTTTAATAGCAGGCAGGGATGTTACACCACACCACCATGTCACATAAAGGCAGTATTGTCAGACTCCGCTCTTTTAATACTGCATAGTCAACATTCTATGCAGTAATTAAATATACTTAAAATCTTAGAAGGACACACACACACACACACACACACACACACACACACACACACACACACACACACACACACACACACTGCTCACAGATTCAGTAGAACAGTATTTTAATCTCAGTTTTCTCACATGATGCTTCTAAAATATCTACAATAGTGGGTTTGTGAATATTTAAGAAAGCAAGAAATGATTCATGGTCAACAGACTGTCTCCTCTCTGGAGTCCTTGGAGAGTGACAACAGGGACCTCCACCAGGAACAGAGAGGTACGTGGCCAACTACACTGCCACAAAAGAGAGCATACAAGCTATAAATCACCAACTGCAACTCCAGCTTCACGAGCTTCAGCAAACAGCTTCAGAGGTCTGAACGTTTGGAGAAAAAGTGCGATTTGTAACAAGGAACAACACATACCTCATTTCATTTAGTGTGCAAAATTTTAGAGTATTGCATAATGAGCTATGAATGTCACACTCTGTGGCAATAAATTCAGGACACTAAAAAAGACTTAAAGACAATGCAACGGTGGACAACTCTAGAAAGTATTTTGGAATCTTAAAAGAAGAACTTAGAGGGAATTTACGGAAATCGATCTTCCTCTATGGAGGGAGAAAATTGAGGCAACAGTAAAGAATGTAACAACAGGAAATCTAGGGACTTAAATCAATCAAATCACTTTTATTGTCACATCACATGTGCAGGTACATTGGTACAGCACATGTGAGTGAAATTCTTGTGTGCGAGCTTCACAAGCAACAGAGTTGTGCAAATACAATAATGTAAACAAGCAAAATACAAGAATGGCTACATCTGAAACTAATAAATATATGTACAATATATAATAGTATATGCATTTCTGGATGTGTATACTAAATATTTTTCTACGTGTGTGTGTGTGTGTGTGTGTGTGTACACATATTTTACAAATTAAATAGAGTAAACAATAAATAAAATATATAAAATAAAATATACAGAGTGAGACATGTGCAAAACAGTGGCATTACTGTACAGTATGGAGTGCATAATGTTAAAGTTCCAGTAGTGAAGCTGAGGTGTCTATGAAGTGTTCAGCCAATCCAAGTCTCTATAACAGAATGGGAAGACATAAAGGTCTGGATGCCCTTGGCCCACATGGATGTCTTGAAAAAACAAAAATTATGAGGCCCATTCTCATCTCTGTAAATTTATTGCTCCAGATCAGAAGAAGTTTAAAGGTCAGATACTTTGAACTGGAGGTATAAGACCTGATTAAAATACATACAAATACATACAAAAATTCTAATTGAAGAAGACTAGAGATACAACTACAAAAGAAAAACTGAAGGAAAAGGTTGCTTTCTCGAAGAAAAAAAAAGAGTAACCCGAGAAATTCATATTTTCACAGAGGATTATGAAAATTTGAATGCTTATAAGGCAACGAAGGCAGAAAAAAGGCACTGATCAAAGAAAACAACACCCTGCAGCAAGAGAATACGCTGCTAAAGACAAAGCTCTCAAAGGAGCAAGAAGAAGAATAATGATCTTAAAGCCTTCTCAAGATCAACCTGAGCTCTGGCAGACACAGTCGAGAGGCTCGGCAGCAAACTTCAAGGTGAAAAAAGTTTTTGGCCCCACGTATGACTTGCTGAAAGTTGAGAGAGATGACATAAACCGACACAGTGACATCCTTCACAATGAAGTCGAAAACTTCAAGATGATGCTTGAGATTAAACGCTCTTGAGGGGAAGCGTGCGGGAATGAAGGTGGAGAACAGAGAACATGAACAACGCCCAATATGCAACAAGATGCCCTAAAACAGGAGATCCAAGAGTTAGCGAAAAGAAGCCAGCTCTGGTCTATATCTGGACAACTCAGTTCAGTTTCAGATAAGAAGCTGGTATTTCAGTTTTCTTCTCTTTGAACTCGGACTTTCCCGTCATGTTGCATTTGGTTTATTGCTGCTCCTCTTTTAAGTAATAAGACAACCTGACTGACTTATACCCTTATTTATTTACTTTTTGCTGTTAGTCCTTCTAGAAGCAAGTGTTGCCTCTGGGCAGTTATTTTCCAGCTTCTCTCTAAATAAATAAAAGGACATCTAAAACTTTGATTTCATCAGCTACATAAAAACTGCATGTACATGAGAAATCTCTGTTACAACCCATTAATCTCCTGCACGGCAGGCCGACTATTCACCTGGGCACAACCTTAACCCCTTTTCCACCCATCTGTTGAGTGAACAGTAGCCCTCGGATGTCACAATATGCAGAAGCAGACTGTATGTATTGTGAATAGTGGGCCCAAATGCAGACACAAAGGAACGTGGACCCAAACTTGAATGAACAAAAAGCGAGCCGTTTAATGTGGCTGATGGAGAAATACAAAGCAATGCACAAGGCAAACAAAGACGAAAATAAACAATAACTTGAACTTGGAAAACTAAAAATAAACATAAAAAACCCTAACATGAAACTTGGCGTGGATACAAAGATACCTGGACTTAAATACACAGAAAAGTAATGAGGAAAGTGGAAACGCCTGGAGAAACAGCTGATTAGAGTGAACATAATTGCTGTGTCCCAAAACCTTGGCCGCATCCTTCGGAGGACCCGGCCTTCGCAGGCTACGTGGGTTAGGTCTTCAGGAGGCCGGGTAGGCCGGAAGTGAGCGGATATGAAATTGGACGGTCTAGCCTTCTCGATCTGTTCCCACCCTTACTTCCACATGTTTCCGTTTTCTAGGGCCACAGTGTGAAAACGTTATGAAAATGGACCCAGATATGTTGCTCGTTTACGAGCTCAGTGCAAAAAACTCTAAATGGCCAAAGCCTAAGAACACAACCGCTATAAACATTTAACTTTTGTACCACCAGATTTTCATATAATTACATTTAAAAGTGTATTCATCTCCTGGTTTATCTCCTGCTTCGACTGCCATTGTTACAAGAAAAATACTGCAATGAATTCTGGGCCAGCTAGCCATCGAGCGGGTGGGTGACAGACGTCTCCAAAAACGTTGGAGCACTTTTGCAAATATGAGATGTCTTGAGAAACCAAGCAGCTATTTGAAGTTTACAGAGCTACATTCTCGCCTGAAAATATCTTAAAAGTTTTTTTTTTGTGACCCAGAAAGAGTAATAATAAGAGTAATATTAAAACTAAACATTGTTGGAAACTGGAATTGGCTGGGCCGCGCTATGAATTCTGGGATATGGTGGGCCACGAAGGATACACCCGACCCATCCTTCAAATCTAGGGGAAAGGAAGACGCATTTGTCGGCTGCATTCGGAGGAGTCTACGAATAGGGACAGCCTTCGTTGTGTCGCTGTGACGTAATTGGTCTACAAATGCGGCCTAGGTTTTGGGACACAGCTAATGACGCCACAGGGGAAGTGAAACTAAACACAATAAAAATGGGACACCAGACCTCTTCAAAATAAAACAGGAAACAATGAGAGACTTAGACATGGCACACAAACTTGACAAGATGAAGCACGCAGACAAGAAACACATGACATATAAGATAAGACTTATAAATCAGGAGTTATAGAAGAAGTAAAACTAGAATGAAACTCAACTAAATCCTAACTAATAATGGCAACACAAGAACTTGAGATATTTACAACAATATAAGGAAAAAAATACGAAACAAACTCAAAACTGCTGGGTCACAGACCCAGCCCCTGACATCGGAAACCAGATCTGTAACTATATTATCATAAAAATTCAAATGAATAAAAATGTACACAAATGTAAACATAAATTCATCACTATTTCAGTACAAAGTCTTGATCAATGACCTACAACACGGCTGTGAATTCCACATTGTGGAGATGCATCATTAACATTGTTCTCCGTCATCTATTTCTCCTGCGGCTGCTGGAAGGAACGAGCAAGTTCTGGGATTGGGGGTAAAAAGCCGATCAGTCGCTCACATACATTTTCCTCTAGCTTTTCACAAAAGAAATATTACTATTATGTTGTCTGATGTTTTACTGGAGCTCCTCCACTCGAGCTAAACCCGGCCCATAAATAGTATTTTGGTGAAGAGGTGAATGAATCCATCTTTTGAGGATTTCCTCCTCTGCACTCGAGAACACTTAGCTGCAGTCATGCAGGGTAAGCAGACAGTGAGTGTTTCTGTTAAAGTTTGGAAATGACGCTTTAGCTCATCGGGTTGAGCAGCTGACTCATATCTCAATAACAGCTAAAAAGCCCCCCACCCCCCAAAAAAACAACAAAAAAAAAGGTTTGAAATTTTTTTTTTTTTACTAAAACCTGATTTAAATCCCTTTAAACGTGTCACGTGTTAAACACATACTCATGCTCAATCCTTTGATGCCTGCACTGCATTTTTCACTCTTACATGACTGCGCGACCTTTCTCTGCGAAGTGATAGTTTTAAAGACAGTAGGGGACCGTATTTTATTTTCCGCCGCATTCCCGTGATTTAAAAACCTGCTGATAGCCGAAACAGGATATGGGCTAGAAATTTTACAAGAGAAATGACTTTTCTTGTACTCGTCTTGCAGCTGGTATTCCATGTGGAGACTGTGTCAAAGCAGAAACGTCTTCTCCCCTCCTGCCTGTAAAGGCACCAAATATAGTGTCTCATTTGTTATCCCCCTGCTGCATGAATGTGCACTAAGAATTGTCATTTTCACACAAACCCCGCCCCCCCATCTACGCGTGCCACGAGTCTTGCAAAACAAGATCACGACCCAAGAGCAAATCAAGTAAAAAGGGGTACTGCGTCTTTAATTAAAATCTTTTAAATGAAGATATTTCCTCAGCTCCATTCCTACCAGGTTTACATCTGTTTCCTCTGCCAAGACAGGCTGACATTTTGTGTTCCTGTAATGACGATGCAACGAGCTTCCGAAGGGGTTTTTATAAAGTGCAGATCTCAGAGGTGGTGTGACAGCTCTGCTGAGAGTGGTAGATGACATGTCCTTATTGAAAATGATTTTTGTTAGAGAATGATGGAAACATCTGCAGAGGGACTAAAAGAATAAAGCTTGACCTTCTCTCTATGACTGCTGAGGGAGGAACTGAAGACAGCGGATAATGATATATTAACCTTGTACAAGAAAACGTGTCAGCTTTTGTCCATGAGGAAAGTGAGACGCATTTGTTTGTTTCCCTCTGGGGTGGTTTAAGAAATGACAGAGAATTTTTAGGCACTCCACTACAAGGCAGAATGATGCTGCCTTTTAGTGCTGTACTTCACAAAACAAAGCGTCTTTTCTTCTTGTGTCAAGTGGGCCCGACCTTGGATCAGTGAATTAGCTCCTGCTAATGGAAGACTTTGCACTCGCACAATGCAGTGTTTTACACGACTCAGCCTTTATGCAAACTTTCTGCTTAGTCGATGAGCTACTTTGCATCGTTGGGCTTGTTTGCTGTAGTGTCAACCGCGCGGAAGATGAAGCTGATAAAAGAAAAATAAGAAAATGTTCTGAGTGCGAGCAGGCGGTAGGATCTCACTGGACTTCTTTCACACTTGCTGAACTCAGTCGGTAGAATTCATTAAGCAGTGATCATTGCAGATTCTTACTCTTCATTAGGTGCAAAACATGACCTAGTGGATGAGTGTGTGTGTGTGTGAATTGCCTTTTGACTTGGGTGTCATAAAATGTGGTGCTTCAGCACGCTCACGGGGACGGCTGCTTGACAGGAGGTAAATTCTAGAGGTTTAAGGGTGATGAGAAGCGCAGAGTGAAGAAAGGATCATCTGTCTCTTTGGTCATGTTTGCTGAGCTGGTAGTTTCCACTTTAATAATTCAACCCCCATGTGCACAGGATTGGACCTCTGTGACAAGGATCAGCTCCATCCATGCCACGAGAACCAGGGAAGGCGGGTGGGGGACAGAGTTGACAATAAGAGGAATCATGAGGTGGTAAAAAGAAAACATAGAATCACTTAAAGGAAGTGAAGTGGCCACTTGTCCTGTAAACTCCTTAAAAAAAATGCTGGGAACGTTGGGAATGTTGAACATGCAGCAGAGGCAAAAGAACTCTGGTAACGTTCAGTGAGGGGATATGAGAGCACTAAATTACACAGCCAGTGCTAGTAGATACAAATATGGTATCAATTTTAAAATCCTACGTCCAGTAAATGCACCTATGCTATCTATCTGAAGCATCTATGTCCCGTCATTCTCGAGTTATTGGATTTATAAACTTAGTTGTCTGTGTCGTCCGCCCCCAGGCAGGGTGACCACAATACCCCATCAGCCTTTTACCACCGAGCCGTAAAAATGCCTATACCTATTGAGAAAGCACAAGACAATATTAAACGCTATCCAGCATAAAAGTGTAATTAGCATAACAACATTAAAAGTCCAAAGTCCTAATAGCTGCACAGTCTGCAGTGTTTATTAATTCATCTGAAGTTTGTCCTTGCATACTTTGCAAGAGGAAAGGCCATTAAAATGAAAAGGGGTTTTCCCTTGGGAGCATGAATCTACACAGCAAATCTTTTAGTAATCTGCATAATATGTCTTCACATATGAACAATGTGAATGTTTGCAGTTTTGTGAATGTGAACGGGGTCACTCCTACGCCCTTTTCTCTGGGCCCTATTCCCAAACATAATAGTGATTATTATAATGGGTTTATGTTGTCTGTTTTTGGTCTAATTTAGTTACTATTCTGTCCAGTTTTCTTCTGGGGTTTCCAGCTGTTAATCATTTAGTGAAGGCAGGTTTATATGGTTATGTTCTGAGCACTTTTATATGGTTATGTTCTGAGCACAGATGGATAGGGGCACAGGAGCAGTTAGGGCCAAAGAGGAAAGAGCCACTGAAACCCCTTGAATATATTGACATGGTGAAATAAAAGAGGTGGCACTTTGCTGTGTTATTTTCCTTTTGTTTGGCTGGCTTCCCTTGGGTTGTTCTTCTGTTTCATTAGGATTTTGCTAATGAATGCACATGCTCCTGCCTGAAAACCTGCTGCTTAAGCATCCATTTTTAAACTTTCTGATGGCAAACAGTAACGTGACATATAAAAAAAGCAGACAACATATTAAAAAACATCCGGTTAAGGTCAGGCAGGTGTAGAGGAAAACACATATCATTGATTTTCTTTCGTCTTCAGATAGTTCCTGGGGTTTCTTTCCTGCTGAACTGGGAATCTTGCTCCACAAACCTGCCGACCAGAAGGTGCAACATCTACTTGGAGAATGGGGAAATATTTAACCTTTGTCTTGGTGTAGTCGAGTCAGTGTAGACATCCAACTTCAGAGTTGTAAACCACCCCCAGACCTCAATATTACCACCATTATCTTTCACCGTGGGTTTGATACGCTGAAATATCAACCCTTCTCTTACTGGCAGAAACATCCAACCTGGATTTATAAGTGGTTAGATTTTCTCCCCAACTGCTCTGCTGTGAAATGACAGCATGCCGTAAAACACGTCAAACATTTGGCTTTGCTCCCCCTGTTGAGAGGCTGCTACTTATCCTCTGAGATGTCACTTCCAGACTGTCATTTGACAGGATTCTGCAGATTGCATTCTTTATTTAAAGCAAGCAAAAATACATCCTTTAGGTGTTTTGTTGTAGGGCCTAAATCGCTTGTTTGCTTAGTCTATTGTGTTTAAACTCATACATATATATAAATATATTGTGGCGTGTTGGGGGAACAGCTAGTTCTCTCCCATCATGCCTTGGGACATGTGCTGCTATTTAGATGTTCTTGTTTTATTGTTTATGGTTACACTACTTTTAACTGTTATCTTGAATGTTGTGTTTGTACTGCGGTTCAAAGTCACTTACAGTTATTGTTTTATAGAATGAATGCAACCATAAGTGAGTTCTGTTATGCTGTTAATGACCCTCAAAGCACAGTGTAGCATCAGCAAGTGTTGTAATAAAGAGCTCCCCCTACCAGCTTGGGGTTGAATAACAAGCTCAATCTCTCTCTGTGAGCTTCTTTGTAAAGATTACTCTGCATGCCACATTGGTGTCAGAAGTGGGATTCCAAGAGCATGGCCACTATTCTGAAAGAGGAAGAGGAGCTGAGGAAGATTGAGGAGCTTATCACTCGCCTGGAAGCGGTGAATGGAGCACGATCGAAGAAGCGGGGAGAGCCCCGGGCAGCAGCAAGCCAGCCAGGGGAAGATCTGTGGGGCTTACCAGATGGAGCCTCACACCCCCGCCCACTGGGGAGCTGCAGGCTCCAAGACCACGAGCAACCAGCCAGCCTCCACTCATGGTGATGCCTGGGAGCAGCACACCCTCACTGATGGCAGCCGAGGGGGACAACGCCAACTGTCTCCAGGACCAAGTGCAGCCGCCGCTGCCATCAGGGGCTCCTGTTCGGGGGAGCATGAAGCTGCCACGCTATAATGGGGAGGCACCTCCAGAGACCTACCTTATCCAGGTACAGATGGCTGCTCAGCTAAACGGATGGTCAACAGAGGAAACAGCTGTCCAAGTCGCCCTTGCCTTGGAAGGCAGGGCCCTGCAGATCCTCACAGATCTTCAGCCAGAAGAGCATTTAAGTTGGCCTGCTGTTGCCAGAGCAATGCAGAGCAGGTTTGGTCTCCGCACACATGCAGATGATGCCCGAGATAAACTTGCTAGCCACCCACGGAGACAAGAGGAGAGTCTGGGTGCCTATGCTGCCGACCTACGTCTTTATGCATGTAGAGGGTACCCTGCTTTTGATGCTGCAGCACAAGAAGAGCTTGCCCTCCAGGCTTTTGTCCGGGGTCTCCAGCCAAAACGACTACAAGAGCACATCCGTCTGCATGCACCAGAAACCCTGGCGGCAGCTCTAACTGAGGCCGAAAGAGTGGAGCATGTGCTCAGCCCAGGTGCACGCAGCCCTGGCATAAGTCACCAAGTGCGCCAAACGGACTACGAAAGGAGCGACCAGGAGGAGGAGGCCTGCCAAACCACCAACACACCACCCTGGCGACCTCGGCGAGGGAATAGGCGAGCAGGAGGCCAATCCAGGGGTAACTGCCATCGGTGCCGAGAACCAGGCCACAACGCACGCTACTGTCCAGCACCAAGCCCACAAAGCCTGGCACCCCAGCTCCCTTTAAACTAAGGCGGGGTGGCACAACGGAGGAACTGCCCCCTGCCACCACTCTGTCCTCCGAATCACACTTGCGGGTTGGCCGGCTCGGCCAGACACGGGGACTGTATCTGGACTGTGACCTTGCCGGCACCACCTGTAGAGCCCTGATAGACACTGGATCCACGCTTTCCTTGGTACAGGCTGGAGTCTTCCCTGGTACTGATGGCCCAATACCGCAGGGTTGGCAGCCTACTCAGCTCCACATCACCACAGTCACGGGGGAGCGTGCCAAAGTTAAGGGGGAAAGATCCCTCCCGGTGACTGTTGCTAACTGCACCGTGGACCACCAGTTCTGGCTAGCCAGCATCCAGGACCAATGCATCATTGGCCTGGACCTGCTAGCCAAATGGGAGGCCACAGTGGACGTGTCCCGAGCAATCCTTTACCTGGGCACGGAGGCTGTGAAGCTCCACACCACAGAGGAAGTTCCGCTGCCTGCCTCCACTTTTTCAGCCAGCGTCAGGAAGCCTGAGGACCCGTTGCCGCTGGCGGGGGAAGGGGCCTCCCCTTCACCAGCAGTACCGCAACTGTCTGCAGAGACCAAGCAAGCTGTCGAGGACCTATACCAGAGGAGCTGCGAGGGTCTCCAGGCTGATCAGCGACGGCAGCTGCGAGAGATACTTGACTTGTTTGCCGACATCTTTGCAGCCAAGGATGAGGACTGCATGCAAACCAGCCTGGTACAACATGACATTGACACTGGGGATGCACGGCCCATCCGCCTCCGCCCTCATCGCCTTCCCCTTGCCAAGCGTGCCGCAGCAGAGCAGAAGATCAGGGAAATGGCAGAGGCGGGCATCATCGAACCCTCAAACAGCCCCTGGGCAGCCCCGGCTGTACTGGTTCGGAAAAAGGATGGTACCTGGCGGTTTTGTGTCGACTATCGTCTACTCAACAGCATCACACGCAAGGACTCCTACCCATTGCCCCGGATTGACGATGCCCTCAACGACATTGCTGGGTCCTGCTGGTTCAGTTCCCTCGATTTGCGCAGTGGCTACTGGCAGGTGGAGCTGACGCCAGAGGCCCGCCCAAAGACTGCTTTCTCCATTGGCCAGGGACTGTGGCAGTTTAAGGTGATGCCCTTTGGCCTCTGCAATGCCCCAGCCACATTCGAGCGCCTAATGGAGAGGGTTCTGGCTGACATCCCCCGCGACCGCTGTGTGGTCTACCTGGATGACCTCCTCGTTCACGCGACAGACTTCGAGAAAGCCTTGGCTAACCTGACTGCTGTTTTCCATGCTATCCGCCAGGCTGGCCTTCGCCTCCACCCCAAAAAGTGCCACCTCTTCCGAAAGGAGACGACCTTCTTGGGTCACGTTGTGAGCGGAGCAGGGGTTTCCACTGACCCTGCGAAGGTGGCCGCTGTGAAAGACTGGCCCATTCCGGGCAACACTGCTGAGTTGCGGAGCTTCCTTGGCCTGGCATCATACTACCGACGTTTCGTCAAGGACTTTGCTACCATTGCAAGCCCCCTGCACTGGCTCACACAGAAGGGCCGGGAGTTCCATTGGAGTGAGGACAGTGCCGTGGCATTTGATCGGCTCCGATCTGCACTGGTTGAGGCACCGGTGCTAGCCTACACAGACCTGCAGCTCCCTTTTGTTGTGGACACTGATGCCAGCAACACAGGGGTGGGGGCTGTACTGTCACAGGAAGGCCCTGAGGGGGAGCGGGTCATCTCCTACTACAGCCATTCTCTCAGCAGACCGGAGAGGAACTATTGTGTCACCCGTCGAGAGCTGCTGGCCATCATCCTGGGTCTCCGCCATTTCAGACCCTACCTCTACGGGAAGAAGTTCCTCCTGCGCACAGACCATGCGTCCCTCACTTGGCTGCTCAGCTTTAAAGAACCGGAGGGACAGCTAGCCCGGTGGTTGGAGACGTTGCAAGATTACCACTTTGAGGTTCGTCACCGGGCGGGACGTCTCCACACCAATGCAGATGCCCTTTCCCGACGCCCTTGTGAGGAAAAACAGTGCACGTACTGCCAACGCTTGGAGGACCGGGAGGGCATGACTTCAGTGATCGCGTCACCACAGGGCGGCCCTGAGAATGACTCTGTTCCAGGTGGGCATTGTAGCAGTCTTCAGGTCCAGTCCGCCGCAGGGGATACTGAGGGTCTGGAGGCCATGGATCCCCAACAGCTGCAACACGACCAGAACCAAGACACTGCCCTTTCCCGGGTTCAGTGTTGGATTGGAGCCGGTCAGAGACCATCATGGCCAGAGGTATCTGCACTGGACCTCGAGACCAAGGCTCTCTACTCCCAATGGGCCAACCTCACAAACCGAAATGGCCTCCTCTATCGCCGCTGGCAGGCTCCCGGGGGTCACCGTGAGGTCTTCCAGCTCGTGGTACCTCAACAGTTGCGGTCCAGGGTGCTCCAGCTGGTCCATGGTGCAGCGGGGGCAGGACACTTTGGAGTTACCAAGACTCTGCGGCGACTTCGGTCTCGGTTCTACTGGCCCGGGTGACGCCAGGACGTAGAGCTCCATGTCCATCGGTGCGATGCCTGCACGGCTCAGAAAGGGCCTTCCCAACGCTCTCATGCCCCCTTGCAGCAGTATCAGGTGGGGGCTCCCATGGAGCGGGTTGGTGTGGACATCCTGGGACCCTTCCCCACCACTGACCAGGGGAACCGCTACGTCCTGGTTGCCATGGACTACTTCACTAAGTGGCCTGAGGCCTATGCAGTCCCTGACCAGAGTGCTGTTACCACTGCTGAGCGTCTGGTCAACGAGATGTTCTGCCGGTTCGGGGTACCAGAGGAACTGCACAGCGACCAGGGCCGGAATTTTGAGGCTGCGGTGTTCAAGGAGGTCTGTCAGCGGCTGGGTATCAGGAAGACCCGGACGACGCCACTGCACCCCCAAAGCGATGGGTTGGTGGAACGCTTCAATCGCACCCTGGCCACCCAGCTTGCTATCCTGACCTCCCGCCAGCAGCGTGACTGGGATCAACACCTTCCCCTGGTCCTAATGGCCTACCGTTCTGCAGTCCAGGAATCTACTAAGTGCACTCCAGCGGCCTTGATGTTCGGTCATGAGCTTCGTACCCCAGTGGACTTGGTGTTTGGATCCCCTCCCGAGCAGGAAGTGTGCGGGGACCCCGGGTTGGACTACCTCCACAACCTCCTCGCCTGGCTCCGAGAGGTGCATCAGTTGACCAGGCAGGCTCTCCAAGATGCGGGCTCCCGGCAGAAGCGAGCTTATGATACCCGCTGCAAGGGGGAAGGACTTTCTCCCGGTCAGCATGTGTGGGTCTACAGCCCGGAGAGGAAAAAAGGGCTTTCTCCCAAACTGATGAGCCAGTGGGTTGGACCCTGCACTGTTCTTGAGAGGCTGTCCGACGTGGTCTACAGGGTGCGGCTGGTCAAACGGAACAGGGTGGTCGTACTCCATCGTGATCGCCTGGCACCCTATCAGCCCTTGAGTCCATCCAGGGAGGCGTCAGGGTCCCAGCTTCAACTGCAGGCCCCCAACCTGGCCTCAGAGGCAGCTGGGGGACCCACGGAACGTCCTCAACGAAGCCGTCGCCTTCCCCAACACCTCAGAGACTTTGCTATGGACATGCCGGTTGCTGGGGACAGCTAACCACTCATGTGGGGGCTGTGTGGCGTGTTGGGGGAACAGCTAGTTCTCTCCCATCATGCCTTGGGACATGTGCTGCTATTTAGATGTTCTTGTTTTATTGTTTATGGTTACACTACTTTTAACTGTTATCTTGAATGTTGTGTTTGTACTGCGGTTCAAAGTCACTTACAGTTATTGTTTTATAGAATGAATGCAACCATAAGTGAGTTCTGTTATGCTGTTAATGACCCTCAAAGCACAGTGTAGCATCAGCAAGTGTTGTAATAAAGAGCTCCCCCTACCAGCTTGGGGTTGAATAACAAGCTCAATCTCTCTCTGTGAGCTTCTTTGTAAAGATTCCTCTGCATGCCACAATATCATGTATATCTTAATAATATCAGTGATGAACACTTATTTACAGCTATGCATGACAACACATTTACAGTGACCCAAAAGTATCACTGCACTAAAAATTGTTTGGTATTTCCAAATAATGTACACATTACCTTGTCGAGCTCTTTGCTGACATCACTGGTTTAGTCCAATCATCTTTCTGCCCGCCTTCTTCAGGCTAATCAACCTCTGCTCCCCTTACTCTGAATCCCATTGCTCATCTGTCACTCTGCCTTGCAAACGCCTTGGTGCAACCCACCTCCTCCTCTTCTCCGCCTCTCCCATGTTACTCAGCCTCCATCCAAGCCTCCATCTTCATCTTCACCACCAGTGTGTAGACTACATCCGGACACCGCTGGGATTCCCTTCTGCTGAGGTCTCTGATCAGTTCTCAAAGTCTAATCGCCAAATAGCTTAATTGAATTCTGTATATCAATAAATCATGTTCAGTTCCTTTTAATGATCTCTCCTCATTGAATCATAATTTGTAAAGATTTGAATGTTTTAAAAATAATTCCCTAAAGTTAAATAGACCTTGATAATTCTCGTACAATTGGCAGTTTATATAGTAGGTTTCACCCAGATTGGGAGATTAGGAGGAGTTATGGAATAAACATACATAGCTATGCAACAGTCATTACAGTAAGATTCTCTATTGCTTTTCTTTTTTTTTGTAGTGAACAAAGCGACCTTCAGATAGTGTGGTCACTTTTAATCTGTCTGATTGTGACAGATACAAATAATGTAGCTTTCACAAGGCTCTTTAGAGCTTCATACTGCCCCCTTCTAGAAATCTTCAGTCTAGCCATAATTTGCAAATGTAATCCTCTCTACTTCTGCTACTTTAGCTATAATGTTGCCACTGTTGCAGTCTTACTCTAAGTTTGTTCTGTACGTTACCTGAATTTTCACTAAAATTGGAAATATTTGACCTTTTGGACAAAAGCCTTAACATGTCAATGTCAAAAAAAATGTGTTCATACAGGATTGCTGTTTCTTTCTAAAAAATTTACACAAAAGTATGAGAAAGTTTCGATCCCACTGTACCTGTGATAAGAAATATTAGCCAGTATAATAGTCTGCTGGACTTCTTATCACAGTTTCAATATCTGATTTTCTTTTTCTTTTTTTTTGATGAGCTCACATAAAACAGAAACCCACATATAAAAATGGGAAAGAAATGAAAATGAAAAAAAAAATAAATTACTGTATTCAAAACAATAAAACCCGCACACGATAAAAAGTAGGGAAACCAGATATTACTGATATACATCTGTTTTCTTTGGGTGGTACTGGTAACGCTGATAACTCCGAAATATCCTGTTCAAATAAGCCTGATTCACATGGCTTAGAGCAGGACGGGAGCTGTGAAACACACTCTATGGATTTAGATACTTATGGTGGCAGAACTGTTTTTGTTTCTGGGGCTTTGATTTTTCACATTGCTCCATGCTGTTACATTATTTTGTAAAAATCGTGACAGGACTGATAGGACAGAAAGAGGGCAACTGAACCTTAGAATAAATAAACCTACCAAAAAAAAGAAAGAAATAATTTTTAGAATGAGTGGCATTCATTTTTAATGCACGGCCAGGCAAATTTTAGAAGTGGAACAAATCTCTCTCTAAAAAACACACACACACTTTCCATGCCTGTGACATCAACTGTAATCAAACCGCAAACATGCATCATTCAGCGTACTTCTCAGGAACAGATATAAATCTGTAGTGTTGACATCTTCACTCTAGCATTTCAGCGTACTGAAGAAAAAAAATGATGACATAGGAATCAAAACAAATTGATGTGCTCCTAATCTGCATATTGATTGGGAACTTCATCAGGCATCTCTAATGAGCACACAAAAAACAGACTTTGAAGACGAGATTAGTAATTATGATGAAGTTGCCATTCAGAATGATATGCAGCTCTTCAAATCAAGATCCCCATACATTTAAACATAATCAATTATGATGTTTCTCCTTCAGATCTACAAGAGAGACCGCTCGCTGCAGATGTTTATGAGGTGGATGTTTTGAAGCTAATTTTAACTTTAGCAAGTCATGTTTCTAACTAGACTAGTTAGAGGACAGAGATCCTGTATGTAAGTAAAGGATATTATTTACTGATGTGCAGGAGATTGACTAAGCTAACCAAAGCATGTAGGCAACAGTTGAAACAGGAATCCAGATGCTTGGCGATAGAAAAAACGATCATCTCAAATCAGAAGGTTTTTCTGCTCAACTGTCTCGGATTTGCACAAAGATTTTTATGGTCCAACATATTTAATGATTGCTGTGCCTCACAGCAAGAAGGTCCTGAGTTCAATTCGACCATCAGGTGAGGGTCTTTCTGTGTGGCGTTTGCATGTTCTCCCCGGGTACTCCAGCTTCCTCCCACAGTCCAAAGACATGCAGTTAGTGGGGATAGGTTAAATGGAAACGCTAAATTGCACATGGGTGTAAATGTGAGAGTGAATGGTTGTCTCTGTCTATGTGTTAGCCCTGCGACAGACTGACCTGTCCAGGGTGTACCCTGCCTCTCGCCCTAAGACAGCTGGGATAAGCTTCAGCGCCCCGCGTGATCCTGAAAAGGATAGGTGGATGGATGGATATCAAATAGTTTTCAAGATGTTTTGTTTGAAAAATGGCCTGTACACCCACTTTCAGGCTTTATTTTGTCTTGCACGTTGAATCTGAGGCAGTCTTTGAACACAAATATCAAAAACTAAAAAAGATAAAAGCCTCAAATTTTCAGGTTTTTCTTACCATCAACATGAATCAGGTTCTGTAATTTGAGACAGAGACATCCAGAAATATCTGAATGTTGATTAGTTAAAATACAAAGTAAACATCCAGCACTCCTGCTATATTTGCCCCCACAAAATTTCTACTGAAAACTTCTATTACAAAAAAACTAAACATTGCAAAAGATCACTGGTGGTAAATATCATATTGTTAAATTTCACTGCAAAATAAAGCATGAGTAGTATTTGATATATACAAAACTTAAATTTCACAGCAATCTTTCTACAAGTCCAAACTTTGGACCATAGAATTTTTATGCAAATAAGACGTGTTTAGTAGAGTTAGGGGCGGCTGATGGACACTTCAGATCAAACTTTCTACAAAAGGACGAGATGAAGGTGGAAAAGAAGATGACTGCATGGTTGAAAATCAAAATGTCAATAGGAATGAAGTTTCAAGAACCAGAGTGGTAAGGTCTTCAGACTAGAACCTTAGTCAACTTAAATTTAAAGTCAGCATGAAGCTACCACCTTCTTATCGCTATGGTGAATAGTTTTGATCTGTTTGTGATCCAAAAACGTCACCCTTGCCAGAGGCAAGAATATGAGTTTCACGTCAATCTGTTGAACTTATCCTCCAGGGTCCAACGATGTGTGTACAGTATTTCATGGTCATTAATGACATGCTTGTTAGGCTTTTTCACTTCAGAGAGAAGCAGTGTTCTGAGCCCACATACATTGCCATCTCTAGAGCTGGTTAAAAACAGTGCCAAAATATCCCCATTGCATCATAAAGTCAGCAAAGAGAATAAAGTAAAAAACAAAACAAACTCTGACTACCCATTTTGACAAATCCCTCGTCTCTGGGGTATTCTGCCTGACAGATTGTGCTATTTTTTTTGAGAATTACAGGATTTCATCAATGCAGTGTTTGTTTAGTGTGGCCTCAGTTCCCCCGTGAGTTGTAATCCCATACCTATGAAAGCATTCTTCTCTTCCTTGGGCATATGTGTCCCCTGGTGTCCCCAAGTCAACCACGACTGCAGCAAAGCAATTAAGTGCTGCTCTGGAGTCCCATCCCACTTGACTCTTAGCCAGCATTTTCACTTAGCATGCTGTCTCCCTCTCCAACCAAAAAAGTTTCAGCGTTAAAGCATTCTGCTTACACTTGACAATCAAGCCTCTTACAGCACCGAGGGGGGCCACCAGTGCCATGACATCCTGATAATAACCTGTGTTGTCCAGCCTCACAACATGAATGACCACCACATATTTAAATGCTCAGCTTCAGTCTGTTTCCTGAAATTGCCACTGACTGCATTTAACAACATGCAATGACAGCGTATAGCGTAAAGAACAAAATACAAATAAAAATCCATAACAAATGAAAAAGTCGTGGTAATTGGACAATGACTGTTTTCTGCAGTTACAACCAGTAATATGAAGAGATGGATCTTTGTCACCAGCTACATTTTGTAAGTGCTGCTGAGCTGTGTTTATCCTCGTGGATAATGATGACATCATAGTCTAGCATATATGCAGCTCTCCAATTTTTGTCACTTTTTCAGTGAAGTGTTTGATTACTTGAAGTCTGAACAAGATGAGGAGCTGCACTTGATACAATGAATGCATACAGCTCTTGGTTTCTTCCTTCTTTTGTTGTTTAAGAAATTGAAGACTACTCTGTCCTTGCTTTTTAAGTATGACTATAAAGACAGGTGACAATTGAATGGAAATTCCAATAGAATAAGGTGTTGGGTCACTTTGTGCTGTGAAAACAGCTTCAATGTGCTGCTCTTCTTCTTCTTCGTCTTCATCTTCGTCTTCGTCTTCTTCTCCTCCTCCTCCTCACCCTAGCAACCTCCTCTGTTACACCAGCCCTGTGAATGTAATCCTTCATTACATCCATGAATCTTCACTGTGGTCTTCCTCTTTTCCTCATTCCTGGAAGCTCAAACTCCCAGCAAAAATCTCAGCATCCTAAGCTCCTAAAGTCTGTTGAATACTACTGAAAAAGCCATACTGCAGCCATACCACACATCATTCACATAATGTTTATGCTTGTCAAACCATTCAGTGACGCCTCATGCACTATGGATGTTACTTCGGTAGCACATATACTAAAATTGGAACGATACAGAGAAGATTAGCATGGCCCCTGCGCAAGGATGACACGCAAATTCGTGAAGGGTTCACACCGATCAGAATGTGCTGGGTATCCGGAACAGCTTTGTATTACTGTGATCTTTCCATGTCAGAGGGTGTGTTTACCCACACCACGCCAGCAAAGCACCCTTAAAAACGAGGCACCTACTTTTACCACTATAGGGGTGAAGGTTTCAGCCCTGCATGTCTTCAGGCCTATTAGATAACAGAATTAGATTGGAATTGGTTTCAGAGTCTTTTTGAGTTAGAAGTCCTTTTTAAAACCATTTTGTGAAGAAATAAAATTAAATAAACATCCATTATCAGTTCATAGGCTTTTTGTATCTTTTTAATCTTTATCTGCTGTGTACTGAGCCGTTTCCTTTAAAGCTGTTTATCGTCCATCATTTGATGCTTTCATCCGTTTCTTGCTCATTAGCAGTACATCCTTGTTTATGTTATACAAGACGTGTTTTATGTTTGTCTCAGTGCAAAAATCGGCAGCTACATTAAAGCCCTTTGGCTCAGCTCTTTAGCTGATCTGTACTGGTGGCGTGTTAACCTCAGACTGCCAAACAAACACTTCAGATGTGTGCGGATATTGAAAGGAGCAGAGACACTGCAACTTCTGCAATTTGTTCAGACATGCACAAAGAATTTTTTATGCTTATTATATGCCTGTGGATGGAATGCTAATTTCACAGACAGAGGTAGAAGAGGCAAAGGTGACCACAGCTAAACACTGCTATAATTAAACATATCAGGGGTGGCTGAATGGCACTTAGTGTAAAAAGCTGGGAGTGATGACAGTGTATTGTATGCATTTTACTGTATCCTAACAAATGCGTTCATATTTAACTTAAAATGTGATTTTTATCTGCGTTCTTGAGGACTATGAATATTAGATTAAGAGTAAAATGTAAGAGAAACGTGATATATTTCTGTCCAAAGTCTGCAAAATCTATCTGCCTGCAACTTTAAAATATGATGCTTGCTGTTTAATCCATGCAAAGATTTTACCGAGATCACATTTGAGAGTTGGTTAGGGCCCAGCCAGTGAGAGAATGGTAAATGGACTGGTACTTTTCTACACTAATGGAGCACTCAAAGCACCTTTTTATTACAAACCTCATTCACCTGATCACACACACACACATACACACACATTCATACAAGTGTTTTTTTCTATACTTCAGAACACTATCTAACATTCGTGCTTACACTCATGGGGGACGCATGGGGAGCAACTCTGGGTTCAGTATGTTGCCCATGGATGCATTCGTATGCAGACTGGAGTGCTGTGCGATTTGGGTATTGATCTGATACCAAGTAAATGCAAGGCCAGTATTTCAGGTAGTAATACTTTTAACTTTTAAAGCTTTTTAAAGCAGATAATTTAGAGGAAACCAGTATGTCATGACTTATGGGATAAATCATCATCAAAGTGCAGATTCTGAACACATTTAAATGACCACTAAATCAATGTGATTATTACTTTCCTCAGTAATTAGATAAAACAACAGCTTTCAGCTTTGCATGTAGCGTTTGCAGGTCTCCAAACTTTTTTTGAAACCTGAAATGTAAATGCACCTGCCTCTAAAGCACTTTGGGTCAGCCTCTGTTGTTTTCTGTAAGCTATAAATAAATAAACGGTGATTATTATTTATTTCCCTGAGATCTTTGAGAGAAGAAATACACTTGTCACATATTATTAAATCTTGTAGATGCCTGAACTGTAAAGAAATAACTGCAAACTGCCCATAATTCATTCAAGACATCATCATGCTTGGAAAAATGTGGATGCTATGAAAGAAAACAGCTGTACAAGACCATGCCCTCCAGCTAAATAAAGAGAATCTCTCCATTTTCAGTCTTTTAGTCTTGAATACGGGCGATCGTGGCTGAAGAGTTGGCAGTTCGTCTTGTAATCGGAAGGTTGCCGGTTGGAGCCCTGGTTCCGACAGTCTCGGTTGTTGTGTCCTTGGGCAAGACACTTCCCCCGTTGCCTACTGGTGGTGGTCAGAGGGCCCGGTGGCGCCAGTGTCCGGCAGCCTTGCCTCTGTCAGTGCGCCCCAGGGCAGCTGTGGTTACAATGTAGCTTGCCATCACCAGTGTGTGAATGGGTGGATGACTGAATGTAGTGTAAAGCGCTTTGGGACTAGTAAAGCGCTATACAAATACAGGCTCATTTACCATTCAATATTATTATCATCATCATCACACTAACACTAAGCTAGAGATACCCATGCATAACTAGATGTGTTTATTTTTTGCCTCAGTTTATCGGTACTCCTGATTTGAGAAGAAACTTGAAGAAATACAAGTTTGACAGGAAGGGAGAAGAAATGCACTTAAAGGTTACCTGCTAGAACAACTGTCCATCCAATTCAGGAGAATGGACGGTTTTATTCAGAGATAATCCTTTTACCATGGCAACAACTGTGCTCTGTAGCCTAAGGCCAGCTCACTGATTTGGCTTCCCAGTGCCAATATAGTGGGCAGCCAGTCATTGCTTGGGCAGAAATAACTGTCACTGCATCACCACTCAATAGCTCTCTCAGTCCACACTCATTTCCTGCTTTTCACATTTGTAAAATGTTTTACCGGCACTTGGCAACTGTCAATGGCATTTAAATTCCATGATAGCTGCCCACTCAAAATAAATGAAGACATATCAGAATAATCTACTGCCGTGACACGCTGTGATTCATCTACCAGATTAGCATCTATTTTTAATGGGTGCCGTTTTAAAATCAATTTTTATTTTAGACAAACTGCCATGGTAATATTGTACGATCCCTGGCTTTGTGGTTTTGGCCAGCATTACTTAATCTTGAGGGACAATTGGATTATGAATCATAGCTCATCCAGTTTTGTCAAAAAGCGAAGCCAGGGAATCTCAGGACTGAGTCGAGGTCACTCATTTTAAAAACCACAGCCCAGGTAGCTTTCTCTCCTTGCCAAGGGTTCTTTAATCGGTCAATGCGGGCCAAGTGCAGCAAGTCACTGAAACCTGTGTTGACATTTACCACTAGATCTCAGGGACGCACAGAAGATATTACAGTAACAGAAAAAGAACATCGCCTCTCATGGGGAATAAGATTGTCATGGGCTGGGTCTGTGACCCAGTGTTTGAGTTCTTATATGTATCTTTTGTATTCATTTGTGCCCTAGTTTAGCTCACCTAGTTAATTTCTAGATTGCTGTTTAGTCTTGTTCCTTAGTTGTTTATGTCATCTCCCCCTCTACTAAGTCTCCCTGGTTCATGCGTCATGTCTGCGTGGTTATGTTTAGTTCATGTCATGTCTAATCTCCATGTTTCCTGTTTTACTTTGAAAGTCTGTATTCAATGTCAGTGTATTTAGTTTCACCTCTCCTGTCCTGTCGTTAGGTTCATGTGTGTCAGCTGTGCTCCCATGTGTGGCCACTTCCCCTGATCATCCCTCATGTGTATTTAGTCTCTGTGTTTCATGTAGTCTGTGTTGCGTTGTCTGTGTTCCCACCCTCCATGTTGTCACAGCCAGTCTTAGTATTCATAGTTTTTCCTAGTTTTACTTTCCCAGTTTAGTCATAGTTTAGTTTGTCACTGCGTTTCTGCCTTATCTGCACTCCTTGTCACCAGCCACAATAAAGGCTCGCTTTCAGTTAAGTTTACTCCAGTCTACTCTCGTGTGTTCGCACCTGGGTCCACCACACACACCACCGCACGGTCTGCCTCCTCAGATCGTGACAAAGATACTTTTATAATATTTAATACTTTTATATTTACATGCCAGGGGGGAGACCTTTCACCTGAATGTAATGTGAGATTTCCTGCTTCTGTGCTGTGAAGCTATGCTTAAGTGTTTTATTAAAAATGCATCTGCTGTGTGTGTGTAATCCTAACATGTTCATGCCAAATTTCTTAACCAGCCCAACGGGACAGATCTGGACATCCAGCTGTCAAATTTTAATCACTTCTTAGAAAAATGGTGACAGTAAAGTGGATACTAAAGTAGTACTATTTACCAAACATGCATCTGTGTCACTCTTTCAGTCATTACCACTTGAAGTCTTAGTGCCAAATCTGTTGTTATGATTTCTGCAGAATTTCGTCACGGCGATGTAATCCACAACACAATATCTGTTTTCTTTATTACCTGATATTTCCCTTCCATGTCCAGCTCAGTTAAATCATTTCCTCGTGCACCTGGATAAAGGGATAGATTTAAAACTTAATCTCTTTGGTTACTGCTACATCCCTTCTAATAATGAGACGGAGATAAAACAGTCCATGAAATAAAGTGCGCATTTTCATCCCAGTGGCTCTGCGTGCATTGGCTTAATAACAGCAGTGAATAGGGCTGCTGGGCTGTGCCAAAAGCTGCAGAGGAGAGCAGCAAAGAAAAGGGGATCTTTTACAGCTCCCACTGTTATTAATAGAACCTTATTAATTACTCACTGTGGTATCAAATATAGCACAGACAACAGGCCTTGTCTCAGCTGGAGAGCGGCAGAGCCATGCAGAGCAACTGAGCATGAAGCTGGCCTTAGAACAGCTGCTCGGGCCTTAAACACCTGAGTCCACAATGAACCAGGCAGACACGGCTCATCTTGTCCTCCATCAGCTGTTGACTAGCACAGTGTTTACCTTCTCCTTGGATGGAAACAAGTCAGTGGGACCCATCGACGTGAATATGCAAAAAGACGTTTCTATCAATCTAATTCTGATTTAGTGGATTTAGTGTTTGCCGGAGTTTCCACTGGTTTTTAAACTCTTCTTCCCTTGTCAGTGGTTTTGATTGTATTAAATGTCTGTCAATAAATCCTGCTGGGAGCATTTTATAAAACTTCCCAGACTTGTTGAATATATTTGCTTGTGTTAATCAGATGTTTTGCAAGATTAATTGTATGATGGAAAAAAACGTTTTTCTTCATTACAAGGCTTTAATAGCAGCAATGGCAGTGTTGCATTTATTTAAACATTTATATAATAAATTTGTTTTCCTATTTAAGAAAAAAAAACATCTTCACAGCAAAATAATAATACTATTTGCGACAATAAATTACTTATAGAAGTCAAGTAAGTGATGGTACAGACAGCTAAATGTGCACAATTTGAACTTTTTATATTGAGTTTTGTGCACAAGTCAAACTGAAATTGCTCAAAGTACTTCCTTTTTTTTGAGTGCTCCCACCAGGAGCACTCAGGCACTTGTCTTAGAGTTCATTATTCTTGTATGACCTATAGATGTGGCCATCAAAATGCTGTCAGTAGTGATGGTCACCAAAATGTAGCAGCCATTATGGCAGATTACATAAATACACATCTTCCCTCACAGGTACAGCAAAATGCTTTTACGCCGTGACAGAACTGTATGTACATGTTCCCTTTATTGCTGGACTAATGTGCCAGCCTGCATTAGAGCTACTTAACTTCCTGCATGTAGTGAAAATGCATTAGGCAGAGGATGCTGTGTACTGTGTGGATTCAGCATCTGTATCTTGGTTGTTTCCAATGAGTGGACTGTTCTGTTATACCCAGTGACAAGTACCACAGTTCACATCACAGGCAGGTTTCCAGCTGTATGATTTACAGTGGTTAACACGGTCGTTATGCTGTTGAGGAACACAATAACATTGCCAAAGCTGAGAAAGGCATTGTGTCGTACTTGACCTATGACCTGGACAACGTTGGAATTTGGTCTGTATTACTATGTTTATGCCATAGTGCTGTATTCTGTTAGCAAAAGAAAACAGACCCTACATTCATAACAAAGGAACAAAGATATTAAGCATAAATTACCTCAACATCAGGTGATTATCTTTCAAATAGAGTACTCTTTGTATAGAGAGAAAATTTACAGTGCAATTGTTTGTTTTTCAGTAAAAAAAGACTCCTGGAGAAATGTGAAAATAACAGAGTATCAAGCACTCACAGAGAACCCTTTCCTGCTCATTGAAATTGCCTGTGCACGGCTGCCCTGCCAGTTGCCCAAGACTCCATTTCTGTAACCTTTTGTGGAACACAATACGGGATCAATGAAATTGCAACAGCCGTGGCAATGGCTTTAATGCTCTCATGTATTGATCGTAGGTTGTCTGTGACTGCAGTCAATAACCTGTAGATGTAACTAGGGACCAGGGTGGGAAAATCAGCCCAGTCCCATAAGAGCTCAGCAATGTGCTTTTCACATAGACTTGCCATTAGCAGATGATTGCATGGCTTGTGAAATGCTCAATAACAAATCTAGAGGAGGCTGTAATGATAAAAGTTTACTTTGTTGCATGGAAGTCTCACAGTCTCGAATGCCACAGTGCCTGTAAAAGGGGCATTACTTAATCCATGAAGTTTATTGACCTGTTCCGATTATTGACCCCTTTTAGCAACTAAAAAGATTTATAACCTTCCAGTCCAGCATACTACGTCATATTCTCACATCAATATGGCGCATATTTAAAGGAAGTGTCTGAATAGTTAAAACTCACTTTTGGCTTTTTGTTTCAGATGTTGATACTTTTTTGATGCATTTGATGGCACTTATTTACAAAGTCATGCTCTTTTTGTCCCTCTTTGGGGTTCCTCTAGGTCAGCCATTCCCAAAGTCAACCATGCTGCAGCCCACTTAAAAACCAAAGAAATCCCATGGGTCCCACCCAATTTTATTTAAAAAACTTGAACAACACAGACTGTTGGTTATACAATGGGAAGGCCAGTGTGTGACCAATCTGCCAATTGAACACAAGCTTCTAAGAGCAGTAAACTGAAGTCGGGGTAATGAGTAATATCAAATCACTGCCTCCTATTACCAGTTTTGATGTAGTTGTCATAAAAATAAGTATGTAGCTCTACAGACTTGTAATTACAAACTCAATTTCTCTTATTACTACAGCTCACCTGTGCTACCTTTGCATCCAACCAGGGGTCCCTGGCCAACACTTTGGGAATCACTCCCACTGACCAAAGGCATGTTTGTTGCATTTACTGATGATTATTGGTGAAGCTGCTTCTCTGTTTCTACTCAGTGTAGCTGCGATAGGCTGCAGACCACCCCATGACCCAAGTTAGGAGACTGATCAAACATTTTTAGTCACTCACTTCAAGATTAACTAAGTTTATGAATGTTTTAATTGTGTTGACAATCTGGCAACGATAGATGAAAATGTACATTCTCCGATTCCCCCTGTGAAATCAGTTGCTAAGGCCCCAGTTACACAGCCCTAGAAACTGGTTAGTGAACTGCCAACCAGGGTTTTAATAGTTTTGCAATTTTCATTAGTTTTTATTTTTATTTAGTTTTGACTTCAGATTTTCAATTTTATATCAGTTTTAATTAGTTTTTACCAATTGTTTGCTAGTTTAGTTAACAAAAATGTTTTTTCACTTCTAGTTTTCGTTATTTCGTTAGTTTTCGTTAACGATAATAACCTTGCTGCCAACTGCCAGTTGCAAGTATAAAAACAAAACAAAACACTAAACTAAGAAACTCTGTAATTGTTGTGGCCACTTGCGGGTTGAATGAACAATGCTGTAGTCTCTGGAAACACTTGCACTCTGCTCGACCGATTTCACCCAGCAACAGCCAGAAATCACTCACTAACCAATTTCCCGGGGGTTGCCAACCGGTCTTTAGGCTTGTGTGACTGAAGCATAAGTAAATGTTATTTAAAATTTAAACACTTATATTTACTTATAAATCTTAAATGCATTTCAATTCCTTGCAAAACCTGAAAACTCCATTTAAACATTAAACTGACAATTAAGGTGGGTTAATTTTTAAATATGGTTAAAGGGAACAGCTTACAGTTGCAGTAATTTCCTAACTGTGATGTATATGGCTTGACCACCTGCTCCAGCAAACACTGTTAGGGGGTTGGAAGCTTTTAGGAGGTTATTATGTAGGGGCTTCTGCAAAAAAAAAAAAAAAAAAAGCATGATAATAAGATTGAGACCCGCTGATGAATTGCACTGCAGCCTTTGATTAAGTAGTCATACAATATTAAAGAAAAACTGTACATGCAAAATGTATGTTGGGTGCTGAGTTTTCAAGGTGCTGCCAAAAGACTGCAAGTCTGGGACTGTGCATTGCTATCATGGGATGGAACTGTAAAAGTACAAGAGATGGTGGTGTTTAGAAGTCATTTTTGTCTGTGGTGACTGTCATGGTCCTGGGTCGTTGACCCAGCGTTTTGTGTTTTGTGATTATTTCCCTCTGTTCTAGTTATTCTGTGTCCTCCCCCCTTGTGTCCGGTTCGGGTTCTAGATTTCCTGTTTTGTTCTGAAAGTCTGTGTCTGTTGTCATTGTGTTCAGCTTGTGTCCTCCAGTCATCATGTGTATTCAGATCAGCTGTTCTTCCCTCCTGTGTGCGATTACCCGATTACCGTGTGTGTGTGTGTGTGTGTGTGTGTGTGTGTGTGTGTGTGTGTGTGTGTGTGTGTGTGTGTGTATATATAGTGGGTGTCGGTCTGTGTTCGTTGTCGGCTCGTCTGTGTTTCTTGGTATCCTGGTCCTTGGTCTGCGTCTCTCTGCTCCGCTCTCCGTTTTGTAAGATTTCAGGTTTGCTCTTTAGTTTCTCCCAGTTTAGGTTTGTCATTACTCATGCTTCGTTGCCTGTTTTTTGCCACTGCCACCTTTGAAAATAAACGTCACTCGTATCATCAGTTTGCTGCATTTTGGGTCCTCCTTTTCCTCCACACCACACGGCTCCCTCCGCCAGCCGTGACAGTGACTTTGGTTCAGACTGAAATATCTCAAGTGCCACAGTCTTGGTAGATCATCAGCAGAGAATGACTTCTACAGTTTAGTGATCACCTTTTTCTACTATTATTACTGATGAAAAAAAAGTGATGTATCTATTGTTGTTTTGGTACATGAGAAAACCGCATCATTTAAAAGGATTTGACGTGAGAAGCACTGCAGAAATAGCCTCTATTTACATAACTTCAGCTATCTGCTTTGGAAACCTGTGAGTCACAGGGTGTTAACCATGCTAAGCTCAGTTGAGTCAGGCCTTTACAGAGTGTCTATGATTGTCAGCACTCTGACATTAATAACCCAATAGCCCATGGATCATTTCAGAGCCGCTCTGAGGCCATTTTCGATCCCTAAAGACTTCGTGTGAAGCTCTTAAATCTGTTAGTGGCAAGCCAATCAGTAAGAGATCATCATTCTGCAGCTGCCACTCTCAAAGTGACCTGACAGTAAAACAAAAATGCCACCTATACATGGATAGTAGAAAACGTCTTTAGTGTGACAGCCACAGCTACAAACTGGATCCCTTTAAGCTAATTAGATTTCAATTTAACCAGATATACAATCTCAGAGTTGTTTATCACTACAGTGGCGACATGTTCCCTCTAATTATTATGTAGTATTGTTTGTGTGAGTCTGTGTTCAATAGCAGCTACATTTTTTCCCCAGGCAATTATCTCTCCAGTGTCTATTTATCTCACTGTTTCTCCAAGTTGAGAATTATAAATATATATGATTAAAATAACCAGGTCTTTTGTTTCTTCGTGTAGAATTAATTATGATTTAATGACAGTTTTTAATGCTGCTGAATGACTGGCAACCAATAGATCACAGTTTTATATCTCCAAGTTTATCACCGAGTGTGTGGCAATAAGAATGTATTTATGAGGGATGCTGCTAACAACCCAATATTTTGCTGATGGCGGAAAAAATGTTTCTGTATGGACCTCTTGACACTGCAACAAATAAATCTGATTCCAAGCAAATTAACCCAAAGTTGTTATAGAGTAAAATTAACTAACACCATTTCTTTTCATAAAGGAGACAAATCATCAAGTATGAAGGACTAGATCAGAGCAGTGCAGCAGAACACTCAAGTCCATGTTATAGATTTTATTCACCATGTTGAAACCACCATGGAATCTGCCTGCACTGCCATACTGAAAATTTAAAACTCAATAATGTGTAAAATACTGGCCAGTGACACGGCCATTGCCACACTATATATGAACTCTGAGTAAGTGTAGTGAGAGTAGTGTGGAATCAGAAAATATTCAGGGTCCTTCAGTGTTTTATATTTTGTATTGATCAGATTTTAAATGGTTGAAATTGCACAACTGATACTCAGCCAACCACAATGACTTTCATCTTTTTTCCCCCCAACCATTTTCTTACACTTCTACCAATTCTAGGCAGCTGGAGCATTTCCCAGCTGTAACAACAAAAGGCAGGATCACAGGCCAGTGGTGACATTGCTGCCACATAACAAAATCTATTTATGTATCCTTCCCATATGGTGCTTTTGTGGCAGCAACAAAATGAGTGAGGTTGCAAAAACCAAGAGGTGCACCGAACTGCAACTTGGATGACAGATGTGATGTCATCATGAAGTCAAGAATAATGGTCCCATAGCACAGAAAGACCTCATACCTGTGGCCAATTCAGAATGACCAGTAAACCTAATATCGATGTCTTTGGACTGAGTGCCGATGGATTCAAACCCTTGACCTAGCTGCTTTAAGGTAACAGTGCTAACTACTGCACCACTCTGTGGCCAGTGGTGTCCTATTTTTATATCTTTACAATGTTGCCATGTTAGGTTTTATGATGACAACACTTGTGCACAACAATTTGACAGTCACTGAGCAGTGTCTAATTCCACTTATTGGACTTATTAATGGCATTTTATGCAATTAACAGAGCCTATTTGTCATGATCCTGGTTTGTTGATCCAGTGCTTTGTTTATTGTTATTATTTTCCAGTTTCTGCTGTTTTGTATTTGTTCTTAGGGTTTGAGTTGTGTGTTTAGTGTTCTATTCTCCCTACCTGTGTCCTTCCTCTGTGTTCTGTTCGTGTCCCCGAGTTGGTATTGTGAAACAGTCTGTGAGTTTCCTGTTTTACTTTGTAGGTTTGTGTCTCGTTATGCCCATTAGTTCCAGCTGTGTCCCCTCCTGTGTGCCATTTCCTAATTACCTGGTGTGTGTATTTATACTGCATGTCTGCCTGTGCTCCTCGTTGTGTTGTCTGTGTTTCTCTATGAATCTTCTGTGTACCCAGCATTATTCCGTGTTTCACCGCGTCGCTCTGCTCCTCGCCCCGTGTCCTCCGTTTGTGTTAGTTTTCCCAGTTTAGGCTATGTTTTGGTTCTGCCCACATCTTGGTTATTGCTCGCTGTAAATAAATCTCACTTGCACCTCCACCACTGGATCCTCCTTCTCACCTCCACACGACTGCCGCCCCAGCCGTGACACTATTTGTTTTCAGAACAAAATTTTAATAATGATTAAAGAATTTGGTGGGAGTCCACCTCTGGCAGACTTATAGTTTTACTCAGTGCTAAAATTTGAGATGTCTTTATTCTTTTTAATTTCTTCCAGCCAGAATTCCGGTTAAAGTGTGGTAGAGAGTAGACGTGGAGGAAACCCCGGGGATGAAGTTGGGTTACTTGCTCTGTATTAGAATCCTCAGTTAGTCTAATTGTCAGTACTATTCATTTGCAGGGGTAAGATAAATCACTAGGCGAAATTATTTCTTTTTTCAGTTATACCAAGTGTAATCCAATCATTTGTCCCTTCCAATTTGTGACTGGAGAGCTGTAATGAAAAAGTGAAAGCTCTGGGATTAATGGACAATTTCAAGCTCCCGCTACATACGCCACTTCAACTAGACGAGCTTGATGTAGTGCTGGTGTTCTTGGATGTTTTGTACTAGCATTATTTAGCATGTCGTGTTGGTAGCAGTGGAGTGGAGTTGCCTAATTGGCTTACTTTCAGCTATAACGTTTAATGCTATAATGTATGCTGTCATGGGTAGATCATGTGTAACAGTGTGGAGCAAGATGTTTATTCATGGTGGGGGTTTTTTTTGTTTGTTTTTTCTTGCACAGCATGTCACAATAAATCTATGTGCTGCATCCATCAAAATAAATAGAGCCTATGTAAAATCCAGTCTGGTGGTTAGAGGCATGATCAGAACAGCCACTGAGTAATCTCAGATCTGGTTGATTAACTCTGTCACTTAGAGAAAATCATGACACATTCAGTAGTATAATTGTATGCATCAATACTTCGCCAAGGCCTAATAAAGCATAGAGAAAGAAAGCGAGTATGACTGAGCCTTGTAAATATGCATTTTCCTGATCTGAATCAGCCTATGCTGACGTTGCTAGGCCTTGACATTTGTGAAGGGAGAGCTGTCTGAATGTAGCTCTGAGTGTAACATGTACTGTAAGCATCATTTGGAAATAAATACCAAGATGAAAACACCATGAAAGCTGTTTATTTTTTCAGCATCCTGTAGGTCTTTCTTATCCCTACTCAAACATGCACAATGTTCTTTTCATGCTAGAGGACATAAGTTTATGAGCAAGGACCTACCTACAGAGACGTGCAAAGTAATTTATTAGTTAGATGATTACAGATCCGGCTCTTCGATTTTACTTGCCTCTATCTGTCTATTTACCTTTTCCCACACTCTGGGGCATAGCGTGTGGGGAATAGCAGAAAAAGCAGGATCTATTTTTCTTCATCAGATAACACTATTTCAATTTGGGAAGCTTTGCTGCCATTTTAGCTATCTGAACTGCTTCATTGGCTGCCAGAGAAGTTTGCAAATTGTTGCTGATTAGACTGTTTTCACTGACAGAACAAAAACTGCCAAGTAAATCCTCTTGATAGTAAAGATTAATTACTATTGAGAACATTGCTACACCTTGAGATGTGTTCTGGGGGGTTTTCGGTGAGAAACGATATCTCTTATTAGATTAGTTCTTATTCAGTTTTGAGAATATGTTTGCCAATTTCATTAGACAGTTAAAATGACTGTATACAGTACCTACATCTGTTTTTCTTTTTGTTTTGCCTCTGATGTTCTTCTATGGTAATGAAGGACATCAGTATGTGTGTGTCTTTGTCTAAGTTAAGGGTTTTAGGTTTAGAAAGCAGTTGTTTTTGTGTCACACACAGCCTCCCCTGTGTTTTGTGACCCTAGACACTGAAAAAAATATTGAGCACTTTATATGCACAGAAATTGTTAAGTTCGTTTGTCCTTGAAAGTAGAGTTCATCTCACCAGTATGATTGCTGGGTACCGTACTCAAGCATGCTTATGCAAACCCTTCCTTGGAACCTTTCCAGTGGGCTCGGGGAAGGTTTAGCTGGACTCGGGCGCAGCACACATGCTGTATGATCACTATCCACCCCCGTAACACAGAACTCCACTTAGAGTAATTAACAAATGTGTGACAGGAGAGTGTATCACCGCTTACCTAATTAAGACACAAAATACATAAAACTGTGAACCTCGTGCTCCGCAAGAGCACAATTTAAGAGCATGTGTGGGTGTGAAGCGTGAGCACGAGAGAGGAGTAGACATATGAAGATAAACTGAAGTGTACTCTGGCCCAGATCATTAAGGGCAGTGTGAGTGAAGACCAGCGAAAAGCGGGGACAATCGTGCAGACATGGTGCAAGATAACCATGCTTAGTGTGAGCACGCTCAAGATAAACTACTGCATCTGCGAGGTATCTTGAAAATCTGCACAGGTGTACCTGCAGGTCATATTTTAAAGGCAAATGGTCATCAAACTGAATATTAATTTGATTTAGATTTTTTATTTAGCGGCACATCATCAGATGACATTTAGTGCCCAGGACCTTTGAACAGCATTGCTCAACACAGGAGTCAGAGCGTCTGCTGGTGGTGGAAGCGACCCCTGCCATGCGATAAATTGACTGTGGAAATGTTTTGCACAACCAAGATAACCTCACCATTAGATACTCGCTGTGTTGGCCTTTTACTTTGATGTTTGTAAAAGAAAAATGTTTTAGCAAGATAGGACAAAGGGATTTTTATTTCACGTTAGTATCAATTGATTTGCTCTATAAGCTTAAAAAGTCTGTGCAAAAGTCTTGAGCCATCCCTTCTTTGTATTTTGCTTCAAAGGAGAATTTTTTTGAAAGAGGGATGCATATGTTTACATGTTGTACGCATGTGAAGAACAAAAACAGACCTACAGCAGATGAAAAGGGTTTTAAAGCAGTGTCCTTAAGAAACTGAAACAAAATCCTGACAGGATTTGGGAGATTCATCAGCATGTACAGGTACAACCATAAGTGTCTACGGCCATCTGTAAAATACATTGGAGGCTTTGTCATGGTTTGGGAATGCATTTCAGCCAGCTGTGTTGGAGATTTTGTCCCAACCAATGGAATTATGAACAGTCTGTAAAGAATCTGACTGGCAAAGACTTAATGTTACATCATGACAATGATCCTAACACACTGCCAGTGTAAGCATACCTGGATAGAAAAACACACAATGGAACGCTAACAGTCATGGAGCTACTTCCTCATGTATGTTTTCACAAGTTTAATTGAACCTATTGCCCATTTTCTTAGCAAAGGATAAAGAAATGAGGGATGGCTCAACACTTTTGCACACTACTGTGTCATTATTTTTAAGTTTAATTCTCGTTGTTTGATTGTTTACATCGGTTTGTTTTTGTCTTTAGTCAACAGGTGACATCTTTGTTTTATACCACTATCATGGATGCAGGTATTATTCTTCTATAACGAGGTTACTTTATAACCAGGGGTGCACATAAGTGGTCCGCAGGTGGGCACGCGCTGTCAAAATAAAAGACACGCACCAGATAAGAAGTTGCAATGCACGTTTGCGTACATATAAAAGGCACTGTTTTTGTCCACTAGAGTGGGATTTTCACGGCATATTCTGCACCACATCTCTGTGCGTTCATCATTTGTTTGAAGCCAGCTCACCTCCTGCAACCACTTTCCCGAGAATACGCGCTTTTTTTGCGGTTCGGACTCCTTCTGACATTTCTTTGGAGGTGGAGGAACACCAAAGTAATTGCTTAAAGGAGCCTCTTCGACATCTTTAAGAGTTCTAAACAAATGTCTGTCCTCCTCTAGAAATCTTATGTATGCAAACGTGCGTTGCAACTTCTTATCTGGTGCGCGTCTTTTATTTTGACAGCACATGCGCACCTGCGGACCACTTATGTGCAGCCCTGTTTATAACTTTTTTTTCATTTTAGGTGATATTCAAAAAAAAAAGATCAGCAGTGTGGATAAAATTGAAACCTGCAGCAATAAATAGTTACACTTAGTTTTCAAGGCTAAGAGCCTGGTGTTCAACCACTATAGCATAGCAAAAAGGAAAGAGATGTTACGATGTCCAAGAGATGATTGGTAATTTAAAAGTGTTTAATTTGTGCAAAAGGACATCAGAAGTAATGGGAATGAAACATTTGTTCATTTGCCCCAACAACTAAACAGTTGGGTGCCTACACTGCAAAATACACCAGTAACAGACCCCCCAAAATAAATTAGATATCAATAAATGAATATCAATAAAATAAAGGATTTTTTTAGTGTGTTTTGTGGGTTTTTTTTTGCTAATATTGAACTGTTACAGTGAGCCAGAGGTTGTGAAAAATGACCCATACATTTAAGAGATAATCTAAATCTTCACTTTTAGTTGTTATCTATAATATCATTATGGCTGTCTAGATTGCTTTAACTCCACTGTATCATTCTCTGTTTTAAGTCGTGTTGTTAACACTCATCACGTGGCTGAATTTGATCTAATGCCTGCAAAATGAAACATTTGATCAAGCGAGGGTGTGAAAGCAACACAGTCCATCTGAGGAACATATGTCAAAATCGGTTGAAATGTAATTAGAGCTGCGGCATTACGTTTGGATCGCTGACACACTCTGCCCCCCCCCTGTTGAATTATTCATAAATGTTATAATTCTCAACCATATGGACCCCATTCTTACCGCCAGTTTTGGCAATGTGGATTATGGCACTTTCACATTGTGGCGGGGCTGAGATACTGCACTGATAAATTAAGTGGCTGTGTCATTTGCAGGAGTATAAATGGAATGAACCCCAGAATAGAGAGGTCTTTCATCTTTTCTGGTAAGACTGTCCTGATTACATCTAAATGTAGAGCAACATTTAGAGGACTATCAATCAAGATGAACCATGAAAAAAGGGGGTGGGGACTGAAGGAATTATGCTCCAAAATGGCTTCCCTCGCTTTAATTTCCTGTGACAGTGTGCATTAGCTCTCATCACCGCCTTACTGCCATTAGACTAGCAAATGATTATGGTTACTGCCTCCACCAGCAGTAGAGAGGGAGCTAATGTAGCGTTTTCATGGTGTTTTCAACTCACATCCCACCTCCGCGATGCCGCCTTTGCATCTCTGACTCTTTTAAGTGTCTTTTTAGACTTTTTCCACTCTATCAGATTCTATTCATTTTCACTCTTCAGAGCCCCATCTGCCTCTCGGGCCCTCAGGGCGAGCCTTTAAAAAGCTGTATGTCTTTTTTGTGTTCTCCCCCTGCTAAGTACAGTAACTGGGGTCAGTCAAGCTTCAAACTAACTCAGTGTTTGAGGATGCTTGCACAAAGGAGGCGACTGCTTGTAAGTGTTTTGACGTGTTTGCTTCAGCTCTGGTCCTTTGCAGTCTTTGAGGGAAGACGGATTCACTGGGAGCGCGGGATGAGGAGACGGTGGGCTTGAGACACAAGGAGAGATGGTGTGCGTGTGTGATTATGGCAGGTATCTCTAAAACTGCAGAAGTAAATTTCATCAAACATTGTTTCTCATCATTAATGAGGTTCATCCCAGCTTAGATCCCCCATCGGACACCTAATTAGGATCTGCAGCTGGTTAGTACTGTCAATTACTTTCACATACACTTACTGACATTCACATAACACTGCTGGATTGCAATCGCTATGCATTGGTGAGCAAATCCACTGCAGATAAGATATATTTATCATTCAATTTACAGTGCATCTCCATCTCCCAGTGTAACTAATGATCAGGATGACAGATTGCAGTAAATCCATGTCTATCACTAGTTCCTTAGGCCCTCTTTATGTATGCTGTCTGTTAACCCTTTCATCTATCTTCTCCACATCACTACTGATGGTTTTGATAGGATAAAACAGAAAACAGTTGATCCTGGCAAAATCAAGTGAACATCAAGTGGGGATCTTTTTTGGCTTGTTTAAATCATAGGATGACAAGGCCTCCCACCAACTGCTTCATGGCCATCATGAAAAGCGACTGCAGGCTGCAGTGCCCTCTACAGAAAGATTTCTCAGAAGGCAGTCTTACTTTATTAAGTTCAGGGTTCTACAGTACATGTACAATATTGTATTGATCTGGTTTGAGAAAGGACTTTCTCAAAGGAGTGCAACTTGAAGAAATGTTAAACCACCTAAATTACTTTGAACTAAGTAATAATCAGTGATTTAAAGGCCAAGAATGCCCAGACAAAGATTTTCTGTCTGAAGACAGTCGAGTATAGAGATTTAACATTTCTATACAAATTTATTGGATATAAAAAGTACAGTCCAATATTACATGTTTCTCTGTGGTTTATAGATACAAAAAAAAAAACACTTGTTATCCAAAATCTGTGAAAAAAAAATAGCTCTGATTGTCAATTCTCAATAAATGAGCTCTACCTCCTACGCTCTCTGCTCTATAAGATAAAAAAAAATCAAATTCTGACAAAATTTATTCTGAACAGTGGCGTAATATGGCACAGGAGTCAAAGGCTAAATGTCATAACGTCTGTCATGGAGCATGTCCCAGTCATAATGACACTGTTCGCCTTGAACTGAGGACCGCAGGCCATGTCAAGCGTCAGTATAATATCCTCATTACAATAACACAGGCAGTAGCTCTGATCCATCAACAGACACAAAGCACCGAGAAGACAGGTGCACTATGTACTACCACTAGCAGAGCTTGGAACGTGTCTGTTTTATACTCTAAATATAGTGTGATTCTCAAATCTAGAAAATACGTCAGCTAGTTAAGTGACCAGATGCTCTGGAAGCACGTGCATTAGCACATCAGCCTGAATCTCAAACTACAGAAGAAAAAGAAAAAACTTTATTCACTAAAAGTTCATATTCATAGTGATGCTGCAGGTACGATAGGTTTTGGAGAGCTTAACTCCAGTTTGGTGGCTCCTGCTTTCACAAAGGCTTGCATTTGTGAAACGGCTCACCAAAGCACCCATCGATTCCACCCACACAAGGATTAAAATGTGTTAGGCGTAGCATTATGTTTCTCAAAATTAAGATCACATTTCACCCGAATCCCCAAGCATCCCGCCTCAAAAACTACTTTGCAGTATGTCCTTGCTTTTCCAATAAAATCCTTGAACTAGGCGGCGTAAAAACACTGCTGTAAACTTCAAGACTTTATTTAAATCTCCCTTGTAGCAACTAGTGACAAATGTACTACAGATATGTTATTGTACAGCAGGGAAAATACTTTGTTTTTTCAACTGCAATTTGATTTTCTGATACCAAAGCACACTCATATCTGAATTACTTTTTTGCATGCAAAATAAAATAGTCCGATAACACAATCTAACAGCTTTTGCGGTAGATAGTGGCAGCTTAATAAATGTAACCACTAAACTATTGGTAGAAACAGTGTAACACACTACTTACATATTTCTTGCTTTCATTTTTTAATTCACTAGCTGGGCCCACGTCCTCATTTTAGGTTTGACAGCGTTTTAGTAGGGAAAAGTGAATGCTTTGACATGAATTGAGTTACGGGTTGGGGAAGGCCTCGAAGGGGACTGGAGATGGCTCCCGGGCCTGGCAGATCCCCATGCACTAAATAGAAATGCAGAAGTTAAAGAATTGAGAACAAGGAGGGAGGGTGGGGCACGTAAACGAGAATGAACAGCTTGCAGAACTGAGGGAACCTATGTAGATGACAACCGGAAGGAGAGTGTTTGGAGGCGTGGTCCTGCTCCCGAAATTCCGATACATAATCTCCAATAAGCTCTGACACAGTCAACTGTTATGAGTGACAGAGTTACTGCTTTCAGTCAGTTCAATCATAAAGTCTACCATATTTCTTAGAAAGTTATGTCAGTCTTCTCGGTGCTCTCACAATTTTTCCGTCAGTCTAATTTTGCAATGACCCACAATTTGGCAAAAAAATTGTATTTAAAAACGGCTTTCAGGTCTTGTTTTGATGCTGCCACATATCACTCAACCTCTCTCCATCTCATGTGTTCTTCCAGCATAGATAGAGTATCAATGTTATTTATAAAATCATTATATTTTTTTATTTTTATTTTTTCCGAAATTAAATGTGATGTCCTCTTGGAAAGCACATTTACAGAACGCTGATGATGGATGACATGATATGACGAACTGGAAAAATAGGAAAATAAAAGGAATTTAAGAAAACCTTTGTCATTAGTCAGTTTCACCCAGTAATAGTCTGCCTTTTTTTTTTATTTTTGGCCTGTCCCGTTTGGCTCTTTTGCCATCAGAATTGTTGTCTAAAGGCAAAGAAAGATGCCCAACGGATTTACTTTACCAAATTGACCATCCCAGCCTTGCCGTAATGGTCCACTTGATTCACCTTTTATTGTTTATTTTATTTTCACTTACTGAATACGGGACAGACTTGACTGGGGGAAAGAAGGGGAGAAAGAAAGAGGGAAAGAGAAACAGCTGGGAAGAGGGACGGGGGAGAAGGGCAAAAGACAAAAACCAACAGAACGGGCAGAGAAAAAAAAATGCATATATCAATCACCTGGGTCACCTGCTGAGAAAGAAAAAAGAAAACAAGCAGAAGAGAACAAGAGTAATAGAATAAACAACATCACAATGATATATGGGAATATGACAGTAAATACTAAATGTTAAACATTATTGTGCAGCACATAAGATCAACAGAACACAGTGTGCTTTGAGGTAGGAGCCAAAAAGGGTGTAGTTTGTGGGTGTGATCACCCGTGTGTACACCTGTGAGCATGGACGCGCTTGTTTTTTGTTTTTTAAAAGGTTCCTTCATGTAATAATCTGCTAGAGGGTGTGGGGGGGCCACAGTCCCGTCCTTCAGGGCATGAAGCAGGTATGGAGGAGATCAAAACTCCAGACATCCAGAGGCCCCCAGAACACAAGAGACCAAGGAAGACCAACAGAGGGGCAGCTGCGCCACTGTCCCAGAAAGAGCTGAGGAGAGTCCCAGTAATAGTCTGCCTAATGACTTGGGAGCTGCAAGTAGCCACACTCATGCACCAGCAGTTATCTGCAACTTAACAAAATTATACTTATGAACTGTGTGCAGCTTTTTCAGACAAATAATGAATAAAATGACTGTTTTGGTCTGTAATAGTTGGCACAAACCGAGCTGTTTTCTGTTTTACAATTAAAATTTAGTGTCTATTTCAACATTCACATTTATGTAGCACCCAGTCACACGGGCCTGGTTGGGGTATAGACATTGTCACTGATTACTGGGCTGATGTGACTAGTGCTTAAGTGGTGTGAGATTTGTTCTGTGTGGCAAATGTACAGGCATTTAAGTCATATAAGTAGTAATAGATGCTTGTGTTGACGATTCTTGTGGTAAAACTTGTATTAATATAGTAAGGCCTACAACTTTATTTCAACTTTAACACTAACACGTTCACACACAGTTGGAACATCTCTTATTTAGACTATAAGAGAGAAACAGAGGGAATTAAACAAAATACTAGCTCTATTTGCAGATGGGTGGCTTTACCTTTACACCTAAAGAGAATATAGTGAACCTAAGATCAGTTTTAGTGGTGCAGCATGGGGAAAATTATCACTTAGGAACAAATTGTGATAATTTCTATTGTGAGCTCCAACAGTGCCTTGAGGTGACTGTTGTTGTCATTTGGAGCTGTATAAATAAAACTGAATTGAACTGAAGTTGAGTTTGAGCTATGCTTTCTGCTCTGAGGTTTACTTTTCTTGTTGGATTCAAATAACTGAATTTGACAAGTTATAGTCAGACTGATATCACATGAGCTATCACAGATGATTTATAGGTGTATTTCAGTAAGTGAATCTAATCAGCACCATTGGGTTAAATTTAAATAGATGTCTGCAACCCTTGTTATAGCCTAACATTGACCATGAACACTGCAGATTGCCCATTTCATCTTGTCGTGTGAAGTGCACACCAGTGATGGATACACCAATTGGACTGTCTCTGTTATTGTTCCCTCCAGTAAGGCTGAAATTTGTTTGAAGCACGGAAGGTGCACAGCGATGTGAAACAATAACTCAGATATGTTAAACCTTAAAAATGAGTCTCGGCAGGGATACAAAGTGTAGATATTTTTGTTCAAATGTAGGGAAGATTCATCAGACAGATAAATATTCAAGTAAAGTACAGATATCTGTAGATTGTACTCAAGTGAAGTAATGAATGATTTGTACTCTATTACTTCTCACTCCTGGTGTAGATTTTCTTTTTCCTTTTTCCTTTTCTTTTCTTTTCTGTTTTGTTTTTTTTTCCAGAAAAGACAGACTATCCAAGACGTGATTTTGAGGAGTAAATGCACTGAATGGTCATTTAGGAAAAATAGGTAATAATAGCATTAAATCAGGGTTTTATAAAACAAATTTTTAACAGGGAATTTTAACTTTATATTCTCCATCAGTGTAGTTAAAGGTAATAGTCTATCAACCTTCTTCCACTTATCCAATTCAGAGCCCTGGGAGGTCTGAAGCCAATCCCAGCTGCCATAATGCTGTAATACTCTATGTAAATTTTTAACATTGATTAATGTTTTATTTTGTTGGCTTGTTTATTTTAAAAAAAATACAGCAATGTTAAAAGCCAGAGTAATGTGTAATATTCAGTCCAACAGTCCGTTTCATTTTAGCTCAACACCATCAATGGTGTCAGATCCATTTTACTCAGGCAAAGGCAGACATAACATTATAACAATGTGTAATGAACTCATTAAGGTAGTTTTAGTATGATGATTTGTTGCAGATGGTTTTATGTTTTTTTCCACAGATGTCACTCACGGTTACAGCATGTTTGAATTCATCTACATGGACGAATGAGGACTCGGCTCATCTCATGGTCTTTACTTGGTGCTAAACCTCAAAGAACACAAACCCTAGTCCATGAACATGTAAACAATATCCATGATCTTACATTAAATCACAACTGATATTGTTGATTTCCTAATGTATCAAACAGATCAGATGCTGAGAAGAATCTACAAAAGACGGACTTTAGGTTCAGTTTGGTTATTAGATTTTTGCTATGATATGAGCAAAAATGTGACTGTAGAGGGCTTATTGGAGCATTTACAGGCTATGGGTGGGAAAGTCCAGTGAACTCAAGTCCATTTCAGTATTGAGTAAATGAGTCATGCATGGGTCTCACATTCCTACATTCTTTCAAAATACATCAAGATGTCTCTTATTTATTATAAATGTGGCAGTGGATTCCTGAGCTATTCAGGCATCCTCAGGCTGACAGGTAGGGAACATCATTATGACTGGCTTCAAAGGGAAAGGGGAAAAACAACATGTCTCAGCTTTGAAATACAAATCCACGGGCAGTCGAAGTGAAATGCCCCTAACACCAATGAACAGAGACATTTTAATCATCGCATCTCTGTGTTGTCTCTCATGTCATGTATAGAAGACAACATTAGTAAAGATGGCCAACAGCTGCTACTCAGGGGTAGAAACTGGGAGCGTGTGCCCTCGAGCTTGTTGGTAGCAGAGGAATAACATACTGTGACAATAAGAGACATGAAGAGCAATGAATATGACTTCAAAGCAAGAGGCAGACTTTCTGTAATGTAACCCACAATGACAGAAAAGAAGCTAGTACCTGAACAGGAAGGAAAACATTGCTCTATGTGGTTCTTTATTTTCTGTTCAGTCTGCCTCTGCTAAAAATAACATGAACTTTAGAGCATATGTTTTAATGGTTATATTAGGAAGACTAGGAAATATATGCATGCTATATGTAAAGTTAAAAAAATAATATGTTACAAAATGTAAAATTATAGTAAGAGCTCTGCTTTCATGACAGTAAATGCAAACTTTATTGTGAGTCTATGGCGTGCACAGGAATGGAGAGAAATGAAGGATGCAGATTAACATGATTAAAAATGTTGTCATTTAAGGAACTCGATATTGGGCGATAAAAGTAGTACAAGTACAAGTCTGCAAACCAAACACGGAGACAAAGTAAAAAATCCAAACAAAGGCTCTTTGACAACATCAGAAAGGTAAAACTCATATTCTACCAGAATAGCATTATAAATGATATATTTGTTGAGCGCCAAATCACCACAACTTTATGTTGTAAGGTAAAGACCCCATGATAATACAAAAATAAAAAAATTCAAAAACCTAAATTTCAGTTACTAGGATAACTTAAACAGGACCCCAAACCTGATTAAGAATTCAAAATCAAAAACAACCCCAAGCCCTTGGACATGTGACGTTATGTTCAGAAATGTACAAAATAAATAAATACATAAATAAAAAAATATTCAAAACTTCATGAAACACCTAAAAAGGTCTGTTAAAGCCGCATTTGCTTGGCTGGATTAGTTACCAAGATATAAATATAAGATAAAAGAATAATGTTTTCAGTCACACACTGTATATTAAAGATGGCCATAGCCATCATGATGTATTATTAAGTTTTGTTGGTTAGCTATGACAAATTTTTCGTTCTTCTATCATCAAAGATAGTGTTTAGTGATTAGTGAGGTGCGATGGTAATTCACTGTAATATTAAATAAGGCTCTATGTATGTGGAAAAAAAATGTTTAAAAAAGTCACTTACAGAAAACAGCCAATTATAATGTGTCGTTTATTGAATGCTGAACTATTCAAAATTGCTTGTTTAAGCATTTTGGTTTAAGTTGCCATTTAAGTAACTGCAGCGTTGAGATTTCTTATTCTTTCACTTTCTCATGGTTTTGGTTTCAGCCCTGCATATTTCAAACAAATCACTAAGGACTGTTCGGCTACTAATACGCATTTAGTGTTTGAGATTTCTTTAAGTTGCTTGAAAGAAGTCCAGACGCTTTTCTTTGCAAGCTCCTTTGACTACGATGACCTGGATGACTGAGAACCTTCACAGACATGTTTGAGATTCTTTAAAATCTGTAAAATCACGTTTGTGACTTGGGGAAACTTAAAACACAACACTTGTATAATGTATGCCTACAGTATAGAGGATGTCAGTATGAAATCACAGACATGATTTCAACAGATACATTTAGATTTTGGCTTGAAATGTAGATATATTTGAGCATTGGTGCGATGTTGTGAATCCATACTGTTAAATATTTCCACATTAAAATGCTGAGAATAAACCAGAACACGAATTAAAACGGGAAATTCAGACATTAAAATAGATGTTTGAGCTATGTAAGTGACCTCCGCTAGTTGGTAAGTATTATATAGGCATTTGTGGTAATGACAATAGACGAAAAGAAGAAAGAACCACTAAATAGCATTTCTAGTTAAGACATCTCACTTTGAGTGAGAAAAAAAAATTTATTTACCCTAAGAAAAATATCTGTGGTACAGCAAATTTTAGTAGGCTTAGCTTATTCAAGATATATTTGTCTGTGTAAGTCACAGCACCCAAAATATTATTGTAAATGGTCTGTATTTGTACAGCGCTTTACTTGGTCCTAAGGACCCCAAAGCGCTTTACACTATACACAATCATCCACCCATTCACACACACATTCACACACTGGTGATGGCATTTTATTTAAATTTAAATAAAATAAAAAACTATTTATTTAGTTTATTATATTCTTGTTTCTGAACTAAACCCCAACTGTTCTCCAGTAACTTTGGCAATACATCTCTTCCTCTGATCACCTCTGCTCTGAATGTGTCTTAATGTGGAGTCTCATCTGTACGTAGGATTAAATCTTGAGGTTCTGTAAAGCCATTTAATAAGAACCGATGGATTCCAGTCTCTCTTTATCTCATGATTCTGTTGCTCTGACAAGTAATACAGTATCGTGTAAATTTCTGAGCAGTCTTTTGTTTCTGAGCATGCCAGTGTATTTGTTAATATTATGTATTACTTCCCAAATAATAGAAAAGCAGCCGAGTGTATTGTTCCAAATTCTCCACTATAAATGTTGAGGAGCTTATTTTGGAGTTATCCATAAGATCTGTTTTTAGTCTTTGACAATATTTATTTTAAAAAAACAAAAAGCAAACAAAAGAATTATGACTTTAGCACTAAGGTTTGTAAAGTAATATCAGCTGTATGTTAGGTAATTTATCATATAAGTAAAAGCTTTAAAATATATATTTAAATATATAATATAATTTAGCAATATATTTAAAAATGTATCTTAGCATCATCGTGCTCTTGTCCTGTTAGCAGCAGAAGATTCTGGTTTAATCACCCTCACTGTCCAGCAGCGGCAGGGTATTTGACTTTGTCCCCTCCGCTACCTGTCAACAGTTTATTTTCTGCTTAGGCTGAATGGCAGCTACTTTACCTTCTGCCACATGCTTGTCAGCAAGCAGAGACTTGCAATGTCAATATATCTTAGTCCCAAGCAGATACACATCTAAAGGTCTGCACTGTGAGCTGGAGGTGGAGGTTAATCAATTTTATTTGACCTTAATTTATACAGAGTAAATAATGAAGTGGCCTGTCTGTATAAAACATTCAAAGAAAAATCGTTCAGCAGTCAGGAGGGCTGGGTTCAGGTCGAGCAGGATGGGGATTTTCTTTGACTTCTAGTATTGCAAGTTAGACGGTTCCCAAAGTGGACAAGAACGTCCTCGGGTCTCCGACAACACTGCAGAGGGCAACATTACATTTTGTTTCTTCACAACACAGCCAAACAAAATCGCTCAAACTGGTTGAGAAGTAATCTAATACCACACTGTGGCAGCTGACTGGCCCGTTTCCTTTGATAACTGATCACAGTTAGTAGTAAATGTAAAAATATATTCATGTTTTGCTAATGGAATACTTTTAAGTAGCGGGAGCCAGATTTTCACTCAGATTTAGCGGCAACTTGATGCAGCTGTGATGCAGCTGCTAAACGAGTTAGGATAAAACGCAGTGTGAAAAGAGAGTTTCAGTTCATAAGAATCTAGAGCCCTTTCCATGGGATTGCAGGCCTCATCAATCTGTTGAAGTGTCACTTTTATATTTTATGCTCCTCACAACTTCATTCAGCTTTGATGGAATGAGCCACAGTACTCATTGCATATAATGTAATATGTGAGCAACAGTTCACCTGTCCTAAGGGAAGTGCATAATGTAATTTGCTGTTAGGCTCTGATTGATCCTTTCTCCACGTCTGGGATAATTTATCATAAGTAATTAATGAGGTTACTGCTGTATACTCAACTCTCTCCCTTCTTGTACATGAATTGAGCTGCTGTCTCATGCTGCAGGTATGTAATAAAGTTAAAAGGACTCTAGAAATACCTGGAGGAGAAAACTAATTTCAGTTTGTTGCCTGACTTTTTTCATTAGTTGTTAATCTTGGTAGAGACTCTTCTTCAGAGTTGTAAATTCTTTGCTGTAAAATGTGTTTTATAGACACTATTTCTAATACCTGTGAAGTTGTAAAATGAAGTGAATAGATTGTAAAACAAAGTTTTGCCCTCTCAGTTCATGGACTTGTGTTTGTCCTGAAAAAGTCTGATGTTCAGACTTTGTCCTGTGTGCATGAAGTTGAATGTATTTGATTTTTCCTTAAAGAAGGAGCTTCTGCAGGACTAGTTTGAAGAGATATAACAAATATTTATTGTTGAACTAAAACTGTTCCAAATTAGGTGGGATCAATATAATAATGTCATGTGATAAAGTTGTGTGTTGAGGTGCTGACTGACCTTTCTTAGAGTGGTGCTGGTGGCTGGTCGGACCTAAAAATGGTAGAATGAGAAGGGAAGGAAGTGAGACAGCGCTGAGAGGAATAGGTGAAATCCCCACCTCATTTGGTGTTTGGGTATGTTTGACTTCTATGGCTCTGGTCCTGAGCTTTAATTTAACATTTTGACTCACCCGAAATGGCCAGGCCTCTCTGTAGAATTGGATTTCTCTGTTATATGGACACAGAGATTGAAGATATATATATCTATAAGTCAACTTGTTTGCGATACATATATTGAACTGTGGTTTCCATGGATAAGGTAGCAGATTGAAGCCTTAGACCATTTCCAGGAAATCCTTTTGTTTTGGTTTTATTTGAATAAAAAACATAATTTTCTTCCCAGAGCTGTTTAAGATTCATGTCAGGATCATATTATTCACCAATGACAGTGTGCAGGCCATAGCACAGCTGTTTTTTTGCAAGACGACTACCTTTAAAGCAAAACTTTACTGGACTTACTGAACAATAATTGAAAACTTTGCTTGGGCGGATACTGATACATGTAAGGGTCTGTCTGTACTGTATCTGCAGTAACCATGGAGACAACCCTCCATTAAATACACAGGTAATGTGATCTGATACAGGAGGACATAATTTATTTTAGAACTGCTTCACTGAGCATTTTAACCTTAGCAAACGCTGTACAGTCTCTGCTTATTGTAAAGAAAATATATAAATAACAAAGATGAAGATATAATAAAGATGAAGTTTCTTCATCTAAAATCTGTGAAAACTGAAAGTGCCTGGCTCCAGCAGAAATTCAGGAGAGCCATTCTTCACTGAGGACACCGTTGGTCCTCCACCAGAGTGTGTGGTGTAACTATGTGAAGAGAACAGATAGTGGATTTTGGAAAGTGGAGCAGAGCCAGCTTGAGGGAAAAATTAAGTAACTTTTTATATTTGAACAATTTATCACAGATGTAACAACTTCTATGCCTTGTCTAGCTTTATAATCCTGGATAAAATAACTTTTAAATTAAGTTTTAAAACACATTTAAATGAATGTCCAACTTCAGGACACCCACACACCCTTTGCTGGCCTTTAGCCGCTTGCCAGCATTATTGCTGGATGGCAGCACCAGATAAGCCCTCAATTTGTATTCCCCAAGCTACAAGCCTTGGCTTCTGTTACAAGCTTGAACTTAACTTCAGAATTTACTTGGAAGAGATAGAGGAGAGCCAAGCTGCACAAAGACATCTGTAATGTAGATGAAAGAGCTCAAACGTCCAGATTCCTGATGGGGTTGCTAGCGATGAGGTCACAGCCTGGAGACAACAATAGTGCCTGTCCATGCTTTGAATCCATCTCCTTTCACTCTGTCTTCCTGAGCAACATTTTCTCAACATGTCTCATCAGCGATGTGGCACCAGGATGTCAGAGTGATAAAAAGGTCTGGTTATAAGCCAGAAGAAGCTGGCTGTCTCTGTCACTCGTAAGCAGATCACTCCCTGTAGCCACTGAGGCTTGTGCTTCCTAGACAACAGGCAGTGTTTTTCCATCTAGTTAGAAAAAAGGGATTTGTTCAGGAAGATATATGATAATAATTCGTATGAACCGTCTGTGGTACAAACATTAGCCTTTAATTAAAGAAAAGCATACTTTCCGGTCAGTGTTGGCCACCTCTGGACATGAAGCTGTGTGTTGGATTTGGATTGTATAATTGTTGCATATTTATTGTAGTTGTGATTATTAGATGCTGGCATAATGTAACCCCATCTCTGTAATGCTGTTAATACCATGTTGTGGTGTGTGGTTGGATTAAAATCACATTAACTATATTTTAGACTGCTTTCATAAAAGGAGAGGGAACAATTAGTCATTGAAAATATGCCCTTGTGATATTCCAGCATGGCTTAAAGATGCTTAAAGATCACTTTCATGACTGTGGATAAATGGGTCAGACAGAGAGGTGATTGTATGGTGGTGTTCCCATCTGAAACCACCCTCAGTCTTATTTCATTACATTTATTCCTTACTGTGCCTCTACTCAAGAGGGGAAATTGCAACAACAACAACAACAACAACAACAACAGTAAAAATACAATTTCCATTTTTCAAAAGAGATATGTTTGTTGTATTGCATAAGACTGATGTTTTTATTGTGAAAGGAGGAAGTGGTGTAGAAAAAAAAGGTCTCTGTTAGAAGAAGAAAAGAACAAAAATATATTTATAACATCTTCCAAATAAAGGAAAATTAGATGGTTTTGCTCTTATTAGCTCATAGTTCATCTGGGCCCAAGAATGTGTTTGATGTTGTGAACAATACTAAGTAACAGTTTTAAGATTTCTCATGGATTTTCTAGATTTTTTAAGTGAGCCTGTGTAAGCTAGCAAAAAGTTACTGTCAGTTACTTTTTGCTAGCAGTTACTGTCCCTCCATTTACAAAGGCAGAGGCGTCACGGTGTGATTATTTTATGTGTAGTTGTTTTTTCCTGTGTAATAATATTCAACATTGCTATCAATACATTTTTCAAAAAATGCCTCTCTGTGCAAAATGGATTCAAAACATAAACAACTGTGGGATACTGTTTGTCCGTGATTTGAACCGGGGGAACAAATCGAGGCAGAATCAGCCAGATATTATTTGTATCCCACTGTAACTTTACTGTATAAAGAGCTAACATCTCCAAAATGTCAGGAGTAGTTAGTCATTACAAGAAGTGTTTGTGAACTAAAAATCAAGAATGTGGGCTAATGTTTGTCCGTGATTTGGAGAGCCCAGGGTGTGCTCCCGACAGAGGGAAAACCAATTCTGCAGGGGAGACCTACCTTGGCACTTGTGCAGGTGAAACCAAAGGGAAGATATGCTTCACCATATTTTCTTGTCTTTGGCTTAGAATGAAGTTGGTTTGGAAACATATTCAGCGATGCTTCATCTCCTGCTTTGCGTTTGTGTGGGCACCCCGTGCTAGCATTGTCCAAGCGTTTTTGTTTTTTTTCCCTTTTCATATCGCGCCCCCCCGCAATGGCTCTTCGCCCCCCCCAGGGGGCAGGCCCCACACTTTGGGAAGCTCTGCCCTATTACATGACCAGTTGAGTAAATTTCCCAATAACCCTTAATCAAAGGTTGTCTTTAATTGATTAGTTAATTAAAATAGCATTGAAAAGTGAATGTTGTTGGTAATGTAAACTCCTATTAATATTCAGAGAAACTATTTCATTAGTAAAAGGCAACTTAGTTGAATTAACATATCATCAGGATGGCACAAGTCTTATGGTGTAATCAGAGTGTGTTTACTGAGCCACAGACTATCAATAAATCTTTTGTGTTCTATAATTTCACCCTGTATGGTTATATATAAATTGTTTATGTTATAGTGTAATATAAAATATAAAACATCTACATTTATATTATGATTATAACATTTACACTTAGCAAATACAAACATGTTTTCAGAGTTCTTCTTGGTTTTCAACTGCAAGAAATATTACTATGAAACGTAAGAATGTGTGGTTTTGTAAGTTGTAGCCAGGATTCATGTTACACATAAATTACCACAGGTGTTTCCAGTGACTGTAATAGTTACATACATTCAAACTTGATATTACTCACCTATCACACTTGATACAAAATAATTATTTGATTTGATAGTTTGGTATTTAAGTGTAATAACATACTATTACCACTTTATTACCAAACTGTGCTGCAATCCTCTTAGTGAAATAACAATAATGCCTTTATGACCATCTCTTGATTAAAAAAAACAATCCTTTACTTTACAATTTAAAGTAATAATGTATCATCTTTGCAGTAAGGAATTATACAAAATCTCCTGATCATTTCTGAAGAAGTTCCATACACATTCATATACTTGAAATTGTGTGTACACTTTTAAACCCTTTTTTTTTTTTACAACACAGTGAAAACCCTTTGAGTCTTTTTTCATGAAGAATGAAGAGCCAACATTTGAGCCTGTTTGCCTTTTTGACCTAAGCATAAATAGAGCAGACAGTGTGAAAAAAAACAAAAACAGGACTGGAGCAGAACAGTAATATCACAGTAACTCCCACCTCCCCCAAGACCGCTCAGCTCCTCAAGGCTGCCCTTGACAGAGCCACATGGTCTCCTTTTTAATAGCCCACCATATTTTTTTCGGTCAGCTGGGAATGACACAGATATACAAGGCCAACTTAACACGGGTTAACCAGTGAGTATTTTCACTGGGGATAATCGTTCTGACCCTAGACAATTCCTCTCACCTCCAAATTAAAGAAACTGCAGCAGTTAACTTCTTTTTTCCACAACAAAACCTTTTGGGGGGGGGTTGAGCCCATGGGTGGTAAATAGATAGCATAGTGACAGCCAAGGGGTTTTTTTTGTTTTTTTTTCAAGTAGCAGCCTCTGTACTTAAAGGTTTGATTATAGTTTCCATCATCAGGCTACACAATCTATGATCACCTAATTTGTGAAGGTAGCTACAAAAAGAGTATGGTATTCAGTTCTGATGTTTATGTGTCAAGGGAAGGGAGAAAGGCTTTAGTAAAAATGATAAATAACCCCTTCTGTTCTCTTAGAAGCACCAACTGCAAACCAACTTAAAAGTTTAAATTAAAAGATTTGCAGTACATGAAATGAGCTCCTAAATGACGCAAAGGCTGTTTTTGTTCTATGTCATTCGGGCCCATGAACTGAGAGGAAAGTGTTCTCTATTTCCCAATGAAATAATTTGCTTGTCGTCACTTTTTTTTACACCACATAGTTCAAACATATCAGTGTGTGGTGCCGAGATGTTTTAGAAGTGGAAAGCCCCCCTTTAACAAAAAAAAAAAAAAAAAAGGATGCAAAGTTATCATCCGGCTCACTAATTGGCTGTCATGAGGACTCCCAGAAAATCCATTCATTCATGAGTAGCAGGGGATACTGCAGGCTTGCACAGTTTAAAGTATTTGCAATGCATCGATAACTAATATATTACCTCCAGAAAAGCCAGGGAGGTCATCCTCGTTAAATAGTTCCAACAATTCAAGGTAGTGTGTTTTGTATGCCATGTAAAATAAACACACGCACGCACGCACGCACGCGCACACACACACACTGGGCGATAATCTATGACTCATTCATCGTGTCAGATGCTAAATATAGTGCCACATTATCTGCAGTCAAATTTCGTTGTCATAAAGTAAAGTCCTCATGTCTGTGAAGGTTCTCAGTCATTTCTCAGTCATTTGCAAACCATCATGCAAACCTTTCCTCGTTGGCCCACCTGTGGATGGAGTGTCTCGTTCTCAGGCCTTCTGCTCTTTGCCAGATCGTTGTGTTTATTATGGTGGTAATTAGGCCTCCCATGTCCTGATTCTTGTGTTTTTCGTACTATAGCCCTGCTTGTTTGCTTTCCATCCCTACCCAAATCTGTGCGATTTACATGTGTTCTCATATTCCCACTGCCTTGAGGAATTTAAAGGATACTTCTTCTGTTCCTTACCTGAACCCTACAGCTACTTCCTACATCAACAAGAAAAAGTCTTACCAAAAATACACCCGACTGCCCATTTTTCACTTCATCGGGATCCTTGCCTGCCTACTAATAGCACCTTTGAATCTCCTACAAAGAAGGACTTGGACTGATTACAATTGTTACAAGATATTAACAAACCACCTTGGTTGCTTCCAACTTCCACCTCCTGTCTGGCAGAATCTCTAGCCTTGCTCCAGTAGTGAAAACTTTTGTGCCACTAATGTGTTTTATAAGTACTCATTCCTTGTTTACGTTAATTTCTGTAAAACTGCTGTTAGTTACTGGAATCTGCTCTTTGAATACAACTCATGGTTAAACATGACAGAATGATTTGGCCAACATCTGGACTCAGCAGAGTCAGTTGGTGTACAACCAGCTGTTTCCCAATCAAGAAGTGCTGCTTGGTCATCATGTACAAGTTCTCTGTTCTCTTGTTGAACAGTTACAAGTCACACATTGACGACTAAAATAAATGAACAGTGCGATCCAAGTCATCAATCCAAGTTGCCTTAAACTTCTGCTACTGAATCATGAGTTCAGCCCCCTGAACCTGGCGTAGCTGCTTTGCCAGTATCTTTGATGCATGGTAAAAAACTTCTCCACAACTGAGTCTTTTGGAGGTGAGCTGAGTTGGTGTGGAAGTTTCCTTTTATAGTAATCACTATTTTTTAGTGGTTCACTTCATGTTTAAAGTAATGACTACTCCAAAATCTCCCATGTTGTAGGGTTGCTTAAGCATCGGGCACGTCAGAGGGAAAAACACTATTTAATCCCGTTTATTTCTAGTTACTAATGCTAGAGAGTTGTCCACATATGAAAAGTTTGTGGAAGAACTGACGAGAGTATTTGACACCCCTTTGCAAAGATAAAAAGTAGATGACTGTTTGTCAAGGCAATAAATCTGAGTCCAAAATCTCAATTGAGTTTTGTGTCTTTGCAGTTGAGAGGCTTCAAAAGTGATAAGATGGACTTTCTATGATTCTTTAACTAACGAACTTAAAAATGAACTAGCGTCTTTTGAAGAGTTAGTGGCCCTAGCTGTTAGAATAAGCAACCTGCTCAAAGAACAAGTCTGTGAGAAAAACTTGGTCATTATAAATATAACCTAAGAAATAAGAAGCCTTAATTAAGAAGACCACATTTTCGGGAATTAGTGATTCCTATGTGGATCTTTCCAAGGCACTGGAGAGGCTCACTGTGGGAAAAGCTCCAGTTCCCCCATGAGCCTGAAGTGGGTAAGCAGAAGAAAAGGGATGGATGGATGAAGGTAGAGTAATGCCCCTAATTGATAAATTAATCTGTTTTTGAGGGCATGGAGTTACTTATGTCATTATAAGAAAACAACGAAAATAATACCATCTCAGTCACTGTCTTTTTCTTCTCATCCATGTTATGTGTTCATGGTGCAGATATAAATAAAGCTGGTTGCAGTACTTCAGCATCTTGCTAGCACCACAGAAGAAAAGCAAGAATAAATGACATAAAGTTTTATTAGCAGATAATTTTCAAATGCAATTTTTCAAGTGCCTCAAAATATCACCAAACACTCAAACTGTTTCTCATGAGTTTCTCACAAAATGTGTCTGCTAGCCAAACTCAATGCTGTATTTCCCTGGGAGAAAGAAGAAAGTATGATATGTAACACTAATAGATATGAGGAAAGATGTAAGAAAGACAGGTCAGTACAGGGGGATGAAAGATTATTTTCAAAAGTAAGGACAGTGTGAATGTGAAATCTGATAAACTGAACATTTAAAGTTGCAGCATGTAAAGCTGTAATCTCTAGATATCAGTAGATTGCAGTCTTGTGAAGTCTGACATTTTATTGTGAAAGTTGCAAGTGGTATTGAAGAAGGGAAGGGGGGGGGAGTGAAAAGGTATCTTCCAAATGAAGGAATAGTTTTTGCTCTCATTGGCACATAGCTCATCTGGGCCCAAGAATTTGCTTGATGCTGTGAACAGAACTGAGAGACAGCTTCTCAGCTTCTCATGTTTTTTCTATTAGTGATGTGTCGGTCACGAACGAAATGGCTCTTAGAGCCGGATCTTTGACGTGAACGACGCGAGCCGGTTCCTTATCGCGAGCCGTGTTTTTTTTTTTTTGTTTTTTTTCCTTCTCTCACCCTCTCTTTAGCACTTTTTTTCCGCTTCACTCCGGATGCGAGCCTTGTGCTTTGCGCTGGGCAGAAATGTGTTTTGGAGTTTGGACGTGCTTTTTGGAGTTTGCATGTGTTTTGTCTCTAGGGGCCACCACATATATTTATATATAAACACATAAATAAAACCACTTTTTTTTTACATTAGTAATTCCTTTTGTGCATAATTTTATATTATTGTTAATAATAAATTAATTAAAGTAACAAAACAACCTGAAGAGTCGGTTCAGTAAAAAGAGCGGGAATTCCCATCACTATTTTCTATATTTTGAGTAGAGATTGTGTAAGCTAGCAATAATGCTAGCACAGCACATTTTTCAAGCCTAACGTGGTTAGCATTCTGTAGTTGAGTTAATCCTGTGAACTAGAAGAAAGACACTATTCTTAGTGTGTTTTTCACAAAATTAAGCATATTTCAGTTAAAGCTGCATTTCCTATGTAACTGTATCCTGATCATTTTGCTGTAAGGCCAATTGTTCATTAACAATGTTTGCCCATTACATGATCAGCTGAGTACATTTCCCAATAACCCTTAATCAAAGGTTGTCTTTAACTGATTAGTTAGTTAAAATAGCATTGAAAAGTGAATGTTATTGTTAATGTAAACTCTTATTAATATTCAGAGAAACTATTTCATTAGTAAAAGGAAACTTAGCTGAATTAACATATCATCAGCATGGCACAAGTCTTATGGTGTAATCAGAGTGTATTTACTGAACCAAAGACTCTTGTATTTGCACATCAATAAATCTTTTGTGTTCTATAATTTGAATTTAGATCATCATCTTTTTTTTTTTAAAAAAAAACATCAATCCTATACATTACACTTTAAATAAATAATTTATCATCTTTTCAGTAAGGAATTATACAAAATATCCTGATCGCTTCTAAAGATGTTCCATACACATTCATATACTTGAAATTGTGCATAAACCACCACAGTGAAAACCCTTTAAATCTTTTTTCATCGATAATAAAGAGCCAACATTTGAGCCTGTTAGCCTTTTTGACCTAAGCATAAATAGAGCAGAAAGTGGGGAAAAAGAGGACTGGAGTGAAACCGTAATATCACAGTAACTCCCGCCTCCCCGAGGCTGAGCCACATGGTCTCTGCTTAATAGCCCCCCCATATTTTTTTTTTGACAGCTGGGAGTGACACAGAGATACAAGGCCAACTTAACCCACTTTAACCATACAATATATAATATAATGATAATTGTTCTGACCCTAGACAATTCCTCTCATCAAATTATAGAAACTGCAGCACTGAGCTTGGTCATTTTTCCTTATTAACCTACAGATATCAAAAACATTAATTTTACATTGTATCCCACAATGAAAGCGAGAGGCTACTTTGTATAGCAACAATCCTGAACCTTTCTCTTGGTAAGCTCACCTGTTTTTGTCACTTTTAGCTGTTGTTAGACACTTTTAGCTTCTGTGAGCGATTGCTAGTGAAACTGTCTTTGGATATATGGATCTAATGTTGTGTTGATTTAGACACTTAAGAAAAAAGTCTTGTATGATGTGAAAATGTAATCAAAATCAGGGATAGTATAATTTTTAAGACGATCAAACCCAACATTAGCTGACATAATGTTAGCTCATAACAAGCTTCAGTTATTTAGCCACCTCATTGTCAGATGTCTAAAGATGTGAGGGTCACACATCTAATCTGCTGACAATGATTAATTGTGACAATGTTTTGAGAAAACACGCATGTTTGCGCATGTTTTCTTGTGTTAGAGATGATTTTCAATTAGATTCCTTTGCTTAATTTTGGAATGGGAGAGGGATAATGTACAAACTTTCATTGCTTTCAGTTCATTGCTGTTCTAACAATGAATTTGAAATGAAATGAGTGAAATTAGACTGAAGAACATCCAAGGCAATCTCACCTAATTTCTAATGAACCTGCCAGGAATTTTACCAGAACATAACCTAAATTCTAAGAGGCTGTAAGAAGACTTAACTTTCGGAATTCGGTTATTCTTGGTAAAGGTTTTCAAGGCAAACAGAGAGAGCTGCAAAAGAGAGATCTCAGATAGAGATAAGTGAGGAAAAGCTACTGCGTGGGTTTAAAAAAAAAAAGCATATTCATTGAAAAGATTTAGGATTATAGTAATACTTTTGACTAAAGCAGCTAATTAAACTACAAGATCATCAGTCCTGTTTGATCTGAAAGCTTTTCACATAATTATCACTACTGTTACAAATGCAGTCATTGCTTCCATTTCTAAGGGATTTGTATTACTTGTTATAATATTTGTAGATATGATTGCTAATATTGATTTGAAAGTTTCTGATTGCTACCCGTTGACCCACTGTTATTTAAAGGCTGCCACACAAGAACTATTAAGCTATGCATGTAATCTAATTTTCACTCATTTGAAGAAAATGAGCTTGCCCTTTGAGCCTTCATAATTCTCAATAAAAAGAAGAACAAAGGTGCATAGAAAACAAAAAGAATGGCAAAACAAAAACACACTGTGGTTTCGATGTTGATTAGCAATAGAATTTTTTTTCCAGATTTGCACAAGGTTGAAATCACAAGTAATCACAAATAATGAAAATAGATAAAGGTTCACAGGTTGTACTAGAATGAGACTGTTGTATTAAAAAGCAGCACGAGTCCTGGAAAAGAAAAGCACATCATTTGTCAGTTCTAACGTTTACTTATTCAGACAGTAAAAAAAAATAAAAATCTAGCCTTTACCAGATTTTAAATAGTAAATCCAACTTGATATGAACAACATCTGATGGAAACAGAAACAGTATGTGGAAAACTTAGTGCACCTCATGATTTAATAGCTTGGTTTTCTGTAGAACTTCCTTTGGCATCAATAACTAGAATTAACAACTTTCTTTATGACATTAGTCTCGCACATCATTGGGGAATTTTGGCTGACTCTTCTTTACAATATTGCTTGATTTCATTGGGTTTGTAACTGTTTCTGTTACGATCCAACCACAGCATTTTGATGGGATGAGGTGTGGACTATTACTGGGCCATTGTCCCAACTTGATTTTTCTTTTCAGGCTTTCTGTTGTAGATTTGCTGCTGTGCTTGAGATCATTGCACTGTAGCACGATCCACTTTTGGACAAGCTTAAACTGTTGCATAGATGGCCTTTCATTTGACACTAGTACCCTTTGATATACAGGGGCAGTCAACTCAATGACTGCAAGCTGCCCGGGTCCTGTGGCTGCAAAACCAGCCCAAATCATCACCCCTCCTTCATAGTTGATACAGTGTGTGGTGTTTTTTTTATATGCTGTATTTGCTTTTCACCAAACATGGCACTGTGTATTATTCCAGATATTGCCACTTTGGTTTCATCTGTCCAAAGCACAGAGGCAATTTTACAGAGGCCAAGGCATGCTGCCATGTTCTGTTTAGAGAGAATAGGCTTTCTCATGGCGATGTTTCCAAACAAGCTATACTTGTTCAGTCTTTTTCTAATTACACTGGCATGATCTTTAATGTGCAAGCTGAGGCCTGCGCAACAACAATTACTTCTCAAAGATCACTGCTGATGGGTTTTCTACATTGCATTAAGGTGTTAGCATTACCTGGCTGCTAATTAACCTTTTAATTTCTGTGGAAGCAGTAAGGGCGTACTTACTTTTCGCGCCCTGCTTCTGCATTTCAACTTATTTCTTGTTAAATAAATAATATCATGATATGTTGATGATTGTTGTGAGGTACATTCAACAAATGTGAAGTGCACATTGTATATGTCTTGCATATACACTGTGTGTCTCTTCACTTGAGTCACTGTTATTAACTCTTTCGACAGAAGCATTGCAGGAGAGTATTGCATTGGGGAACCTGTGTATCCAAGCGCTACATGCTTTTAAAAAGTTAAGATTCTTCTGCCCCAATGACTGAATTGTCCATCTCCTTGCATATGATTCAGTCAAACTAGCTGTCCTCCCAGCACATTCCCCGTGCTCCCAATGCTAACTGTGGCTCATTAAACCCCTCCCCACAAATGCCCCCTACAAACAACAAACACACACATTTTGGAAAGAAATTGAGGTTGGTGTGTCAGTGCGCCTGTGGTGAAGAGCCTTGTACCAAGGGAGTAATTGAGATAGCCTGTGAAAAGGAGAGTGAAGCTTAGACAGCCATCCACACAAGTTCCTGGCTGCCGTCCAATTATACCCAGCAGCCTCCACTACCTCCTGAACTCCAATTATAGCAGGCAAAGCTCGGCTGGTCAGAGAACCTGTCACCCCTCCCTCTCTCCCTCCCACAACTACCAGCAAGAAATAGCAAAGTCAAAGAGAATATGTGGTGTCCTCTGATGCCTGTGTGTGCTTGTGTGTGTGTGTGTGTGTTCGTGTGAGTGTGTGTGTGTGAGAGAGGGCGAGAGAGAGAGAGAAAAAAAATATAGTCCCTGATGAATCTTATGCCAATCTATTCAGATGCTCCAACTGTCCAGAATAGTTAAGTTGGGACAGGATTAAGTAAGCATGTTTACTTTATTTTCAATAGGTTGCAATGAAATCTAGAGCCATGAAAGTACTGGAGAATGGATGCACTATTCTTGAATGTTTATATGTTACACTTCAACTCATTAGAGCAAGGGTGCTGTGGAAGCTGATACTGCACCCATTCACAATCATCAACACCCACACCCACACTCTGTGTGCATAAAATAACTAAATGTGAATGTCAGCTTTAAAGTAACTGCGAATGGTCTCCTTTGTGTTGCAAGCAATGTAAATGTCCACAATGTATAGTCACTCATTTAATTTATAATCTGAAATTTAAATTAAGACCACATATATCCGCACTCAAAAGTTTCTGACACAATCGTTGAACAAAAATTCAGAATTTTAAATTCACTAGCTGGGCCCGTGTTCTCATTTTATGTTTGACAGCGTTTTAGTAGGTAAGGGTGAATGCTTGGGCATGAATTTAGCTGCGATTTGGGGAAGGCCTCGAGGGGACTGGCAACGGTTCCCAGGTCTGGCAAGTCCTTATGTACTAAACAGAAGTGAAGAAGTTAAAGAATCGAAAAGGGGAGGAAGGGGGCATGTAAACGAGAATCACAGCTTACAGAACTGGGAGAACCTATATAGATGAGAGCCGGAAGGAGAGTGTTTGGAGGCGTGGTCCTGCTCCTGAAATTCCGATACATAATCTCCAAGAGAATCATAAAAGTTCCTTTGAGACCTACAACATATGAGATAGCCCCACATTGTACAGCAAAACCCAAAAATATATTGCACAGGTTAACTGTAGCAATAACAACCCACATCACGATTTTCTCACATAAATCAAGGCTCAAATGCAAATTGCTATATGCAGAGCCTTGGGAATTTTGGAGGATGTTAAATCATGTCATTAGCATTTACTACTTTCTAAAAGTTGCTTTATTGCTTAGTAGTTCTTCTTTGCCGACAAGGTTTATTGTTCTATTACCTCCCTCACTTCCTTCCTTCCCTGATTTCTGTTTTCCTGTATTGAACAAGAACTCTTTGTCATGGCCTGAGGAGTCTTTGGAGATTGCCATCTTTATCAAAGGTATCTGATCGTTTGCTGTACACTGTAGTGTTATTGTGTGGTTGTGTGCCTTCTTGTTCTAACTTTCCATTGTGGGTTTCATTTGTCCTTTGGGACTCATAACCAATCCCAACATTTTGATGGATGCATTCATTTCCCAGTTTCCGCTCACCCCTAAAGCAATACTTGCTCTCTCTTTGTACCATACCCTGCCGTCGACACAAACTGCACCGTTTGTGCATTAGTCAGATATTATTCAAAACAGGTTGTAGTAATGATTCCAATCTGGAATGAACTAGCTTGGCCTGAATTTGGCCATGTGAGAGTTTCATGAGGCTGTGACTCTGATCATTACTTTTAAGTATATGGTTTTTAAAGTAGCAGTCAAAATCCCTACTGAACTGAGACCATTTAATGTTATTGTCTATCTAAGCACCACTTTGGGGTACTTTTGAACTCCTTATTTCTATGTGTGTGGCACCAAATGAAAATGTTTATGACTTCCTGTATGATTCTACAAATGTGAACAGCACTTACAGTTTTGCAGTTCAAATATGAACGGGCTAACAATGTGTTGAGCACTTTAGGCAGCTCCATTGCCTTGTGCATTTAGCGCCGTGCCTGTATTGCCCCATTTAGTCTAAAGTACCAAGGACTTTGGATAACTTTTAACTTCCATCATCTTTCGACCACACTGAGTAGCTCAGATTGTCCTAAAGGCCTATGTAGGTGTGAAATCCAACTCATAGCAGCATATAAATACCAAGATAGTTTTGTCATTATGTGGCATAAACAGCAAAAGCCAGGTCATGTGGGGCAACACTTCAGTTGTATTCCAGAAAATGTAACATTTGTGATCATTTGTGAAAGACTTACTTTTGTATGTTTTTATTAAATCTCATTTTCGTCTCATTATTGATAAATTAGCACTTGATGATGGAACTCAAGGGTTTTTTTGAAACTGGATTGATCACAATAGCTATGTAAAGTCATTTATTTAGTAATGCCACACTCTTAAACTACAGCAACAGATGGAACAAATCATTCATTGTGTGTCCTTTCTTCTTAACCTGTGGCAATCTGCCTGTGAAAGTCAAACGCCTTTTATCCTGGTCCAGCTTTTCAACATGTGCTTAACATCAAATTCACAAATGATTTCTTTATAATTACTTTTAAAGCCTAACCCAGCTTAGCTCCAGCATATATGAGTGAACTACTGATGCTCTCAAGTAATCAGAATAAAGCAGTCTTTCTACTGGTCAGGTCAGATTGTGTTAATAAAGATTTTTATTAAAAGAGATTAACAGTTTTAATTGATTGATCAATCCAGATATTTTGATCTTTGCTGTTATTCTTTTGATAGCCACGTTTTTTGACATGTAGTATACTGCACTACACATATGTAACAATGTAGAACTGATTTAACCTGGTTTCATGTATAAATAATAGTCTGCTGAGCTTTTCTCTTATGTTGACATAATAATAATGTGCTTTGAGCAGAAATAAACACAGTAATAGCTTCAGAAACAAGCTGTAAAAGATGTTCCCGATTTCCATTAAAAACAGAATGACCGGTACAGCTGCTGAGGCTGACAGATGTCTTAGCCTTTATTATATTGCTGTATTTACAGCAGTGCTCAGCAGTGGGGGTACACTGCTGAATCAACATCTGTTTACTGTCAAAATATTTGCTGGGAAGCTTTTGTGGGTACTTGGAGGTGAGGTGAAGTTATGAAGTTATATCTACAAATCAGGTTATAGTGCAGCGTTTTCAGGAAATGTCACCACAGTGCCTGTTGTTTCTGGTCTTTGCAGACCCAGCTTCCCTGCTAGACATCCCAGCAGGAGCCTAAGTGCCTAGTTTGCCAACTGGCATATTCCTGCTCACAGCCTGGACTGCAGCCTAATTATGCATCTTAGGTTCTTTGTTTTTGTCAGAGTGACTGAGTAAATTTCTCTCTCGCTTCCCATTTTCATTTGCTTTTTGCTGATCGAGACTGACTGGCCAACTGGCGAGATTCCGGATTCATTGGTTTGATGGCATATGCATATAGATGATTTTCTCTTTCCACCCACAAAGTGACCTTTCCAACATGTATACAGGAAATGCAGTACCTCTCTTTCCTGCATGCAAGTTATCCAAGTTGCAGCTTGAAATCTGCATTATAGTAGGACTTGTTCCTTATTTATCTGTACATATAGCACAGAAATGCCGAGATGATCCACCTCATGTCCAACTTTCTTAGAAACTTGTCTAAACTTTACAAAACTCCTGTCTAAACTTTACCAAAGACATCTCGCTGTTGGGCCATTTCTCACAATTCCACTTGTATGGCTCTAATATCAGTATAACATTACTAAGGAGAGTCTGTAGTGTCATCCAGGGTGTTTGTTTTCTATAAAGTCAGGACTTGCTTACTGTGACCTTTTACCATGCCCTTATGCTATCCATCTTCTCCCATTAATGTGTCGGAGTTCTAGTGTCAACATAGGTCATTCTTCTCCAATAAATGGGGACAGTTTATGTGTCTGAATTAGCACTATCTGATACTGTCTGCAAGTTAGATCACCAAGTTTGGAGTGAAACTATTTAGACTGTTTGGCTATTGGTGCAATTCTTTACATATATATGGATAAATGACTTTGCTGATAGAATTGCCTTATAGAAATTATGTATAACTAAATAGTTTTACCACTTACACAAAAGCATTGTGTTGACAAACACAGCTTTCGCTGGAGTTTTCAAAGCAAGTGAACTGATGAATTCACATTCTGTTTTTGTGTGCTAAAAGATCCCCTTTCTCTTGAAAGAAAACATCCTTTTAATTATTTGGTGGCGCAATAAAAATTCTAGAGGGCAGACTGACTCGTTTGGGGTCAATCCATAAATGAATATGTAAATACATTTGCAACAGAAAATAAAAAAATGTTCATGATCATATATTTTTTAATGGTCTACCAGTTAAAGTAAAAGAAAAAGAGTTAAAACAGTGAAACATCAGGTTTTAATAAGACATATTAAGCTTTCCTTTGCAAAAATCTAACTTTGTTATGAGAAAAAAAATAGACACAAATGTAACTAAAAGATTACAACTGTTATTAAAGCAAAGACCAAAAAAAATAACAAATTCAGCTCTTTAAAACAGGGGTCATCATTAACACATATTTTAAATGAAAGATTTTGCTTTCAGTGAGATTATTCATTTTTAGTAAATCAATAAATGAATTTCCCGAATAATCCCACATTGCTGAAATGACATAATATAATGGTCTACTGCATTCACTCACTGGTCCACACAGCGTTCTTCCAGTAGTCTTGATGGTGCTATATAGCAGCGGTCCCCAACATTTTTTGCGCCACAGACCGGTTTGTGCCCAACAATATTTTCACGGACCGGCCTTTAAGGTGTCGCGGATAAATACAACAAAATAAAACTAGTACCGGTACCGAAAAAAAGAAGATTTATTCATAACACACGTGAAAAGACCCAGGAAAACCGAGTTAACGAAAAAAACGATAACAAAATAACGCTGAAAACCGATAAAAACCCTGAAAACCATACATTTCACAACCGAGTCTCAACTCTCGCGGCCCGGTACCAAATGACTCACGGGTCCGTGGCACGGAGCACACCTCGCTATTACAGAAAGGAGCTAGGTAGTAGGGGTGCAACGATACACAAAATTCACGGTTCGGTTCGGTTCGATACTTTGGTGTCACGGTTCGATATTTTTTCGATACAAAAAAATGTTCATGCCTTTTTAATTTGTCATTTATTAAAATTATAAATATATATTTTAACTCAAAAGTACAGTTTTTAAATTTAACCCTAACCCTTGTGCGCGTTTTTTATTTTGACAGCGAATGCGCACCTGCGGACCACTTATGTGCACCCCTGGTTATTTAGCTCGTCATATTGCAGCCACAGAAATTCTTTTGTCCATGAAACCATAAAGCTGCACTTTCTTTTTGCCTTATAGTCTCATTTGTCATAACTTCTCCGTTTTGTGGTAAGCTTTTCTTTGGCTGTCACTTCTTCACCCCGACCTGTCTTATTTGGCTCAGCAGAACTAAAATATATATCCTGCTACTTTTACACACGGACTCACATAAGCTCAGCGATTCTCTGTGCGATCAACCTCTCACATGTTTAAGCTTGCTGCGGGAGATTTCACTTGTCATGTTTGCATAGTAAGCTAACGATTAATAAGACGATGTCAGAGGAATTGGTGCACAAATTATCATCACTCACAGATCAGTGCTGTCATTGCAAAGTGAAAGCAAAAAAACAAGCGCAAATTCAAACGCGATTTCAATATGTCACATATTGACAGTGGCTCACCGATGCCAATGACATAATTACCCAGCTACATTTCTGAAAGAATGCAAAAGCATTGACATATATTTTTCCTACAATAGCCCGACGGGCAGGGCAGAGAGATTTTTGTAGCCCGACTGGAAAGATCGCTAGCTCCGGGACGTCGGGCTAGCGATTTTGCAAGCCCTGTATCTGATTGAGGAATCACTCATCTTTGGAAAAGAGAGTTTATTACAGAGAAATGTCTCTTTCCAAAATAAAAGCTATACTATCCGCTTCTTCTGGGCTATATTCTCAGCAGCATAAGGAGAATCACGTGCTAACAGCTGTCTAAATGACTCGGCTAAAGTTAGTAGCATGCTTGTTGTTTTTGTCTTTGCACTAGGATGATGTCGGCGTAAATGTGCAGTCATATTCGTTGTGTTCCCACTAGTGCTTTCAGGTTAATCTCGTTGAAATGACCTTAACGCCACAACACGGCAAATCTCCGTTAACGAGCTACCGCCGATCGCCCCGTGCATGGGGCTAGACGGCCAACACATTAACGAGCTAACTGCGCTAACACACTAGTTCACACCAATGTAATTAAGCATTGCATGGCACATCCAACATACTGTTTTACTTTAGTCCATGACTCGCTTACCTTCAGGGTCATACGTCACATGAAAACCAAAATAATTCCAAACGCCAGATCTGAATGAGGGTGGGGGAGGTCCATCTTGCAAGGAGAGCTTAACTTCTGTCTCGCTAGCTTGCCCTGCGCTCTTCCTCCTGACTATGCTGTCTGTGTTGAGCGCTCAGTGGATCTGCGCTCGACAGTGCAGCCTAGGCGGAGTAGTCGAACGCAGATTCACTGAGCGCTCAACACAGACAGCATCGTCAGAAGGAAAGTTGATGAAATAAATTACAAATGTTGTATTGTTCGATACATATGCGTACCGAACCGAAAGCACTGTATCGAACGGTTCAATATCGATACGAATATCGTTGCACCCCTACTAGGTAGAGTTCAGCAGCCACAACACTATAAACTGCATCTTTAATTGGTACGCGGCGGGTTATGGCTGGAATCCAGTGCAATGACGCTCCCGCGGGAGTAGACGTTCCAGCCCTGTATTCCAGCCCTAAACCTAACCTTATCCCTATTCCTGACCTTAACCAGGACTTTAATGATGTTAAATAGTGTGTTTCTAAGCGATTTGATGAAAAAGAGCGAACATGTGTAGGTTCAGTCCAGACGGTTCTCATATTTCCTCTTTTTCCGAGGTCGTCATTTAGGAACGTGGTGGGTAGCCGAAAACGTAATATGGTGACGATTTGTCACCTAGCGTAAAATGTTACGCTTTGGGAGTGAGAACGGGTTGCCAAGACATACAACTGCAGCTGATCATTGACCTTTTGCCTAAGGGGCTCTGGTACCAAATGCACTTATCGATCTTCTGCTCAGACATCGCTATGGACAATCCATGACCAGCATGTCCATGTGCAATGACAAAATCAACAACAACTCTGGCTCAGTTGAAGTGGGCAGTTCCTCCCAATCAACAACTATTTTATTCCCCACATGAGCCTTAAAGTCTCTGAGAAGAATTATGGAATTCTCATTCGGCATCATTTCAAACATTCCACCATAAAGAAGGTTTGGTATTTTCTGCAGTAACTCTATGCATAAGCACAGATAGTGGTCACAGCTGTCACAGCCTTAGCTTCTTCGAGTTACACAAAGGTGACCCTTTCACTCTGGGGAAAACTTCAAAATGACCCTGATGAAGGCCACAAGCCATGACACGTTGGTCACCTAATAAAGTTGTTCCCTAATACTTTAAGTGTCACTGGAATCTTTGCATCATTAAAACTTCAAAAGCACAGTTACTCAGCCAGGGCTTTGTGTCAAGCATATCTAGTAGCTCTCATGATGGGATGCACTACAAAGGGAATCCAGCACCTCTGCAGGATATGGTTCCAGAACCTTTGCTAATCAGTGAGATGAGTCCAACTGTGTCTAGCTGGTACCACTAAACCTTCCACACAAGCTCTGCTTTCTTCCCTACCAGAAAGGAGCTATTCCATCTTCCAAAAACCAGTTTGAGATGCACGAGGTTGGCAGCACCCATGCTTTTTGGCACAGCACTCAGCTGAAATACCTGTCACTAAGGAAGGTGGGCCCACAGAGCAATGGAACCATGTTATTAACTCAGGGTGTTCCCAGTCAAGCAGCTGGCTCAAGGCCAAAGCTATCGAGGAGGGGGTCCAGGTTATCTGCTTCCCTGTGAGTTACTATAGCTTCTATTTGTCTGAGCCATTTAGATTTTTTTGAATCACTCTTCATCTGGCTCCTCTCTTGGAACCAGTTTGACTCGGGGACATTTAATGGACGGTAATTCTTATGAGGGTATCGTTTTCTAGTCAAAATAAGGTTGTAATAGGCATTAGGGATTTTCTGCTTGAGACATACTTAAGTTTACCACTATGCTCTCTGATCTGTCACTGCTGGGCAAGTCAGAGTGCACTCTTTAAGTACATGTGTTTGAACTGGTACTGATCCAGGTGACTAGCACAATCCTACCACAAGGCAGACAGCTGATCTGAGTGTTTCAGTGGCAATTTAGATTGAGGGTCCTGGAAATAAAGCTGTGAGGCTTGACAACTAATCGAATGGTTGAGCCTACTTTACTTGATCTTTTGAATCAATATCAGACTTTACCTGCTTTAACAAACAGGCCTGTAGTCTCTGATGTTACTTTTTTGTACTATTTGTTTTATATTTCATGACATATTTCTTTATTTTATATTTTTCTGTTGTATATCATACTGAATCATAGATCATATGACTGAATAGAAATATGGAGTATACTGAAGGTATGTTATTCTTCAATTTGGCATTTCACATTTTCAAAATAAGTAACTTAAATACTGTATTGTTTAGTGATTGAATTAACCAATAAAATATAATTTACATTAAACATTAAACCTACAAGTATTGCTTTTTGAATTGAAGCAAAAGTTCACTTTTTTTAAACACAGTACCTGCTTTACTAATTAAACAAATGCAAAAAAAATACAGCTTGGACAATAAATAATTTCTAGCAATATAAAGAGTGACTTTTTTTCTTGATAATGTGGATTCCTTAGAGATAGCCGTCACACAGAACTAGAGACCTCTGGTTTTATTTGAATTCCTCGCATCATTGTCAAATGATTGCTGGACGTTGTCGGCAGTCTGTGTGAAACTGCTGGCAGATTACAGCAGTTGTTTAGCACTTAAATGGAGGACGGTGACTTGTCTGCAAAAACTTTCTAACTAGTTGTCGAGTGATAGAGAAAATTGTAACAATGGCAACACAAAACAGAAACAGAGACAGTTTGTGTTCAAAGTAAAAGTTGTGCATTTTAAAACAGGTTCGCTGCAACAGTGAGACAGCTTTCACTTTGCAGGTGAACTTTCACTGTCGATGCTCTACTTTGGACTTTTTCAGGTTTTACTGCCACAGCTAAGAATAAGCACATATGTGCAAATGGGGCACATCAAACCTTTATCTAGTGAAGAATAAACTTGAAGAATTTAAAATCTATTCAAGTTCTAGAAATTCAGATTTTTTTCCATGTGTGTCTTGTAAAATAAATTTAAAAAAAAAAGACTGAAAAATAAATTGAGTTTTCCTTTAACGCAGATTTAAACAGCAAAGTTTTATTTTGGTCATCAGTCCTTTTCTTGTTTCTTAGCCAGTGATGCAGCTGAGATTATATCATAGGATCTGTCATATACATGCCGAAACAGAAGAAGAACTGGCTGGTGTAACCCTAGCATGCCAGATGGCTGAACAATACTTAAAGCAAAGATAAGGTTGAGTGAAAATCTACTTTGTAATCTGAGTTTACGGTGACATTGTGATTTAGGGCAATGCATCAGATTGTGAGGCAGCACTTCTTCACCATTAGCTGAAGGCAAAGGTCAGGATCTAACAGCAAGGCAATTTATTTTTGCAAATACCAAGTCATAATAGGCTTTTTTTTTCCCCCTCTCACTGCTGTGCTTAATATAACTGTGTGAGAAGCCTGTGTCATGATCAAATTTAAAGAGTACCTCAGGTACACTTTTAAACAGTTTAACAGGTAATGAAAAATATATCCTAGTAGGTATTTAATAATAATAATAATAATGGATACTTTATTGATCCCCATGGGGAAATTACTTGTTTTTCTCTGCATTTGACCCATTCACTCAGTGAAGCAGTGGGCAGCCCACTAAGCAGGCGCCCAGGGAGCAGTGTGTAGGGACGGTACCTTGCTCAGGGGTACCTCAGGGTAGCCGTTAAGTGGATTCGAACCGCCGACCTTCCGATCATGGGGCGACCACTTTACCTACTGAGCTATCCCTGCCCATCCTGCGGTAAAACCGATACCTTTTGCATATATTCTGAAAATATACAGATGTGAAGTCAATATCAAATCCAGTGGATGGGAAACTAAAAAGATTGGCTTTTGGGGTCGGGGCCTCTACAAGTTTTACTCAGTTCTCTTTGTTTCCTTTCAAGGATGACATTGCAGAAAGTGCAATTTGTGGCACTTAACTTCATTAAAATCTGAGCAGGAAGATGTCCCAGCCCAGTCAGCTGGATGATTTACAGGTTTGTAAAAGTTGTTATTCCTCTAATAGACACTCTGTTCTTTGAACAAAAAAAAAAAACAAAGAAAAAAAAATCAAAATCAAAAAGAATATTAACATTGGTTTACCATCTTTTTAAAATACATTTTTAAAATGATCTGTAGGATCAAACATAGGTCAAAAAGATTTAAAACCAAATAATCAAAATGTGGGAGACTTTCAGCTTTAATTTAAAGTGTTTAACAAAACTATTCCAGACTTGCAGTAATCTTTACAGATATTCCCCCATTCTCACACGTTTTAAAGTAATCGGACAATTGATTGACAAGGAGTTTCAATGCCAAGAGAGGCCAGTTCCAAATATTGAACAAAGGTGCATTTGTTAGCTGTTTACTCGAAGTCAATAAGAGATCCAACAAGATGATGAGGCAAGTGAAGAAGCCCATCATTAGACTTAAACCCTAAAAACCCCCAAAAACAAACAAACACTTTTTAACTGCCATGGTCTCCCAGTCCTCCTGTGCTTCCTAGCCATTTTCAAACGGTCTCTCTTTTTCTCTTGTTGTTCTTTCTCTCCCACTCCTCTGTCTTTGTGAGTGTGTGAGTATGTTTTGTGATTTAACCTCCCCCTTGTGTTTTTCGGGGGCAGGACTTTTCCTGGGTTCTGTCCTTCACCTCTGCATACTTGGAGGTAATAACCTCACCTGCAAACTCTTCTTATCAGCTGTCACCACTTAAGGTTATGGAACCCTGCCAGTCATTGCTGGATCATTGAGCTAACAAGTGTTAAGCTACGTTCACACAGCAGGTCTTAATGCTCAATTCCGATTTTTTGATCAAATCCGATTTTTTTGTCTGCTTGTTCACACTACAAATAAAATGCGACAGCAAACGTGCTCTAGTGTGAACGCTCAAAGCGGCTCGCATGCGCAAAAGAAGACGTCACACACAACGCGCTCTGTTTAGACCCAGAGCAAACAGTATTGTTTGACTGATGGCCCTTAATATAAAGACTTCGGATTTTACGTTTCCCAAGTTTTGCTTTAAGTTATTTTGTTATTTACATAATAATGTAAATAACCTAATAATGATCCTTATTGCTGTTTTAGAGAGGAGCGGTGCTTCAAAGGATAGTTGCAGATTTCTGTCAGAATCTGCAGATTATACAGTACAAATAACATGTTCACGTTGTCTTCCCAACAGTTTCACTGACATCTACACTGGATGGCCAGGAAGCGTTCACGATGTCTTCTCCGACGCTGATAATTAGCGTCTGTCTTGTGTCAGTGACGTAAAAGACGGATTTAATGCGACATGACCATTCAAACAGCAGTCGCTTTCTAAAACATCGGATATGTATCGGATTCAGTACCACATACAAAAGTGACCCAGATCGGATTTGAAAATATCGGATTTGTACCATTCACACTGTCATACCATGATCGGATATGGGTCGCATAGGGTCAAAAAAATCGGATTTGATGCGCTTTCGCCTGCAGTGTGAACGTAGCCTTAGTAAAGTTGGCTGCCTTGCTTGAAAGTTTTCTCTGCTTTCCCCCTGTGAGTTTCTTACCTCGTTGTTTCCTCTGTGCAGAAACTCTAGAGATTGGAGTAAGAGAGAAATTGTCTGAGAGAGAAATTCTATGATGCAAGGAAGTGTGAAACTGCCTGTTTATTTGGACCCTGGACTTTAACCAGAAACCTTTTCCCCAAGCTCTTGTGAATCTTCTTGTTGTAAATAAACTTGTTAAAGTTTTCCCCAAAGTCTCCCATTTCAGTCCTCCCTGAACTGTGGTCATGACATTAACAGAGCAACAACAAGAACTTCAGTAGATCCTTAGTAAATTATTTCATCTATAAAAGGGGTGGAAAACATACCACATCAACGGTCATGGTGGAGGCACACATGTTTTGCTGTCAGTGAATTCTTACTGCAAATGTTATTTCAACTTAAAATCTATTTCTAATGAATTCACATACTATGAACATCTGTTTTTTAGAATGTAAGGTGAGAAGAACTGAGGGAATTTTTGAAAACCTGACTCTGTTTGCTGTTGCCTACATTGTAGATCGATAACTTGGTGTTACTCTAAAAAATGAATATAAAGAGGGGAACTTAATATCAGTTACATGGAGAAGGGAATAAATTAGGAACAAGTTACAATGATTCCTATTCTGAGCTTCGGTAGCTTGAATATACAGATCAGATCAGCGGGGCTGTGCTGTCTGCTGTTAATAGATTTACAAAACTAAATTCAACAAAACATAACCCAATATTACGTGTGCTATCATAACTCATTTCCAACTGAGTGAATGTAATCAGCATCATCAGCTTAAATGTAAACAGATGTCTGCTGTGTTTGATAAAGCTTTTTTTTTTTTCTTTTTTTTTTTCTAAATGACATCAGAAACAGCAGTATGCGACATTACGTGATGGCAGAGCTTCAGTTCATCCTTTGTCATTTTTTTTTTTTTTTTTTTTTTTTAATAAATAGGACAGGGGGAATGAATGAGAGAAAGAGGGGGAGAGAAAGAAAGAAAACCAAAGGGGAGAAGAGACGGTGAGAAGGGGGGGGAAGAGAGAGAAAAAAAAAAAGAACTCCTGGGTCACCTGTATGGAGAAAAAACAAACAAACAAAAAAAACAAACAGAGGAGACAGCAAACAACAAAGAGCAACATAATAATAGAGAAAACAAAGCACCATCACAATAAACTAGCTAGTCATAGATATCAATATTTACTAAATAATAAACGATATTGTGCAGCACGCAAGATAGACAGCGCACAGTGTGCTTTGAGGCAGCAGCCAAGAAAGCTTTAGTCCGCGTCTGTGAATACCCATGTGTGCATACCTGTGTGGATCAGCATGCTTGCATTCCAAAGGTTTCTCCATGTAATGATCTGCTAGGGAGTGTGGGGGGGGCCACAGCCCCGTCCTCCAGGGTGTGAAGCGGGTATGGAGGAGATCAAAACTCCAGACATCCAGAGGCCCCCAGAACACAAGAGACCATGGAAGACCAACAGAGGGGCAGCCGCGCCACTGTTCCAGTAAGAGCTGAGGAGAGTCCCAGATGAGGGCTCGCCCAGCAGCCGCGGAGCAGAAGTCAGGGGGAGTTGCAGTGACGCGCCCGTGAGCTCCGCCGGCCCCCAGCTGTGCCTGAGTGACCGAGCCCCAGGCCGAGAGGCCGGGGGCACCCCACCTCCAAAGGGGCCCGAGCGAGCCCCAGGCCCCAGGCCCCGACAAGCGGCCGCCAAGGAGTGAGCCGGTGTGTACCCGGACGCCCACCCCCAGACACAAAGAACCACCAACACACCGACACCTGAGGGAGTCCGCCACCGGCAGGGGAAGTGGTGGTGGGTGGAGATAGGCCTCCAAACCTTGGAGGGCCTGAGGTGTCCCCAGAGAGGTGGCGTCTGATACCCAACCTGACATATAGACACAGACATACAGGCACACACAGACACAAACATCCATTCCCACCCTCATGCTCTCATATGCACTCACTCCACACTCAACCAACGTGGAGACAGACATAAAGAGACGCTGTACACACAATCACACTCCCCAAGCGTACTCTACAAACCGGGTCTAGGTACCCTTGCCCCTGGAGGGGGGAATTGCACCCAGACCCAGGTGGTGTTACCCTTTTCCCTGCGGTGGGGAGAGGCAGACCACCCCGACTCCGCAGCAGCAGGGAGGCCCCACACCCCAGACCGCAGTCGGACGGCCAACTCCTCCTACTAGCCCTCCCGCTCCAGCAGGCCGCAGAGAATGGGGGTGGGAGAAGACTCCAAACCTCCCTCCACCCGCTCATTGTAGTGTTGATGCATATGTGTTCTAAGGTGCAATTAAAACCCAGGAGGGCATGGAGCTACCTGCCAAGGAGCAGCAGGTAAGCGCATAGTCCCTCCTGATAGCCCTCAATGTCTAAGTGTTTGATAAAGCTTAACACTGACCATGTGTCAGGCTCAGGAGGGACTCGGAGGCAGACCGTCACTTAAGTTCGTGATTTATTTACACACACAGACACCAGGTGCGAATATATACAGGTGAGGGGGCACAGGAAGAGGGTCTCCGGGAAGCACAGGCACGGGAAGAAGAGGGCTATGTACAAAATCCACTGAAGCTCAGGTAGCTCGGACTCCGGCTTTAGCTCACCAACGGCGGTCCTCAGGCTGGCGAGAATCCTGGCACAGAGAGGAAAGGCAGGTAAGTAGTGGCACGACAGAAACTCGAAAAACGGCTCAGATAGGTGATGACACTGACGAGTGTTACACAATAATCCAGCGAGGAAGCACTCTCAGCAGCCGCCTTAAGAAGTGAGTTAGATGATTGCTTGCAGGTGTCCGAGCCAGGGGCTGGAGCCGTCATGACTCCGCCCCGGTAGAGCGCAGTGCAGGGGAGAGAGAGAGATGCAGCACAACAAAAACACTTGTAGCCATACAGAGTCAGCCGAGAAGGCACAGGGTCATGACAGTACCCCCCCCTCAACGGGAGCCCCTCGGCGACCCACCCGGCTTACCCGGATGCCGCCGGTGAAACTCGCGGAGCAGACCAGGAGCCAGAACCGCCGACCGGGGCACCCAGGAACGTTCCTCTGGCCCGTAGCCCTCCCAGTCCACCAGGTACTGGACGCCCCGCCCCCGCCGCCGAGAGTCCATAATGCGGGTGATGTTAAACACTTCCTGCCCATCCACGAGCCGGGCGGGCGGAGGGGGTCCGGAAGGAGGGCACAACGGGCTGGAGAGCACGGGCTTGACCTGGGAGACATGGAAAACATTATGGATACGCATATTGCGAGGCAGCTTCAGACGGACGGATACCGGATTGACCAGGGCCTCAATCTCGAACGGACCGATGAAAGCCGGGGAAAGTTTCTTCGACTCTGCACGAAGGGGAACAAAGCGTGAGGAGAGCCATACCTGTTGCCCAACTGTATAGGCAGGCGCAGGGATCCGGTGGCGGTCAGCGATCTCTTTATTGCGCTCCGCCGTCCGCAGCAGAGCGGCTCGGGTGGACCGCCAGGCCCGGCGGCACCTGCGGAAATGATGTTGTACCGATGGGACGGCATGCTCACCCTCCACGGCCGGGAACAGGGGTGGTTGGTAGCCCAATGAGGCTTCGAACGGCGACAGTCCAGTGGCTGAAGAGGTCAGGCAGTTGTGGGCGTACTCAATCCAGGGGAGCTGCTCGCTCCAAGTGGCCTGGTTGAGAGAGACGACACAGTGGAGTGCCGCTTCGAGCTCTTGGTTGGTACGCTCGGCCTGTCCATTGCTCTGAGGGTGGAAGCCTGAAGAGAGACTGACCGCGGCGCCGATCTGCATGCAGAACTCCTTCCAAACCCGAGAGGTAAATTGGGGTCCCCGGTCGGAAACGATGTCCATCGGAATGCCATGAAGCCGGAAGACGTGGGTGGTGAGCAGCTGGGCGGTCTCCAGGGCTGTAGGGAGCTTGGGGAGGGCGATGAAATGAGCCGACTTAGAAAAACGGTCAACAATAGTGAGGATGGTGGTGTTACCGGATGACGGTGGGAGCCCCGTAACGAAGTCCAGCGCTATGTGAGACCATGGCCGTCCTGGCGTGGGGAGTGGTTGAAGAAGCCCGGCGGGTGGTCGGTTGGGACGTTTGTTCCGGGCACACGTGGTGCACGCCATAACGTACTTCCTGGCGTCCTTGTCCAAGGTGGGCCACCAGAAAAACCACTGGAGGAAGGTGATGGTGCGGCGGGCTCCTGGATGACAGGTGAACCGGGCAGTGTGGCCCCAGTGTAGTACCTGAGGTCGGACAGCAGCAGGGACAAACAACCGACCAGGGGGGCCCGTCCCCGGGTCGGGGTCAGTATCCTGGGCCTCGCGCACGAGAGCTTCGATCTCCCATGTGACAGCTCCAATAACACAGGTAGCTTGAAGAATCGGTTCTGGATCGGAGTCTCCTTCCGTACTGGAAAACTGACGGGAGAGTGCATCGGGCTTCACGTTGCGCGACCCTGGTCTGTAAGTGATGGTGAAATTGAATCTTGTGAAGAAGAGGGCCCACCTGGCTTGTCGTGAATTTAGGCGTTTGGCGGACCGGATGTACTCAAGGTTCTTATGGTCGGTCCACACGATGAACGGGTGTTCCGCGCCCTCAAGCCAGTGCCTCCACTCCTCCAGGGCCAGTTTGACCGCTAGCAGCTAGCACCGATGCCGTAGTTCTGTTCTGCGGGTGAGAGACGACGAGAAAAGAATGCACAGGGATGGAGCGTACCTTCAAATCGTTGAGACAGAACTGCTCCCACTCCAGAGTCCGAAGCATCCACCTCCACCACGAACGGTTGCCTGAGGTTGGGCTGACGGAGGATGGGGGCGGTAGTGAACTTCTCCTTTAGTAGGGAAAAGGCCTCCTGAGCAGAGAGGTCCCACTGAAAAGGAACTTTGGGAGAGGTAAGCGCAGTGAGAGGTGAGGCGATCTTACTGTAGTCCTTTATGAAGCGTCGGTGGAAGTTGGCGAATCCTAGGAACCGTCGGAGGTGCTGGCGGTTCGGCGGTTGAGGCCAGTCCACCACGGCCCGGACCTTCTCGGGGTCAGGTTTGAGATCCCCCTGAGAGATGATATAGCCAAGGAAGGCCACCGTGTCAACGTGAAATTCACATTTCTCCGCTTTCACGAACAACCGGTTCTCCAGGAGGCGCTGCAGGACCTGCCTCACGTGACTCTCGTGCTCCGCCTGGGACTTAGAGAAAATGAGAATATCATCAAGGTACACAAAAGCACATCGATTAATAAAATCCCTCAGAACATCGTTAACAAGGGCCTGGAAGACCGCGGGCGCATTGGTTAAGCCAAAGGGCATGACGAGATACTCATAGTGTCCGATATGAGTGTTGAAAGCGGTCTTCCACTCATCTCCCTCCCGGATCCTCACCAGGTGGTAAGCGTTTCGCAGGTCCAGTTTGCTGAACACCGTGGCCCCCTGGAGTAGTTCGAAAGCAGAATTAAGGAGGGGAAGAGGGTACTTGTTCTTTACTGTGATCTTGTTGAGGCCGCGGTAATCAATACATGGCCGGAGCGTCTTGTCTTTCTTTGCAACAAAGAAGAAACCTGCCCCCACGGGGGAGGATGACGGGCGAATTAACCCAGCAGCCAGAGAGTCGTTGACGTATCTCTCCATGGTTTCCCTTTCGGGCTGTGTGAGGCTGTAGAGGCGGCCAGAGGGGAGAGGCGCCCCAGGGAGAAGATCAATGGCACAGTCATAGGGCCGGTGTGGTGGAAGCGAGCCCGCCTCATCCTTACTAAAAACTGCTGCGAGGTCATGATAGACGGAAGGAACCGAAGACAGCTCTGGTGACTTTGAAGGCTTCCCGGGGGGGGGGAGAGGGAGCAGATGGCGTGGCGGCCCGAAGGCAGGTCATGTGGCAGCCCACACCCCACCCCATAACTTGCTCCTTCCTCCAGTCGATGTGTGGGTTGTGTTGTGAAAGCCATGGATAACCTAGTACAAGCGGGGTTACTGGAGCCTTAAACACACAGAAACAAACGTTCTCAACGTGGTTACCGGAGAGAGTGAGTGTGACAGGTAGGGTGACGTGCGTTATGTCAGGCAACCGGTGACCAGACAGGGCGGACACGCGGAGAGGATGAGGCAGTGGTCGTGTGCCAATGCTGAGCTTGGAGACTAGCGACGCATCAATGAAATTCTGTTCTGCACCAGAGTCAATTAACACAGAGAGGGAATGGGACAACGACCGGAGGGTGAGTTTAGCAGGCAGCAAGAGACGGGGAAGAGGCTTGTTGCTGGACAGGTCGCCCACCAGTACCCTCTCAATTACTGGCGGGCGCCTCCTTTTGCCAGCGCCGGGCAGGCAGAGATGTAATGCCCCTTGCGACCGCAATACAGACACAAACCGGCGTTGTCGCTCCGCAGGGGTGAGTCGAGAACGTCCCAGCTGCATGGGTACCTCCTCCTCAGTTCCAAAAGCTCTAGCCTCCCGTGCGTCGGGTTGGGGCTCCCGAAAAGCCAGGGGCTCGCGAAACTGCTGTCTTTGTGAGCTCTGGCGCGCCCGCAGGCGATCATCCACCTGAATACACAGGGACATCAAAGCATTTAGAGAAGCAGGAAGCTCCCGCATCATTATCTCATCCTTGAGCTCTTCGCGGATATTATTTAACAGAGTGGTCTTCAGGGCCTCAGGTCCCCATTTGGTCTGTGCAGCTAGAGTCCAGAAATCAACAGAAAAGTCAGCCATGCTTCGCCTACCTTGCTTCAGATTAATCAAACGATAGCCAGCTGCCTCCGTACTAGAGCCTTTATCAAACACCGACTTGAAGCGCGACAGGAAGTCGTTATAAGACATTCCGGGGCAAGCCTGCAGCTGGGCCTGGGCCCAGGCCAGGGCTCGATCACGTAGTAGCTGGGTGACGTAAGCGATCTTAACCCCGTCAGAAACAAACACATGGGGCAGTAATTGAAAGTGCATAGAACACTGCAACAAAAATCCCGCACATTTTCCCATCTCCCCAGAAAAAGCCTCAGGTGAAGGCAAAAGCTTATCCAGCGAAACCGCGGAGGCTACTGACGCTACCGCGCTAGCAGCCTGGGTAGCTGTGGCTGTTGTAGTGACGGCAGGAGCGTGCGTTACCTGGGGAGGGGCCGCGGGAGGCTGGTCCTCGGCCAGCGGAATCCGTTGGGCGAAGGCCTGCGTTAGAGACGCCACGTCTCCGCTGAGCTTCACCAGCATTTGTTCGTGTCGGTGCAGAAGCTCCTCCAGAGACATGGGGGCTGTCGCTGCCGAGGCTGGGCCTGCTGAGTCCATAGCGGTGGCTGGATTATTCTGTCAGGCTCAGGAGGGACTCGGAGGCAGACCGTCACTTAAGTTCGTGATTTATTTACACACACAGACACCAGGTGCGAATATATACAGGTGAGGGGGCACAGGAAGAGGGTCTCCGGGAAGCACAGGCACGGGAAGAAGAGGGCTATGTACAAAATCCACTGAAGCTCAGGTAGCTCGGACTCCGGCTTTAGCTCACCAACGGCGGTCCTCAGGCTGGCGAGAATCCTGGCACAGAGAGGAAAGGCAGGTAAGTAGTGGCACGACAGAAACTCGAAAAACGGCTCAGATAGGTGATGACACTGACGAGTGTTACACAATAATCCAGCGAGGAAGCACTCTCAGCAGCCGCCTTAAGAAGTGGGTGAGATGATTGCTTGCAGGTGTCCGAGCCAGGGGCTGGAGCCGTCACGACTCCGCCCCGGTAGAGCGCAGTGTGCGGGAGGGGAGAGAGAGAGATGCAGCACAACAAAAACACTTGTAGCCATACAGAGTCAGCCGAGAAGGCACAGGGTCATGACACCATGAACATCATAGCCACTCTGCACCAGTCCAACATAGTTCATCACTGAGAGCTTCAGTGATAGTTTTAAACTTCCACTCTATCAAATCTCACTGATGAGTCCTTATCTTTAAAAATAATCTCTTTTCTTAACTTGTTCTGCCTTTTTTTTTTCATATCTTAAGGGAGGAAACAACACTGGTGATGTCAGTGAGTTCTAGTTTTTGACCAATTACTTTTGAGCATCTGAAAATGGTTGACTATTTATGAAAATAGTTGAAATTCCTTGATAGTTAATACAATACTTTTGTTAAACCCCATGAATTAAACCTTAAAGTCTGCTCTTTAATGGCATATTGATTGTCTGGTTTAAAACCACTGTGGTGATGCACATGGGATGCCAAAAAGTGGCATCCCATTCCATGGGAAATAGTTCCAGCACTTTTTCACAGGACTCCAGTCTTGCTTTAACTCTAGAATAAAAGCAAAATTACATTTGGCACTGTGGGGAAATATGGACTACTGTAGGTCAGTATTTGTAAGGCAGTTTTATCCACATAAAGTTAAACAGACCCCCCGTATATAAGCTTCCACAAAAGGAATCTAAATTAGGAAGGGGAGACAATATCCAACCAGCGGGAAGAAAAGTTTCTAAAATAGTTCAGTAAAGCCTCAAAAGTTGGATAAAAGATTGATAAAATTGCAAGGGGATGAGACATGTACTGGAGCCAAGCTGTGATAATCTGTATCAAGAATCCCTTTAGTAAACCTACAGTATTTAACCCAAAAGAAAAAAGAAAAGCATCAGCCGCTCTGACAGCTCACGGTATTAGGAGAAGCAATCACTGTGTAGTTATAAAACTCTTTCATTTTTACAAGACAAATGACACAGAGGAACCTGTTACCTTCTTAGTGAGAACAAGTGAAAGAACTCTTCATAGCTAAAAAAGTCTCTTGGCAGAATACAAACTGGCAGGAAATAAAGCTGGAGGGAAAATGACAATACAGTAGTCAATGAAATATCTTCAGATAATACACTAATTTATTTTCTTATTTAGTCATCAACAAACTAACATTTTGTCACAGTCTCGTCATCACATGCTTAATAGCAATGCACACCAGTTCTGCTGCCAACGGCATTCCAAGCATATGTAAACTTCTCATTCCTCAACATTAGCCTGCTTCCGCTTTGATCACAAACTCTGACAGGTCTGTGGCAGACAGCCGCCATCTTTTTATAAACAAATGAGTCATGCGGCTTGGTCTCTCATCACCAGAGCCTTGCCTTAAGGCTGAATTAAGGCAATAAAAACTTCAGGGTGGGGTTGTGAATGAGGGTCGGGGAGCTGTTGTTTGTATTTGTTTCACAATGACAAATTATATCATGTGACAATAATTCACAAAAGCACTGCTACAAAATGTTGGCAGAAAACAAAAATATCTCAGGATATTATTTAGGATACTGAAGTGGGGATGTTATACAAATAGGAAACTTATCACAATGCTTCTACAATCAGTTTGTGTAATGCGTTTTCTTGGGTAGCATAATCATCCCGGAGTGCCTGAGTTACATTACAATAAAAAAAAACATGGCTCCCTGCATATAGATGGCATTAAGGGCTTTAGAGACAAGTACCCAGCTCCTCTGTCCCCTAAACAGGTGGCTCCTTACAGTATTAACTGTCAAACGTTGGATGGTTGGCTTTTAGTTTTAAATAGTTTTCTCCACAAAAAGTCCAGAATCCTTGTCTAAAAGGGCCGTTGCACCACAGGTCATCAGAGATCAATCAACAATCAATTAAAACAATCACACAAATAGAACATTTACATTAGTTAGCAAGAGCGCTATTTCTTGACATGATTTCAAACTGACTCCTCCATAGTGACTAGCTGGCAGTAAGAGATGAGCAAAAGTTTGGTAGTGCAAACTAGGGCTGCCCTATGGATCTGTCAAGCCAGCCCTCTAAAACATAAATATGTCGTAGCCCGCTTAAACTATAACTTTTTTTTTTTAAAGATACTGCTGCAACCTCAAAGACTTGACTATTCAGAGCGCATAGCAAAATATGTCCACTCATCCAATGAAATATTTTGTCTTTTGAGATTTGCTGTCTTGAGTCACATGTGAAGATGACAGCACTGCCAGGCATATTCCCTTCTTGCTTCTTTTTTTCCATCCTTCTTCCCTTTGTCTTTTTCGGTTCTTGCGTTTCTTCATTACCCAATCCCATTGCCTCTGTCTTCTCTCCTCCTTGCCACTGACCCTCAAAGACAGAGTGCCCTGTTTTGTCTGTCTACCATTGTCCACCAGCACAAGAATACCAATGACCGTCAGCTTAAAGCAATCAATTCCTTCGAGGTAGATCCACTGTTTGCCTGACATCAGCCTCCCTGATTATTGTCTCAGAAAGCCAGCCGATCGATAGCAGCCACCACCTCACTTCCACCACAAAAAGCTGGCATCACACTTAAAGCTCTATTTTCTAAAATGCTCCAACAGTCATCAACAGCAGTTTGAAACCAGAGTTTCATAAAATCCTGAAATCTTCCTTCAGAACTATGTCAATCGGTTATGTTGTGAATAGAGTTGTTAGAAGAGGGATTATCTGTACTCCATTGAATAAAATAACTTAACAGTCGCAAAAGACCTCAGTGCGGCCCAAAAAAAAAAAGAAATTTCTAACTTTCTTGGCAGATGAGCAATATTGGCAGTGCTACAACAGGGATGCAGTGAGCAAATGGGGGCATTAAGATTCTGCCAATGTTCTGCAAATCTTCACTGATGTGCTGGGTTACTGAGGGTGACGTTAAACCACTGAGCAGTAATAGTCTTCAATGGAACTACAATAAAATAATATGATTTTAAAACTTAAAGAAATATTTTTTCCTTCGTTCTGCCAAGAGGTAATATGACTGATTATTTTTCTTCATGCTTCTCCTATGCTTCAAAACATATACTCTACTACCAATGTTCTACAGTGCGTACCTTTTTTATGGTTTGCTCATGTGCTTGTTTTTTCTGGCGTGACATGTAATCTCTTAACTTGCATTTATGACTATAACAATTTTCAGAAGTACATAACCCATGATTTCCATGATAGAGTCATTCCTGTTTCTAATGCAGTGCTGCCTGCGGACCTGACTATTTCAGTCCTGCAGTATTGGATCGCAGCCTTTACAGGGATTTCTGTGGATAATCTGAATGTTTGAATTCCCAATGCAGTTTGAAATTTAGAAATATTACGATTACTACTATTATTAAATTGTTGAAATGTTTGCCTGCGCAGTCTTTCACAGGATTACAAACTCATACCCATGTTTACATCTTTTCTTCTAAAACTCATCATCCTCAGCACCACTTCAGCTCAGCGGGTGAACAATGACCACAGGCCGAAGAGCAGCGGCCAGGGTTCGAGTCTGACCTGTGCCCCTCTGCTGCATGTCATCTCTCTCTCTCTCTTCCCACTTTCTGGTGTACCTTCACTATGCAATAAATGTTAGTCTGCAACCATAACATAAGGATTTTTCAAAAACACATAATTACGAAATACTCTGTGTTTCTTACAAAAGTTGACCTTCATTTCACACAAAGTGTAAATTTATTTATGTGGTTATGTGTGATGTCCATAGGCAAACTTGTGTTTGCCTGTTTGTTTATGTGTGCAGGAGCGTGAAGGGGAGCAGCATGGCCTACAAGGCTCATTGTGTATCAACTGGTGACATGTGAAAGAGCATTCACCAAATCCATGTTTTAACAGAAGCATGGAGCTGCCCTGAGAACACAGAGCACGAAAAACCCTGCAGACCAGCCTTGTCTAAACATTTCTCACTTTGTAACCATCCAAGCTAAATACCCTCCACTGAGCATTGCTGAATAATTGTGTTTGCCCTGCGTGAAGCCTGCCAGGAGAGCAAAACATTTATAATGAGTCCAGCAGAGCAACATCACACCTCTGAGCTGCAGCAAACCCTAGTCATGTCGTTTGTAACAGCAGAACAGCTAAGACTTGTTCAACTTTATAGAAGTGTCAGTGCCCGAGGAGACAGTCCATGTTGATGTACTGTTTGAGAGGCCAATGTATGTTTGGCCTCTCAAACAGACAACCAACTTACACGTAAGTTGGTTGTCTGTTTAAATTTTATACACAAAGACTCTGTCAGAGGATTTAGTTTTGGCGCTTGCTGGCTTACAGACAGACAGGACAGAAGCATATGTTCAATTAGACAACAACTACACTGAGTGTTTTTTGGAAAATATTTAGTGTTCTAAACTATTAAGTGACAATGATGTATTGCACGCAAACAATGTGATAACAGGATTATACAGTATTACAAAGTACTTTTCATCACAGCTAAACATTTCTGCAAACACTGCTGCTGTGTTTTAGAAACATTTCAGCATGCATTATGAAAACCTGTTTTTGTTGTGTTAAGCACAGTGAGGATTTCATTAATGACCTTTCAACCAACTGGATAGTTGACCTGAATGAATGAATATCTTATATTAACACTGCATGAAATTACCGTGTGCAGCGGGACAGAGTCACACATAGTGTTAAATCCACCAAAAATTATTACCTGGCTCGCTTGTCCTTGATTAGCTTCCTCTATAGCTCATTTTTGCCAATCAAGCAGCTGTTTTAACCAGCTGCGAGAAAAGCCAAGCAGCGATCTTCTGAGCTGAAAAATGAAGGCAATACTGAAAGTGCCAAAAACTGAGCTCCATTGAATGACCACCTGAGGCTGGCTCCAAACGTCTATCTTGATAAAATCACATAAAAAAAAAAAAAAAGCATTTCAGCATTTCAGCGAAAAATATTTTTACAGCCCTATACGAAAAAAAAAAATCCTCAGGTCTATATATGAAGTTCTAGGAATCTAGCCAAAACATCCAATAAAGGAAACTGGTTAAAATTGAGATGATTTCCCTTGTAAGGTAGTTTTCTTGTCCATCTCCGGACTATATTAAACTTGGCTGGTTTTTTTCACCAAATGTGAAAATCAGTTAAAAATAATAATAATTATATTACCCACAATTTTTTATGGCTCATCTTCAAACTTCACAACAGTTTACTATGCATTTAGGGACATGAGTACCTAGGTTGGTGAAGCAACTGACCTTGATCTTCATTATTAGCACCCAAGGTCAAAGTTCAACTTGAAAATAAATTTCAAGAAACCATATTGAGTAGTATAATATAAAGGGCACAGAGAGAGTTGTACAACACACCTACGATGTCACGATGATGCCATCACAAACTTTTGTCCTGTCTTCCTCTGTTCACCCCTAACTGGTTGTGGCAGATGGTCGCTCATCCCTCAGCCTGGTTCTGCCAGAGGTTTCTTCCTGTTAAAAGTGAGTTTTTCTTTTACACTGTTGCCAAGTTCTTGCTCATCTGATTACCAGGGTTGTTTCTGTATTATTGTAGGGTCTTTACATTTCAATATGAAACACCTTCAGGTGACTGTTGTTATGCTATATAAATAAAACTGAACCTAGCAAAAGACAACAAAGCCTAGTCGGGGAAAAAGGGGGGGAAACAGGGTATAAGAGAGACTTTGATGAAGCGTGAAGTAAGAATGAGTGAAATGAGCACTGAAAGACAGGAAAAAACCTGCAGTCTGGTAACCAACCATACCTGACATTCATTAGAATAACCATGGTTATTTATACATCTCAGTTTCAACTAACTGCTTTAATTGTCTGGAAGGTTTCTAAAGATGAACCACCTTCAGTACAAGAAGGATATCTATGTCCTAAGACCTAAGATGTGAGATGCATATCTGTACTGAAGTATATTGTATGTTGCATTATTTCTTTTAAAACATGGACCCCTAACCAATGTTCCCTCTAATTTTTTCATGTGTCTGAGCGAACACACAAACTCCCTGAGCGGTCCCTTCGACCACTGTGAGCAACAGCAGATGTGTGCACTGTGGTCACGCCAGCATCGAATCCATCCGAGTTACATGGTTTATTAAAATTGTCATGGTCCTGGGTCCCCTGACCCAGCGTTTTTAGTTCCTTGTGATGTTTGTAATATTGTACTTGTGTGAGTTATTCTATGGTTTCTAGTTTCGATCCCTTGCCCTTCATGTTTCTCTGTGTCCCCTCTGTTCTGTGTAGTCTGTCTCTGCATGTTTGAGTTCCCCTCTGTGTCTCTCGGTTCTTAGAGTCCTCTGCCTTATGGTTTATGTCTCTGTGTTTCTTAGTTGCTGTCTCCACTGTGTCAAGTTTGCGTCTCTGTATGATACTTCCTGTTTTACTTTGATGGTCCGTGTCTTATGTGAATGTGTCCTGCTTTGCTTGTCTCGTCAGTCCTGATTTCTCCCAGCTGTGCCCTCCTTCTGTGTCTCATTCCCCTCGTTACTTCCCAGTGTATTTAAACTAGGGCTGGGTATCGTCACTGATTTCTAGAATCGATTCAATTCCGATTCACAAGGTCCCGAATCGATTCGATCCACGATTTGATTTAATTTGATTTAATTCGATTCGATTCGATTTAAATCTGGGAAATTTTGACAGTCAGAAATATTATAATTCAGATCAGTACATTTACATATTTTTGTATCAATAAAAAGGAAGCTGACACTCGCAAGACTTTATCAAAGGTGTGAGCGTCACAGCAGATGCTTTTGTGTCAAAGTAGCTGAAGATAAAACACAGAAAAACATGAAGGTGATTTTCCTGGCCTGGGATTTTATAAAAATATTCTGCAGTACATCAAAAACGAAAGAAAACCATTAATCAACATATGAACATTACCTCTGAAGTTACAGCGGTTTTATTAGAGACACGGTTAAGCGTTTTGCATTTTGAATAATTTTAAAAAGTTTAAATTTGTTCAGTATTGAACAGCAGAAATGAGGTTTTCTTTTCGGAAGAATGTAAAAGGGAAAAAAACAGCGGCTGACAGCGCTGTAAACAACAGTAGACTTGTGTAACAAGCAAGCGAATAATGAAGAAAGGGAAACTGTTCTTGAAGTACAGAGAGAGAGAGAGAGAGGGGGAGAGAGAGAGAGAGAGAGAGAGAGAGAGAGAGAGAGAGAGGGAGAGAGAGAGAGCTGTGCATCGTGGTGGAAGCAAAACAGTAAAAGTCAGAGTGAATTCATGACGATGTTTATGTGAAGCGTTTGGATCTTCTTCTGCTGCTGGTTCGGTCAATATTGTTTGGAGAGAGATCAAACTAACAGCTTTAGAATCGGCTCATAAAGGGCGTGAACACAAAGCACGGACCCGCCGACAGATCAGAATCAGCGAGCTGTCGGCTTTCAGCCCCGACCGTGAGAAAGGCGACATCTCACTGATTCTGATCCGCGGGTCGCGCTGTGTGTTTAAGTCTATGTGCAGAATCCGTGTACCTGCTCTCATTTACTGTCTTAACTGTTTGGTGGTTCTTGAAATTTTGTGAGATGTCACCAGAGATTCTGGCATTTCGGGCAAAATAAATTTATATTAAAAAAATCGATTCAGGATTTTAATGAATCGATTTTACGTTATCCAAGCCAGAATCGATTTTAATCGATGAATCGATTATAAAAACCCACCCCTAATTTAAACCCTGTGTTTCTCTGAGTCAGTGTTGCGTCGTCCCTCATGCTGTGTGGCTCTCTCTGTGTCTCTCTGTGAGTGCTTAGTTTGTTGTTCCCAGTTTAGTTTGTCTGTTTTTTCCCTACCAGCAAATAAAGCTGTGTTTTGAGTTCACCTCCCCGAGTCTGTGAGTCCTGCATTTTGGGTCCAACTCCTGCCTGCCGCACAGCGATTCATGACAAAAATAATCAAATTACAGCATTTACATTAATGTTAGACTACTTTTAATTAACTGCTTTAGCCCACTTACAATGAAAATTGAAAAAAAAAGTCTTGTTCATGACCTGTGTAGTATTTTAACACTATTGGAAGTAAAAATAACTTTAACTCCAATTTTGAAAACAAAACTTCTTTTTTCTTTTTATAAAGCTCTGACTTGTATTATGAGTCTGTGGTCTGGGAGAGAGTCCTGTAACTCTGTCTGCAAAAAACAGTATATAATGACCAATGTTGGACAATTAATTACATAGTTACTTCTTCAAAAAAGTAACTGAGTTATGCAAACAACAAAGTTTTTCGCAGCTGTTTACCTAAAAATGCTGCCAAGGCGGGTTTTTTTGTTTTGTTTTTTTTAAACAAACATTTCAAACTATTTACAGAACAATCAGTTGTTCTGCACAAATTATTTGCGCCAAAATAATTTCTGTCCACTATGATAAAGGAGAACAACAGGAGATGTATCACTCCTGTAACACCTGTAACATTCAGCAGTCGCCTCATGGTTCTGACACACACAACAAAACTATTGACTACACTACACACTAACTACATAAGATTTGTGCTACACATCGCAAATCTCTCACATCTCAAAACACCGCCATCACTCCTAAAACTTCCCCCTTCCTAAACAACTAAATGCCATGTTGCCATATCATTTTTGGATTAGTCAGCATGGTACATTTTTCCACCAATAGGAAAGGCTGGGTTTTTTTGGTTTTGTTTTTGCTCACAGGCGGAGAGTGTTTTCGAGCGTTTTCCTTACAAAACGCCGTTGTTACCGTTTCTTCCCGCAGTAAATATGATCAATGATAGTATTCAGGAAGAAAACCAAACATTGCAAATATTTTTATCATAACTCTGGTTTTACGTGGCCCTATCAACACAATTTAAAAATTGGTATTAAGTCCACACTTTTTCCGTCAGTTGTTCCGTCTGTCCTGCTCACATCTCCAATGGTTGTACAAGTTGTCATTAACGTGGCTTCACTCCACATCAGCCACGCCGCTTTGCTAGCTAAAACACCGGTGTCGGCACATAAGGGCTGTGTCCCAATTCAGGGTCTGCACGCTTGAAGTACGCATTTTAAGTGCGATTACGTCACCGCCACGTGACGACGGCTGTCCCAATTTGAAGTGTACTTCAAATGCATACTCCAAATGCACCGTTGATTTCCCCAAATATCAAGCGTGGTCCGGTGCACGCTTCGTGGTCCCATATACCCCACAATTCATAGTGCGGCGGTGGGTGTGGATAATTTTGCCGCAAAATACGGCAGAAGGGAGCGGCCGAACAGTGAACTGTCAAAAGTAAGTACTGAATATGATGTCACTTATTTATGTGCGAATGTTTAATAACGAAGACCATTAAAAATTTGCTGTTGGCCACATGTCGGCAAAGTTATGTGACATTAGTGATGTTTGTACTTTCAGTGTTAACTTGGTTTTAAAGCCTCTATCTATATATATATATATATATATATATATATATATATATATATATATATATCTATATATCTATATATATATATATATATATATATATATATATATATATATATATATATATATATAGCCTCAGATACTCAACTAATCAAAGTGATGTCATGACAAAAATGAATGACCAACAAAACATTTTTTCTCCTTCATTTATGTCACACAATGCTGTATGAGACGTTTCTCGCGGTTAGTATCATGGTTGCTAGGCAACCTGAACAGCGCGACGCAGGCTAGACCGTCCCATTTCACAAGCCTCTCACTTCCGCACTTCTCGTACTTATAGTACCGGTATGCACCGTACGTAGTACGCGTAGTGCGCGTACTTCAAGCGTGCATACCCTGAATTGGGACACAGCCAAGGACACTGTCGTAGCCTGTCAACGATTAGCTGCGTATATACGAATGTGAATCGCATTATTGGCTGGACTATGGGACAAGGTGGCATTGTTCTAATCCCATACGGGAGCAGCCAGTCACTTACTGACTAACACTGCAAAACAGAATTGTTAAAGTATTAATTTTAATTTCAATTTGGGTTAGATTTTTTTTTGTGCGCAACACAGATTTTCTGTGCGCAGACCTGTGCCAGCAATGCGCAATTGCGCACGCGTGCAGTTTAGAGGGAACATTACCCCCAATCCTGACTTCATCTACTGGATCTTGCTGATGATATAGCATGTTAAGTACATGTTCCAGAAAGGATCTAATAAAAGATATATGACCATTAGAGATAGAGATAATGCTAGCTGCAGTCCTTTGGCACCTGCATGAGAGGTGGTGTGATACATCTGTTACAGTGATCCTAAGAGGGCAGAACAAGTTGTGCAGATGCTTTTATCTATGTTTGGACTGCTGTAGTCTTTCCATTAATGTGATGTTATTCAAGTCAGCCTAAAACAGCATTGAAAAAGTTATCGAAATGTTTCTAGATCTGGTACTCCATCCAAGACTGCAGTGTGCCAGTTTTCTTTGAAGAGCCGAATATTCCTGTCTTTTCAGATATGTGGAAAGGCACGGTTCTCCGTGCATTGTGGCATATATTATTGCAGAAGACAGCAGAAGACTTGGAATTGTTCGGAGATAACAAGATGTCATCTCCTGTAGTGGCTGACATGCTTTTATGCCACGTGGGGACAAAGGGATGCCATTAAGCTTGTTATCTGACAAAACAAAGCCCTGTGTGAAATTAGGTTGCATAGAAATAGTAAAGGCACTTGGATAAGAAATCAGTGGTCCTCCGATGGTATTTTCCTCTCAAACTCATATTATTAGCTTTAAATTAGGTTTAATGCTTTCAGTGCAAGACATAAAGAACCCTGTTTCTCCCTACGCAAAAGGAGTGGAGCTCAGAGCAGACAGGATATTTACTGCTTTCATTTTGTTTCGAGACAGCAGCTTATTGCTTATTGTGTTCCATTATTACTGCCTCCAACTGGGGCTAATTTATTTAGATTAAACAGCACTGTTGTTTCTCTAATGCCTTTTGAAAAGACTGGGAAAAAATATCACATTGTCTGTGGTTGGTTGATGAACAAAATATTACCGAGAGATAGTTTTATGAAGCAGCAGAAACCAAGCATTACCAAGTTGATTCCAAAACTGAAGAAAAAGGTCTGTAACAATTATATCTGCGAGGTATTTAGCAGAATAATTTGGCGTCATCAACAAGCACAGTTTTTCATCATTACAAAACAACATGCATCACTAATAATCTTAATGGTACTTATCCATTCACCAATATAGGATATTTTTTAAGGGGTTGCTACATGACACAGCTTGGATGGTGTCTAAGTAGAACCCAAGGCCTGGCACACATAATACATCTTTCAAAATCTTTACAAGGATTATCACATATGTAGAAACATCATTTGAATTTAATATAAAACATCTTTAAAAGGTCCATATGATTTGTTATTTTGAGATATTTCCCAAGCTTTCTCCAGTATTGATTAGCCTCACATTCCTCTGTGTCTTGTCTCTGTCTTAGTTGCCACTTCCTGTTTTACTTTGTTAATGTATCTCTCTTGTGCTGTGTATCAAGTTTGGTTTCCTGTCTTGTCTTTTTCCCTGATTGTTTTCATCTGTGCCTCATTTTTCCCAGCTGTGTTCACAAACCGTCATTACCCAGTTTTTTATTTAAATAGCCTGCCTTATTTTTTTCCTTTTGCCTTGTGGACTTCATCAACAACCTCTGTTAAAAGTGTGTTTTGTGTTAAAATTTGCCTACCTTTGGAGTCTGTGTTTGGATCCTTAAACTGCATTCCCATTTTTTTGTTTTAGCACAAATCCCGATTCATTACTAGCTGTCAAAGCCCAAAAGAAATATTTTTTGAGATGCTTTGTTTTTTTTTCCTTTTTTCCAGTTTTGTTTTTCTTCCTGCTTTCATGCTCCTATCGCTGGTTTATTGTCTTTGATTAGTGTTATGTAAATCTGAAATAAAATAAAAAAACAATCTACAGAAATAAGCTGTCTTGGTGAGATTTTAGTTTCGCGTTGCAAAAGGGTCAAAAAACAATACAGAGTACAGCAGTAGTCTGCGTAGTATTTGACAGAGAATAATAACCACATTATCATTCAAAGGAGCAAGTTATCTACTGGCCATGGTCATAGAAAAGTCTAAATGTTCAACTTATTCAGACAGGGTTAGCTTAAAATGAAGGATTATACAAAGGCAAATCATAAAACTGTGAAGCCTTTCCATCTACCCATAAGAACAGAGTAACAAAATACTTCCATCACATTGGCAAATGTGTCATATGTGAAGTATAGACTTCATAATCTAGCTTCACCCTTCACCATTTAGAGATTATTTGTACTGCCTTAGCTAAGTTTTTTTCAGACAGAAACAGTAGTTTTTTTTTCATCTAGTTCCTTTTGCTTCTTCTTGATTTTTTTGTGCCCTTAGCCTTTTTCTCATCTAATGTACCTTCCATCTGTAATTTTTGCAGATAATTTTTTTAATCATTTTTTTATTGTATTGTATTGTTTTTCCTTCATTCTGCTCATCTGTATCGGTTGCTTTAAACAAATGTATATCGAGCTCTAGCTAGCATTTTGGGGTTTGAGTTCATTCAGTTGGTCATGTCAAAGATTTCTGGATTTGAACCAAGTCCAAAATAGGGACACAACTTAGGCTATGTTCACACAGCAGGTCTTGATGCTCAATTCCGATTTTTTGATCAAATCCGATTTTTTTGTCTGCTTGTTCACACTACAAATAAAATGCGACAGCAAACGCGCTCCAGTGTGAACGCTCAAAGCGGCTCGCATGTGCAAAAGAAGACGCCACACACAACGCGCTCTGTTTAGACCCAGAGCAAACAGTATTGTTTGACTGATGGCCCTTAATATAAAGACTTCGGACTTTACGTTTCCCAATTTTTGCTTAAAGTTATTTTGTTATTTATATAATAATGTAAATAACCTAATAATGATTCTTATTGCTGTTTTAGAGAGGAGCGGTGCTTCAAAGGATAGTTGCAGATTTCTGTCAAAATCTGCAGATTATACAGTACAAATAACATGTTCACGTTGTCTTCCCAATAGTTTCACTAACATCTACACTGGATGGCCTGGAAGCGTTCACGATGTCTTCACAGGCGCTTCTCCGGCGCTGATAATTAGCGTCTGTCTTGTGTCAGTGGCGTAAAAGACGGATTTAATGCGACATGACCGTTCAAACAGCAGTCGCTTTCTAAAACATCGGATATGTATCGGATTCAGTACCACATACGAAAGTGACTCGGATCGGATTTGAAAATATCGGATTTGTGCCGTTCACACTGTCATACCATGATCGGATATGGGTTGCATAGGGTAAAAAAAATCGGATTTGATGTGCTTTCACCTGCAGTGTGAACGTAGCCTTTGTCAACCTGGCTTGGAAAAGAAAAAATACACTATGTATGACATCATTAAGCAATTCTAAGGAAAGAAAATGTAAACAGATGATGAAAATCAAAGTGCTGTATTTTTACAGCTGCACACAGCTGAGTTAGAAAAACATCATGCAGGTGAGAGAACCACTGTAGAACCAGCTATGTAGAACCAAAATTTCGACATAGCCAGACTTCTACCCAGTGCAACATTGGCTTATATCATAGGACTTAGATAAAACAATCACCTGTTTGTTACTGACCAAAAAAGGTTGAGTCATTATCATGTCATCTGAATCATGCATAGCAATGCTGCCAATGTGGTTATATGTCCAGCACTGGTGTCACCCTTTAACAGTGTCTTACATTAAACATGTGGAGATGACAGTGCATGCTTAGCATCCTGAAAGATTCCTTATGAAAAAATTCCTTATGATCTTGAAAGTGTGTGCTTGCCTTTAGGAATGCAAACTGACTCCACAAGGCCTCATAAAGCTCCTCTAAAAGTCAGAGGATAGATTTTCATTCTTTGAACCCAGATTGATATCTCCTTCCTCACGCTGAAACTCCTGACCAAGAATCTCGAGGTTAAAACATAAACAGTGTGAGTAGAAATTCAACACAACACACACCTCAACCTGACTCTTTCACCTCAGAGGGCCTCAGCTTTCCTCACTCAGTTTTGAATTTTGCGTGCTGTGTGGCTGCATTACTTACCGGGAGGAATGAATCAATCTGCATTTTGGGGTAACTCTTCTGTCGAAAATAAGCCATCTATTTGCTGTTTGCATTGTCAGCTTCATTGTATTATTTGAAGTACTTCACTGTGGGTGAAGTGCACTGAATTTTACTCTGTCGGAATAAATAAAAACTATGTGTTTCAGATACAACTGGATAAACAACAAACAGAGACTTTTTCTAGGACTTCTTTCCTATCTGTTTTTCTTTCCTTGAGTCTGTAACTGTCTGTGTCTAAACATAAAAAACAGCACTTGAAAATAATCCCTTAGACCCAGGAGCAGCACACACAGCACAGAAGGGGGTTTTTGATTTTATGCCATGAATAGGTAATGGCAGGGATGCATTTCACTCCGACAAACAAGTCCTCCCACTAAAATCCTATCAGTTGTTTCTTCATGAAATGACCCATATAAGAATGCCTGAAATGATATGAGTGTTTCAACTTTACAAAAGCAAAACAAAGTCTGTACTAGTAGTTTGCTCCGTCATGCATAAAGGTTGTGAAAGAGATCATGGTCTGGCTTAAAAAAGAACACCCTTTTAAGAAGTCAAAATAACATTTTAGACTTGTTCATATGGACACTAGAGGCCAATTAACGTAGTAACAACTTGCACAAATTCCTTATGGGTTCATTTTCTAGGAGAGGACTCCTAGAAAAACTCCAAGCAGAACTCATTCTGCCAGTGTCAGGCTTGGTCACTTTACACAGAATACTTGAAAGGAGGCGGTATTAATCTTTTCAGCATCTTAAACATGGGGAAACTCTGCTACATGCGCAGAACAGGGCTTTAATCTAGATCTCCTCACTGCAGATGATCATTCTGTGGTGATGACGACTGTGGCTTCGAAACGTTACACATCACTGGATAACACAATTAAGGGCATTTACTAACCATCAGAGGAACTGTCTTAATCTAGAAGCCCCTAAAATAATATAACTACAAACTTTCTGGGTATATTATGTACCCAGAAAGAATGTACTCACAACACACACCACGCACATTAATCTTCTACTGTAGCAGTTAATGTTAGCATATTTCCATCCATCCATCCATCCATTCGCTTCCGCTTATCCTTTTTCAGGGTCGCGGGGGGCACTGGAGCCTATCCCAGCTGTCATAGGGCGAAAGGCAGGGTACACCCTGGACAGGTCGCCAGTCTGTCGCAGGGCCAACACACAGAGACAGACAACCATTCGCACTCACATTCACACCTAGTGGCAATTTGGATTATTCAATTAACCTATCCCCACAAGCTGCATGTCTTTGGACGGTGGGAGGAAGCTGGAGTACCCAGAGGGAACCCACGCAAACACAGGGAGAACATGCAAACTCCACACAGAAAGACCCCAGCCTGAACTCAGGACCTTCTTGGCAACAGTGCTAACCACCGTGCCACCGTGCTAGCATATTTAAAATACGTACATTGACACTTAAACTCTAGCCTAAGACCTACTAAACCCTAACAGACTTAAGTGACATCACATGATAACCAACTGGACCAGCTACCTGCAATGAATATTGTCAGAATCCTGCTTTGCAAAGAGTGAGGCTGTTTTTGTCAAAAAAGCATCATAAAGTAAAAACTAAATGGTTAATTACTAAGTAAACTCTGTGCTCAATATAATATTTACTTGCCTTCTCCTTATTTGATGTCAGCATATTTCTTCCTTTAACACTGAGCTCCCTTCAACAGTTGTTTCTTTTGCTGTTTTTTTTCTTCTTTTTTGGAGAAATGTGAGGTTACAGAAAGTGTGAAAAAGGAGGGCTCAGAATGATTGTGAGGAAACCCCGATGCTCCTTTGTCCATGAATATGTAGCTTACTCACCGTGATCACTTCTCTTGCCTTTTGTCCTCTTACCCTCCTCACCCCAGCCAGTCACAGCAGATGGCTGCCCCTCCTTGAGCCTGGTTATGAAGGATGTTTTTTACTGCTGAAAGGGAGTTTTTCCTTCCCACTGTTGCCAAGTGCTTGCTCAAAGAGGTTGTTTGATTGTTGGGTATCTTTCTATTATTATGGGGTCTTTACCTTACAACATAAAGTGCTTTAAGGCGACTGCTGGTGCTATATAAATAAAATGTAATTTAATTTAATTGCTTCATTTGACTTTGTGTTTCTCTGACTATGTCACATTAGCAGCTGTAGCTGATTTTCTGTGTTTCTGTCACTGAATGGGATTTGTCATGAAAAATATTTGATCAAAAACAACAACAAGACATTTTACTAAGTAAGCATTATTAATATTATGTTTCTATTTAGCTGAAATGCCTTGCTTTGGTTTTATTATTTCTGTTTGTTGACTGATCACAATATTGCAGTTGTTATTGAATTACTTTCCTTTTGGTTGGGAAATAAATAAAAAAAAAGAGTTTTTGAAAATTAAAATCTTTTGTACTATTTTTAACCTGAGCATAAGCTATTTAAATAAGCTCATAACGACACTGTTCAGTGCAATAATCTAACTAATATAACTAAACAAAAAAACCTAATAAGATTTAACGTTGGTCATCTTCTTTTTACACTATAAGGCAATTTCAGTTCCCTTATAAGATTTTGTGCAAAGGCATGCACAGTGAAAGGAGTCCATCAAGGCAACACTATGTTGGTATTGTATGTCCACTTTCTTGCTTTAGGTGTTTCCAGGGGCAAAATTACTGCCCATGCAACCTTGCAAAAGTCAGAACCAAAAAACATCTTAAGCTACAGTTTGTTTTCACTTTTTAATTCACTTTTATTGCTGTGAAAAATTTCACAAACTGAATCTTCTACCAATGGCTTGAGCTGTGTGTGGCCGCAATGAGGGTGTTGTTGCTTACTTCCCGTTTTGCCGTCTCTGAGGACCACCACATACTGTCCCTAATTAAGGCATCTGAGCATGCTAGGTCAATGTTTCCAAAAGGACAGGCAACACAAGATAGGCTTCTCCAGAGTGTTTTTTTTTTCTTTAACACCCTGTTTCACATTCATGCAGCTCTGAATATTTGCACCTAAACGCTTCCTGGTAAGAAGTCTTACTTGTAATTGGCAGCCGGTGAGGTAAGTGCCTCACAAACACATCTGTGATAGCTATTAGGCTAAAGTGTGTCTACAGTATACAGCAGGGCTGATGGCTAATAACTGTGACCTTAGAGTTGCAGCAGTGATTCCTACAGGCTTCCTATCATGCATGATGTATAGCACGCTATCTATATATTTAATAACTTACTGATATTTCCTCATCATAGTTATACCACATCCCAACAAATTTTGTTTGTAAACATTGTTTATAAATTAAAAAAAATAAACCAGCATATACCACCACTGTGACATCACTGGATCTCACTTGTAGTACATATACAAAGAAACAATATCACAATATAAATGAAAAAAGCGTAGGAGAGAAAAGAGGTGAAGCAATATCATACCAGTGCCAGGCCTCAGGCACTTAATACTGGTGGGTGAATTTGGTTGCCAGGGCAACAGAGCATCTAGCATTGTACAAGTGCTTAAATACATTTTTTATGAGACTGTATAAAATGGGGAAAGAAGAGGTGAATGGAGAGCAGTGGTGACACGGGGATCTTGTATAACGGCAAGCACACCATGACAAGTGGAGCAGCAGGTGGGCACGCAGGTCTCCATATCTCTAAACTTTGGACAGTCTCCATGGCACTGTGTTAATCTTATCAATTATATCAGGATCATGACATAATCCAGGAAAAATAAATATCCCAAAGGCAATGTAAGCAGGCGGTAATCACAGAAAATTCCCCATGTAAATAGCACGTGGAAAAAAAATGAGCTTTTATGTCGTGTTTGTCTGATATACTCATTGGTATGCGTGCTGAAAGTGTAAAAGGGAATGGCTCCTGTGTTGACTTATGGAATTCAGCACAACTATTTTATTCTGAATCTCAAATTATTTACCTGCTTCAAAAGCACAGTGGCTGAAACTGAAATCTTGCATTTGGTCAGCCATCAGTATGTGTGTATCACTGTTGAAGATAATGCCTGGTAATAAAGGTTGTGCAGCATGTCAAAGAGGAAACACGGGCAACAATTTGACATCAAAGAGAGCAGCTCCAGCAGTTTGCAGCAGGTTGGGAGAACTAGGATGAAGGATCACAGCAGCACAGACAAAACAAAGAGAAAGCTGCAGGCCTCTCGCACTTCTAATCTATCAAATTTCCAATTTGACTTGCTCTTTTACCGAGTCCCCCCCCCCCCCCAAAAAAAAAAAAAACCCCAAAAAAAACCAGATGTCGGGTTCAAGGCCCTGTGGCGAGATATTTTTGGTTCATATGGTCATCATGCAGAAATACCAGATATGATCCCAAAAATGGCATCGCTTGGCAAGAGCTTTGTTGGACTGCCTTCCCCTTTCCCTCTTAAATCCATCTCAGATCACCTCCAGTATCAGAAGCACTCAGCTAGCAAGTTGCAATAGGGGTGTGAAGATGTTTCCCAGTGGCAAAGATAAAGCTACTAATCCTTTTGCTCACAAAAGATACCAAATAGCTACTTGATGCTGGAGGATAAATATTGTATACCGTATCTAGAGTAAGTGATCTACTTCAGGCTGGCTGAGGCCATATGGTGTTCCACAGGGCCCATACTTCACTTTCACAATTCAGGAAGAGGTGCCCAGGGCTAGGATAAGTAGCTAGAAGGCTCTCAAGTGTTTTTGTGCTCTGTGGATGGATTGTAATCACTTTGAGCAGCTTGTCCTAATATCTGCACCAAACCAGCTGCTGTCCTATGTTTTCAGATCCCACCTATGTATTGCGACCCTCTGTCCTGCTTCTTTTCCTCCTGTTCTGATTTATGGTCCCAGAGGCAATGAGAATGACATGGTCTATGCATTACACAATGATTTTTCTTCCCTTTCTGTACCTCTTGTATGTTGCTCTCCTTCTTCAGTCTTTACATCTCTTCCCATTGGGATTCACACTGGTCACTGTGTTTAATATATTTGGAATTATTAGGCTAACCGCAGAATCATATATTATCCTTCTGCAATGCAATTATTACTGATATCTTGTTTTACCATTGCACAGTCGTGCTCAAATAAACATTTTAGGTCACTTTCTCACATGTGGTTCAGTTCACTTTTTCTTGGCAGTTTTATATTTACACACACACACACACACACACACACACACACACACACACACACACACACACACACACACACACACACACACACACACACATTTGTAGCTAATGAAAACACAGCCAAAGCTTGCATAATTTAATGTTTAAAACTGATCAAAAAAGCAATTCACATGTTGCAGATTCAGCTATAAAAGTCTCAAAGGTATCATTTTTTTGTTCTTTTTCAGTTGTTTTAGGCCAATATGGAGTTCTGAAATACTGTATTAGATTACTGTAATAGATTTTCGCACATGCAGTGTGATGCCTGAAGGGAGACAGAATCTCAGACAACAAATACATCAGACCTAGGAGAGGTAAGTGTCAGACAAGCTTTTGAAAAAGTTTAGATCCACTGATTTATTGCTCAGTCTCTGGCCTTGCACTAGTTTCAAAACAACATTTATCTTAAAGCAGGCTCAGGCATACAGTACATCAAAATCTGCCACAAAGACATCATAGTGATAAACACACATTTTCAAGCCACTCTAGAGATGATTAACTGCAGCAAAGATAACAGCTGAAGATTCATTGAGAAATTTAAGACTTGGGCAAAAAAAGGGCACTAATCTTGGCAGACTATGAAGCCAAGAACTACTGTAACCATGAAGAGAGAATGCTGTAGCACATTACCCTAGTTTCAGACTAGTTTTGTAGTTTTTGGTGTAAATAAGGTGGCGTAAAGAGAAAACTGCCTTTGAGGAACTGCAGGAAAGGAGACTACACTGAATCGTATCAGATTGTCCAGTCAAGGTTTGCTTACTTTGTCAAAAGATTGAGCCAGCTATTTATTGATAATTTGTTTTCACTTAAGTAATGTGGTTTTACTGGCCACAGATAATGCTTTTAAGTTTTAAAAAATAAGAATTTAAAAATTGCAAATATTATGAGATGTGTAAGCATACATTGCCAGATTAGGAGAAAGGATTAGAAGAAAGAAAGGATAAGGCTGATGTTGAGGCTCTGAGACAGCTCACCCACATCCTTTAACCAAGACCACCAGCCCAAAATGCAGGGAGTAGTTGTCTGCTGGAGTAGGATGGTGTGTGCAGGTGCAGCTGTTTGTGAAGCATATGTGGTGCACTATATTACTGATGTTTATTCTGAGAAGCAGGTGTAAGTTATGTAGAACGAATTGCATATACAGTTTGACAGCTAGTGTCTGACTGCTTTATATTGGGGTGGCTGTAGCTCAGGTGGCAGAGCAGATCAGCCACTAACTAGAAGGTCGGTGGTTCGATCCCAGGCTGCTCCAGTCTGCATGCCAAATATCCTTGGGCAAGATACTAACATGTTGCTCTCCGATACATCCATCGGAGTGTGTATGAATGTTAGATGCTTAGAGTGCTAGAAGTGCTTTTATGAATGGGTGTGATTTGGTGAATGAATTAGTTGTATAAAGTGCTTTGAGTGCTCAGAAAGACTAGATGTGATGGACCGAGCAGTGAAGGAAACTTAGGCACAGGTTAAAGTCCAAAAAATAATTTTTTATTTAACCCAAAAAACATAATTGGTTAACTCATGCAAAAAGAATCAAAATCTTGGGCCCATAAAAGAGGTCAAACTAACAAAACTCTAGTGATGTGACGTTCTGTATCGAGGCTTCGGAGCGTGTGTCGAGTAATGGAGGGGGTGTTTCCGCGAAGCGCGTATCGAGGCTTGCTTCATTTATGGGAGGAGCTGAAAATGATGACGTCCGAAGCCTCGCTGCCCGGCTGCCCACGTGACTGGTTCATGAAGTGGTTCGAACTTTGCCGCGAGATACTGTATGACAGCGATATAAACCCCTCAGACTTCATTCAAAAATGTGGGTGTTTGATGGAGAGTTGCGGTTAGTGAGAGTTTGGAGACAGTTTGGAGGTTTATGAGAGTGAGGAGAGAAAGTCAGGAGAGAATGGAGCCAGCTAAGAAGAGGAGGATGTCCTCCCCTGTGTGGGAACATTTTGATCTTATTCCTCCCAACAAGGTATGTAAATTTCTACAGAAGATGTATTTTCATGATACTGATGGTGCAATACAATTTATGTTGAGCTGTCTTGACTTTTGTACAAGGTGAAGTGTTTGCTATGTGCCAGGGAGCTGGGATATAACAACAACACCTCATCCATGCTTAGGCACTACAGAGCTTTGCATGAGAATAAGGGGGACACCGATTGTGGAGCAAGACCAGGTGAGCCATCAAATGCAATGATAATATAGGATGCAGTAATGTTACTGAATGATATAACAATATTATACAGCTGTTATAAGCAGTGTTGGTCAAGTTACTTGAAAAAAGTAATCAGTAATTAATTACTGATTACTCCCCCAAAAAAGTAATCCCGTTACTTTACTGATTACTTATTTTCAAAAGTAATTAATTACTTAGTTACTTAGTTACTTAGTTACTTTTTAAAAACACGATTTACAACCTGAAGAGGTGATAAAGTGATAGATCTTTCAGCCCAATTCTACTTTTTCTACATAATCCATCATACAAAATGTAATCAAATGGAAAAGTCTCTTTTTTTAACTTGTTTTATCAGTTTTAATCTTTTAACTTTATGCATCAAGCAAAACATTTAATTATATGCAACATTCTCTGACTTGAATAAATTAGTTTAACATTTAAACCTATTTTCTGCACATTCCAGCACATAAAATAAAATATTTTTTGTGTTTACACTCACTCTTTCAAACAGATGCAAGTAAAACACAGCAGAAAATAAATAAAGTCAAAGACTCAGCGGTCCTTTTGCTCTATTTTCACCTGTAAAGCAGGAGCAGGGTAGGCGGAGGGTCACCCTGGTGTAGGTGTGCTGCGGTCAGTTGAAGAATCCGCGCGAGTGTCTCTGTGAGTTTCCCATTACGTCGTAGCTACTCGGTGCTTGCTCGGAAGTTTAGGGGTTTTTTTCGCTGTAAAAAGAAGTTTTCTTCCCACGCACGATGGACGCTAATGTTTTTGTCACTTTTTATGGAATCAAACTCAAAGTAAGGTCAGTACTTCCACATTTTAAACGCTGCACGCTCATACTCTCTCCCGCACTCGATATATGATCCATTGTTGATCTGCACACAGCTGCTGTCACCAACGTCGCACTTGCTTACGTCACTGTCATGAGACATTCTCGCAAAAAAAATCACGGTTTTAGTAACGCAGTAGCGCAGCGTTCCTACGGGAAAGTAACGGTAATCTAATTACCGATTTCGCAATAGTAATCCCTTACTTTACTCGTTACTTGAAAAAAGTAATCAGATTACAGTAACGCGTTACAAGTAACGCGTTACTGCCCATCTCTGGTTATAAGTTACGTGTGTGATATTTATATTTGTGCTTTATCTTTATTGTCTTTCCTCAGGAGAACAATCTCAAATAGATGAAGACCCTGGTCAGCATGGTGATTGAGGACTCACAGCCATTTAGCATTGTGGAGGACAAAGGATTCAAAAGATTTGTTAAATCATTAAATCCTAGCTATGTTCTCCCTACTAAAAAGGTCGTAAGAGCAGTGAAAATTTAGTTTTTACAGAATAAAATGTGAACAGGCAGGACTGAGGCTCAAAGCCTCAGTGTGTAGCTGTCCATACCTCAACGTTACAAAAGCACAACTACTGTCCACACCCCAACCACACCTCACCTTGCAGTAAATGATCGTTTCCATTTCAAGCATTTCCAAATAATCATTTCCCATACTGCCAGTATAAATATACACAGTATACTGCCATCACTACAATACACATGTTTTACACACTCCTTTTGTTGTTGACATTTACAGGCTGTGTGCAAAATGCCACACTCTTCAAATTCATGCCAGCTATTATTTTTACGTCCAGTAGGTGTCCTGCTAGAGCAAATGAAGCTTCATGAAGCTTCGCGTTGGGGTGAACCAATTGGATGAAAAGCTTCAGTGCTTCATGGGGCTTCATCTGCCCATCACTACAAAACGCTACTCAAAGTTGACAACACAACCAATAACTCAAACAAACTGACCTAACTTAACGAGACAAAGGGGAAACTTAAATAGTGGCTGATCAGCCCACAAAAACAGGAGAAGGGGTAAAACACACAAAACCTAACTAAACCAAACATAATGAACTCCAATTCCCCCCCATGGTCCTGAGTTATGGCGTGAACCAATTTGTAGCCTTCCTTTAAAGCTCGCTCCGCCCCTTTTCCACCTCTTGGCTCCTTAATCAAGGGACTGGAACAGCTGCAACTAAGGTAACTCAGAAAACAAAAGATTAATCATACATAACAGTGTAAACTAAAATGTGCGCACTTATTTTAGAATGCAGTGTTATGTGGATATGTGAATTAACTAAACCAAAACCAGTTATTTATTGTCCTGTAAATAAATTCCTATATTTAAAGAAAGAAATGTGAATGCAAGGTTACTTATAAGCCTCTACACTAACATGGTGATATTACCACTGTGTGGCTGTAAGTGCAGCCATCACACTAGAAAAGCGCTATATAAGAACCAGTCCATTTACCATTTATTCAAATCAGATTTCCAAACTAAGTATATACTTACTCCCTCCATGGGAATTAATAGGCTAAGTAGCAGCCAGGTACTTAAATAAAGTTGATTAACTGATTGCAAGCGCAATCACCTCTATAAAAGCACAGGTTTTGGACATTTTGGAAGAATCAGTCGGTTTGCCACAATTTTCCCAGGTGTGGACATTCCAGCAACTTCATTCCCAGGTCTGACTACATTATGCAATCATTAGAGAAACTGCAAACAACCCAGCCCCATCACAGACTCTACAGGGCTAACGTAGGATGAAAATGTTCAAGTCCATAACGGTACATTTATAACGCAAATTCAAAGAACGTCAAGAAGCTGTCTAAAATATAAATAAAAACAGAACGCTGTCACTCTACAGTCTTATAAACCCACATTGTATTCTCAGTAGAATATGAAGAACATATTAAATGTTTAAACTGGGAAAATTTATCATTTAAAGAAAAACATTAACTCAGTTTGACTCAACCAACAAATCATTAAAACTTGAGACGGGACTCAAACCTTTCAAAAGTTCAACCTCATCAGTCCAATGACTAATTTTCACCATGTAATAACTGCTTTCTGGCCAAAAACAGTTGCCTAATTTATACACTTAAGTTAAACTTAACTACATAAATTATTTTTTGTCATTTAAAAATAAAAATTGAAATGCAATTGGAAATAAATGGACAAATCCCATATGATGTTAGATCCATATTACATTATAAATCTAGTTACCGTATAACATTTTAGTTTAGTGTCTTTTAAGTACAAAGTAATGCAATTAAAAAGATTAAATGACCTGTGGTGCTTAGCTTTGCGTCCTCATGCTCATGCCCACATACCTGTCTAATCTCTGCTGCACTATCCAGTAAAGAAAAATATGCCCCAAAATTATTACATGAAAACCCCTGTTGAAAAACTATTGAATAGTGACTACTGAACACCTATTGCATGAGCCAAAAACTCAAATTCCTGCAGTTAAAAATATGCTTTGCCCTCTGCACTTTTGTGACCCACCCTCAAACCAAATTCTCAAATCCTACCTCATTCCACCAGTATGCGCCAAGCCAGTTGGGCACCAGCAGTGAAGGGTATGTGTCATTGTATCCATATCATATACCCCTCCCCACTCCCTACCCCCCACCAGTCCTGTGGATCTGTGTAGCATTGGTGATGAAAAATGACAAAACTGTCCAATTAGTAACCCATCTGTCTTCATGACATCATAGTCAGTTCTCTTGGTGGGTTTTCAGATCCACTGTGAATACAAAATAGCTTAATAATACTTCTGCTCAAAGAAAACAAAAGTAGAATGCTGTACAACTTGATATTATTTCTAAAAAACAAAAACTTTGCAGTGTGCAGATTTCTCTATAAACACAGTGTAGTGATAGGTCATTCACATTTCTAAGGCCCAGTTTTTGCAATATAACCACAGACATGTCAGTCACTGCTCTGTCAAGTAAAGTGCCGATTTTTTCCTCCATCTCCTCCAAAAGGAAGATGGGATGACAACTTTGGCTGCACGTGGCTATTCCCAAGCACTGGTCGCTAAGATACATCTACTGTTCTCTCTCCAGCCACTTGTTTTGCTTTCACTCAAGATGAAAGAAAAAAACCCTCTTTAATACATTCCCAGATGTCACAAGTACATTTCAGCTGAAAATGTCTGTCTACCTTGCAGGCAACTGCTTGGCTGAAATTCAAAGAGCAATGCATGATTAGAATAATAATCACCCCGCACTGGATATTTGTGACACCCTCTAGCCTCAGTGATGTATAAGCTATCAAATCAGAAAGATGACAGATGTTATGTAAATTAACACATCCGACCCCCAAAAAAGTCAAAGTCCACCATACAGATATGATTTGTTGTCAGATGGGACAGCAGGATTGTCTTTTTAATGAACTACCACAAAGGAAACCCTGCTGTCATTTGACAAAATAGTGTCCACTCTGAATCCCTCTGTGACACTGACTTAATTGAGAATTGTGTGAGATAAATCAAAGGATAAGTTTTATACCATACCTAGACCTGGAGTTTTGAGTGTTAACAGTAATGCTGCATAAAGACAGATTACCGTATAAAAACTAAACTATTTTGTCTCTTTTAATACTGCAGGGTCAGAGAAAGAAATGTGAGCCAGACTTCTATCAAAATACCTCGTAATAGCACCCTAAAATCATGTGGAAAAAAAACCTTAAAGGTGCACGAGGCAAGATTTTTGTAGAAAAAGAAATACAACCTCATCTTTCAGAATTTTATGGAGACCAACAGACACGCTCAGCCTCACTTGTTAAGAGCTCACATCTGCTGAGGGAATTAAAACTTGTTCAAAAGCATCTGATAAGTACTTCATTCAGAAAAGGGAGGACTCACTGCCCCTTACAACAGGGTCTCCATTAGCTTAAAGGGTAAAAAAAACGATAATCATACATAATAATTCTACACACATACAGATGTAAGCGAGTATCTGCAAGTATATACAAATACACATAAATATTCATGTAAACGCACATATATGCATATTTACACATGTATACAAATACAGAGTAAATTTGGGTATAATAGGCATTATACATGAAGAAATATTTTAAAGTTAAATGGAGTTTCAGAACCATGCCAGTACAATGGCTACAGTATGGTAATGCTGCCAATAAACAATATAGTAGTAATATTAACAACAATGCTAGCAGTGGGTGTGATATACATGTATCTCATTTATTAACAATATATGAGGATATCACATTTGTGTACTGATAATCAGGCAACTTCACCAGATAATTTATTGATGACTGAGTGAGTAGACATTTTTTCACATTTTTACAATAGGGCAATAAGAGTAAGTACTGTACGCCTAGTTATTCAGAAAATAAAAAGGTAAATAAATGTATAAATAATAAATAATAAGCACCAATTTCTTTTTCTTGTCAGGAAACCTCATGATGGCATTGTTGTCTCGCAGTTACTGTGAATAAATACAGACATAGTAATGAGGAAGTTTGATTACATTAGCTTCCCAGCACATTAACATAATGGCACAGTCTCATTAGTGCAGAGCAGTGTTTTATTTGATAGATAGGTTTTGAGTTGGGCTAGATAGACGGAGGGTTTGGATGAAGACAGCTCAACAAATGAAGATGTACCTGACGCTTCCTGATGATGAGGAATCATTTTTGTACCATTCATTTGTCAGATTACTTCAAAGCAGAATGAGAGCATAAGAATGATGAAGTTAGGCGATATGAGCCCTGAATGGCACAGGACAGACTGACTGATGAGCGACTCTTGAGATACCTCAACTGCCTTCAACCTATTTTGATAAATGAGCAACTGCTTTCCAACTAGAAATGCTAAAGCCAGAAGCTAGAAGTGACATGCTTTCTTTCTTCGATTAAACTGCGTAAATACGACACTCTAAATTTCGTTAAAAGAAAACTACCTGTCCTGAGGTGCTGACTTCTGGTATCTGCTACATGTTTCCAGTGACTTTCAGCAGGCGTGTCACTGTGTGCGAACCCAAGCGTTTCAGACTTGTCGAGTCGTGGTCAGTTAATGTGTTTTAACCTTTTCAATTACATCAGCTTGTACTAAACAAAGACTTTGACGGTGTAAGCCGATTTTCTTCTTCGCTTCAATCCTAATTGAGTCTCATCGAGCTGCCGATTGGATCTTGATAGGTCCCGTCGTCAGCTGATTGCATGCCAGCTGTAATTTCTTTTTTAATCTAATTAAATCAATTGGGAATGTTAAAGAGATTTATTGCTACTAAGTCTCTTTAGCAATTCCACCAAGTATGGGTATTTATTCATCATAATCTGGACCTTTAAGTAAATTAATATGGTACAATAACATGGCGTTTAATTACCAAAAATGGCTTACATGTAATTATTTCTGCTTTATTGTGAATCTACAAAGATTGTTGTTTTTTTCCCAGGCCTTAAATTAAATCCTATGTACTTTCTTTCTTTTTTATTAATATTGCAGAAAAAATGGTTGCTCAGAGCTCAAAAGTGGATCGAGTATAATAGATTTCTAAACAGTCGTAAAATTGTATTATCTATTGTTTGTGCTGTGCCGACTAGCCCTAAAATGGAGTTTAAATTGGCAGGCTAACTCACAGAGGTTGACGATGCCCTGAAACGCAAAAACAATCACTTCATTTGTCACACTTAAATTCCTGTGGAGTGATATTTCCAGATCCCAAGAGTCTGTACATCAGAAACTCATTACACGCTTATTACCAGGCAATTAAGCAGCATTGTGCATGCGAGCCAGTTCCAGAGATATCTGACACTACTTGTTATGCTGAATAATAAGCTAAAAAACGGCAATGTTGTCCCTAAATATACAGGTAGCCGTGTTTATAATATTGTGCCCCACACTTTAATATGTTCTGTGAATTGTCGAGCTCAGTGGGCTGCCGCTAGACTGCAATATTAGCTTTCTGAGTTACACCAAAATTAAACTTTGATTTAAAGTGAGATAGCCAGACACTGGCTGCTATCTTCTTATGAATATGTTGCCATTTGTTTTAGTTCACTTTCTATTGGAAGCTCTCAAAATGAAAGTGTTCTAAATGCAATCCTTTCACACATTCATAACATGGATTCTGTATATTATTACCAATGTAAAAGTAATATTCATTTATATTCAAACAAATACAAATATTTTTATTGGGATCCCAGGTGCAACAATATGCTTAAAAAGAGAAACAAAGAAAACTACATTTCTTAGCTTATGTTTAGCCCTAGTATGTGGTCAGTACTGGTGGCTCTTAAAACCTCTGGTGTACAAAGTAGTAGTTTCTGAACACTGGCCTCTGTACTGAGTGCCTGTCTGAGACTTTGTTGTAATGAGCCCAGGGAGGTTTAAAACAGCATATTCAGTCTCTCTATGGTATTTTCTGCCCAGCCTGTTCATCCACTAATCCCTCTTTTGCAGATTCCCATGGTAAGGTAAACTGAGGGAACAGTGCAGTGGTTGCAGTTTACCCGTTGTTGGGGGAAAACTCTGCAAAAGACCCAGGAGAAATAAAGACACAATGAGACAAAGTTACTTTCTTTATCAAACGTGTACACGGGTGAGCTGCGAAGAACAACTCACGCCATGCACAGTGGCTTGGTAATTTTTATAGGAAAGACAGTGAGAACAGGATAAGAAAATAATAAACAGATAAAATAAAACAACTCCATATATGGTGCTAGTCTCGTCAGCAGACAGCTAGGGAAGATAAAACAATCTAAAACAATATGTCCCAGAAACAAGATGTCTTTGCTGGGAAAGTCTAAAGGATAATTCTAAACTAATCTAAACATAGACAAAGGGCATCTTTGTACATTTAAAAGAAGGTAAAGAAACATAGAATCATTTTTCCTGTAACATATTCCCTCCTGTTTTAACTTATTTTAAATGTATACAACAATTGTCAGGGAAGGTTATTTATTAACTATCCTTAGCAGCTTTTAATTTTCAAAATGTCGGCAAAGCAGAAATGTAAATCATGTGGTCTAAAGAATAAAACAAATAAAAGAACAAAGAAAAGCATAGTAAATGAAATAACAAGAGAAAATAATAAAACTAAAACTACAAAAAATAAAATGATAGAAAGAAAAAGAATATAAACCTTATGTTGTACCTGCATAAACTACTAATGTGTTAATCAGTGCATGATCACTTGACAAGTCATTTTTAATCACCACTTCATTTATTAGCAGCTATTACAGGTTCTCCTCTAGCAGAATTGCAACGGGATGCTGTTCTTCTTGAGGCACGGCAACATAAGCAGTCATTGTAGTTGTTATCATCTTTGAAATCATTACTCTTAGACATGGCAACACACACAACACTAATACGAGCAGTGCTATCATGATGAGACCTAGAAGGACAAACGGCTTTGCTACAGCAGCCAGCCATGAACCGCCGAACAGCCAGTCCAGCCAGCCTTGTGCTGTAGCTGCTCCAGGTGTGTGGTCAGTGACATATTTTTGCAGAGCGGTCAAATTCTGCAAAGCTTCATAAATGTCTCCTCCAGTTTCGTATCCATCAGGGATAAAAGTGCAACATGTCTCCCCGATCAGCTTGTAAACTCCTCCTTGTGATGCTGTTAGCAGGTCTAGTGTCAGTCTGTTCTGCAGCACCATCGTTCTGATGGCCTGCTGTTCTCCTGCTAAGGCGGTTCCCAGGGTTTTAGTCAAGTTGATGTGTCGTAGCAGAGCATATCGGTTGATCTCCACATGATCCCGCTACCTCGGCAACTCCAATGCCGGGGATCAAGCTCTGTAAGAATTTCACTCCTCCTCCCCAGATGCGAAACTCTCCCGGCACTCCAGTGTCCACTGTAATGCCGAAAGAATTGGGTGAGGCGATGTCCACTTCACGTCTCTGTCGGCTGCTTGGGTGATGTGCAACACTTTGCATGAAGAAGACGTGATCTGATAATTGCACCAGGGCGCACAGACCCCCCCCAACCTTCAGGGAGTGACAGATAAGCCTTATTGCCACATAGGAAGTACCAGTCAGCCAAGACTCTGGTTCCTCTACTGCTGGGTGCCGTCCGTGCACATCCTGTCTGGTACTGAGTCTTTGTTTGTAGTGGCATTCGGTAGCTGTAGTCGGAGCGACAGTTCAGGCTCATCAGCGTCGTGTTACTGGCACAGGTTTCGTTGATTGAACAGGCCATACACTTCCTCTCGTTCCTCGGTGGACAGAAAGTGTATATGTACTTACATAGGTGAGTAGGCAGCTCCCCCACTGCCCGCGATCCGTTGTTCATCACACATACTGGCAGTTGTGATGCGTTCAGTTTGTTCAGTAGAATTACATCAGGCAGTGGGTCTGAGACTTGGGGCCAGGTCAGTAGGTAGGTCTGTCCGGAACAGTGCACATTCGTGAGTGACGATGACCTCCAGGTTGCTTTAGCTGGGATACTGTAGTTGGCCTTGGACCAAAGAGTACCGTAGCCTGGGTGTGTTGCCAGGCCCAACAGGCACCAACTGCGATCTTCAGGTATGCTGTATGGCCACAGGCCAGACGTCTGCGAGGATAGGGGCATATGGGTACATGCATAGCAGTCAGTTTTATTATTCAAGTGAGCTGTAGTGTTCATAAACTGCCACCAGAAGTTAGTGGCGTAGCCATGGGGAAACTTGGTGTACTTTCCTTTGTCATACAGTGTCTGCCGTTTCTTCAGATAGCGTGACTTGTTGTCCCTCACGGAAGCAAAGATGAGGAGCCCGGCCAGGGTCAGGGCCGCTGCAGTTATTAGGAGCCACCACCTCATGACAACAGGACACACCCTCCTGTCGTGAGTAGACCCCCCGGCCAGAAAGGCTGTTCCCTCCACCGGGCGAGATCACAACAATTGGGTGAGCCTGTGTCGGCTGAGTTTAGATGGCTTCACTTACTCGCCTGCAGTGACTCTGATGGATCCAGGATGGTCGTTCCGCAATTTTGCAAGCGGTGGGCGTGGTGAGGAGAACCTGATGTGGTCCCTCCCACCTGGGTGCGCTCCAGTTTTTCCTTTGGAGCACCTTTATCAGAACCCAGTCACCGGGCTGTAATCTGCAAGACACTGGAGAAACATCATCAGGTTGTTGATTATGTACAATGATCTCCTTGTTTTCTAACAGCTTAGACATCCATTCTGCTAATGTGTTTTCTCTGATTGATTTGTCTATTGGTTGACTGGTGATGGGCAGTGGGAACGGCCTACCATGAATGATTTCAAATGGAGTTAGTTTATGGGAGCCTTGTGTTAAGCGCATCCACATTTTCACTAAACCCAAACATTCAGGCCACGGCCTTCCTGTTTCTGCCATGCATTTCCTGAGCCTTTGTTTTATAGTGCCGTTAGTTCTCTCTACAAGGCCTGCGCTCTGAGGATGATACGCACAGTGGTGTTTTATGCTGAAACCGAGCGCTTCAGAGACCTTAGTGATGACATCATTTACAAAATGAGTGCCGTTGTCTGATCGTATCAAAGCTGGAATGCCATATGTGGGTATGAAGTGATTGCACAGGCACTTTGCTACTGAAATTGCATCTGCCTTTTTCACTGGATAGATTTCCGGCCACTTTGAGAACACATCTATAACCACTAGGGCGTATTTCGACCCTTGACATTCGCTTAGCTTTATAGTGTAGAAATGAGAGTTGACAATACAGGTCATTCCCCCCGATGACAAATGCGTACAGCCATGAGTCACTAATGCCGCCATTTTGTGGAGGAATTTTGGCAACACTGGCTTGCCATAACACATCATTAAGTCGTTTGTCAGAACTGCACCGTGTTTTAGCCATTTTGCCTGCTCTGCTGTGCTTGCTGCTTTTGTTCATTTTTCAACACATCCAGTGGAATCTGATGTGTGTTTACTGCCATCAATGTGATGTTTGTCTTTTGTGCCGCCTATTTTGCTGCTCTGTCAGCAAAATTGTTGCCTGTAGTAATGAAAGAGTCAGTAGGCTTTGTAAGAGGTTGGCATGCTGAACCGGTTTTCCAGTTGGTGTAATCATTCCTCTGTTATGCCAAATTTTTTGCAAAATGATGTACAGCAGAGAAAACATACTGGCTGTCTGTATGTATATTTATTAGTTTGTCTTTGTGTATTTCACTTTCGCGTATCACAGCTATCAGCTCAGCGCTCTGTGCAGAACATGAAGAAGAGAGTGGTTTTGCTTCTATTATTTTACTATCTGTGGTTACTGCGTAACCTACACAATTTCGGCCTGTGCTGTAAGGTCAAATAAGTTCTTAAGTGGCTGCCTCAAAACTGTTTTACATTATTTCTCTGTGGCCTACTCCTACAATCTCGTGTGAAGTGACCTTCCTCTCCACGGTTCTAGCAGGCGTTGTCTCTATGTTATCTGCTGTTTCTGCGTGGCTGTCTGCAGCCTTGGTGTTTATGACTTTGCTCGCCTCTCTGTTCCTGATAGCCACCTGCGGATTAGTGTTTTAGTCTGTTGTCAACACGTCAGCCTTATTTTTAAGTTACAGAATGCTTCTTCTTTTTTTTCTTGGTTTGGGAGAATAGATGCAACACTACATTTTCACTTAAGGCAATTTTAAATAATTTCTAGTTTTTCAAACAATTCATGGATCTCACACATTTCAAACTTTCAAGTTAGGGTTGTTTCCCATTTATACACATAAATATATATATATATATATATATATATATATATATATTTAACTTTGCATTGCTCACAGCTCATAGCTCACAGCTCTAAACCTAGGCATTTTTCAATCATATGCCTAATCACTATGTGTCACTGTGATTCTCAAGTATTGTCACAAGTTCGTTTAAATTCGTTTCCAAAACCAACAAAATAATCAAACAAAAACAAAAAACATAAACGTGTCAGGACACAAAAGAAAAAGAAAAATGCTGCCACCCGAACAAGGCAGAAGTCTGCATATGTTGGCTTTTAATAGCATGCAGCTTGTAACATGGTAGACTAATGTGCCTGTGTTAATTCAGCTCCATATTATTGTGTGAAGTTGCACTGGGTTGGGAGTGGTTTTGTGGTTGTCACATTTTTGGTGAGCCAATGGCTGGAATGGGGTTGGACTAATTAGAGGCAGGTGTACTTGATTGCACTGATACACTGGTCTACATATAGCCCACACTACAAACACTGCTGTGTTGTTTTGTCTCTCTGTGCAGTCCAGGGCCTATTATATGCCACAGCCTAAAGGCAGCAGAGTTCCAGAGGCTTGAGTGACCACTGACTATATGCTTGCAGGGTGGTGGGTCTCCAAGGACAACTTCTAACCCTGTTAAAGGCAACATGTGGGGTGCAACTTGGCCGTGTGGCATAGCTGGCTCTGGCCTTGGGACTGTGTGTTTTTATACAATTCATAAGTGGGACACTGGACTGTTTTATTTTTTTTTATCTCTTGATATATTTTTCGTCAATAAATTATCTTTTAGAATTTTATTGACTGTCATCTTTTTGCCCACGACTGAGACGGTTGGTCAGACCTAGAGTCTTTCTTTGGGTGTGTTACAGCAGCTTCTGCTCTAAAAGAAACAAAAAAGAAAAAGAAAAGAAAATGTGGAACATGCTCATCAGCTTAGCAGTGTCTACATATTTAATTCAGCTTCTCAATCCTGTAGTTTTAGCTGTTGTCTACAGGGTTTTGCTTATTGGTTGTTATTATAGGTGTGCTCTATATCTCAGCAATGTGTCATTCTAGGATGATAGGTTTCAAGCTGGTCAAGTGCCTCTATGCACTTCATTAGTTTAGTTATTCTCTGTATTGTCTTCATCTCACATGTCATTACACTGAGTTTCAGCAAACCTTAAGCTTGATGCAGACTACTGCTTAACAATTATCCACCTCACATCATAACCGATTAAGGTGCCTCTTCATATTAATATTATGTCATTGTTAATATTATCCTCTTTGTCTTATATGACAGCAATAGCATATTATAATATTTTATCAGTGTGTACCACTATACTACTACTGAGCCAATTTGATAGTTAGGATCATCTTATTCAGCAAACAGATAATTTTGAATTCATCCAATCTGCGGTCACATTTGTTCTCTCTGTTGCATGGCGGACCAGGCAGTTCTATTATAATATATTATTTATATTTTATTTTGTATCCATCAAGGGCTTCAGATGACCTGCAGAATCATCCTTTTCCCAGGGTGGAGACAGTTACCTTTTCACACACTGTCCTTGGCTGAACAATGACACAGCCTTAATATACCTTATTTATTTTATTAAAATATTTTCGTGTGAATTATTTGCTTTATATTCATTTTATACATGCTGGGCATGGTCATCATGCCAACTGTGTTTCATTGTTAATATCACTTTACAGGTTGTTATCCTTGCTATTATTAATTTCAAATACTCTAAAGATAATTTCTACTGTAACTTTCCCTTTGTTTATCTTTATTTCGTACTTTTTATATTTATATCTACTCAGTGGGGTCTGTTTTCAACCCTTTTAAACTACCTCAAACTACTTTGATCTCTAGTTTTCACTTAATAAGGGATTATTATGTTCTTCCTGATATGGGTGTTGCTGCACATGCGGCTGCAGGAATGAGTGATGGTTTACTAAAAGGATTGTGGACACTGCACAGTGTCTCGTCTTCTGGTTTTACTAAACTGGCAGTTGGATTCTGTTCTTCTGACTGTTTATATTTTGTTTTCTTAAATCTCTCTCTGTTTTTGTCCGGCGTCTGGACTTTTCTTTTCTCACCACTGCTCGTCAGCAGGAATGAGTTTTAATTTCACTTGCTTGATTACCCATCTTATTTATGTATTTACTTATTTTTGTTTAAGTAATATATACACGATACAGCTGCTATCACCTTCGCTGGTATTAGAGACGAGAGTGGTTGCTCACACGCCCTTCTACTTTCGGACTATTTCCAAAAGCGGTGTGAACTTTACGAGACGGAACTCGACCGTTCTCTCAACTCACCAGCACGTCAGTGAATAGCAGCAAAAGAAAAACACAGTAGGAGCAGCTCAGTCTCTTATTGGACCGTGAAAATTCAGCTTGCTCCGTTAATTAAAACAATACACACACACACATTCACATTCACACCTATTCGCGCGATCGGAACCCTTATCATAAGGGGAGCTGCCAGTCTTTCTGTAGACGAGCTACTTATTCCCTAGACCCTGTCTAGACCCAGCTGGGGGAGCTACCCAGAGCTCCAAACCTAACCCACAGAAGTGGGGAGCTTCCAGTCGACGAGCTCCAAGCTACCAGCCGACGAGCTACTTTAAACCCACAGAGGTGGGGAGCTTCCAGTCGCGACGAGCTACTTTCGCTATTTTAAATTCCCTGAATTTAAAATACGCTTTTACGCAAGATTGTGTCAGTGTGTCTGTATCTACCTGGTCGGTGTCGCCGGGTCTGGTCCACCTCGATCGGGCCCCACCACCGTGGGTCGCTTTCTAAGACGTTGGCCAAGACCCGAATTTAACGCTCTTGGTCTTTTTCCACACACCTGGTGTGTGGGCTGTCGACAGGCGAACAACGTGGACTGGTCACGGAGATGGGACACGATTAGGGTTGCCAACCGTCCCTTAAAAAACGGAATCGTCCCGTATTTCGAAACAAAAGTACACGTCCCGTATTGAGCTAATAAGGGACGCACTTTGTCCCGTAATACAGTGAGAATCAAAAGTAGTCTATAACTTTTAATGGAATTAACGCTTTGTTTGAAAACATAATTCCCAGCCCCTCTCCTGATTTGTGACCAATGAGCTGACAGCACACTTATGACAATTCGAGTATGACAATTCAGATTACCGCTCATCTCATTGGTCGAGGAAAGGTCGCTTACGGAGAAAATACCGGAAGACAACAGATGACCACAACAAGAAGCATGGCCAACAGGGAAACAAACGCCGACACTGCGGTGCAAGTCTCGGACGACAGTAAACCTAAAGCTGGGCAGACACTGTGCGATTTTTTTCAGTCGCGTTATTCAGCTCCTGCTCAAACTGCACGATTGACTCGCAGGGGTTAAAAGTTGGTAGGTCACGATGCAGGTCTCACACTATACCACCCGATGCTCTGATGCGACCTGAGTGCTCACACTGTGCCTCCATAAAATGAAGGTTATAACAGAAAATCTGTCGCGCTCTCCCTCTGTCTTTCACTCACACAGACACACCACCACCACCATCAACTTTGCTAAATTGCTAATGAAAAACATTGATCAGGCAGCTGTGACTGAGCAGCAATGTAAATCCAACTATTTTCATGGTTGTTGTGGTCGTGATAATTTTGTGAGGCCACATCGAAAAGGCTCGGATGAGCTTTCCAAAGTTCTACAAGTTGTGCCTCCATCGCTTGTGTCCAGATCACACGCTGCACAGCCGTGCTGCTCCATCTTTTTCGCTGACATTTGTGTTTGCGCGTGCGCAGTGTGACAAACTGCGGTGACACCCTCACGACCAAGCGATTGATGATCGGGAGCTGGTCGTGAGGTGTTAATCGCTTCTCGTTACCCCACGTATACTACACGACGCACGATGAAGATCACTCAAAAATCGGCTCAAAATGGGCCAAAAAATCGCACAGTGTAAGCCCAGCATTAGAGCAGCAATGTTTGTTCCCCTCAGAGAAAGGGAAGAATGGGAAAAGGAAAACACCTGGCTGGAAAAAGTTAATATGGGCATGTACAGTGAATATCAGTGCTATGTGGCCAGAAGTGTGATAATATAACTTATTTTGTGTAATAAACAACTGCAAGGATAGATGATTACAACAAATAGATGACTAATACATAAAAGTAATACATAGATGAATAATGATGATGAGTTAAGATGCGTAATCATGGGAACAAGCGGGTTTACAAACAGGAGCAGCTGATTAGCATTAGAAAAGCTGAAATAATACCTCAACTGAAGCCAATTGTACTAAATGCACTAAATGTGCACTGTTACAAGAATGTTTTTCTTTCTATTGTTTTCTATTATTTTAAGTTAAGCAGGACAGAGTTCTTTTAAAGAAAGATTTACTTATATTCTCAAAAGTTAAGCATGACAGGCTTCTGTTTAAGAAGGAGACCTGTTTTATGTGTTAATGTTGTCATTTTGAGCTAAAAATAAATGGCTAAATGATCATTTGTTTCACATGTGTTCATATCACAAAGAATAAACATCTACTTAAATCAAATTCAAGTCAAATGGTTAAAAAAATAATTTCACACACAAAAAAAGAGCTAGAAAATTCACCACACTGGGAAGGGTGAAGACAACTGGGTCGCCCGGCCCTGGCCACGAGGTGTCCCTTATTTATTTTTCAGGGAGTTGGCAACCCTAGACACGATGGAGGTGCTCCGGCTCCGAAGGACCAAGAAATGTTGGGGGAAAACTCTGCAAAAGACCCAGGAGAAATAAAGACACAATGAGACAAAGTTACTTTCTTTATCAAACGTGTACACGGGTGAGCTGCGAAGAACAACTCACGCCATGCACAGTGGCTTGGTAATTTTTATAGGAAAGACAGTGAGAACAGGATAAGAAAATAATAAACAGATAAAATAAAACAACTCCATATATGGTGCTAGTCTCGTCAGCAGACAGCTAGGGAAGATAAAACAATCTAAAACAATATGTCCCAGAAACAAGATGTCTTTGCTGGGAAAGTCTAAAGGATAATTCTAAACTAATCTAAACATAGACAAAGGGCATCTTTGTACATTTAAAAGAAGGTAAAGAAACATAGAATCATTTTTCCTGTAACACCCGTGAATGTTGGTGACCACTTTGGATATAATTTATTGTACTTCATCTCATGAAACAGGTGACTTCACAATTTTTAGATGTATTATATGGGGAAAAAATGGCAAACCAGTTGTGACAACCATGACTTTCTTCTTTGTCAAGTATCACTTTTTTTGATTTACTAACCAGATGGCTTGTCTGCATTTGCTTTGTGTTATTGTACTTTTTGTTTAATATTATTTAGTTACCATTGCTTTTTTGGGCCTCAGCATATTATAGAGCACATAACTCTAGCCAATTTACAAGCAAAAGATGACTACAACACTTCTATTTCAAGTGTTCTACTTCAAAGTACAACAGACTGCAAGTATACAAATATGTCTTAATACAACAAGCAAATGTTTTATTGCAATAATTATATTTGTTTGGATATGCACATAGAAACTGGGAGAGTCAACCTCACCCCAAAATTTCTCTGTTAGTCCTTTAGTTCAGTAAATATTTAACGTTTTTATAATATTGTTCTAGTGTCACGACACCGTCATTCTGACAGAATTAAATTACACTATATATAATTAAATACCCCTCAAAAGGTACTGGGTGGATTTGGTTTTAATTTAGTTCAGGCATTCATTTCCTTCTAGAAATTAGTTATAATAATTTTGGGAGTCTCTTAATGTTTTATCTAATGTCATCATCAGGTTAAATAACTCACTCTGACTACTAATTTGGTAAGCACATAGCAGTATTAGAGCAATTCTCAAAGCACATTACCTCATTTCCTAAATCAACTGTTGATTTAGGAAATGCTGCCCATATTTTTAACAATGCGGTGTAACTTTGATGATTTATGAATGAATCGTGTGTTTTATGAGTATACTTAACTAATTCAGGCCTTTGCCTTTGATGCAAGAGCATTGGGACAGTGACTACATTACATAACTTCCACTCAATGTATTCAAACGTTTACAGAGTTGCAGTGTATGTGGAGGTTTCTTCACACTTCAGAAAATCTGTGCCCCCTGTGAAGCCGGAACTTTAGGCACACACGTTTCTGATCTCCTCCTTGACAAATCACTTTGATGGTGACTCGCTTGTCTGTTTGCATTCTGAGCAACTGTCCTGAATTTTGTACAAGTCAATTTTGCTGGCTTGTATGCATGTGGTACTTTCAAATTGTCTCATTTCCTCCCTCGGACTGTCAGGGGAGAGAATGCAAAATGTCATGGTTTTAAAAAATTATACCTCAGGAAGTGGCATGATGACTTTGTACCTGTCAGTCAGGCTTACACTGATCTATATTCAAATGTTCATTGGTACTCTTCTTTGTGCTTTGCTTCATTTTTGTCATATGGTTACCATAGAAACAACACAAGGAGAAATTTTGCAGTGATGGCTCTGTTGGTACCTGTGAGAAAAGTTTAGTTTTCTTAATCCTATCCTTGCAACGGATGCAGTATTATTAGAGCCCACTACTCATAACACATATGGGGGTCAGTTCAGTAAAAACAAATCACACTACTTGTAACTTCAAGGCACACAAACACACAAAAAATGTGCAAATGTGTCCTATTTGTCACGTTTACAAAGCTACACATGACGTGTATGCACATGCAGGGGTTTATTTCCACTTCCATGTTTAGTCATTTCATCTGTTGCATATAATGCTGCTAATTTGCAGGTTTTTGACAGTGAACGGAACACCAATAAGGAAGCAAAATTTCAAGGCGAAAAACTCACTGGAGAAGTGGAAAAATGAAAATAGGTGCTATTTGGTTGTTTCAGGTCTGGAAACGTTACAAAATAGAGGCTATCAACTCTCTCTGATACAGTATTTGTGAATGGTAAATAGCGCATTTTGTGTGTGAAAAACACAATCTAAAATGTTGAGAAGAAATACAAGTGAGTGTGTTTTTATGAAAAATTCTGTATATTTGTCAATTCTAAAAAACAAATTTCATGTGGGAAAAGGCCTTTTTTTTACCCATACATCCAACCCCCAGTGCTTTCAAACATGAAATAAAGCATTGCCTTGCATGGCAAAATAAATAATTGTAAATAATCATGTAAAATATTAGAGAAATGTATAATTCAGGCAAAAATCATTTGCCAGAATAGCACATAACAGATTCAATACCTCCACTGATTAGCTTGATTACAGTACAAGAACAAATTGGAATGATGTTCCAATTTTTTGTAATTTGTTCAATGTTTAATGAAGTTTGACATTAACCCAAACACACCATTAGCTTTGTGCTGACCTCTTTATAATTCAAACTAATTATTTGTGACCTTTAACTTTACAATTTCGGTTGTTTCTGTCATCAAAATAAACAACGCACACCTCTAAACAGCATCCCGTGCAAATTTATGCTGCTTTACTTATTCCAGTGTGCATCAAGAGATGCTTTTAGGATAACTAAAGTAGAGTAGTTTGTTGTGCTGACTGCCAAATGTATTCTGAATGAATTATTAAGCTGTTTTTTGTTTTTTCTGCACAGAAAAACAATCACAAAATACAAGTTTAAGAAAATCTTCCAAGAAATGATTGCACATTACTTGAAGGTTAACACTAGCACATTAATTTAAGACATCACGATAATTACCAGGAATGCATATTTTTCTTTTCATATTTTTCTGACAGCTTTTACACACTTGGACTGGCAAATAGAGGCAAAATCTGCTGCACCATTTTCATAGCACAGAGACTGCATGTTTTCAGTAATACCAGCAGCAGATGGTGCAAGGACTGAATTCAAGCTAGCCAGTAGCAGACTCGAGCTTTGAAGTGTTCTTCAAAACAAACATATGAGCAATAGAGGATGGTGGCACAATGTAATTCTGGCAGACATATGTGAGGTTTTGGGGAAATGTGTGTATGACTCAGTTTTTTAGAAACAGTGTTGATTTGGCAGGAAAAGGGTGACCTGCACTCTTAGGTCTCCAATTTATATGCTTAATGTTATTAAAAATCTTAAGCAATGAGGCTTTGCCGTGGGTGAGAACCTTTCACATTAATCTCGCATACTTACTTAATTGTAAATGTATGTAAAATAAGGCCTTGGTTGTCTCTTTTTTCCCTCCTATACATTTTACTGTTCACATGATTCTTACAAATGCTGTATGGCAAACTTGCTGAGACCTTATTCCAGCTGTTGGCCTCTCTGGTCATCAGGCCTTTTAACTTTCACATGCTAATATTTTAAATTTACAGGAAACCACAGTTTTAAAGGGCCTAAACTTTGGAAGAGGCTTCTTCAGCTCATCAGATCAGTTAATATGTAGTTTGTATTAAGCGACTGCTCAATCTTTCACACTTTATTTTTGGCTCTAGTTCACACATTTACACCCAGTTAGTGGTGTTAACGTGGGTCTCCTCCCAAGAGGCAAAGACACAAAGGAAAAACACCCACCCATTATTATATTTGTTTGCATGCTTAGCAACTTTTGCTAGGCATTTACTTTAAATGCCGCCTGGTGTGCTGTGACATTATTTTGAAGAATCAACTATAAAAACGTTTTTTTAAATCCTGGGATTAAAAAATTATACCTAACCAATGTAACGTCCAGTGAAGGGAATAACGGAGTTACAAATAACGGCGTTACTAACAGAGTTACTTTTTTTTAGAAACGAGTAATCTAACTAATTACTATTCCTATTGTCTGTCCGCAGACGATCACTTTTTGGCGCAACACCTGGAGCTAAGGGGGCAAAACACATGCATTCTGCTGACCATTCATTCTGGGAGAGGGCGGGTCAAGTTTCCTCCCTCCAATCAGATCCCAGTTGAAAACTTTTCAAAATGAATGTCACGGACCCGGTTCCGGGGACTCGGGGTTCGTGAACAGTGTGGACCTTTATTGTTATTAGTGTATTGGATGTATGTTTGCTGCACTGTGCTCTTGTGTTCCATGCTGGTGTGTGTACGTGTGTGTGTGGCTGGAGGATGAAGGACAGCCACCTGCAGGCCTGATGGGTGTGGCCCTGCCAGCTGCTGGTCACGCCTAGCTTCCCACACACCTGCTTCTGATCAGGATCGTCAGGGGAGCTACTTAACAGAGCGATGGAGCTTCCTCCGGCGCAGGATCGTTGAGTTAGACTCCATGTCAGTGTTTATAGTGCTGGTCCGCGTATGCCTGCTGGAGTTGGTGCCATAACGGCTGTGTCTGTGTTTTTCCTCAGGAGAGTGGAACACAGGACTGCAAGACACACGGGGTGTGTGAAGGCACAGGGGCAGAGAGCACGGGATACCAGAACTTGGGAGAAGACACGTCACGGGAGTCGAGGGAGCACTTTTGGAGATTTAATGTGTGGTGTACATTTACCTCACTGTAAATAAACCCACTGTTCATTCCACTAAGTCCAGCGTTTGGGTCCTTTCTCCAACATCCCCCACGGTCTGCCCCCCAGACCGTGACAATGAAGTTACATAATACATTACGAAAGTGTAGAGCTGCCACCCAGGCAAAAGAAAAATAGAGCTTTATCACATTATAACGTGTAAAGTTTATTGTTCTAACAAATATAAATAACAAATAAATATTATATTGTACAAACGTGATAATTATATTGTAGGAACGTGATAATTATGTATATTGTAATAATGTCATATTATATTGTTCAAACGTGAAAGGTATATTATACTAACATGATAATATATTGCTAGAACAATAAACTTTTCACGTTATAACGTGATAAAGCTCTATTTTTCGTTTGCCTGGGTGGCAGCTCTACGCTTCCATAACACATAGTTTAACCAAATAATGTAAGTTTTAATTCATGTGTTTTAGATAAAGATGAAAAATATTGTTAGGTGACGGCTGTGTGCGGACAGGGATAGGACCCAAGATGCAGACTCCAGAGAGAAACTTAAACCAAAACAGCTTTAATGCTGAACTCAAACATAACATAACTGGAAAAAGGTCAAAAATAAACTAACACCGGCGGATTGACAAAAACACACAGCAAAATAAACGGTAGATCGCGACACGGACACAGAGAAACACAGGGCTTAAATACACAGAGGGAGCAATCAGGGAATGAATAACAGGAGGGAAACACAGCTGGGGCAAATCAGAACTGACGAGACAAAAGGAAGCGTAAACTGAACACACTGAGATAAGACCGAGACCTTCAAAGTAAAACAGGAAACACATAACACAGACTCACATGCAGGCACTACAGAGGGAACAGAGACGTGGGACCAGGGCAGACACAAACACTGACTGAACACGGGGATATAGGAACTAAGGATACACAGAGACGCGAACTAGACAAGGGGATACAGGTGATAGGGGAGACAGAGCAACTAAAGAAGACAGAAATAAACCATAAGACAGAACTCAAAGAAACCAAAGACTAAAAAGTATAAATAATATAATAAACTCAAATACCCTGGGTCAACGACCCAGGCATCCTAACAGTACCCCCCCCCTTAAGGGCTGGCTTCCAGACAGCCCAAACCAAAACACCAAAACAAAAAAAAACCAACCAGGGCGGGCGGCGGGGGAGACAGGATGGAGGGCTCGAAACAAAACCAAACAAGGAGCCAGAAACAAAAAAAAAAAGAACAAACAATGGAGCCCGGAAAGCAACAGAACAAAAAACAGGCTCACGACAGGCGCAGGCGGCCAGGAAAAACAGTTCACAAAAAGTTCAGGGGGCCGACCCGGAGGCTGACAGCACAATAGTCCAAACCCGGGCAGTTCAGGGGGGCGGCCCGGAGGCTGACGGCCCAAGAGCCCAGAAAACAGTTCAGGGGGCCGGGCAGGCAGGAGACACCGGCGGCGGCGGAGCAGGTCAGGAGGCCGGCCGAGCGGGAGGCACTAGTGGCGGCGTAGTTCAGGGGGCCGTCCATGACGGCGGCGTAGTTCAGAGGGCTGTCCATGACGGCAACGACGTCCAGTCATCGGCCGGACAGGACGAGCAGGCCGGACAGGACGTGCAGGACGAGCAGGACGTGCAGGACGAGCAGGCCGGACAGGACGAGCAGGCCGGACAGGACGAGCAGGACGGACAAGATGTGCAGGAACAGACAGCATGGAGACCTCAGGAGCAGACGAAGCTGAAACCTCGGAGGCTGGACCAGGCGGAGCTGCAGAGGCTGAGGCTGGACCAGGCGGAGCTGCAGAGGCTGGGGCCGGACCAGGCGGTGGAGCCGGTGGTGGCTGAACGGCCTCGCCAGAACCATCAGCAGACACTGGGACGTGCTGGCTGGGTCCTCCTGGACCCCCACCTGACGAGACAGGTGGCTGAACGGGCCCCTCGGACCCTCCAGCGGAGACAGGTGGCTGAACGGGCCCCTCGGACCCTCCAGCAGGAAGAGACAGCTGAAGCGGTTCCTCAGACCCTCCAGCGGAGGCAAAAGGCTGGACGGGCCCCTCGGACCCTCCAGCGGAGGCAAAAGGCTGGACGGGCCCCTCGGACCCTCCAGCAGGAACAGGCGGTGGAGCAAATGACTGAGGTGAGAACTGAGCAGGTGACTGAGCTGACAGGTGAGCTAATGTTTGAGCTATGGAGAGAAGTTTAAGTTGTATTGACTGTTGTAACGATGGTAGTAATGGTGGGTGAGGTGGTGGATGAGCACTAAGCTGAGCTATGCCTTCCGAGCCTACGGAAAACTGCTGGACGGGCTCACCTGAGCCTCCAGCGAGGACAGAAACCGGTGCAGGGGTCTGCTGGGCAGTAGCCGCTCCCACCCGCGGAATAGGCACGGGCGCAGAGACTAGCGGAGCCTCAGCCGGCCTGGAAACTGGAGCAGGGACAAACTGGGCCCTAGCCCCCCTCACCCGAGGAACTGATACAGGTGCAGGAGACGGCTGGACCGCAGCTGCCCTGGGTGGAGGAACACCGGAAGGCAAAGGAGCAGGCTCACTGAAAACTGGTTCATCAAAAATAGGTGACGACCCTTTCCCACCACGTTTAACAGTCCGTACAGTCTTAGGTTTAGCAGTGTTCACAGTCTCAGAAAAAACAGACTCGGCAAACTTGGGTTTTAGCTTGTTCCCACTCCAACGAGCAGACCTCGAACTAAAAATCCCAGACGAATGCTTATTGTGATGAACTAGCGCGGGACGATTCAAACCAAAACTGGCCTCCCAATCCAAATCCTCGTCGAGAAAAGAAATCCCAAAAGTGTCTGACGTGAGTTCATAGTCTTTACCGTTTAACGGCTCAGGTGGAGTTTGGAAAGTGTAGTCCTTTTGACTCACCACCGGAGGTTGCTCAGACGTGTCCATATGACGGCGACGTGAGCGCCGTTTCCTTTGGGCAGAGGTAGCTGGCGGTGTGAGCAACTGAGCCTCCGGTGCACAGAACGGTGACGCTGAGGATGGAGCGTGAGCGCCTGAAGCCACACGGAGGACTCCCAACTGAAGCGGCCGCATCTTGAGTGCCAGCGGAGCAACAGGTGGAGACTTCTGACAGCTCCGGGGACCACCGAGAGCCAGCCGAGTGCCATGGAAAATGCGCCTGACGTCAGGGGTGAGCCATGGCTTCCAGCGGAGTTCCTCCTCCAGCTGGGCAAAGGCTGCTCGGCGTCGCTCCTGAAGTTCAATGTCTGCTGGGTCTATAGTATGGTCGCGATCTTCTGTTAGGTGACGGCTGTGTGCGGACAGGGATAGGACTCAAGATGCAGACTCCAGAGAGAAACTTAAACCAAAACAGCTTTAATGCTGAACTCAAACATAACATAACTGGAAAAAGGTCAAAAATAAACTAACACCGGCGGATTGACAAAAACACACAGCAAAATAAACGGTAGATCGCGACATGGACACAGAGAAACACAGGGCTTAAATACACAGAAGGAGCAATCAGGGAATGAATAACAGGAGGGAAACACAGCTGGGGCAAATCAGAACTGACGAGACAAAAGGAAGCGTAAACTGAACACACTGAGATAAGACAGAGACCTTCAAAGTAAAACAGGAAACACATAACACAGACTCACATGCAGGCACTACAGAGAGAACAGAGACGTGGGACCAGGGCAGACACAAACACTGACTGAACATGGGGATATAGGAACTAAGGATACACAGAGACGCGAACTAGACAAGGGGATACAGGTGATAGGGGAGACAGAGCAACTAAAGAAGACAGAGACATAAACCATAAGACAGAACTCAAAGAAACCAAAGACTAAAAAGTATAAATAATATAATAATAGTTTAATAGTTTAATTATTTATATAGCACATTTAATTACAACAGGAGCGTTGACCAAAGTGCTGTACAAGAATACAACATACATAATAAAACAACTTAGAGTATTAATAAATAAACTCAAATACCCTGGGTCAACGACCCAGGCATCCTAACAAATATGGGTTTCTACTGGGTTTATCTATGCAGCATATTACCTATTACTGTTTTGAATCCTGAGCTCTAATATGCTATATCTTGGCTACTTCCACACGTACACGTCCTCTCACACGCTCCTGCACACCAAATCTGGAACTACTGTCCATCATGTGTCGTCCTTTTTATCTACCTCGGGAATTTACATCGGTCATTGTAAGTGCCGTTTATATTCCACCACAAGCGGACACGGTCACCGCCTTATGCGAGCTGCATGAGGCACTCACACAGCACCAGACACAACACCGGGACGCTGCGCTTATTGTGACGGGGGACTTTAATAGCGCCAACCTCAAACGCGCAGCGCCGAACTTTTATCAACACATCACCTGCCCCACCAGAGGTGAAAGGACACTGGACCACTGCTACACTACGGTCAAGGACGGCTACAAGGCACAATCCCGCCCTCCTTTTGGCAAATCTGATCACGCCGCCATCTTCCTCATCCCAAAACGCAAACAAAGGCTGAAACAGGAAGTTCCGGTTCAGAGGAAGGTCGCGCGCTGGACGGATCAATCGGTGGCCGCGTTACAGGACGCACTCGATGACGCAGACTGGGGCATGTTCAGAAACAGCTCCGACGATGACGTCAACGTGTTTACGGAAGCGGTTGTGGGATTCATCGGGAAACTAGCGGATGATACCGTGGAGACAAAGACTATCACAACGTTTCCCAACCAGAAGCCGTGGGTGGATAAAACCATCCGCGACGCTCTGAGATCCCGCACCGCTGCCTACAACACGGGACTCACGACGGGGGACATGGACCCGTACAAAGCCGCGTCATATAACGTGCGGAGGGCGGTGAAAGAGGCGAAGCAGCGCTACGGGAGGAAACTAGAGTCACAACTCCAACAGAGTGACTCTAGGAGCCTGTGGCGGGGACTAAGGACAATAACGGACTATAAAGCACCAACAACTGGTATGACGAACGCGGCCGTGACTCTGGCAGACGAGCTGAACACTTTCTATGCTCGCTTCGAGGCTGCAGCTAAGGACTCCAACGATGCTAGTGTTAGCGGCGCTAACGGCTGCAGACAGGAAGATACTGCCAGCACCGGAAACGTGCTCGTCATCTCCGAGCATGAAGTAAGGAGAGCCTTCAAGAGAGTGAACACCAGGAAAGCAGCAGGACCAGACGGCATCCCAGGTCGTATCCTAAGAGACTGCGCATACCAGCTAGCTCCTGTGTTCACTGAGATATTCAACATCTCTTTATCTCAGTCGGTGATCCCCACATGCTTCAAAGAGTCCATCATTGTTCCTGTCCCGAAGAAACCCCACCCTGCTTCTCTCAATGACTATCGCCCTGTAGCCCTCACCTCAGTAGTGATGAAGTGCTTTGAACGCCTGGTCAGAGACTTCATCATTTCTTCACTACCAGACACACTGGACCCACTACAGTTCGCTTACCGTCCAAATCGTTCCACAGACGATGCCATCTCTCATCTCCTCCACACATCACTCACTCACTTGGACACTAGAAGGGGGAATTATGTTAAAATGCTCTTCATAGACTACAGCTCTGCATTTCACACCATAATTCCCTCCACACTCACCACCAAGCTGGAGCATCTGGGACTCAGCTCATCTATGTGTCTGTGGATCTCCAACTTCCTAACTGGCAGACCACAGGCAGTAAGGATGGGCGGACATGTCTCAGCCTCCACCACTCTCAGCACTGGAGCCCCCCAGGGGTGTGTTCTGAGCCCCCTGCTGTACTCTTTGTACACATATGACTGTGTGGCCACTACCAGCTCCACCACCATCATCAAGTTTGCTGACGACACCGTCGTGGTGGGCCTGATCTCTGATAACAACGAGACGGCCTACCTGAAGGAGATTAGGAATCTGGAGAACTGGTGCCAGAGGAACAACCTCCTTCTAAACGTCAGTAAGACAAAGGAGCTGATAGTGGACTTCAGCACTAAGCAGGAGAGGAACTACCAGACCCCCGTCATCAACGAGTGCCCAGTGGAGAGAGTGGACAGCTTCAAATACCTCGGAGTTCACATCACGCAGGACCTGTCATGGTCCTGTCACATCAACACCGTGGTGAAAAAGGCCCGTCAGCGTCTCTACCACCTCAGACGCTTGAGAGACTTCCAACTGCCCTCCAAGGTGCTCAGGAACTTTTACTCCTGCATCATAGAGAGCATCCTGACGGGAAACATCTTAACCTGGTTCGGGAACAGCACCATGCAGGACAGACGAGCTCTACAGAGGGTTGTGCGGTCAGCTGAGCGCACCATCCGCTCCGAGCTCCCTGACCTGCACTCAATCTACAGCAGGCGGTGCTGGACCAAGGCCAGGAAGATCATGAAGGATCTCAGCCATCCCAACAACAGACTGTTCTCTCTGTTGAGGTCAGGAAAGCGATTCCGCTCCCTGAAGACCAACACAGAGAGACTGAGGAGGAGCTTCTTCCCGCAGGCGATACGGTCTCTCAATCACACCACCACACAGTACTGACCCACACATACAGTTCTTACACACACTGGACATTCTGGACATTGGTTTCACTTCATTACTTAAATCACGCTGCTGTTATTGTGTATATGCTGCTGTTATTGTGTATAAATTTATTTATATTTCTTCATACATTCTTATATAGTTCTATATTGTGTATTTTGTTGTACAGTTATTTTATTTTCAACTTTAATTTATATATTTTATCTTATTCTTCCCAGTTAAATTTACCCTTCATTCTAATTTGTGTTGTACAGTTATTTCATTTTTAACCTTAATTTATATTTTATTCCTTCCTAGTTAAATTTACCCTTTTTAATTTTTCATATTTATTTCCTATCTTATTCATAGCCTTTTCCTTTTTTGTTTTCTTTAGGTCACGAGCAGTTGTCCAAGCATTTCACTACATATCGTACTGTGTATGACTGTGTACGTGACAAATAAAATTTGAATTTGAATTTACACGGGTATTTTTGAAAACTGAGATTTTCCGTTTTTGTTTTAAAAAATAATCCCGTCCACACGTAAAAGCAGAAATGAAGGAAAACGCTGCTAGGAACATGCCAAAGCAAAAGGTGGCGATATATTCCTAACCATGTAGAAATGTTGGCCAATCAGAAGTCTAGAAGCCTCGGTGGGAAATAGTAAACAAAGCTGGGGCATAGAAGCAGAACCCAGTCGTATGTGTGGAGGGACACTAACTATGTGTGTATATGTAAGCATTTAAACACTGCACAGAGTACAATTAACAGTAACAGTATTGTAGAAATTCATTTCACCGAAACAATAACGTGGCGCACAGTGTGACGTCAAAAAAGGCGCACACCTTCGACGCTGTTTTCTGCGTTTTCTCAGTTTTTCTCGTCCACACGTAAATGCAAAAACGGAGTTTTCGAAAATATCCACCCTGGCCGGAGTTTTTAGAAATCTCCGTTTTCAGTGACCGAAAACGCCGTTTACGTGTGGACAGAAGGTGCAAACGCATAGAAAAATCTGCGTTTTCAAAAATACCCGGGTACGTGTGGACGTAACTCTTGTCAAGTGCAGAAAGCAAAGGTGTTAATGGAGAATCAGCCTCAACATCTATGAAACACTTTATCTTGGGCTTATGTTATAATCACAACTGTGATTGTATGAGAGAAGAGTTTTAAGTTTAAAATGGGTCACCGGTTAGGTCTCAAACAGCTGACTTACAAATAATGCTTGGACAGAGAAAGTGAAAGTCAAATGAAGACACATGAATGTCGTACAAATTAAAAAGCCTCTTATAAACTAACGTGCTTGTTTAGTTTGAGTCTGCTTGTTTCATGATACTGTATGCATGAAAGACAGAAATAGAATTTTTGATTTTTTATTAAAGCATATTAAATTGAGAAAAACACCTCAATTTATGCAAATAAACATTTTTTTTGTTTACACAATTAGAAGAAATTGCAGTATTTTTTAGATCTCCGTAGACTGAGGATGATTAAAATTATTCACCTCATGGACATAATGGTTAAATTAGATTAAAAAGCTTAGAAAACTTTTATCACATAATAACACTCTTGGAAATACACGAATAATAAAGTTTAGTCCTTTTTAAGTCATGACCATAAGTGTTTACACAGCAATCAAAAACAACAGCGTGGAGCATCACAGATGCAGAAAGATGAAGAAATATTGATGGATTTATGATGATGAAGAACATAATCTTTATTTCACAGGAAAGGTGATTGAAGGAGAGATAGAAGGGGAATGGAGGTAGGGTGGTGGTAAGGCAGTGAGGCTGGAGGAGATGAAGTAAAAGGTAGAGAGTTAATGGATGAAAGCTTGAGAGAAGGAGAGGGGGAAAGAGAAGAAGGAGGAGTGGAGGGATGGGGAAGAGAAGGAACATTCAAAGGAGGGAAGGATTAAAGGTGGAGGGGTGAGAGTAGGGAAGATGAAGCGAGGGGGAGGCATTACTCAACCTAACCTGACACGAGCCATCATTCTCTTCAACCTTTGTGTCACTGGGACATTTTTTCTTTTGGAACCAGCTCAAGACACCACTCTTTTTCTTGGCTTTCTTCTCCTGTTCTTGCTCCTTCTCGAACTGTTTTATCTTCTTTTCAGCTGCTTCTTTGCTGCTTTTACTTTTACTTTGAAAAAAAAAACACATTTTCGTCGCTTCTTTTTCTTGCCTTGTCAGATGTTTGAGTGCTTTGTTACACTTTTGTGTTGTGTACCATTTCTGTTTTTATTCCTATCGCTTCTATCATCTCCTTTCGCTGTGGTTTCTGGACTTCCAACGATTCCGTATTTGCAATTTCAGCTTCCATCTTTGCAAAAAAGACGATGCTCAATTTCATTTTTTGCGTCCTTTTTTTACTTTTTCCTTCTCTTTCAGTGTTTTCCAGATTTTGAATAATTACGTTTTTGTATTCCCTTCTTTTCCTGTGGTACCCATTTTTCTCCTCTTTTGCATTTTTCTGTGATGCTGAAAAATATAATGTAGTGTGACTCCCAAGTTCCTGTGCTAAATTCAGTAATCCAAATATGAGCCGTATGAGTTATTATAATAAATTCTGAACTAGAGATATAATTATGTTATTACTTCATTACAAAGCTTCTTCAGTTATCTGCATGCCAAGCAAATAGGAGGAAAGAAAAATGCAAATTGTATCTGTTGCTTCCAGTGCAGTTGTGCTACAATCAGTTGTTTTGATGTGTAGGGAGGAGGTGGAGGGATCTTTAACATTTGAGGAGTTTTTATATTTTTATTGCACAAAAGGAGAAGTGTGTGAGGTTAAAGCTAATACTGTTAAGATAACAATGGCTCTTTGCATACACATGCTAACATAAAGCTAGCGAGTGTTAGGATGCCTGGGTCGTTGACCCAGGGTATTTGAGTTTATTATATTATTTATACTTTTTAGTCTTTGGTTTCTTTGAGTTCTGTCTTATGGTTTATGTCTCTGTCTTCTTTAGTTGCTCTGTCTCCCCTATCACCTGTATCCCCTTGTCTAGTTCGCGTCTCTGTGTATCCTTAGTTCCTATATCCCCGTGTTCAGTCAGTGTTTGTGTCTGCCCTGGTCCCACGTCTCTGTTCCCTCTGTAATGCCTGCATGCGAGTCTGTGTTATGTGTTTCCTGTTTTACTTTGAAGGTCTCTGTCTTATCTCAGTGTGTTCAGTTTACGCTTCCTTTTGTCTCATCAGTTCTGATTTGCCCCAGCTGTGTTTCCCTCCTGTTATTCATTCCCTGATTGCTCCTTCTGTGTATTTAAGCCCTGTGTTTCTCTGTGTCCGCGGCGCGATCTACCGTTTATTTTGCTGTGTGTTTTGCCAGTCCACTGGTGTTAGTTTATTTTGAGTTTTTTCCAGTTATGTTATGTTTGCGTTCAGCATTAAAGCTGTTTTGGATTAAGTTTGTCTCTGGAGTCTGCATCTTGGGTCCTATCCCTGTCCGCACACAGCCATCACCTAACAGAAGATCGCGACCAGAACATGGACCCTGCAGACTCTTCAGCTTTTGGATTTAACGCTGAGATGGAGCGGATGATTAAGCTCCTTGACCGCATTGCTCAGGCCACTGATTTGAGGACCATGGCAGTTGGGCTAAGTGCTGTTGATGCCATCATTCGGAGCAACCCTCGGCTTACTCAGTTTTCTATGGACACTGTGCTGGGCAGCTCCATAGCTGCCTGGAGGGAGCAAGTCAGGGCTGGCGAGCTTGCTCTCTCTACCTTCACCTCCACTTCTTTACCGCCGCCCCAGGACAACACACACTCACCACGTGCCTCGTCGCTACCTCAGACTGCCTCTCCTTCCTCACACCAGCCGGGACCTTGTTCGCCTGCCCATTCGCCTGCCTTTTTCCTGGCGGCCATGTGGTCGGATGAGGAGGAGGTCTCCGTATCTCCGCCAGTTTCAGTTCCCTCATCTAGAAGGAAGCGACGCCATCGTCACTCCTCTCCTCGGTCATCCGTCCAGCAACCTGCCTCCGCTGGAGGGTCCGAGGGACTGCTTCAGCCGTCTGTTCCCGCTGGAGGGTCCGAGGGGCCCGTTCAGCCACCTGCCTCCGCTGGAGGGTCCGAGGAACCGCTTCAGCCACCTGCCTCCGCTGGAGGGTCCGAGGAACCGCTTCAGCCGTCTCTTCCTGCTGGAGGATCTGAGGGGCCTGTTCAGCCACCAGTTGCCGCTGGAGGGTCCGAGGGGCCCGTTCAGCCACCTGTCTCCGCTGGAGGGTCCGAGGGGCCCGTTCAGCCTCTTGCCTTGTCAGCTGGGGGTCCGGGAGGACCCAGCCAGCACGTCCCAGTGTCTGCTGATGGATCTGGCGAGGCCGTTCAGCCACCACCGGCTCCACCGCCTGGTCCGGCCCCCGAGTCTGCAGCTCCGCCTGGTCCGGCCTCCGAGTGTTCAGCTTCGTCTGCTCCTGAGGTCTCCATGCTGTCTGTTCCTGCTCGGCCTGCTCGTCCTGTCCGGCCTGCACGTCCTGTCCGGCCTGCACGTCCTGTCCATCCTGCACGTCCTGTCCGGCCGATGACTGGACGTCGTTGCCGTCATGGACAGCCCTCTGAACTACGCCGCCACCAGTGCCTCCCGCCCGGCCGGCCTCCTGACCTACTCCGTCGCCGCCGGTGTCTCCTGCCTGCCCGGCCCCCTGAACTGTTTTCTGGGCTCTTGGGCCGTCAGCCTCCGGGCCGCCCCCCTGAACTGCCCGGGTTTGGACTATTGTGCTGTCAGCCTCCGGGTCGGCCCCCTGAACTTTTTGTGAACTGTTTTTCCTGGCCGCCTGCGCCTGTCGTGAGCCTGTTTTTGTTCTGTTGCTTTCTGGGCTCCATTGTTTGTTCTTTTTTTTTTTTTTTTGTTTCTGGCTCCTTGTTTGGTTTTGTTTCGAGCCCTCTATCCTGTTTCCCCCGCCGCCCGCCCTGGTTGTGTTTTATTTTTGTTTTGGTGTTTTGGTTTGGACTGTCTGGAAGCCAGCCCTTAAGGGGGGGGGGGGTACTGTTAGGATGTATTTGAGTTCATTATATTATTTGTACTTTTTAGTCTTTGGTTTCTTTGAGTTCTGTCTTATGGTTTATTTCTGTCTTCTTTAGTTGCTCTGTCTCCCCTATCACCTGTATCCCCTTGTCTAGTTCGCGTCTCTGTGTATCCTTAGTTCCTATATCCCCGTGTTCAGTCAGTGTTTGTGTCTGCCCTGGTCCCACGTCTCTGTTCTCTCTGTAATGCCTGCATGTGAGTCTGTGTTATGTGTTTCCTGTTTTACTTTGAAGGTCTCTGTCTTATCTCAGTGTGTTCAGTTTACGCTTCCTTTTGTCTCATCAGTTCTGATTTGCCCCAGCTGTGTTTCCCTCCTGTTATTCATTCCCTGATTGCTCCTGTGTATTTAAGCCCTGTGTTTCTCTGTGTCCGTGTCGCGATCTACCGTTTATTTTGCTGTGTGTTTTGCCAGTCCACTGGTGTTAGTTTATTTTGAGTTTTTTCCAGTTATGTTATGTTTGCGTTCAGCATTAAAGCTGTTTTGGATTAAGTTTGTCTCTGGAGTCTGCATCTTGGGTCCTATCCCTGTCCGCACACAGCCATCACCTAACAGTGAGGAACCCAAAGTAATGCTAAAGCTGAGTATATGCCCACTCCGAACCTGCACTTCAGCAGGTAACAAAAGCAGTGATGAGCAGTCAAGCTTGTTGCTTTGTAGCCTCCATTTCTTAAATCACACTGGTGATCACTTTGGAATTTCTTTAGGCTGGTTTTCAACTTTGCTTTGTAGCTTTGTACTCATGCATAAACAGTAAAAGAAAGGGTGTGTGTCTGTCCCCACTGCAACAGTGATTTTCAGTGATGTGTGGGACCGCTGTTTGCCTCCACCATGACACTGCAACAAATCCTCATTTACACACTTTGCAGTGCAAGTAATTCTGATTCTGATATAATTACGAGTAACTTGAAAGTAATGTAATGAGTAGTCCAACAAATCACTTTTGCTGCAAAGTACTTAAATAACGTACTGCATTACTTTTTAGAAAAACAACACTTAATATGTAATACATTACTTTTTTGATTAACAACCCCAACACTGCAGAGGAGGGGCGTGGGGAAAGAGGCACAAATGAAAGTTTTTGAGCACGGTTGAAGAAAATCAGGAAAATAAGAGGGGAGACAGGAAGAAGAACTAGAACTGGTTAGTTACAAAGTGAACAGTACTAATAATACAGGTTATAAAGCTTATAAAATAGAGTCTGGTTACAAAAAAATGTTTTATTTCACTGAGTGGAAGGAATTTATCAGTATCAGAATTTCCAACATGTTTTTTTAATAATTCACAAAGTAAAGGCATTAATGAATGGTAGGCAGTTGAGCAAACTACTGTTAGGTACTGAAGGGGTAGTCTATCTTTCAAACTTTAATTTAGCTGGTATTTTTTACTGTATGTATCAAAGTCTTTGTCTAATTTCTACCATTATTTCCACATAGGTTGCTATAAAATTATTATTATTTGCTAAGTGGACTATTTACAGAGCAAGTTAAATGATAGGAGATGCTACTTTGTATTATTTGTATTTTCCTTTTGAATTTTGCAGTACCTTTCAAAAAATTACATTTAGAACCAAAAAGAATAGGTGTGAATCTCATAATTTTTATTTTAAATTGTCAAATTCCATGTCCACCTGAACTGACAGGCAGCAGGACCCAGTGTAAGTATCAGGTCCTACAGTACTAATTTGAATATTCCACAGTAACAACGTCTTAATTGAATTCCCAAGTGTCAGCACGTTTTCAACAAGAAATGCTAACTGACATTCAATAGTTATTCTGGTGCTACTTAGTATCACAATGGACACAACAGGGCTTTAATTTATTTACCTTGTCATCAGCACCCTCATTGAATGGCAATTACTGTATCCATTATTATGCCCTCTGTCAGTAGTAGAAGAACAATGTTAAAACAATGTCAGACTCCAGCACAGAATGGCACCCTGGAGCTGGAAGGAATTCAAGGACACTGGAATATTCAATGAAAAAAAAAAGCAAGAGCGAGGACTGATTATTAGGAACGGCCGGTGAACATCGGGAAGGTTAATGAGCAAAGTGAAAGATCGTATGTATTATCATATAATTGAGAGCAGCCTTTAGTGAAAAACAGACGGCACGAAGGAGACTGTCTCAGCCTTATGGCTTTCTGTGGCACGTCATTAGTCTGCCCAATTGGATAATAATGACTCTGCTTTCCATTATAGGCTGGTGTAGTACACGTGGCAGTCAGAGCTTTCGACCACCTTACCCATGCCAAGAAAAGTCAGTTCGGCTGACACAGTAGTTCAGAGATCGCTTGCTCTTCCACATCTCTCTCCTTTTATGTCTTTGTGATTACTCACAAAACTGGTCTTTTTTGCATTCTCAGCTGCTGTCAGGGTCAAGCTGAAACGCTACTCTGACAGAGAGGGCGGTACACAGCTCATTTGCAGCTACTGCTTGTATTGTACTATGCAGCATGCATTCACAGCAAAACGATGTGAGAAATGCCTTGCAAAATTTCTAAAATGCCTCAAAACTTGCTCTTGAGCAAATTCTTTCATTTTAAAGGACACACACACAGTATGAAGCACAGTTACGTGAAGAGAAATGAAAAGGAAGGTGAACAATGCTGAGCATCAAAAGAAATAGAATCAGGTGTATTTTCCACAAACCTTTATTCTCAGGGGCTCTTCTGAGGCTTTACGCTTTAAATGAAAAGGACAAGTTCTCAACATCTTTTGGAATAAGGATAACAGCACACATAGTTTCTATTGTGCGAACATGAGTCTATTTACCATTTATCAAACAATGAAAGCGTGGCTACACTGGGTTTATCAACCAGTATCCCCAGTTTCATCTCACTTAAACTGTGAATGCACTGACTGTTAAGAATGCATTGGATGTGATTTTTTTTGTTGTTGTCTTTTTAAGAATTTTTGAGATTACAGTTTTTAAAGTTTCATCTTAGATAACTAAAATCTGGGCCAACATTTCTTTTAGAATGATCATGAAGACACAGAAATGTAAATGTGGGCTGAAAAAAATGTTGATGATGATTTTGAATCTCTGGGGCTTTCAAGTGGCTGAAAGCTCAGGAACTTCAAATCAAAACTTGTTGTAGAATTTTCCATTAAGTTTCCAACAGCGGCAGTGCTTACGTTATAGTCCCATCCTCAGAAAAGTCAGGAAACGTGCAGTTTAAAGTTTCATGGGTAAACATTAATAACGAGTGTGATATTAATTGATTCACATTCTAGTTACAGGTCATCAGCCAATGAAATCAAGATTGCAGGTGCATTTCCTGTCTTAAATCTCTACACACAATTACTTGTAGCAATTATACAATGATCTGCTTTTCCACTGATGTACATAAAGTGGTAAAGCTGTATAATAACTATGTATTGTTAAGAGTTTTCCTTATCTCTAAGTTGTATTTACTTATCTAATTACCAGCAAACATTTTTGTTCTACAGTTTAAAATTGATCATTTTTTATCCACTTTCTAGAACTTTTTTTTCTACTTGCAGTTTCTTTGTTTTAACCAAAATCTTACAGAACAGGGTTGATACATATATATGAAAAAGAGGTAGAAATTCAAAAGCTCTTTACTTTGAATAATGGACATGAATTGGATTTTGAAAATATTAATAGTCTTATTATGTCTTCTCCACAAATCCTAAATCTTGTCTGCAGATTAGCCTGACATGTTCTATAATCATGGGTAGAAATACCTCTGCCAGATTAATATACTTTGCCTTAACACATACCATATGTATTCATATTCTGTGTGGCAGATAAATTACATATTCCATTATCATCCTTCAAAGAAGATGATAGTTACTGTATGAATATGTAAGCAGAGCTGATAGGTTTCTTTTTATCTTTGATGAAACAAGCAGACAATCCATTCAGTGAGCGTCATGTTTAAATCCAACTCATAGTCATTATGATAGCAAGGTATATATACCACTCAGATTACAGGTGGATCAAAGCAGTGTGAATATAACAGATGCTGTTCAAATACTGACATTCTGGAATGGAAGGACAGCTCGCATGTCCACCAGCTAGGGCTCTTTTAAGTGTAATCACAATGAAGCTATAAGATGGATTAAACTGTGTTTTTGACCAGTCAGTGCTGGTGAGAGAAATCTGGCTATAAATGAGTTTTCATTTCATCACTGAATGGACCTGAGTAGCGACACACTTAGCTTGACACTGTTTAACGGTATCAGCATATATAAAATTGTTTGCTGAAGGAGAGACGTCTCATTTGTTTTCTTATTATTTTGTCATTTATGTGATCAGGCTAAACAGACAAGTGATGTGAATAATGCTTGTCATTTCTTTGGAACCCAGTGTTCAGTCGGAACGCTTGGCTCCTGGTGTTTTTGTGGATGGTAACCATTGTCACAGACCAAGCAAAGTCCCATGACAATGGCCTTCCCCAGGGACAGCAGTCTCACCCAGGAAGACAATGAGCACTGCCTCAATACAAAAAAACGTTTCCAAAACAGACAAAATAAAACAACAACAAACCAAAAAAATAAAATTAAAAAAATGGGTGCTGGGGAGTTTAACAAAACTCAACTTCAACAGGAGCCAGTGAAAAAACATGGCTAGATTCCAGTAAAAGAAGAGCTTCTAGTCTGTGCCCAATCAAATAAGGGATGATGAGCAGCCCCACTCACTTTAATATGTTTTAATTGTCTATTTTTAGATTTCAGTGTCATTCTGTAAGTACTTGCCTTTACAGAATGACATTGATCGATACCAATACTGTAGTGTTGTGCTTTAAAATTCAGTTCAAAACACCATCAAAAATACTGGTGACCTAAAAGAGCAAAAGTTGAACTTTAACCTCCTCCAAAAAATTGTTTTTGTTCTTTCTGCACTATTTCAGTCTTGTTTTATTTTATATTTTCCTTCTGTCATGTCTTCACTCCCTGCCCGTGTAACACTATGCTCGGTGAAAGTAACAAGACAAATCACATGAGACATGTCGAAAAACGAGCAATTATGCTCATTTTAATCATTGTAGATTTGTTTAATCTGTTTATTTATGACTAGGGATGGGTATCGTTTAGGTTTTATCCAATACCGGTGCCAAACCGGTACTTTTGAAACGGTGCCGGTGCTTAAACGGTGCTCAAACCGGTGCTTAAAGAATGGAGAACACAAAATTGGTCCAAAAACCTCTCATGTTAAGCTGTTTTTTTGTAAAAAGATAACAATGTTAGCCTTTTCTGCAGCTATAGGGCATATATGGTATCACTCTTGGCTGGAAGCAGTGCTTAATCAATGGAAAAAACACAACTTTGTCCAAAAACCTCTCATGTTTAACTGTTTCCCACTTTTTCTTTGGTAATTTTAGCCTTTTTGGCCAGGGTGAAGGGAGTATCTGCCATCAAACAAGAGGACAGCTGCATGTAGCTATGATGATGTTTGCTAGTTCACCTTACATGCATTAATTTAATAACGTGGTTAGCCTACTCAACGTAAATTACACACTATTACCCTGCTACACTGGCAGGGCTAGGGGCCAGGACTCTCCTCTTCGGGTTTTTGGGGGATGTTACTAACTCCGGGTCCGATAACAGGCACCACACCCACAATAGATGTGCACGGTGTGAGGTCTTGCAGCAAGCTATCAAATACGGCGCATTTCTCTGCTTTTAAAAAAAAACGCTATACGTCGCCAGGTGTTTCATCGGATTTGAGGTGTTACCTCCTTTGCACAGTATCAGCTTAAAGCACTTGTTGCTGCTGAGCTTGCATATTTTGCTGTGAAGTACAGCCAGACTTTTGACCGCTTCGACTTGGGCATTTTTAATCTGTAGCTTTGCTCTAAAAGAACGTAAGTACCTGGACCCGCCTACTATCCTCGGAAACGTAAAATGATTGGCTAGAATCTAAAGTGTATCACAGCTCAGGAAAAAAAGCACCGAAATAAAGCACCGTAATGTGCGCTGCGTTTCGGTCTGGTTACTACCGTTTATGTCAGAACCGGTGCCATACCGGTACCCATCCCTATTTATGACGTTGTTCTCATATCAAAAAAACAGCTTAAGCTCTCATTTTGCCTTTGACTTTTGCATTTTTTCCTTAGTTTAGTTTAGTTTTTGTTGTTTTGTGTCTTTTCTTTTATCATATTTGTGTGACCAATATTTCAGCTTTTAAATGCAACCTATAATATACATGATAGAACACAGTCACACCCCCAGATTTCCAACAGTTAATCTCAGTTATCCCTAAAATATCCAACCCTTTAAATTGTATATATGTCAGCATATAGATCTGCACCTTCTTGCCCTACTAACAAATAACACATTGCTGCACATCATTTACATGTTACAGTGTCACGCTCATTGCTGAGAAGCTCAAAAGTTCAAATTAGCTTGTTGAAAAAATGAAGTCAGCATATAGCTGCCCTGGATGTAATTACTGTGTGCATTCCACATCAATCACAACTGTAAATATTCATTAACAAGACATAATTACCATTTCAAAGCCAACAAAAATGGCTACAATAACGTGGAGGCAAGAGAGGCCTTTAGGCTACGTTCACACTGCAGGCGAAAGCGCATCAAATCCGATTTTTTTGACCCTATGCGACCCATATCCGATCATGCTATGACAGTGTGAACGGCGCAAATCCGATATTTTCAAATCCGATCTGGGTCACTTTCGTATGTGGTACTGAATCCGATACATATCCGATGTTTTAGAAAGCGACTGCTGTTTGAACGGTCAAGTCGCATTAAATCCGCCTTTTACGTCACCGACACAAGACTGAAGCCAATTATCAGCGCCCGAGAAGACATCGCGAACGCTTCCTAGCCATCCAGTGTAGATGTCAGTGAAACTGTTGGGAAGACAACGTAAACATTTTATTTGTACTGTATAATCTGCAGATTCTGACAGAAATCTGCAGCTATCCTTTGAAGCACCGCTCCTCTCTTAAACAGCAATAAGGATCATTATTAGGTTATTTACATTATTATGTAAATAACAAAATAACTTAAAGCAAAAATTGGGAAACGTAAAGTCCGAAGTCTTTATATTAACGGCCATCAGTCAAACAATACTGTTTGTTCTTGGTCTAAACAGAGCGCGTTGTGTGTGACATCTTCTTTTGCGCATGCGGGCCGCTTTGAGCGTTCACACTAGAGCGCGTTTGCTGTCGCATTTTATTTGTAGTGTGAACGAGGAGACAAAAAAATCGGATTTGATCAAAAAATCGGAATTGAGCATTAAGACCTGCAGTGTGAACGTAGCCTAAACGTAGTCTAAATCAAAACAATTTAAGAACTTGATTTCCTGAAATGACTGCCAATTCAGCTGATGAAATGAATGTTCAGCTTCAGTAGCCCAGGAGTGTAAAAATTGAGACTTGTCCATTTAGAGAGAAAAAAATCTACACTGCAAATGTAAGTTCGCCTACCTGGCAAACAAGGGCTCCTCATGCAATCAAACAATCAATCATAACAAGACACTAGAGGGGCAGTAATCATTACATACGCAATTCAAACATTTCAAAAGCACTAAATCATAGCAAATCACCCCAACTGAAAGAAAGTCATCCCATCCACTGGCAAAATATTTTGGTCAGTGTTTTTCTATTTAAATGCAAATTAGGAATCAGGATTCTCACAGGCAAAGAGCCTCTGGCCAAAGCAATTACTGTAATTAAATATTTCATATATAAAAGAAGTAGAACTGTTTGTGCTCCTACACAGGTTGTTGGTCAGGGTTTGCAGCAACAAATACCTTAAGATGTAGAGAGCACAGTGTGACATATGACACACCAGTCAGCCACCACAGGATCAATAAAATGATATGGTTGTTAAATTTGAGGTCCTGGCATTCATCCACATCCATCTTTATAATCTGGTCAAATAAAAAATTGCAGAATTCAGGACACCAAAAGAGATTTCAGGGATTTATTTTCAAAGTTACTTTTCAGAAGCCGGAGGATGAGGTGGTGTGTGGGTGGTGAGACACAGGCCAGTGAAAAGAAAGCATCTAGGTACCGAATACTCAGCAGGGTAGACGAGTGGCAGGCACATGGGGAATCTAAACCACACAGGAGAATGAGAGGTAAAGACAATGAATTCTTGCTTACACAGCCTTTAGCTATAGTGCTGTATACTGCTGGGAGACCCCCCATGATGCACTAAGATGCACTCTCTCTCTCTCTCTTTGTGGTCATTAGCTTTGTTCTTCCTTTTCACTTTTGCCAAGTGCTTCCTCATTGAGGACCAATGACTTTGCTCTAACATCGGAGCATATTCACCAGACAGCAACATACCTTGGGTTGTTTGTTTTTGTGAAGTGGAATCATACAACTACAGGGAGTGCAGAATTATTAGGCAAATGAGTATTTTGTCCACATCATCCTCTTCATGCATGTTGTCTTACTCCAAGCTGTATAGGCTCGAAAGCCTACTACCACTTAAGCATATTAGGTGATGTGCATCTCTGTAATGAGAAGGGGTGTGGTCTAATGACATCAACACCCTATATCAGGTGTGCATAATTATTAGGCAACTTCCTTTCCTTTGGCAAAATGGGTCAAAAGAAGGACTTGACAGGCTCAGAAAAGTCAAAAATAGTGAGATATCTTGCAGAGGGATGCAGCAGTCTCAAAATTGCAAAGCTTCTGAAGCGTGATCATCGAACAGTCAAGCGTTTCATTCAAAATAGTCAACAGGGTCACAAGAAGCGTGTGGAAAAACAAAGGCGCAAAATAACTGCCCATGAACTGAGAAAAGTCAAGCGTGCAGCCGCCAAGATGCCACTTGCCACCAGTTTGGCCATATTTCAGAGCTGCAACATCACTGGAGTGCCCAAAAGCACAAGGTGTGCAATACTCAGAGACATGGCCAAGGTAAGAAAGGCTGAAAGACGACCACCACTGAACAAGACACACAAGCTGAAACGTCAAGACGGGGCCAAGAAATATCTCAAGACTGATTTTTCTAAGGTTTTATGGACTGATGAAATGAGAGTGAGTCTTGATGGGCCAGATGGATGGGCCCGTGGCTGGATTGGTAAAGGGCAGAGAGCTCCAGTCCCACTCAGACGCCAGCAAGGTGGAGGTGGAGTACTGGTTTGGGCTGGTATCATCAAAGATGAGCTTGTGAGGCCTTTTCGGGTTGAGGATGGAGTCAAGCTCAACTCCCAGTCCTACTGCCAGTTTCTGGAAGACACCTTCTTCAAGCAGTGGTACAGGAAGAAGTCTGCATCCTTCAAGAAAAACATGATTTTCATGCAGGACAGAATCCATGGATGGCAGGCTTTTGAGTGTCCTTGCAAAGAAAGGTGGCTATATTGGTCGCTGATTTGTTTTTGTTTTGTTTTTGAATGTCAGAAATGTACACTGTAAACCCCAACAGTCTACCTGACTTATAAAGTTTGTGGATATAACAATTAAAATTCCTCACAAAGTTGAAACAACTTAAAACTTTTCTGTTCGGTTAACGATTCAAACAGTTATAATTGTACATGGCTTAGAAGTTAAGAGTAAATACTGCTTTCTTAATTATGATTTTTGAGTAAATGTTTTTTTCCGAGCTCCGCATGTGGACGTCATGACGTCATGACGTCTTCTCTCTAACCTGAACGACGTTGACAGAAAATTCTGTTCAATATGGCTGCCCTTCTCGAGCGACTAGAGAACACATTTGGAGAAACTTGTAAGTAAAACGGAACCTTCGTTATGTTTATTTTTTCCGTAAAAAAGCAAGTATATTAATATGTTGCAGCCAATAACTTGTTTTCGAATGCGCTGTTGTGTTAAAAAGCACAGACCCAGGTGGTGAATAGTTGTTCGCGGTTGTTCGCGCTCTTTTTCAAACATAGATTATGTCGTCAGTTTTACAGTTTTAACCGATTAAAACACAGTTTTACGAAGAATCACACATAAAGAAAGGGTCTTAGTGATATTTTAACGACCCCTTGCCAACGCAAGAAAGTTGGCGTTTTTACAACAGCAGCCTCATTGTTCGGCAGGTTGTTTTTTTTTTCTTCTCATTAGCATCATTCAAAAGTGACTTAGCTAGCAGTGGCAACTTCTATCTAAAACAATTGAAATATAGCAAGGTGTTGTATATTTAGTGTGCTGATAAGGTTTTCAATATTTTTATTTTTTCTTCCAAGGCTGAAGGCCAAAGACAAAAAGACAGAAGAAAAAAAAATTCAGACTGCAATTAATTTCAGGTGGAGACAGTAAACACAGGTGAGTTGAAAGATCTATTGAAGAAACCATTCATTAAGTCCCTTAAGGTGAAGATTTCATATATTGATAATGATAAAATTAACACAAATTAAAAGTTTCACTGATAAACACACAATTTTTCCTTGCTTTGAACCCCATGTTCTATATAGATCACAGCTCTGATCTGGAGAACACTATTTTAAAATACTGTGTAGGGTTTTTGTCAAATGATTAAGAAACATACTCTCTGTCACAAGAGACAGAAAGGTTGTATCTTAAAAGAAAAGTCTCCAAAATTTAGTAGAGTCTGATGTCATGCAGTTTCATAAACATGTATTCTCCCCAAAGAATGACACCTGAAAACTTTGCGTTAAATGAACTTTTCTTTTCCCTTTTTAGGAGGCGCCTGATATCAACGTGAAACGCACTGCAGTACTTCGTGCCCTTCCTGTATACCTGCGGGAGGAGGACCCAGAATTCTTTTAGACATGTAATGTAAGTGTATTTTTGCATTACTTAAATTCTGCCAGTAAGATAAAATGCTATGGATTTTTTTAAATACAATTTAATACCCTAGCAGCTACCAAATTGTACAAACAAAATACCCTCTCTGTAGAAAACCCACACACACACAGGTCAGGAGCAGGGCACAGGCGTATCACAGCACTATGGCTATGCTGCAGGTGGCCCAAAAACCAGGCTGAAGTCAAGATTTAGTTTCTTTTTGAGATAAAGTCATGAAATAAAAAATTACTTTTTTTTTTAGAAAAATAATAAAAATACAAATTATGTAATGCAAGAAGCTAACACGTTAATGTACATTTTTCAAAAAAAGTAGAGTACCCTAACTCGTTACAAAGTAACCCACTACACTGCTGAATGTTTTGCTAGATTACAGGTCATGCTTGTCACATTCTCTCAAACCAACCTTACTTATTTAATTGGGGCGATCGTGGCTCAAGAGTTGGGAGTTCGCCTTGTAATCAGAAGGTTGCCGGTTCGAGCCCTGGCTCCGACAGTCTCGGTCGTTGTGTCCTTGGGCAAGACACTTCACCCGTTGCCTACTGGTGGTGGTCAGAGGGCCCGGTGGCGCCAGTGTCCGGCAGCCTCGCCTCTGTCAGTGCGCCCCAGGGTGGCTGTGGCTACAATGTAGCTGCCATCACCAGTGTGTGAATGGGTGTGAATGTCTGGATGACTGAATGTGTAAAGCGCTATACAAATACAGGCCATTTACCATTGATACTGTGTCTATTCCAGGCGGACGCATTGGATGAGTCGACCCTCATTGACACTCCAGTTGCCCTTCTCACAGTGGTTACCGACGGCGCTTCCCAGTCCAGTCCATTTTACTTCCTCAAGCATGGCTGTTTTGGTGAAAGGCGACTAGGTGATGCGTGATATTCCCAGATTTGAATATCACGCATCACCTAGTCGCCTTTCACCAAAACAGCCATGCTTGAGGAAGTAAAATGGACTGGACTGGGTTCACACATTTGCCTTAGTCCAAAATATCTTCATGGGGCTTGATGACGGCAAACCCCTGAAACCCCTGCCTACATGCTCTTAAGGAATATAAGGCAATGTTTGTTAGGACACGCACTCTGTTACTGAGCACTTTGTTTGAAGCACTTTAAGCACTTTAAGTTTACTACAGGCTTTGGGTGGATTTAACTCCATCAGTTTACCTAATTTTCCTATACTTGACTGCCTTATCTGGTTATTTGGAAGCTGATCGTCTTTGTACCCATTTTAAAAAATTGTTTTTCATTTCTATTTAAAAAAAAGTGATTAGTATTTGACTTTTTGTTTTGCATTTTTGTGTATTTTGAGAAAGATGCAATTAGGACTGATGTCGTCCTTTGTGAGTTTATAAAAAGATAAATGTTCTACACAGAATTTATAATGCTCACTTTATGGTGCCGATGTCCATGTTAGTTGTTTTATAAAAACATTTGTGATGTTTTTAAATTTTCATGAAAAAATGTTAAATAAACAAAATGTAAAGTAACTGAATTTCCGTACTTTTTTTTTTTTTAGTAGTCTACACTCACAACATAAATATCTTTTAATTAATAATCAGATAATTTGAGTTTAGGTTGTAATATAATTGCATTGTGTTGCATCAAAATAATAAACTACACGAAACACAAAAATATTGAAATTAAAGTATACAGTCTTTGAGTAAAGCTCAATTAATAAAATATAAAATATAATTTAAAATTTTTAGGTTAACAATAAATACAAATTTTGAGTACCCCATACTTAGAAGATATGAGTTTTTGTACTTAAATCTTTTGAGGTAATCAGTTTCCACAAAAGTTTTAAGTTCAGTCAACTTGTTCGGGTTTACAGTGTATATTTGTGAATGTGGAGATGTTATATTGGTTTCACTGGTAAAAATAAATAATTGAAATGGGTATATATTTGTTTTTGTTAAGTTGCCTAATAATTATGCACAGTAATAGTCACATGCACACACAGATATCCCCCTAAAATAGCTAAAACTAAAAACAAACTAAAAACTACTTCCAAAAACATTCAGCTTTGATATTAATGAGTTTTTTGGGTTCATTGAGAACATGGTTGTTGTTCAATAATAAAATTATTCCTCAAAAATACAACTTGCCTAATAATTCTGCACTCCCTGTAACATTCAACTGAACTGAATGGGAATTGTATTGTTACTGTTATGACTTGTGCAGGTAGCTGGTTGGGAGAGCTGGTCTTAGCAGTGATGATGGAGGGGTTCCAGGAATCTAGCTTTAAGTAGCCTGAAGGAGTTCATAAACACAGGTAAAAAAAAAACAAAAAAAAACAACAACACAGAAATGCACACAGCGTAAGACTGAGAAGTGAAGAGCAGAGAGAGAAAAAGATTTTTTGTTTGCACTCTATCATCCAAACAAAAATGTACATGAAATGTGTGAAAAAATTTTAAAAAAGCAACATTTTTCTTTTTATGCCACTTGGCTATACACTGCATAAAGTGGCTCTGATTTTTGGATTGGTCCATTCCATATGTGTTAAACATTTATGAGTCTTCTATGAAATAATACAAACATTGTAAAATAAATAACACAAGCAGCAGTACTTTATGTTACACCAGGGTCCAGTGTGGAATAACCACAAATACTTTACACAGAGAATCAACAACAAAAACCACTGGGACTTAGAATTTAGTCTGTATTAAAAGTAGCAATGGTTTTCCTCCAAAGATAGAGAAGAACATGCTGTGTAACTGCATAAATGAGATGAGTTAGAGAAGTGATAAATACTTGATAAGGTCAACTGTATTTGATTAAATAAAATTAAAGATTTAGAACTGTTAATCATGTTAATTTTGTCACACTTTTTATTTACCAACATAATTTCAGTCTTTAAATAAGAATTTTCAGTCACATATTTATATTGTTTTTCCCTGGGCTGCTCCAACAAAACACAGGTCCGCTGTGTTAAATCCAAGCCACCAGTGACAGACATAAGAAACTGTAAATGTAAACTTTTGCAGACTTAAGAAACTTACCACTGTTTGTTAGAAAATGTATTCTAGTGTCTCGTTTTTATTTGTCTAATGTGAAGCACGGATTCATCTCTTTTTAAACTGACATATACCAAATGAGCAAAACATTTTATTTTGTGTTTAGAAAGGAAGAACACAAGGAACATAAGTGAGAAGGGATGACTGATCTGGCACAAACTGACTAGAATTCCTTACCTGTTTTCTGATGAGACATTAGCATTCCGATTTTGTTTCAAGAGGGAGGAGAGTACGGTGAAGCCTGCAGAGCATGAAGTTCTTTTGCCTCGCCAGCTCCCCCACATTTTTGAAAACTTTCCTCTCCTGGATCCTCCGGAGATGTAATTACTGTGCAGTCAACTTGTAAGACCCATAGTCCCGGGGAATGTATCTCCCTTATCGACTATTCTTGGCTGTTATTTTTAACATCTCACATCAAAAATTCACAGTTTTGCAGGTTTCCTTTGCTAAAGTGTATCATGTGCTCTCACAAACAGGAGAAAAAGACAATGAAAGGTTTTGGAGGCATTTGATGATTTTCTCTTAGACAGGCCTGGGCTGTGACACCCAAAGGGTTACATGATGCCTTGGAATATAATGTAGAATATTGAACAAAGGCAGAAATATTGACCAGTAAGCAATCAAATGCAATGCACAAGGTTTCAGCTTTCATTTTTCAGACAATGAGTGCAGTGTTGACACAGTCTCTTTAATGACACTATAGTCAATACAGAAATGACTTCCCGGATAATTTGTGCCTTTGCATGGCTCATTGATTCAGTATTGAGTTTCATAATTCTGTAAGCCATATGGCAGTGGAAACTGACTCTTTAGCAGAGTAAATATAAAGGAAACCATGGTCTAGTCTCACTACTGTTATTCTGACTATTAAAACTATGCTTCATTCTGCTTCAAAACTAAGAGCAAAAATGTAACTATTGCTAAAGAGTGCAATAAATGTGCAGATTTGTGTGCATTTTTGTATGTTGTCAGTCAGTGGGTTTCACATGCATTGCAAGAGAGCATTCAAGGCAAACCATTTTTCCCTGTTATGATATGCAATCCCTTTTTATAAATTAAAGAAACACTCCTTGTGCATATTGAAGTTTAAACCGGCTTTATGGGAAATTTGTAGAGACATGGCAAACCTTCAAATCTTCCATCACTGAGGCCTTACCTCCAGTGGGCACTCTGACGAAACAAACATCTATAATATCAAATCTTTTTTCTCCCTATGGAGGCTACAGCATACTTGAGGAATTCTGGGCATTGCATTATGCTGATAAGAATGTGAACTGTGCCACCTAACAGCTCCAGTACATGTTTTATTAATAAAGTATGCAAAATGGAACCATCCAAAACTGCAAAAATCAGGTCCTGCAAAAGCAGGCACTCATTTAGCGTCACTTTATGTGACAAAGATATAAGGAACACTCTGTTTTTGTGGGGTTCAATTGAAATGTAGCATTCAGAAATGCAGAATTTAGACAAAAGATGCTCTTTTAATCCCGGACGTCATCAGAATATATCGAGGTTGATTTCATTTTGAATGCAGAAGGAAAGATTTCTGAAGATGTGTCCCTGAGACAAGTACAAGTACACACACACAGACACACACTGCATTGCACTTGGCTTTCTGTATGTTCCTTGATCTTGCAGCTTACATAATATAACTAAGCATGTTAAGCTGGCTTCATTGACGCAAGCACTGAACGCAGCAGTGTCATGGAGGGGAAAATCCCATCAGAGTCCCCCTCCTTCACAGCCCCTCAACCAACACACTCCCCCATTTGCGTCCTCGGCATATGTGGATTGATAAGAGACCCAAAAAAAAAGTATTTCCCGCATCGCTGTGCCAGGGACTGCTAGGAGCAATTGGTTTGTTCCACAGCTCTCCGCTCTTGTTGGCCTGCCAGCCTCACATCCTACCGCCTGCTACAAAAGGAAAAAAAAAGCTGCGAGGAGGTTGCCTCCCAGATATCATTCACAGGCAAAACGGGACAGTAGTTAAAACAAAGTAAATACACAGACTATGGGATCCATTCCATTTGATTATCGTGCCATTTGAATTATTTAACACAAATGTGGAATTACTGGTGTTTGTGGGTGGAGGCGGACTATCAGGGATAAATGAAGGGAGATGAGGAAAAAATATAACTGTGCAAATCAAACCCTGAGTGTTGAATTTAAAAAATGAAATGCATTATTCATGACTAATCACTTCTGGCAGTGATTGCGTCAACGCAAATTGCAAGAAGTAAGGAACTGACAAACTCACAACAAACAGAAGCCAGTTAAGATGTAAATACATCTATTAAACCACCAACATACATGAGGTAAAGAGGGCATAATCACAGGTATACCGGCTTGACTTGTGCTTTGCTGACACTCAGAAATGGTCTGTCAGATCTGCACAATGAGCATGCTTTCATAACCTTGATTCAAGTTAAGAAACCGATTTTGGTTTGTGTAAAATATCTTTTTAATTATTATTTTTAATTAAAGCTGTGCAAATTAATAACTTTAAAACAACAACGGCTTGTATGGAAGGTATACTGGGGCAAAATCTTCTTCTCCATCAAAAGAACATGGCAGCATGGCTTAGCTTTGTAAAGTTACATCTGAACTAAACTCGTGTTCTTTGAATAGACATAGATATATATCAGCATAAACACCTGATGTCAGGTGTGATGATTTGGGCTTGTTTTGCAGCCACAGGGCCTGGGCACCTGAGTGGACATGAAGTCCTCTTCACACCAAACATTACTAGAGTCAAATGTGAGGCCATCTGTCTGGCAGCTACTGTAAAGCTTGGCTGATCCTCTGGAGATGTAATTGAACAAAAGGACAATGCTTCCAAGAACACAGCAAATCTACAACAGAATGGCTGAAAGAGAAAAGAATCAAGGTGTTGTAATTGCTAAGTCAAACCTCAGTCCAATTGGGATGCTGCGGTGAGACCTTACAAAAGTATTATGTACATAAAGAAATGCCCCAAAACGTCAATGAACTGAAGCTTCCTCCACAATGATGTGAGAGACTGATACCGAAAAAACATTTACTTCAAGTTACCACTGCTAAAAGTGGTTTGTACGATACAATCATGGGTTGTATTGAGTTTGTCACAGCACTGCACAGAGTCCTCTGCATATGCATGACTACATATTCAGAATCAGTCCTCAACATGATAACTATCCTGTAATATTGGTTTGGGAGGCACTGATGTTTATAAAAGTAATGTAGGGAAAAATGGATGCTGTGTAAATGCAAATCAAATTTGATGTCAGCAACAAGTCTCAACAGAGTTGGGACAGAGGAATGTTTACCTCAGTATAACACTCTCTCTTTTTGAGCCAACAGTCTTTACAGACTCAGGGAATCAGGAAAAAGATAAGACAGTTCTTGAACCATTGGGAGAGGAATGTTGTCTCATTCCTGACTGATATAGAATTCTAGCTGTTCAACAGTCCTGGTTCTTTTCATTTCGTGAGATGTACCAAATGTTTCCAACTGGTGACGGGTCTTAACTGCAGGCAGGTCACTTCAGCACCCAGACTCATCTAGAATAAAGCCATGCTGTTATAACAGAAGCAGTGGAGTGCAGCATTGTCTTGCTGAGACATGCAATGCAAGCCCTTCCCTGATAAACATGTAACCTGAATGGAAACATATGTTGCTCTAAAACCTGTATAAATCTTTTAGCATTCCCAGCTACAGTTACACAAACACTGCATCTGTATACCAGGAGAGATGTATGCTTCTGAACTTTGCACTGATAACAAGCCGAAAGAACCCTCTCATCTTTAGTCTGCTGTGTTTTTCAAAAAGAATTGCAAATTTCAGTTTTTCTGATGGTTTTCAACTTTCCCTCGCTCCTTTTGAAATGAACTTTGGCCCAGAGAAGATAGCAGTGTTTTTAGATCATGTTCACACATAGCTTTTTCTTCGGATGATAGAGCTTTAACCTGCTTTTGTGGATGGCTTTTGTGTTCATGAGCCAATGTAGTGATTTCCATGACAGAATCATGTCTGTTTCTAATTCAGTGCTGCCCGAGGGCCTGACAGTCTTTTCGGCTTTGACCTTTGCATACAGATTTCTCCATAATGATATTTCATCAATTGTTTCCTTTTAGTACCACTTACTCTTTCAGACTTTTGTTGCCCAAAACACAACTTTTGGGGATATATTTCTGTGATCAAAGTCAAAATAAGCTAATATTTTTCTAAAATTAGTAAATTTTCTCAGTCCTAAGATTTGATATTTTTTTGTATTCTAATCTGAATAAAAAAACTGGCTTATAATTTGAAAATAATTTAATTCTATTTTATTTATATTGACACAAGGTCCTACCTTTTTCACAATTGGGTTTGTACAAATTAAATTAAAAAAGCAGCACTGTAGTACAGAGATATGTTTTTCCCATTTCAAACATCAACCCTAACATTGCATCACATATGTCCAAACTCCTTGTTACACTCATGGAAAACTCATTCTGAGACCTGGAAGATGAAAGTTTAAAGATTAATCCTCAAGTTGTAGCACAATGGATCCTAAAATTAAATGCTTATACACTTGTCTTATGTCTTGATTGGAGGGGTGCATGAGCCCTGAGGGGGGACACGCAGACCTATTCTGAGCTGTGAAGATGCAGAGCTGTGTGAATGTGTGAATGATGCTGTCACATGTCAGGGAAACTGAAATCAAATGAAGTTAAATGAGGGAAAAGAGCTCTACTATATGATTTTGTCATGAAAAGGTATTACTTTTGAAGTTTTATTAATAATTATCTCCATCAGAATACTGTCTTTGTGGAGGTGCTTTCAGACCTTTTCTCTCATGTACAAAGACTGATACCTTAACAAGCATGTTTTTCATGTAAAGCCCCCACTGGAAATCCATTTTACCCAGTTAAAAAGGTGATTATCTTCAAATGTCAGTTAAACAACAGAGGAGTCCAAATCACCGAACCAATTCATCAAGCAAATTACACTGCAGTAATGGAACCATATCGAATGTGACCCGACTGACAAATACATGAAGCCATGATTTGTTTTTAAAGGTGCAGTGTGTAAAATCTCATCGCTAGATGATAGTAGATTGCAGAATCATGTTTCCTCAGCCCACCCAAGTCAAGTGCACAATCCTAGTTACAGTTTATCCAGTAGGACAAACAACTCTGGCTATTCTTTATTTGTGGTTAGTGTGGTGCCAGTTTGCTGTTTACCTCAACTGTCAATATACTGGATGTCTATTTACACTGGAGGAGGCCATTAAACCTTGTGAAAGGAGTCCAATAAAAGTTGATGTGTCAGTGAAGTTCACTTCTATCCGATGACAGTGATACTGAGATGAGTTGTTGAGAATATCCTGACATTTTTTGTCAGTAAGGGATGCTTCTTTTGCCACCGTTAGCTGCTGTTAGCCAGGATTAGTGAAACTATCTTACAAGTTCAGAGTCAGACCCAAATAAACCCGAGTAAACTCTCATATGGTGTGAGGACACTGTTAAGACACTCAAGCCTAACTTTAGCTGATATATGTCTTGATGCATGCTCAATCATCGAGGTAAAGAAATCCCAAAAAGTTGATTTTATTCATCTGGATGATTGAGTAAAAAGGTATCCCAGGTGGACATTTGTTGTGATCCAGGGGACCCAGGAGACCTGCATGTGTCAGGAGTATTGGAACCCACAACTTAGACATTCACATTACTCACACTCTCATTACACATACATATAGGATCTTGGGGGTGGGCACGATACACGGAATCCAAAGTACCATCAGGGTGTACACCCCACCCCTGGCATCGTTGCCCACCTCTCAATTTTTAATACACGTAGACATTGAGGGCTAGCAGGAGGGACCATGCGCTTACCTGCTGCTCTCTGGCAGGTAGCTCCATGCCCTCCTGGGTTTTAAATGCACCTTAGAACACACATGCATCAACACTACAATGAGCGGGTGGAGGGAGGTTTGGAGTCTTCTCCCACCCCCGTTCTCTGCGACCTGCTGGAGCGGGGGGGGCTAGGAGGAGGAGTTGGCCGTCCGACTGCGGTCTGGAGTGTGGGGCCTTCCTGCTGCTGCGGAGTCGGGGCGGTCTGCCTCCCCCCACCGCAGGGAAAAGGGTAACACCACCTGGGTCTGGGTGCAGTTCCCCCCTCCAGGGGCAAGGGTACCTAGACCCGGTTTGTAGAGTACGCTTGGGGAGTGTGATCGTGTGTACAGCGTCTCTTTATGTCTGTCTCCACGTTGGTTGAGTGTGGAGTAAGTGCATATGAGAGCATGAGGGTGGGAATGGATGTTTGTATCTGTGTGTGCCTGTATGTCTGTGTCTATATGTCAGGTTGGGTGTCAGGCGCCACCTCTGGGGACATCTCAGGCCCTCCAAGGTTTGGAGGCCTATCTCCCCCTACCACCACTTCCCCTGCCAGTGGCGGACTCCCTCAGACATCGGTGCGTTGGTGGTTCTTTGTGTCCGGGGATGGGCGTCCAGGTACACACCGGCTCACTCCTTGGCGGCCGCTTATCGGGGCCTGGAGCCTGGGGCTCGCTCGGGCCACTTCGGAGGTGGGGTGCCCCCGGCCTCTCGGCCTGGGGCTCGGTCACTCAGGCACGGCTGGCTGCCGGCGGAGCTCACGGGCGCGTCACTGCAACTCCCCCTGGCTTCTGCTCTGCGGCTGCTGAGTGAGCCCTCATCTGGGACTCTCCTCAGCTCTTCCTGGGACAGTGGCGCGGCTGCCCCTCTGTTGGTCTTCCTTGGTCTCTTGTGTTCTGGGGGCCTCTGGATGTCTGGAGTTTTGATCTCCTCCATACCTGCTTCATGCCCTGAAGGACGGGGCTGTGGCCCCCCCACACCCTCTAGCAGATTATTACATGAAGGAACCTTTTAAAAAAAAACAAAAAAAAAAAAACAAGCGCGTCCATGCTCACAGGTGTACACACGGGTGATCACACCCACAAACTACACCCTTTTTGGCTCCTACCTCAAAGCACACTGTGTTCTGTTGATCTTATGTGCTGCACAATAATGTTTAACATTTAGTATTTACTGTCATATTCCCATATATCATTGTGATGTTGTTTATTCTATTACTCTTGTTCTCTTCTGCTTGTTTTCTTTTTTCTTTCTCAGCAGGTGATCCAGGTGATCGATATATGCATTTTTTTTTCTCTGCCCGTTCTGTTGGTTTATGTTTTTTGCCCTTCTCCCCGTCCCTCTTCTCAGCTGTTTCTCTTTCCCTCTTTCTTTCTCCCCTTCTTTCCCCCAGTCAAGTCTGTCCCGTATTCAGTAAGTGAAAATAAAATAAACAATAAAAGGTGAATCAAATGGACCATTACGGCAAGGCTGGGATGGTCAATTTGGTAAAGTAAATCCGTTGGGCATCTTTCTTTGCCTTTAGATAACAATTCTGATGGCAAAAGAGCCAAACGGGACAGGCAAAAAAAAAAAAAGAAAAGAAGTATTGGAACGGCTGAGACACATTATCTCTGTCATGATGTGCAGTGTGGCAGGCAGGAATTGGACCCATGTTATGCAGGACACAGAGGAAAAACGTGAACTCAAACACTCTTGGAAGGAATACAAAACAATAACAAACTAAACTGGGAAATCCAAGAGTATAACTCACAAGAGAAAACACCGCATGAGAGGAGAACCGACATTAACGACGTGACAACAAGAACTAACTGACAGGGACTAAAATACACTGGCAGGCGCATGAGGAAACGAGGAACAAGTGGGCACACAGCTGGGAATCATGGACATAACGAGACACAGACCTACAAAGTAAAACAGGAAACACACAGACTATTTTGCAACACAAACGCGGGGAACTGAACGGAGCACAGAGGGAAGACACAGGTAGGGATAATAAACACGACGACCAAACCCAAAGAACTAATTCAAAATCAGAATAAGCTAGAAAATGATAATAATAAACTTAAAGCGCTGGGTCACCGACCCAGGACCATGACAATCTCTAATTTTCTCCGTGGCTTTTAAACCCCAAAACACGCTGCACCAAAACTTAGTCCACCCCAAGGATCAGTACCTTGCTCAGGAATACCTCAGGGTAGCTGTTCAGTGGAGTCGAACCCCCGACCCTCCGATCATGGGGCCACCACTCTACCTACTGAGCTATCCCTAATTGTAACAATATCAGAAATAAATAAGCATGTTTATGCATTTTGTGTAGTGTTAGAGATCTGTGATGGTCCTCAAGGTGAGGAGGAAGAGATGAGAAAGAAAGGAGAGAAGAGAGGGGAGTGATGAAGGAGGAAAAGACATAATGAGAAAGTGATGATTAAAATATACATGTACAACTGTTAAACTGTATAATATAGCTTTTAAAAGTATTGTGGCCCTGAGTGGTCAAACAGACTGTAACTTCAGAAAACACAAGCAAATAGAAAACCCTGCAGAAAAAAATCACGAAAAAAATGGAAGGGTCATAAAATTCATGTAATGCAATGACTGCATGTCTGCTATTAGCTGTTAACTGTTAGCTTTTCACTTCTGCAGCTGTTCTGTTACGTTATTGTTCCCAGAAACAGTCCCGTTATTTTTTTTCATACATTTTTTTACAGACAAAAGCCCACAAAAAAACCTATTTCCTTTGTGTTTTATTCAACTTAATTTGTGTTTTGCGTGCTTTTGCAGCATTTCTTTTTACGCTGGAGTGCTTTTGACCTCCCAAAGCCAGCATATAGAGCTATTTGTGATTTTTAAATTAAAAGTAAGTTATAAGGTGCATTACACATGTGGCCATTCTCTAGCCACATAGATAAAATGCAAGTAGATTGAATTGCAATGCCCATCTTAGCCACTGTATTCAAAGTAGTGGGGCAACATACAAACTGCCGCCCTCTCCTATGTAATTTTTAGTCAATTAATTATATATAAGTATCTAATAGTTTATTGGGAGATGTAATTACACGCCAATCATACCAATGAGTGGAAAAGTATTTTTTTTTCTATTAAATAACTTAAAGTTGTGGGAGTAAAATGACTTACTGTACCTTTCAATAATCCATCCTCTACTCTGTCCTTGTTTTAACATGTCACTTCTATGTGAGCCCGTGGTGCACCAGAAACAAGCATTTTCATTAGGATATTAAATTGCATTAATCATTCAGGAAGCAGAAATATTTTCTTTGATTTATGGCGAGTGGCTTTTAGGTTAAAGATGGTGTGATTGTTCCATCAGCAAACAATTCAATCACTCAATGGCGCTTTCTTGTAGAGGGCACAGGGGATAAGGAGCAAAGATGAGGGGGTGCGTGGAGTAGTGGGGGGTTGAATAATTAACAGAGCTTTAGGCGAGGGATTTGCATACTCATACTTTAGAGGCTGTCCGTGTGAGAGAAACGACCAACTCATTCCTCATTCATGGAAATGATCCGCTTCCTCCCCAGTCATATGGCTCCAGTCTAAAAATACTCCAGAGGTCATTTACCAGGCTTATCACAATCAATATTTCTTCCGTACCTCCCCCCTACACAGCTGCTCCCAGGTGGGATGCTGGTGTGCTCAGAAAACCTATGCAGCACTGAGGGGGTCCAGTTGCTGCGTTAATATGCTGCATGAGGGTCAGATCTAAACTTCCAGGAAACCAGCTGATGATGGGAGATAAAAGTAAGATGTATTGTAAATTTAAGCCTGAGTCTACCGGCATGTGCACTTTTCTATATGAGATGTGCAGGAGTGCTCCAGTCCTGGAGGGATTCATTTGTGTGCAGGTGGTTGTTCTGGTAATTGGCATGTTTGCAATGGAAACCACACAGAGATAATTGTCCTAGCTTATGTTTCCCAACATGATGCTGCACGTTGTGTTCCACTCAGTGGTTGTATGCATTTGCAATGCACTAAGCGTCAGAAGAGAATAATTGTCAGAGATCAGGGTCACTCTGGAAACAGTGGGGAGGCCGGTGTGCTAGTACCAAGTCTAATGTATTCTGTGGCTGGCACATAGTGCACACAAAGCTCTGCTGAAAAATCCAACTGATTGCCCTAGTCTAATGAGTAAAAATGTTATGGAGGTAGTGTAGATACAACATTTTACTTTGTTTGTTTACAAGGTCTATCAAAAGAAGAGCACTCATGGGGGAATTAATGTTTTGTATCGCTATGGCTCAGAGGTTTGTTCTGTGGATTATAATAATGGAGCTACATCACAGAAAAGGGTTGTTTGGATTTTTTTCTAAATGCATTTTGGATTTTCCTGTGCACTCCTGGTTTTCCATATGGTCAGTTGTGTTCAGACCTTTGCTTTCACTCATCATGAATACAAATGTCATTGTCATCTGGGGATTTTAATGACATGTAGAAGAGTTTCGCTGGTATACTTTTGACCCTCTGTGGATTAGAGAAAATCCAAAATAGATCAAAAAATTGTGGACCCAATTCTTGTGTTTTAAATTCATCAAAGATAGTTCAAAGAAAAATCATTAAAAGCCTAAAATTACCATGACATTCATCCCCATGATGAGTGTATATTGTGTAAACGTCTGACCATCGCTGCAGTTCCTGTTCCTCACAACATGGAGGCAGCTCAATCAAAAAATTTTCTCCTTCAACACACTTTCAAGAGGAAATTGATTGTTCCGTCATGTATACCACAATCTAATGGCACCCAACAGACCCTGTAATCAAGTGAGATACGTGACATTCCAGAATAATGCAAGTTCTGTCATATTAATTTCTGAAAAGAAAATATCACCGTAAAAAAAAGATACTGGAATTCTAGCCCTTTCTTCTTCAAGGAAAGGGCTACTTTGAGGAAACATCTGAGAAATTCATTATAAAAAAGCATCAAAGGTAGAAATGTTGAATTGAGGAGGAGATAAAGTGTTTTAATTCAACAGTTTGTCTAAAAATGAAAAACAGCATAAAAAGCATAGATTTCTGTGTAGACTGACAAAGAAATGTCCTCACACAGTATTTTGACTGGGTTTACAAGTAAAAGGTTGTTGCTCATAAATCTCAACCATCATAAAACTGCATAAATGCACGTAAGCCAGTATTTCAACTCCCATCTTTTGACTTAAATGGAAGCGGACACTCCCTTTGTCTCATCATTTGCATGTGTAATTGATGTTATTGCGCTATTAGTTACTAAAATCTGACAGTGAGACAAGTCGATATGAACAGAAAGAAAATCTGGTGATCAAGGAGCTAGAATAACAAATAGATTAAAAATGACTTAAAACTAAGAAGAAAATAAATAAATAAAACCTCATTGGTTCACACTGAGAAAGCAGATCATTTCTCACGGTGCTGCAATAACACCCACAATTATCAAATAACAACAACAAGAGACTCAATAAGATTTAGTACACACTAAATGATTTTGAATGAAATTTCTAAATGACAAACGGTGCAAATTAACATAGATTAAGAATGTTGGCAAATGAATAAGAAATTCAAGCTCAATTTAAGCTTAATACCAGTTTAATGTAGGGAAAGATGTACACAGGAGTTTATACACTCACTCATCTGACTTATACACCTCGAATTTAGAGTAGTTTTAAAATAGCAAAAGATTAATTTGAAGTATTCTCTAATTTCAAAATAACCAAATTCAAACTGGAAAAAATACAGGATGCGTCACTTGACATATTTTTACCTGTGATTCCCACCCATCTTCTCAGAGACTCACCTTTTACTCTCCTTGCTCATTCTCATATCCATCTGTTGGTGACATTTAACCTGTGACCTGCTACTTGTGGGGAAAGGTGTTTGCTGGACTCCTGAAACTATAAATATTGCATTAACAACAATATTGTTTTTTATTAAGTTGTTTTCTGTCTAGCCAAGGTCATGTTGAAAGATGAATTTTTAATAACTTCTGTTATTACAAATATCAATCTGATTTTTAAGGATGTGTTGTTACTTCTTAAACAGAACCAATGCATTTATTTACATTGCAACTCTCTCCAAGATGCTTTGCTTGCATGTATGACCTGCATTAAAAGAAATTAAATGTAGCCCGTGTGTAATATACTTCATCTAAGTTCTGTGCACACATTGGATTTTATTAAATTACTGTCTGTGCACATTATTTATGATCTTTTTTCACATTTTTAAAAATCATGCAATTTACTGAAAGAAATGTCCTCATTTTCATATACAGTCATCCATGTTCACTTAGAGCAGTTACCTTATACTCAGATTTCTTTTAAGAGCCAACAAAGTGGCCCGTTGGGTGTCTCCTCCACGCCAGTGTGAGTACAAGTGATCTCATTTAGGCCATTTCCCTAGAGAGGCTATGCAAACTCTAATGGTCGACTTAGCATTAATGGTAAGTGAAATGTCTGCCGTTGTGACAGACAATCCCCCGGAGAGCAGCATTACCTTATGCTGTCTATTTTGCTGCATGCGCACCTCTAAAGCCCACTGCTCTTTCTGATTTATTCTTGGAAGTATATTTACAGGTCACATTACTCTTCTGTTATTGTTGTTAAATTAATTTCACATATGTGTGCATAATTCAAATGATTTTTGAAGGACAGTATTATATTTCTTATTCCCTCCTCAAAGTACATATTTGGTCTGGTATACGATGTCATTCTTACTCAGTGTTAAGTGCAAATAGCTGACATAATGGGCTTGCTAGCACCTGATTATCCAGGAGGATAATAGCAGTCAGTTAACATGCCTGCCCATAGTGGTGAACATAAAAGAACGAAGTTTGCAATAGGTCCCAGCAAAAGATAAATATTTGATGGAGATTTAATAAAAGGCTTAACAAGCTGAATAATTTAGGAGACAAGTCTCAAGTGAACTGCACCCAGAGCTAAACGGGCATATGGTTAATTATTTAACTACCCGTTTTTAGTCCTTCTGTCATGAATCGCTGTGCGGCAGGCAGGAGTTGGACCCAAAGTGCAGGACTCACAGACTCAGGGAGGTGAACTCAAAACTCAGCTTTATTTGCTGGCAGGGAAAAAACATACAAACTAATCTAAACTGGGAACTTGGAAAACTCACAGAGAGACACACAGGGAGATCCACACAGCAAGAGGGACGACGCGACACTGACTCAGAGAAACACAGGGTTTAAATACACTGGGAAGTAACGAGGGGAATGAGACACAGAAGGAGGGCACAGCTGGGAGAAATCAGGACTGACGAGACAAGCAAAGCAGGACGCATTCACATGAGACACGGACCATCAAAGTAAAACAGGAAGTATCACACAGAGACGCGAACTTGACACAGTGGAGACAGCAACTAAGAAATACAGAGACATAAACCATAAGGCAGAGGTCTAAGAACCAAACAGAAAACAAAAGAAGAGCACAGCAAACACCGGAGCCCAAGAAAACAACCCAAACACAGAGCAGTTCAGGGGGCCGGCCGCGCGCAAGGCAACGGCGGCGACGTGGAAACAGTTCAGGAGGCCGGCCGCGCGCGAGGCAACGGCGGCGGCGAAGGAGACGACGAAACAGTTCAGGAGGCCGGCCGCGCGCGAGGCAACGGCGGCGGCGAAGGAGACGACGGAGCAGTTCAGGAGGCCGACCACGCGGAAGGCAGCGGCGGCGGCGAAGGAGACGACGGAGCAGTTCAGGAGGCCGACCGCGCGGAAGGCAGCGGCGGCCCCCCAGTCTCAGGCGTGCTGGCCATGGCCTGGTGGGCACAGGACCAGACGAGGCAGGACCAGACGAGGCAGGACCAGACGGTGGCGCAGGACCAGACGGTGGCGAAGACTCGGAGGCCGGACCAGACGGTGGCGAAGACTCGGAGGCCGGACCAGACGAGGACGAAGACTCGGAGGCCGGACCAGACGAGGACGAAGACTCGGAGGCCGGACCAGACGAGGACGAAGACTCGGAGGCCGGACCAGACGAGGACGAAGACTCGGAGGCCGGACCAGACGAGGACGAAGACTCGGAGGCCGGACCAGACGAGGACGAAGACTCGGAGGCCGGACCAGACGAGGACGAAGACTCGGAGGCCGGACCAGACGAGGACGAAGACTCGGAGGCCGGACCAGACGAGGACGAAGACTCGGAGGCCGGACCAGACGAGGACGAAGACTCGGAGGCCGGACCAGACGAGGACGAAGACTCGGAGGCCGGACCAGACGAGGACGAGGCGGTCGCAGGTGGCGGCTGAACGGGCCCCTCGGACCCTCCAGCGGAGACGGGAGGCTGAACGGGCCCCTCGGACCCTCCAGCGGAGACGGGAGGCTGAACGGGCCCCTCGGACCCTCCAGCGGAGACGGGAGGCTGAACGGGCCCCTCGGACCCTCCAGCAGAGGCTAAAACAAAGCCAACAGGCATGAAGTCCTCTGGCGGACATGAGGACAACTGGCGCTGCACTGAGCACTGACTCTGCCCAGGCAATGCGAACATGGTGCAGTTCTTAGGGGGCTGCTTAAACTTCAGGGGTCCAGAATCAGCTGGGGACTGAGACCTAGCCTCTGGGGAAGCCCTGGAGTGGCCAACTGTGCCAACGGCGGCTAAACCATGAAAAGTAGCCTGAGTAGAAATCAAGTTACCTCTCTGCATGGAGTGAATGAGCAAAACTGGCGACACAGGAGACTGAGCAGAGAGAGGCTGCTGGGCAGCTAACTGAGCTACTGGAGACACGGGTGAGAGTGGGAGCTGAGCTACTGGAGACACGGGTGAGAGTGGGAGCTGAGCTACTGGAGACACGGGTGAGAGTGGGAGCTGAGCTACTGATGGTGGTGAAGTAGATAACTGCACGGGAGACTGAACTGAGGGCGTCTGCACTGGCACAGGGGACTGAACTGATGTCTGTTGTAACGGAGGTGGTGAGAGCGGAGTAGGCAGGGGAGTTGATGACTTCACAGGAGAATGAACCAGAGGTGAGTGCACAGGAGACTGAGCTAGAGGTGGTAGTGATAGTTGAGGGGAAAGTGGAGCTGGTGATTGAGTGGATGACTGTGCTAAGGGATGCTGCACTGGGGACACTGGAGACTGCACTGGGGACACTGGAGACTGCACTGGGGACACTGGAGACTGCACTGGGGACACTGGAGACTGCACTGGGGATTGCAGTGATGGTTGTAGTGGAGGTGTGACGGGTGGAGGAGTGGCTGAAGTGGTTGCGGGTCGGGCGGCTAGTGGCTCAGCTATAGAGCATATTAACGGCAGGGCTATGGGTTGAATGTCTGACTGAGTAGCAGCCTGAATGGCTGGGTGTAGTGATGGTGGTGGTGGAAGGGAAACAGGTGGTAGTGTGGATGACGGAACTAAGGGCGACTGAGTGGCAGACCGAACTGATGACTGAAGCGATGGTAGAGGTGAAAATGGAGCGTGTGGTGGAGTTAATGGCTGTGCTAGCGGGGACACAGGAGATGGAGCTAGCGCTTCTGGCTGGGCAGCTAAGTGAGCTTCAGGAGGCTGGGCAGCTGATAAACTGTTCACATTACCATCCGTAGCACAAAACACAGCCCCTGAACGAATAGTCCCACGGTTCGACACAGAAAAAGAGTCCTTACTCACCACAGCCGGCGATGTACAAGTCTGAATGTCCGGCTGTGGGGTGGCGCGCTGGCGGCGTGATCGTCGTTTCTTTTTTGATGATGGCTCTGACGGGCCGAGCGGCTCCACATCCGGCCCTTCAGGCAGGTGGGTAGTAGCAGCTGGGGGATGAAGGTGGAGCTCGTTGTGGATTAAATCCTGTTCGAGTGGGTGGAGCGCACTGAGTAGCCAGGGAAGACCAGAGATTAAACGCTGTAGTTTGGTTTCCACAGCACGGCGAAATTCCTTCCCCTCATGTTCGAGCCACAGATGCAGGAGTCTTTCCACGGAGTAGATAATGTCCAGACGCAGTTCTTCTGGTGGGTTGAGTGCTGCTGGGTCCATATCTGGTCGCGTCGTACTGTCATGAATCGCTGTGCGGCAGGCAGGAGTTGGACCCAAAGTGCAGGACTCACAGACTCAGGGAGGTGAACTCAAAACTCAGCTTTATTTGCTGGCAGGGAAAAAACATACAAACTAATCTAAACTGGGAACTTGGAAAACTCACAGAGAGACACACAGGGAGATCCACACAGCAAGAGGAACGACGCGACACTGACTCAGAGAAACACAGGGTTTAAATACACTGGGAAGTAACGAGGGGAATGAGACACAGAAGGAGGGCACAGCTGGGAGAAATCAGGACTGACGAGACAAGCAAAGCAGGACGCATTCACATGAGACACGGACCATCAAAGTAAAACAGGAAGTATCACACAGAGACGCGAACTTGACACAGTGGAGACAGCAACTAAGAAATACAGAGACATAAACCATAAGGCAGAGGTCTAAGAACCAAAATACACAGGGAAATACTCAGCTGGGAACACAAGAGACTAGACTAGAGAGAGTAACAAAAAACCAACCATGAGAACATAATGCACAATGCAGAGTGACAGAAAACAAGAAACTCAAACATGCAAAGACACACAATTACACAGAACAGAGGGGACACAGAGAGACATGAAGGGCAAGGGATCAAAACTAGAAGCCATAGAATAAATCACACACAAGTACAATAATACAAAAATCACAAAGAACTAAAAACGCTGGGTCAGGAGACCCAGGACCGTGACACCTTCAGAAAAAACTCATGAAGCTAACAAGTTGGATGACCTCCGCACTCTTCTCTGAAGTGGAAGATATTGATTCAGAATTTTTTTAAAGTGACATATTGATTTAATTTTTTTTTTTTTTCTGAAACAGAAAATTAAAAGAACACAGTGTCAAAAGGTTAAATCCCAGTAGGGCATTGCAATATAATAATAACATAAGGACTAAACCACTTTAAGTCGATTTTGAACTTGACACTTGGCTTTAAAAGACATATTGATCCTTGGCATTTGATGTACCTTTTCTGAGAACTGTCAGTGGCCCTTTGAGATTATAACAGCCAAAAGCCTCAAGTGTCTTTACAAGTCAACAGGAGGGGCACATTTCTCTTAACATTTCTGTAATGAAGACGACCCTGATGAAGGTCACAAGCCAAAACGAGCTGGTCCACTAATAAAGTTGTTCCTTCAAGTGTCGCTGGAGTCTTCACACAACCTGTTAACATTTCCTTGTTATCTTTACTCAACAGTGTTTCTGAGAAACAGTCATCAGCACCTAGGGTGACCGTTCCACTAGCACTGGTGACAACACGACCACTTTTCCTCAGCAATCTCCACAAGTGGGCTAGATAAAGCCAGGCAGTTTCTTAAAAATGAAGTGGACCAGGGCTACACATTGGCTGTATCCCAATTCAGGGCCTGCAGCCTTAAAGTACGCAGTCTCAACAATCCTCAAGGGCCGCGTACTTAAAGACCGCTAAGGCCGGAAGTGCGAGGCTTGTGAAATGGGACGGTCTAGCCTCCGTTGCGCTGCCCAGGTTGCCTAGCAACCATGAGACTAACAGCTGGAAACGTTTCATACAGCTTTGTTTGACAGAAATGAAGGAGAAAATCTTTTGTTCATTTGTTTGTTTGTTTCTACATGAGCTTTGATCATTCTCTGTAAGATTAAGCTCAGCTATTGAACGGCGTATATTTTAAAGTAAAGGCTTTAAAACCAAGTTAGTACAAACGTCACTAATGTCACATAACTTTGCCGACATGTGGCCAACAGTAATGTTTTAATGTTCTTCGTTATTAAACATTTGCACATAAATAAGTGACATAATATTCAGTACTTACTTAAAGTTTACTCTTCGGGCGCCCCTCAACCGCCGTTTTTTTCGGCAAAATTATCCACACCCACCGCCGCGCTATGCATTCTGGGATATATTGGGCCATGAAGTCTACACCGCCACGTCCTTAAAATTCAGGGAAATGAAGGACTCATTTGAGGGCCGCATTTCGAGCAGCCTTCGAAATGGGACAGCCTTCGTCACGTCGCTGTGACGTATTCGGCCTTAAAATGCGGCCTTTAAGGCTGCAGATGCTGAATTGGGATACAGACATTGTCATGTGCCGTGGGAGTGTCTGGGGGTTTTCCTGTTTGTGTGAGAGAAGTTCCAGGGTCCATCCTCTGGGGCGGAGTTTCCGGCACCTCACCTGCTCTTCATTCCAGGGCAATCAACGGGAGGGTTTTTAAACCAGCACCGCTTGCCACTCTCCACCAGTTTGTCCTGCTACCATTAATGGTAAGGTGGCCTCCTTGTGTTCAGCTTCATGCTCATCTGACTCTCTTAGACCCTCCTCTGGACCCCCTGGAACCAGTGCTCGCCTCCCCACATGAAACTCTCACAGACATCCCCTCTAGGACTACTCAGTCCCGACCTGCACACCCCACTGTAGTGCCTACTCACCTCTAGCCATTCTCTCAACTACCTGCCCAGCAACCTTTCTCTCTTCTGTTACAGAGCTCCCCGTTGCGTCGCTCTCCTTGTGTCCAAACATTCTCCGTCTATGACCTTCTAGGTCCCCTGTTAATGTTTTCAGTTTCAAGTCATATTCGAGTTTTGAGTTCATTTTTTTGTAAATAACCTTGTAAATAGTTCAACACATGTATTAAGTCTTCTTTTGGGTCCAAACAACCCTCCAGGTTTTGACATACATAGAGAATCCCTAAGAAGTCTTCATGCTAATGCATAGCAGACTACAATACAGTAATAAATAATTTAGTTAACTCTAGAAAGTAAAAGTGGTTTTCCTTCCCTCAGAAATAAAATGTGTGACATATTTGAGTGTGTATATAGAGTGTATTTAAATTATTAAATAAAAAGATTACTGTAATCACAGGTGGTGTCGTCTATGTAGAACACAGGAAATAAAAATAAAATAAAATGTGGAAGGATATCTAACAATATGATTATGATACAGCACGTTCACCTTAAATAAATATGGATGTATTTTGGGTCCTTTCTGGCTGGGTAATTCTAAAAGAAAATGTTTTTGACTATACTTGGTGCGCAAACATTTTATGTGACAATGCCACAAGAGAGAAAAAGAGGAAGCAGAGAGGCAGTGATCACTGGTTGTCACATTTGTCATCTGGAAGTTTCCAGCAAGATTCAGAAATGGCAAAAGTAAACAAATCCATCACTTAAGTAAAAGTGCAGATACTTGTATCAAAAAATACTTAGGTAAAAGTTGAAGTACTGAAAGCTGGATAAAAGCAGACTTCTGTAAGTGAATCTATCAGCACCGTCATTAAGTTCAAATTGATGTCTGCTACCCCTGATATAAACTAGCACTGACCATGAACTCCATAGTTACTCTGTAGCAGTCCAAGACCAGTGCAATATTATAAACCTCACTAGAGTACTTAGAACTAATCGGTTTATCGAGCACTAAACTGCAGCTGCATTTGAAATTACCTGCCATTTTCAAACCTTTTCACATACTTTATACATGCTTGATCCTTTTCTGCAGCGCTAGATAGGTTCTAAAGTACTGAGACCACAACTCAAGGACAAAAACAACTTTTGGATCATTTTAGTAGATAGTACATTAGAATCAAATATATGTTTTTGACTATTTATTCCCATCATGTTCGTTTAGGACTGTTACAACAACTTGACTGTCTTAAATTTGTATTCCCTCCATTTAGGTTCAAATCAGTTTGATGTTTAAAGGTTTGCAGAGAAAGGAGATTATAACTCCCTCTCAAATGTCTTATAAAGAAAGTAATGAACCTGTTTTGGAAAGGTGAGGAGAATCCGGAGATGTTTGTTTTCAAATGTACAGAGTAAAAGCCAAAAGTTGCCAGAAAAACAAATGCTCAAGTCAAGTGAAGATACTTGAAAATTCTGTTTTATGGATAGTTTTAGATACTGGAGGCAGAGTGGTACAGGTGAGGCTAAAGGAGATGGAGTGTTATTCCGTTGCTGTAGTAGTGAATGAGTACAAGTCTGCCAGTTAGTGATGGGAAGTTCGGCTCTTTTCAGAGAGCTCGCTATTGTGACACAGCTCCAAAAGAAGAGCTGGCTCCCAAGTGGCTCTTAATTTTTTTATCATCTGTAGCCTCATATTTTAGCCTTACTTGGCAAAGTATTTTAATATTTTAATCAAACTTTTAATTTTAATTCAACACTAAAACAAAACACTGCAAACAAATCCACAGAACAGAAACATAACCAAACGCAGTACCCAAACAGTCTGTCCTCAGTGCAGGTTGACATTCTGAAAAATCAAATGCCTCAGGTTGGATGACGCGGTTTCTGCTTCTTCTTTAAATTGCTGCCAGATGCGGCTTCGTTTACGAGTGTCAGTCATATTTATGTGCTTTATGCGACTCACTTGAACTCTCCTCCTGAGAGGTAGTGATGTGTGGAACTTCCAATACCAGTGTTTCATGTTGTAGGATCAATTCCCATATGGAAATATTAATATTTAATTTGATTAAATTTGTTTTTAATCATAAGTAGTCATAAGTAAACTCAGCAATTAGCGCGATAGTCGACAATACCCTGTTAATAGCAACTACAATCGCTTTCTGCCTCTCATTTATATGCGTGCTATGGCTCCACAACAGTGTGAGCCAGAGAGGAACCTGAGACACAAAAACATTAGACCACAAAACACGCAGTCTTGACTTGGGTCACAGATCATAACTGTGTTTACGTTAAGCATAGAAATGATGCTGTGTGCGATGTATGTGGGAAGACAGTTAAATAATGTGGCAACACAACAAACCTTGTTTAAAAAAAAAAGTGGGGAGATGGCTCTCACTCGATGAGAGTTTGGTCTTCTGATTCACTACAATAGAATAGAATAGAATAGAATAGAATAAGACTTTAATTGTCCCACAAAGGGAAATTTGGTTGTAACAGCAGCAAAAAGACACATACAGTGGGGCAAAAAAGTATTTAGTCAGCCACCGATTGTGCAAGTTCCCCCACCTAAAATGATGACAGAGGTCAGTAATTTGCACCAGAGGTACTGTTACAGGAAAAATGATTCTATGTTTCTTTACCTTCTTTTAAATGTACAAAGATGCCTTTTGTCTGCCCTTTGCCTATGGTTAGATCAGTTTAGAATTATCTTTTTAGACTTTCCCAGCAAAGACATCTTGTTTCTGGGACATATTGTTTTAGATTGTTTTATCTTCCCTAGCTCTCTGCTGACGAGACTAGCACCATATATGGAGTTGTTTTATTTTATCTGTTTATTATTTGTTATCCTGTTCTCACTGTCTCTGTGCTCTGTGCCTATAAAAATTACCAAGCCACTGTGCATGGGGTGAGTTGTTCTTAGCAGCTCACCCGTGTACACGTTTGATAAAGAAAGTAACTTTGTCTCATTGTGTCTTTATTTCTCCTGGGTTTTTTACAGAGTTTTCCCCCAACATTTCTTGGTCCTTCGACAGCCGGAGCGCCTCCATCGTGTCCCATCTCCGTGACCAGTCCACGTTGTTCGTCTGTCGACAGCTCACACACCAGGTGTGTGATAAAAGTCCAAGAGCGTTTAAATTCGGGTCTTGGCCAACGTCTTAGAAAGCGACCCACGGTGGTGGGACCCGATCGAGGTGGACCAGACCCGGCGACACTGACCAGGTAGATACAGACACACTGACACAATCTTGCGTAAAAGCGCATTTTGAATTCAGGGAATTTAAAATAGCGGAAGTAGCTCGTCGACTGGTAGCTCTGGGAGCTCGTCGACTGGTAGCGTAGCTCGTCGACTGGTAGCTCTGGGAGCTCGTCGACTGGTAGCTTTGGAGCTCTGGGTAGCTCCCCCAGCTGGGTCTAGACTGGGTCTAGGGAGTAAGTAGCTCTGGGAGCTCCCCTTATTATAAGGGTTCCGGTCGCGCGCGTCGAAGCTGTGAATGTGAGTGTGTGTATTGTTTTAATTAATGGAGCAAGCTGAATTTTCACGGTCCGATAAGAGACTGAGCTGCTCCTACTGTGTTTTTCTTTTACTGCTATTCACTGACGTGCTGGTGAGTTGAGAGAACGGTCGAGTTCCGTCTCGTAAAGTTCACACCGCTTTTGGAAATAGTCCGAAAGTAGAAGGGCGTGTGAGCAACCACTCTCGTCTCTAATACCAGCGAAGGTGATAGCAGCTGTATCGTGTATATATTACTTAAACAAAAATAAGTAAATACATAAATAAGATGGGTAATCAAGCAAGTGAAATTAAAACTCACTCCTGCTGACGAGCAGTGGTGAGAAAAGAAAAGTCCAGACGCCGGACAAAAACAGTGTCTGTAAACTGAGAGATTTAAGAAAACAAAATATAAACAGTCAGAAGACCAGAACTCAACTGCCAGTTTAGTAAAACCAGAAGACGAGACACTGTGCAGTTCCCACAATCCTTTTAGTAAACCATCACTCACTCCTGCAGCCGCATCTGCAGCAACACCCATATCAGGAAGAACATAATAATCCCTTAAGTGAAAACTAGAGATCACAGTAGTTTTGTAGTAGTTTAAAAGGGTTGAAAACAGACCCCACTGAGTAGATATAAATATAAAAAGTACGAAATAAAGCTAAACAAAGGGAAAGTTACAGTAGAAATTATCTTTAGAGTATTTGAAATTAATAATAGCAAGGATAACAACCTGTAAAGTGATATTAACAATGAAACACAGTTGGCATGATGACCATGCCCACAATGTATAAAATGAATATAAAGCAAATAATTCACACGAAAATATTTTAATAAAATAAATAAGGTATATTAAGGCTGTGTCATTGTTCAGCCAAGGACAGTGTGTGAAAAGGTAACTGTCTCCACCCTGGGAAAAGGATGATTCTGCAGGTCATCTGAAGCCCTTGATGGATACAAAATAAAATATAAATAATATATTATAATAGAACTGCCTGGTCCGCCATGCAACAGAGAGAACAAATGTGACCGCAGATTGGATGAATTCAAAATTATCTGTTTGCTGAATAAGATGATCCTAACTATCAAATTGGCTCAGTAGTAGTATAGTGGTACACACTGATAAAATATTATAATATGCTATTGCTGTCATATAAGACAAAGAGGATAATATTAACAATGATATAATATTAATATGAAGAGGCACCTTAATCGGTTATGATGTGAGGTGGATAATTGTTAAGCAGTAGTCTGCATCAAGCTTAAGGTTTGCTGAAACTCAGTGTAATGACATGTGAGATGAAGACAATACAGAGAATAACTAAACTAATGAAGTGCATAGAGGCACTTGACCAGCTTGAAACCTATCATCCTAGAATGACACATTGCTGAGATATAGAGCACACCTATAATAACAACCAATAAGCAAAACCCTGTAGACAACAGCTAAAACTACAGGATTGAGAAGCTGAATTAAATATGTAGACACTGCTAAGCTGATGAGCATGTTCCACATTTTCTTTTCTTTTTATTTATTTGTTTCTTTTAGAGCAGAAGCTGCTGTAACACACCCAAAGAAAGACTCTAGGTCTGACCAACCGTTTCAGTCGTGGGCAAAAAGATGTCAGTCAATAAAATTCTAAAAGATAATTTATTGACAAAAAATATATCAAGAGATAAAAGATAAAACAGTCCAGTGTCCCACTTAAGAATTGTATAAAAACACACAGTCCCAAGGCCAGAGCCAGCTATGCCACACAGCCAAGTTGCACTCCACATGTTGCCTTTAACAGGGTTAGAAGTTGTCCTTGGAGACCCACCACCCTGCAAGCATATAGTCAGTGGTCACTCAAGCCTCTGCAACTCTGCTGCCTTTAGGCTGTGGCATATAATAGGCCCTGGCCTGCACAGAGAGACAAAACGACACACTTAATATAAAATTCATAGGGCAAAACCCATCCATCCCAAACATATCTGATTTCATCACATTACATACCTGCACAGAGAGACAAAACAACACAGCAGTGTTTGTAGTGTGGGCTATAAGTAGACCAGTGTATCAGTGCAATCAAGTACACCTGCCTCTAATTAGTCCAACCCCATTCCAGCCATTGGCTCACCAAAAATGTGACACACACAAAACCACTCCCAACCCAGTGCAACTTCACACAATAATATGGAGCTGAATTAACACAGGCACATTAGTCTACCATGTTACAAGCTGCATGCTATTACAAGCCAACATATGCAGACTTCTGCCTTGTTCGGGTGGCAGCATTTTTCTTTTTTCTTTTGTGTCCTGACACGTTTATGTTTTTTGTTTTTGTTTGATTATTTTGTTGGTTTTGGAAACGAATTTAAACGAACTTGTGACAATACTTGAGAATCACAGTGACACATAGTGATTAGGCATATGATTGAAAAATGCCTAGGTTTAGAGCTGTGAGCTATGAGCTGTGAGCAATGCAAAGTTAAATATATATATATTTGTATAAATGGGAAACAACCCTAACTTGAAAGTTTGAAATGTGTGAGATCCATGAATTGTTTGAAGAACTAGAAATTATCTAAAAATGCCTTAAGTGAAAATGTAGAGTTGCATCTATTAAATAAGGCTGACGTGTTGACAACAGACTAAAACACTAATTCGCAGGTGGCTATCAGGAACAGAGAGGCGAGCAAAGTAACAAACACCAAGGCTGCAGACAGCCACGCAGAAACAGCAGATAACATAGAGACAACGCCTGCTAGAACCGTGGAGAGGAAGGTCACTTCACACGAGATTGTAGGAGTAGGCCACAGAGAAATAATGCAAAACAGTTTTGAGGCAGCCACTTAAACTGACAGTTTTCAAAGGACAAATTAGTTGTAAAGTCAGCTTCAGGCCACACAACTGTACAACAATTAACTGCCCCTTTAGAACTAGTACATACAGCAAGTGGCCGCAGGTGCTTTATTAAATGCATATATGACCCGTCGTGTCCAGTAAATTTGCTAGGTAGAGACGCTCTGACAAAACTTAAGATAGCAGTCATGCCATTCTTTTCTGGTATTACACCTGAGTGCATGCTAAATGACACCCGCCACATCCACTTTCCAGAAACCGACCGAGTATCACAACATTCTGAGATTTAAACAAACTCCAGGCCCAGATCCACCTTATGATCAGCAAGTGTGGAAGCTAGGAGAACAGCATTTGACCTTACAGCACAGGCCGAAATTGTGTAGGTTACGCAGTAACCACAGATAGTAAAATAATAGAAGCAAAACCACTTTCTTCTTCATATTCTGCACAGAGCGCTGAGCTGTCAGCTGTGATTTGCGCATGTGAAATACACAAAGATAAACAAACATTTATATAGACAGCCAGTATGTTTTCTCTGCTGTGCATCATTTTGCAAAAAATCTGGAAAACCAGAGGAATGATTACACCAACCGGAAAACCAGTTCAGCATGCCAACCTCTTACAACGCCTCTTTCATTGCTACAGGCAATAACTTTGCTGACAGAGCAGCAAAACAGGCGGCACAAAAGACAAACATGACATTGATGGCAGTAAACACACATCAGATTCCACTGGATGTGTTGCAAAGTGAACAAAAAGCAGCAAGCACAGCAGAGCAGGCAAAATGGCTAAAACACGGTGCAGTTCTGACAAACGATTTAATGATGTGTTATGGCAAGCCAGTGTTGCCAAAATCGCTCCACAAGATGGCGGCATTAGTGACTCATGGCTGTACGCATTTGTCATCGGGGGGAATGACCTGTATTGTCAACTCTCATTTCTACACTGTAAATTTTGAAACTTCAGCAAAACAATTTGTCAGAACGTGCATGACGTGTCAAAAATATAATGCTCAGGGAAATCTGCGACCAAAAAGAGGCCGTTTTCCCACTCCACCTTATCCTTTTCACACAATTCATATGGATTTTATTGAACTAAGCGAATGTCAAGGGTCAAAATACGCCCTAGTGGTTATAGACGTGTTCTCAAAATGGCCGGAAATCTATCCAGTGAAAAAGGCAGATGCAATTTCAGTAGCAAAGTGCCTGTGCAATCACTTCATACCCACATATGGCATCCCAGCTTTGATACGATCAGACAACGGCACTCATTTTGTAAATGATGTCATCACTAAGGTCTCTGAAGCACTCGGTTTCAGCATAAAACACCACTGTGCTTATCACCCTCAGAGCGCAGGCCTTGTAGAGAGAACTAACGGCACTATAAAACAAAGGCTCAGGAAATGCATGGCAGAAACAGGAAGGCCGTGGCCTGAATGTTTGGGTTTAGTGAAAATGTGGATGCGCTTAACGCAAGGCTCCCATAAACTAACTCCATTTGAAATCATTCATGGCAGGCCGTTCCCACTGCCCATCACCAGTCAACCAATAGACAAAGCAATCAGAGAAAACACATTAGCAGAATGGATGTCTAAGCTATTGGAAAACAAAGAGATCATTGTACATAATCAACAACCTGATGATGTTTCTCCAGTGTCTTGCAGACTAAAGCCCGGTGACTGGGTTCTGATCAAGGTGCTCCAAAGGAAAAAGTGGAGCACACCCAGGTGGGAGGGGCCATACCAAGTCCTCCTCACTACACCGACTGCTTGCAAAATTGCGGAACGACCATCCTGGATCCATCAGAGTCACTGCAGGCGAGTCAGTGAAGCCATCTAAACACAGCTGACAGCAGGCTTGCCCACTTGTTGTGATCTCGCCCGGTGGAGGGGTCAGCTTTCCTGGCCGGGGGGTCTACTCGCGACAGGAGGGTGTGTCCCGTCGTCATGAGGTGGTGGCTCTTAATAACTGCAGCGGCCCTGACCATGGCCGGGCTCCTCATCTTTGCTTCCGTGAGGGACAACAAGTCACGCAATATGAAGAAAAGGCAGACACTGTATGACAAAGGACAGTACACCAAGTTTCCCCATGGCTACGCCACTAACTTTTGGTGGCAGTTTATGAACACTACAGCTCACTGGAATAATAAAACTGACTGCTATGCATGTACCCATATGCCCCTATCCTCGCAGACGTCTGGCCTGTGGCCGTACAGCATACCTGAAGATCGCAGTTGGTGTCTGTTGGGCCTGGCAACACATCCAGGCTACGGTACTCTTTGGTCCAAGGCCAACTACAGCATCCCAGCAAAAGCAACCTGGAGGTCATCATCACCCACAAATGTGAACTGTTCCGGACAGACCTACCTACTGACCTGGCCCCAAGTCTCAGACCCACTGCCTGATGTAATTCTACTGAACAAGCTGAACGCAGCGCAACTGCCAGTATGTGTGATGAACAATGGATCGCGGGCAGTGGGGGAGCTGCCTACTCACCTATCTACCGGATGCCACTACAAACAAAGACTCAGTACCAGACAGGATGTGCACGGACGGCACCAAGCAGTAAAGGAACCAGAGTTTCGCATCTGAGGAGGAGTGAAATTCTTACAGAGCTTGATCCCCGGCATTGGAGCTGCCGAGGTGCGGGATCATGTGGAGATCAACCGATATGCTCTGCTACGACGCATCAACTTTGACAAAGACCCTGGGACCGGCTTTAGCAGGAGAACAGAAGGCCATCAGAACGATGGTGCTGCAGAACAGACTGACTCTAGACCTGCTAACAGCATCACAAGGAGGAGTTTGCAAGCTGATCGGGGAAACATGTTGCACTTTTATCCCTGATGGATACGAAACTGGAGGAGACATTTATGAAGCTTTGCAGAATTTGACCGCTCTGCAAAAATATGTCACTGACCACACACCTGGAGCAGCTACAGCACAAGGCTGGCTGGACTGGCTGTTCAGCGGTTCATGGCTGGCTGCTGTAGCAAAGCCATTTTTCCTTCTAGGTCTCATCATGATAGCACTGCTCATATTAGTGTTGTGTGTGTTGCCATGCCTAAGAGTAATGATTTCAAAGATGATAACAACTACAATGACTGCTTATGTTGCCGTGCCTCAAGAAGAACAACATCCCGTTGCAATTCTGTTAGAGGAGAACTTGTAATAACTGCTAATAAATGACGTGGTGATTAAAAATGACTTGTCAAGTGATCATGCACTGATTAACACATTGGTAGTTTATGCAGGTACAATATAAGGTTTTCATCCTTTTATTTTTTGAAGTTTTCATCCTTTTATTTTTTGAAGTTCTCATCCTTTTATTTTTTGAAGTTTTCATTTTAAATATAAAGTTTTTATCCTTTATTTTTTGTAGTTTAGTTTTATTATTTTTTCTTGTTTATTCCACTTGTTATTTCATTTATGATTTTCTTTTTTCTTTTTATTATTTTATTTTGTTTTATTCTTTAGACCAAATGACTTCCATTTCTGCTATGCTGACATTTTGAAAATTAAAAATTGCTAAAGATGCTTAATAAATAACCTTTACAGACAATTGTTGTATACATTTAAAATAAGTTAAAACAGGAGGGAATATGTTACAGGAAAAATGATTCTATGTTTCTTTACCTTCTTTTAAATGTACAAAGATGCCTTTTGTCTGCCCTTTGCCTATGGTTAGATCAGTTTAGAATTATCTTTTTAGACTTTCCCAGCAAAGACATCTTGTTTCTGGGACATATTGTTTTAGATTGTTTTATCTTCCCTAGCTCTCTGCTGACGAGACTAGCACCATATATGGAGTTGTTTTATTTTATCTGTTTATTATTTGTTATCCTGTTCTCACTGTCTCTGTGCTCTGTGCCTATAAAAATTACCAAGCCACTGTGCATGGTGTGAGTTGTTCTTAGCAGCTCACCCGTGTACACGTTTGATAAAGAAAGTAACTTTGTCTCATTGTGTCTTTATTTCTCCTGGGTTTTTTACAGAGTTTTCCCCCAACAGGTACACTTCAACTGTGAGAGACAGAATGTGAAAAAAAAATCCATGAATCCACATGGTAGGATTTGTAAGGAATTTATTCGTAAATCAGGGTGGAAAATAAGTATTTGGTCACCTCAAACAAGGAAAATCTCTGGCTCTCACAGACCTGTAACGTTCTCTGTAAGAAGCTTTTCTGTCCCCCACTCGTTACCTGTATGAATGGCACCTGTTTGAACTCATCATCTGTATAAAAGACACCTGTCCACAGCCTCAAACAGTCAGACTCCAAACTCCGCCATGGCCAAGACCAAAGAGCTTTCGAAGGACACCAGGAAAAGTATTGTAGACCTGCACCAGACTGGGAAGAGTGAATCTACAATAGGCAAGCAGCTTGGTGTGAAAAAATCAACTGTGGGAGCAATCATCAGAAAATGGAAGACATACAAGACCACTGATAATCTCCCTCGATCTGGGGCCCCACGCAAGATCTCATCCCGTGGGGTCAAAATGATCATGAGAACGGTGAGCAAAGATCCCAGAACCACACGGGGGGACCTGGTGAATGACCTGCAGAGAGCTGGGACCAAAGTAACAAAGGTCACCATCAGTAACACACTACAACGGCAGGGAATCAAATCCCGCAGTGCCAGACGTGTTCCGCTGCTGAAGCCAGTGCATGTCCAGGCCCGTCTGAAGTTTGCCAGAGAGCACATGGATGATACAGCAGAGGATTGGGAGAATGTCATGTGGTCAGATGAAACCAAAGTAGAACTTTTTGGTATAAACTCAACTCGTCGTGTTTGGAGGAAGAAGAATACTCAGTTGCATCCCAAGAACACCATACCTACTGTGAAGCATGGGGGTGGAAACATCATGCTATGGGGCTGTTTTTCTGCCAAGGGGACAGGACGACTGATCCGTGTTAAGGACAGAATGAATGGGACCATGTATCGTGAGATTTTGAGCCAAAACCTCCTTCCATCAGTGAGAACTTTGAGGATGAAACGAGGCTGGGTCTTCCAACATGACAATGATCCAAAACACACCGCCCGGGCAACAAAGGAGTGGCTCCGTAAGAAGCATTTGAAAGTCCTGGAGTGGCCTAGCCAGTCTCCAGACCTCAACCCCATAGAAAATCTGTGGCGGGAGTTGAAAGTCCGTGTTGCTCGGCGACAGCCCCAAAACATCACTGCTCTCGAGAAGATCTGCATGGAGGAATGGGCCAAAATACCAGCTACTGTGTGTGCAAACCTGGTAAAGACCTATAGTAAACGTTTGACCTCTGTTATTGCCAACAAAGGTTATGTTACAAAGTATTGAGTTGTATTTTTGTTATTGACCAAATACTTATTTTCCACCCTGATTTACAAATAAATTCTTTACAAATCCTACCATGTGGATTCATGGATTTTTTTTTCACATTCTGTCTCTCACAGTTGAAGTGTACCTCTGGTGCAAATTACTGACCTCTGTCATCATTTTAGGTGGGGGAACTTGCACAATCGGTGGCTGACTAAATACTTTTTTGCCCCACTGTATACAAACAGAACAGGACATAGAACAGAAGCACACAATTTTTTTTGCATATTTACATCATGGACAATAGTTACCAAAACAGTACTGTATAGTTATTAAAATTGAAGTACAGATAAGTGGCAAACCCAGGTTGTAGTGTGCAAACAGAGCAGGATACTGAAAGATGTTTAAATAGTAAGAATATTTAGAATAACTTGAAAAGTACAGATTGTGTATCATACCTGTGCATTAAAAGTAGACATGTGACTTCCAATAAGTTAGTATATATAAACTGAGAAAAGTAATGTGCAAGTTATAAAAGTAGTAGTTGTTCGGTTGATTACGATAGTGCAAATTACAGCGCTGATGTAAACATCTGTGTTTGTTGGGAGCAGTTTTGATTGTGCAGTCTGACAGCTGCAGGGAGGAAGGACCTATGGAAACGGTCCTTCATGCAAAGGATGAATGAGCAAAGGATGCCTTCATGTAAAGGATCGGCTCTTACAAACTCAGGTAGGTAAATAATGTGGCTCGTTAGCTAGTTAGCCAGCTCAGTCATTTTTTAAAACTTTCCTGTCAGAAGGCAAACCACTTATGACACCTTCACATGTTAAATCATTTTAACACGACTAATTCCAAGGCACACCTGGCTAATCCCCAAGAAGATTTTTATGATTTTATATTCGTAGCTGTGTTCAAATAATGGATAAGTGGATAATTAACATGCTTGTAATTTAATCATCACATCCAAATGTGAAACATCTGGCTAGTTTTTCTTGGCATATGCTTATTCTATCCTTTTTTTTTATAACCAGGACAGCAGAGAAGGGAAGAGAGCAGAAAACAGAGGACGTATATGATGATAGGTTTGTAGCATAAACCTATTCGCTGGAACGTTAAGGACAATTTACTGCACTCCAGATAAGAACCCGCTACACTCTTTTCTTATTCATTCACACTCTCTCCTTTAACATGAGTTTAAGCTAGTAATATCAATATGATGTCATAGCAGATATAACACCGTCACCCTCCGTCATTGCTTTAATTGGAATGTTTCCGTTTCGTTTCTTTTTTTTTGTTGTCGCTCACAGTTCATGTGGTTTCTTTCTTTCTCTTGTCTTTCACTGCTGTGGTCACCTACTTCCCCACTCACCTACAAACAACAACCTCTATTTCTCCATATTTTCACAACACGATCACGCAAACACATCAGCTCAACGGCAGCACATTCACAACAACCTCACAGCACGCACAGACTTGCAGGACACATAAGCAAGCCACGCTTGTTCATATTAGTGAATATTCACACACATAGTCAGACTTATGGAGTCTCTCACCACATTTCTTTTTCTCTTTCTATTTACAAACAAGGGATGTTTCCATATTCTCTCCACCTGTCTAAACGAAACACCCAGCATACATCATTAGACATACACGCACAATTAAGGGCATGCTGAGGTTTGTCACATGGAATGTAAATGGAGCTGGCACCAGAGGAAAGAGGTTAAAAATATTTAACCAGCTTAAAAAACTACAGGCAGATGTTGTTTTATTACAAGAAACTCACAAACCTGTCACAGGTTTAAATGAACTTAAAACACCTGAGTTTCCTAACGTGTTTGCAGCCGGTTATAATTCTAGACAACGGGGAGTAGCAATTTTAATACATAAAAATGTTAATTTTACAGTACTCGATACAGTTATAGATCCAGAGGGTAGATTTCTAATTATTAAACTATCAATATTGAACAAAAAACTATGTATTGTTAGTATATATGGTCCAAATGTTGATGAACCCTCATTCTTCCACGGTTTTTTTAGTGCACTCTCTGAACACCTTGATTGCACACTCATTCTTGGCGGTGACCTCAACCTTGGACTAAATGAAGAAATGGATAGGCTCAACACAACAGGAACTCAGCGTAATTGGCAGTCCACAAATATAATCAAACAGTATATGAACGACTTTGGTCTTTGCGATGCATGGCGCTCTCTTCACCCCACCAGTAAGGAATATACTTTTTTCTCGCATGTTCATCACTCTTACTCTCGTCTGGATTATTTTTTGGTCAGCAGCTCACTGCTGTGTGACATTTCAGACACTGAGATTCATCCTATAGCTGTCAGCGATCATGCTCCTGTATCTTTAACACTAATGCACAAGAATAATACTACGCCAAGTAAAAACTGGAGATTTAATATATCACTACTTAAAGATGAAGACTTTATTAAATACTTTAAAAAGGAATGGACCTCATATTTAGACTTTAATGACACTCCCGGAATATCTGCTTCTGTTCTATGGGAAGCAGGGAAAGCTGTGATGAGAGGTAAAATAATTTCTTTCTCATCACACAAAAAGAAAGAAGAAAACAAAAATATTCAGGAATTAGAAAAAAACATCAAATCACTAGAAGAAGCCTACGCGTCCCACCAAGATCAGGAAACATTGAACAAAATATGCAAAACAAAACTAGAATTAAATGAAACTATTAATAAAAAAACACAATTCCTTATACAAAGACTTCGCTTGCAGAATTTTGAACACAGTAACAAATCAGGTCGATTTCTAGCTAACCAGCTAAAAATAAATAAAGAAAAAATAACTATATGTGCTGCTAAAGATTTATCGGGGAACACAATATATGATCCTGGAAGAATAAACAACATTTTTAGGGATTTCTATGAAACTTTATACTCACCACAAATAAACCCATCTAAAAATGAAATTGATCTGTTTCTTGACAACGTAACTCTTCCAAAATTACTAGACAGTCAAGCAATGGAACTGGATTCGCCACTGACGCCAAGTGAACTCCAGGAAGCCCTGATAAGTATGCCCAATAATAAGGCTCCAGGTCCAGACGGCTTCCCTGCAGAATTCTACAAAGAATTCTGGACAATTTTGGCACCAGTATTCCACAGCATGTTGCAGGAAATCGAGGAAAAGGGCAGACTACCACCAAATATGAATTCTGCCAACATTAGTCTCCTGCTAAAACCAGGCAAAGACCCTTTATTTCCCTCAAGCTATCGTCCAATTTCTCTTTTAAATGTAGACCTTAAAATAATCTGCAAAGCTCTCTCAAAGAGATTAGAGAAAATGACCCCCCTCTTAATTCATCCTGACCAAACTGGTTTCATAAAAGGTCGGCACTCCTCAACAAACACTCGTAGATTACTTAATTTAATAGACTACTCATACGATAAAAACATCGAAACCATAATATTATCTCTAGATGCAGAAAAAGCATTTGACAGAGTTAATTGGAAATTTTTATTCGCAACTTTACACAAATTTGGTTTTGGAAACTCTTTCATAAACTGGATAAGAATATTATACAATTCCCCAACGGCTCGTATCAGAACAAATGACCAGACATCCTCCAGCTTCTGTCTCCTGAGGGGCACCAGACAGGGATGCCCACTCTCCCCTTCACTTTTTGCAATTTTTATCGAACCTCTAGCAGCAGCATTTAGACAGGCTACAACAATTAAGGGCATAAAATGTAAGAACATAGAACATAAAATCAGTCTCTATGCGGATGATGTGTTGCTTTTTCTGCAAAACACACAAACCAACCTCTCTGAGGTAATTACTTTAATAAACTGGTTTTCAAGAGTTTCAGATTATTCAATTAACTGGCCAAAATCTACAGTTCTCCCCATTAACTGCTCCTTCCATAATTCTTCCTCTGCCCCACTGCAATCCGGAAATATTAAATATTTAGGTATTAATGTCTCTCCTAAGCTTTCAGACTTAACTAAACTAAACCACATCCCACTTCTAAAGAAAGTAGAAGGCGATCTGACTAGATGGAAATCTTTACCCATATCACTCATGGGAAGGGTCGCCACTATAAAAATGATGATCTTGCCAAAAATAAATTACTTATTTTTGATGATCCCTAACAAACCATCACAAGATTGGTTCAGATCTCTGGATTCATATATTTCCAAATTCCTTTGGAAAGATAAACCCCCGCGTATTAGCTTAAAAACGCTACAAAGAACCAAGGATAGAGGAGGATTAGATCTGCCTAATTTTCACCAATACTTCTTAGCCAACAGGCTTCAGTTCATCTCAGAATGGTTAAAACATACCTTCTTAGTTGAGCCCTGGCTAGATGTTGAACAGGCACTATGCAAGGATCTAGAGATTTCAGACCTACCATTTATTAGCTCAAACATCAAAAGACATGAATGCTTTAAAAGTATCAACATCAGCTTTTCTCTAACAGCATGGTGGGAGTTTCTAAAAATAACGGAGTCTTCATTAATCCCATGCAAACGTACACCTATCTGGAATAACCCTGACATATTACAAAACAATAATATGATTAATTTCCCAGAATGGAGTTGTAAAGGAATTAAATACTTAGAACATATATTAGAGGGAACAGAATTTATTCCATTTGACAGACTAGTTGAACAATATGGGATCAACAAGACAAGGTTTTTAGAATATCAACAAATTAAATCCATAGTAAAAAAGAAATTTAACCTCAGTCAAGTTGAATTACAAACACCACTAAGTGCGGCACATTTTCTTACTCTTAAATCCCCCAAATTATTATCTAAAATATACAGAACACTTTCTAAATTAGATGAATCAATATCCCTTCCTACTGCAAAGTGGGAAGCAGATTTATCAGTCAACCTAGACCAAAACTTCTGGTCTCAGATTTGCTTAAAAACTTTTAAATTAATTAAAAATCCCAGTCTGCAATTAATACAATACAAAATACTTCATAGAGTGCACTATACAGGTCATCGGATGTTCAAGATGGGCTTTACATCTTCCAACAACTGCTCACACTGTCAAGGCAATACACCAGACAATTACATCCACGCTCTTTGGTTCTGTCCACCAGTGCAAAAGTTTTGGCGCGAGATATGTGAAGACTTATCAAAGTGTCTGAAATGTAACATTCCAACTTCCCCCTTAGTGTGTCTACTGGGCAGCTTAGATAATGTCACTTCAGAAAAGAATATAGCCCATATGATCTTCACTGCCCTATGCATAGCCAAGAAAACAGTCCTCATGAACTGGAAAAATAAAAATAATCTTAATTCTAACCAATATAGAAATTATCTATTAGATTACATTAGTCTTGACACAGCCTCTGCCACCACATTAGATCAATTGCTCTGGGCCCCTTTTATCAGCTCCATCACCTAGTGGGGGTGGGGGGTCATAGTTTGGTCCCGCCTTCACTGTTGTGATTGGTGAGGGGGTAGGGACAGGCTTAGGGCGTCGGGGGGTTCCCCGGAGGCATCTTCCTTGGGGGGCTCAACCCGGGGTAGCGGTCACGTCCGGTTGGGGGCTCTGTTGGCTCTCAGGTGACTGTCTCCTCGCGGCTGCGTGCAGCGGGGCTAGGGGAGGGTCTGTGCTGACGGACGTGGGTTACTGACCTGGCAACCTGGCTGCCCCTGGGTGGGTCCGGGATGGGCGTGAGGTTCTGGGGGCGCTCCGTCTCTGGGCTGGGGCCCGGGCCGGGCCTCGGGGGCTTGGGTCCTGGTTGGTGTGTTGCCGGGGTTGTGGGCGGGTGGGTGCATGGGGGCCCGGCCCTGGAGCAGGGTGCCGCCGGTGCGTCGAGCCGCCTGGGGGGCTCTTCAACTGGTGGGGGGGATGGTCACATCTTGCAGGAGCTTTCTTCTCTTCAGGAACTCTCTGCAGGAGGGGGAGATACAGGAGAGGTGGAGGAAGATCTCAGCCTGGGCGTTTACCGTCTTATGTAGTCTGGAAGATGTGTGGATGGTGGGGTGGGTGCAGTTTTCTCTGTGGTGGGGTTGGGTGGACTGTCCAGGGCTCTGTGGAGCCGGAGGGCGCTACTGCACTGGGCCCCGGTCTGATGGGCCTGGGCCCCCCTTCCCTGGCGGGTCGCGAAGGGTGGGAGTGCCTACTGGGGTCAGCGGGGGAGCTGGCCCCAGGGAGGGGTTACCTGCCCCTCCCTTCCTTCCCTCCCCATCTCCAGCTGCCTCCCTCTTCCCGCTCCTCCACAACCACCCACACATGCAGGGCCTTGGAGTGGGGGTATGTCACCAGGGTGCAGAGGAGGCTACCCCCCCCCCCCCCCCCCCCGTCCCCTTCTGGCTGCCTCTGCCTCAATTTTATCCCACAACTTAGACATTCACATTATTCACACTCTCATTACACATACATATAGGATCTTGGGGGTGGGCACAATCACGGAGTCCAAATTACCATCAGGGTGTATACCTCACCCCTGACGTCGTTGCCCACCTCTCAATTTTAAATACACTTAGTCATTGAGGGCTAGCAGGAGGGACTATGCGCTTACCTGCTGCTCCTTGGCAGGTAGCTCCATGCCCTCCTGGGTTTTAATTGCACCTTAGAACACATATGCATCAACACTACAATGAGCGGGTGGAGGGAGGTTTGGAGTCTTCTCCCACCCCCATTCTCTGCGGCCTGCTGGAGCGGGAGGGCTAGTAGGAGGAGTTGGCCGTCCGACTGCGGTCTGGGGTGTGGGGCCTCCCTGCTGCTGCGGAGTCGGGGTGGTCTGCCTCTCCCCACCGCAGGGAAAAGGGTAACACCACCTGGGTCTGGGTGCAATTCCCCCCTCCAGGGGCAAGGGTACCTAGACCCGGTTTGTAGAGTACGCTTGGGGAGTGTGATTGTGTGTACAGCGTCTCTTTATGTCTGTCTCCACGTTGGTTGAGTGTGGAGTGAGTGCATATGAGAGCATGAGGGTGGGAATGGATGTTTGTGTCTGTGTGTGCCCGTATGTCTGTGTCTATATGTCAGGTTGGGTATCAGACGCCACCTCTCTGGGGACACCTCAGGCCCTCCAAGGTTTGGAGGCCTATCTCCACCCACCACCACTTCCCCTGCCGGTGGCGGACTCCCTCAGGTGTCGGTGTGTTGGTGGTTCTTTGTGTCTGGGGGTGGGCGTCCGGGTACACACCGGCTCACTCCTTGGCGGCCGCTTGTCGGGGCCTGGGGCCTGGGGCTCGCTCGGGCCCCTTTGGAGGTGGGGTGCCCCCGGCCTCTCGGCCTGGGGCTCGGTCACTCAGGCACAGCTGGGGGCCGGCGGAGCTCACGGGCGCGTCACTGCAACTCCCCCTGACTTCTGCTCCGCGGCTGCTGGGCGAGCCCTCATCTGGGACTCTCCTCAGCTCTTACTGGAACAGTGGCGCGGCTGCCCCTCTGTTGGTCTTCCATGGTCTCTTGTGTTCTGGGGGCCTCTGGATGTCTGGAGTTTTGATCTCCTCCATACCCACTTCACACCCTGGAGGACGGGGGTGTGTGGCCCCCCCACACTCCCTAGCAGATCATTACATGGAGAAACCTTTGGAATGCAAGCATGCTGATCCACACAGGTATGCACACATGGGTATTCACAGACGCGGACTAAAGCTTTCTTGGCTGCTGCCTCAAAGCACACTGTGCGCTGTCTATCTTGCGTGCTGCACAATATCGTTTATTATTTAGTAAATATTGATATCTATGACTAGCTAGTTTATTGTGATGGTGCTTTGTTTTCTCTATTATTATGTTGCTCTTTGTTGTTTGCTGTCTCTGTTTGTTTTTTTTGTTTGTTTGTTTTTTTTTCTCCATACAGGTGACCCAGGAGTTCTTTTTTTTTTTTCTCTCTCTTCCCCCCCCTTCTCACCGTCTCTTCTCCCCTTTGGTTTTCTTTCTTTCTCTCCCCCTCTTTCTCTCATTCATTCCTCCTGTCCTATTTATTAAAAAAAAAAAAAAAAAAAAAAAAAAAAAAAAAGACAAAGGATGAACTGAAGCTCTGCCATCACGTAATGTCGCATACTGCTGTTTCTGATGTCATTTAAAAAGGAAAAAAAAAAAAAAAAAAAAAAAAAAAGGACAATTTACTACATAGCAAAAACAAGACACAAGTAGGCAAAGTTCTTGGTGTTACTCATGCATGAGGGAGGCCTGCCTGGAGCCAAGTGTCGTTCCACTCACTTGACCTCCGTCAGACTCTCAGCCAGGTTCCCCAGAGCACTCCTTTTATTGTGGTTACATGAATATGCATAGGTTCATTAACATATGGCGTTTCATATAGGTATACATGTGGACAAAGAATACCGTGTGTGTGTGTGTGTGTGTGTGTGTGTGTGTGTGTGTGTGGTCAAGATGTGACCCCGTGAAGACTCCCCAAAGCTGGTGCCAGGAGTCTAGCGGTCCATCTAAACAAAAGGCTCTTATACTTAACCAGATACAGAGTAGGTGTCCTCCTATAGCCTAAATCAGTAAGAGCAGATATAACCTCTCTTATGTTGTGTGTGCATGCCAGAGTGCTCTGGGAGGCACACAGAGTCTCCACGGACTACTAAGGATCAAACCTCTACCAACATGACATTGATTATAAAACTCTAAGCATATATGAGTAGATATTTCTAAGCATAAATGACAATCAACAATACAAATCTAACATATGACACTAGAAAAAAAGCTCTTCGAGGGGGGAAGAAGCGAGCAGTACCAGAGACAGATAAGGAAGCACTAGAAACATAAAGTTCTTATGACAGCATAATCAAAGTCAAGGCTTCTGTTTTTTTCCACAAGATTTTACTATTTTACTGTGAATTAACTTTAAATCTACCAATAACTCAACACCTTTACAAGCAAATATAGTATACATGTGAGGTATCACACAAACAGCAGCATCTTGGAGGGTGAGAATGAATCACTTGAACATAAACATTACAGTTAACTAAATTACACCTGTGCTAATTATTTGATTTTTTTTAGCAGCACTTCTCTACACTGCACACACTTACAGGACAGGACATGAGAAGAACGTCTTCTTACAGGTCAGCTGTCATACACAGACTTCAGGTTTATACACTGGAACAGTTTGTAATAGTGCAGACCTCCAGATTTATCCTGAGAACATCTGCCTCAACCTACAAGATCCCACACAGTTCCTAGCAATTTTTAACACAAGAGTTCGCCCTTACATCAAAAACATATCGATCCTGCTTCAGCTGTCCCGCATTGATCTGATTTGCCATGCCATTTCTAGAGAGACACACATACATTTTTTAAAAAAGCCTTTACACTGTGCAGCTCTTGGTGTTTTGGCTAATTTTGAAATGGAAGCATCCTTTTTATATATTAACAAACTGGTAGATATAGATTTCTGTTATCAATACCCAGTTTCTGGTACTTTGATATCTGCAAATTAGGATCATTTCAGAATACTTTTGATCCTGCTTTTAAATGTCTACAAAAATGTCCAGTATTTTATAACATATAAGCATTATTTAGTCTGCCATGTACTATTGATGTATCTTGTTTTGACCATTTCTTTCTAAAACTAAAATTAAAGAGGTAGGAGGAGGATCCTTCTAATATGACAAAATGAACCCTTTTTCCAGAGCTGCAAGTTCCCATTCTGGCTATAGCCTAAGATATTTATTAAAGCTGAATTAATCATTACTTTCAACAATAATCTCAATTTAAATAATGAAACCATATTGTAGGTCATATTACAATGCATTAGCATCATAAAGCATACTACCTGTTTTCATTGAAGAATGCTGCTGAATTCACAGTGGCAAATCTATCAACTCAGACATCATTTATCATGTCAAGACTCAGGTATTTTTCACAAAAAGAAACCAAAGCAGGCTTAAAAAAACATAAATATGCTGTAATTTGACATATATTTATCAGGATGGCCTTGCACATTGAATCCTTACAATAGAGAACCGTGCCTGAATACTGGATCTTTGTAAGGCATGACTTTCATTTTCTAGTTTGATATTATTTTCACGCTTTCAGCTAGAGAATTCCAAATGACCATATAATCACAAAGTAATCCAAAGCTATTAGAATTCCAAATCACCCTTTCCATTATAAGACCCTCCAGATTATGTCCATAAAATCAATAACGCCATTCCCCTTCAATTAGCCGCAATCACACTGAGTTTATTAGATAAACAGTGCAACAATATCCCTCCATAAAATTAAGCAATCTTTCCTGAAGATCTGCCGTCTGCAATCTACATTTCAATTTGCATTTCACCATCTCTAATACGTTTAACAACATCTCAGTGCTTCTGCACTTGTGTTTTGTAATATCTTTGTAATATCTTCTATCTTTGCATCTTCCCTTCTTGCTCACTGCTAATCCTGAACAAACATTTTGTACCAAGGAAAGGCTCGTATCCGGAAGACGTCAAGACATTTCAGACGAGCGCTGACTGTGGCGTTACACATCTTGTAAAAATGCCTAAATAAACAAAGAGGATTTAGTCTACCTTTACATGTATCTACTCAGACAAACGCTGGTTCATTCTTTTCTTACTTTTTCTGGTTTTGAATTTACGCCGGACCTTTCTCGGTCATCAAAGAGAAAACTTTAAAAAAGTTTGGAGGAGAACGTTTTTAAGGCATACATACGTCATAGGGGGAACACAATCCACTTTGATCATAACATCTGTGCTGTAGTACTTCTGTTCCTTGTTATGTCATGGGAAAAGCCAGAATACTTTCACTGAGAGCTTCTAACCAGGGCAGGGTGTTCTCCTTGTTTATCCACCATGGTTTCCCGCTGGCGTGAAAGGGCTGTCAGTTAATTTTTAATTTCATCCTTTGAAACACATCAGTAAAGTGGGTTTCCTAATTAACCCCGTTGCCTATGCAGATTGAGGCAAGAGGCAGCCTGAAACAACACAAGCCTCTAAAGTGTTGTCTGTTTTACTAAGACTTAGTTCCATCACCTAAAGCCTTGCCATTGCTACTCACTGGCAGCAGCATAAACATCCTCCAGGATAAACAAAAAAAAAATAAAAAATCCAATAAAAAAAAGTAAAACAAAACACTGACATCTGTTTATTTCATTGGCCAAAAGAAGAAAAACACCCACGTAACACAAGATAGTAAAGTTTACTTCAGTGAATGATCTCTTTCTTTTATCTATCTTGGTAAGAGTATTCCGTTTTTTCAGTCTCCCTGCTGTGTATCGGCCTTTTTTCATCTCCCCTCATCCTCACTCACATCTGACAGCAAAAATAACAGGCCTATGCCGTGTGCATAGAAAATAAAAGCAGCATCAGCCCATGGACACTGCACAGAGGACACATCTATCCATTATCCTGTTATCTCCAGTTTGGGAATTGAATCGGGTGAGCAGAGTTATATAGTAATCATGCTGCCAGGTTCTATTAATTTTGTGTTTTACCAAGTGTTCTGTAAACATTCCTGCGTCCCTACCGTCACACTGTCTACTTTTTCCCCTAGAAACATTAAAGACAACATTTTGAAATCAAACATTTTATCCTTGGTGGTCTTTGGTGATGCTGAAAAGAGTATTAGATCAGAAGGATACTTCGAATCATAGTCTGCAGTCCCGAATAGCAATGCTGAATAAAATACTGAGAACAGTGGAGGTGAAAAATGTTTGTCACCTTGTCATGAATGTTTTCTAATAGATTACTGTAATGTATGCCTTGTAAGTGTGAAATTAGATACTACATTACAAGGGCAGAGTCATCCCAATGTTAATCAGCTAATAAGTCACACTGAGTCATAAACCACAAGTGAAAGAAATTGACATTCAGTGATATTTTTTAATGAAGAAGAATTTTATTCTTTCTCCATTTTCTAAGATTCATACAGTCTCTCACTGACCTCCTTTTTCTTATATCTCAAACTTTGCTTGGCTCTTAAAATCTGTGTAATTTAGGGGGTAATCACACTGTTCTTAATCCCCTGCTTAGTCTCATTTATCTACTGCAAATCTGTTTTATCGAACTTTTTCAACAGTGGCATTTCCTTCAAATAGAATACTAAAAGTGCATTGTGTGAGCAATATGAAACAATAAACACGTTCTTTGATCAAGAACATTGGTAAATGGGTTAGTTAGTGGTGCAATTAATAAGGCCAAACAACAGGCAGCTACATCGCATAAATCGAAAGGCGGAAAGTGGAAACTCGTGAGACCCAGTGGAATTTCAGCTCACAAATGTGCATTCTTATTGTACATCCATGTCACATTCATCAGTACAGCTAGAGTAATTGTTTATGCATTTTGTTACTTCCCAAAATGCTTGTCTGATGTTTCCTCATTTTAAACCATGCTGGGATAAAAAGAATGCCCAGCTGCACAGAT